>NC_086445.1:71196606-71808108 GCF_028390025.1 Pseudophryne corroboree
CCATGTATGGATTCTGGTAAATACTAGAATCTACAGACTAAAGCCCCAAATATATTCTGAGTCTGTTTGCTAACCTTGTTTATTAACATTTATTTATTGTGCACAAAAGAACGGAGCAACTCTAAAGAGGTGTTGTTTTAACCATAACCTAAGCCTGTTTGCTAACATTGTAGAGCACTAAGTTGACAAGCAACTTTTAACATGGCATGCATGTTGCTTTGTGATTGTAGTTTGTGATAAGAGGGACTACTGCAGTTTCCCAGTTGACAGACGTGTCGCGTGTGTGAAAGATTGCAGGGATTGCAAATTTTTCAGCGTATGGGAAGGGCAGGGAGGATTAACCCTAAGTGTGCATATCATGTATGGAAGAAATATTCCATAGAAGCACCAATTTTGTATAGTACTGTGACAAAGGGGTACAGTCTATGTTTTGCATTTCAATCATGCTGTATAATATTGGCCTGATCAACCAATACTAAGCGTATTTTGAAATCGGCAAAACTGTTAAAATCTGCAAGATATTGAAGTTTGCAAACTGTTTTTATTATTATTTAAAGTATGGGCGCCCAACTTATGAAACTCAGAATTTTAAACTAAGCACAGATTCAGTACAGCATGATAAGAAAATGAAATACTGTACATCAGGATTGAAATAAAAACTATGGTACCAAAAGAACACTCCCCTTGCGCTGGCGAAACTGTATTTAAATTTTTGTGTTTTATGGTGTCTTGTGTGTGGGACATAAAAGTTCAGTGTTTGTTCAGTTAAGTATATTCTCAGATCTGTGTCTAACAGAAACTTTCTGTCTGTGACTGGCATGATTACAAGTCTAATGAAAAGTGTTCATCTGATGTTACTATCTAACTATGAAGTGAAGTTTCCATATGGTATTGGTTAATACGTAAAGTCTTTAATTCAATATATTGTGAAAAGGTCTGCCAGCATATTAATGGCTGGATGCCGTGTGTTGTATTGCATTATAAAGGAAAATAAAAAGTTTTTTTCTGTAAAATAAGCCTTCAGTTTCCAATGCTGTGTAACACGGAGAGGTAGGGAGCTGTGACAGCCCCCCCTTTCCAGCAGCAGCATAGTAGTATCCAGAAGCAGCATCGTAGTAAAGAGAAAAAAAAAAGTGTTCAGTGAGTTTTGATTTTTTTCATCTAATGAGATGGATCATAATAAGCATGGGCCAGTGGTTTTCAGGCTTTTTTGAATCATGGCGCCCTAGAGTGTCAGAATTTTTTTCGCGGCACCCCTGGGCCAAAAATTTCTTATTGAGAAATGTAAAGATAGATATTGCATTGAGTGGATCGCGTTTGTATGTCGTCCTTGGGGTCAGTTGTGTGGTGGGGGACGGGATTTGCTCTGTTTGGCCACATGTTTTGTGGCTGGCGGCCATCAGCGCTGGTTTTGCCTATTATATTGACCATGAATGATTTGAATTGGTCCTGGACCGCCAATCCAGTGCGCCCCTGCGGGTGTCCCGGGGCGCCCCAGGGAGCCGCGGCACATAAGTTTGGGAACCTCTGGCATAGGCAATACTCTACATATGTTTTCTGCTACAAATATTACAGTGATTGTAATTTTAAATGTTTGTTATACAAATGAGCTACTCTATTTTTTTTTTTAATATAAGAACTAATATCTTAAACAGATAGTCTGTAGAGGAAGCTGCCAATAGAAAAAAAAATGTCAGCGCTAACAGCGTTAAAGCTAAGAAATCTGCATCTGGCAGATAGTCAAGAAGACAACGCCCTATCCCTGCACACAGATTTCTCCCTCTCATATAAAGGGCTATACGGGGGTAGAGTTTTCAAAGCAGCAGTTAGAATCATAGAAAATAAAATAAAGGTATAATTCTGTAAAGTATATGCTGTAAATCACAGATTGCTACAAACAATTGATCATTACGCTTCCAGTATTAACACACTTTTAGGCAATTCTTCAAATTTATTTGGAAGAAACCTAATTTGTAAGTTACAGTGTAAGATATACTGCATGAAGGATGAGATATTTTTAAAGATTCCAGAAAGTATAGAATAGGGAAAGATTCAGTTGGATACATAGCATACATATATATCACTTGCCCTGTGTTTCTATGAATGGAGGTAAAGGATATGCTTGCTAAAATCCATAACAAAGTATAGGAATTGATATTATAGATATAGATTGCAGAGGTTCTTAGTGGACTGCATAATATGCAGTGATGAACCAGGTACCATAAACAAAAAGTGTAAGGGTATGATTGTATAGAAAAGCTATACAGATAATGTGAGAGATTTTTGGATTTGTTAAGTTTGTCTGAATGGGTGAGTTTTCAGGGAATGCATGTATGTGGGAAGGCATTCCATAGAATGGATGCAATCCAAGGAAAGTTGTAGTTGTGCATGGAAGCAAGTAATGAGTATGGATGTGAGACGTAGATCTGGTGTAAAGTGAATTGAGTGGACTGGCCAGTCTGAATGATATTTTGAGATAAGCAAGGAAATGTATAGTATGTTGGTGTAGTATGATTACTAACCTTGTGTGTAAGTAATGGTAGAATACAGAATACCCAATGAGAAAATTGTAAGGTTGATGGAATAGATTACACTGTATGGGATTAGATTATGCAAAAGATTTATAGACAATCTTTCTTTGTACTTGCAAAATTAACCTACATTCTTTTTACCTACAGATGGTGTAACTAGTATGTGGATGATATACCTTTGTGCTATAAATTATTTGAAGTGTTGGTGTCAGATACTAAACAGTTGTGTTTTCTTGCAGAACAGGACACAAGGTGTCGCAAGACAAAATTTGACGGTGTGCTGACATAGTTAACTACCTAGGTCATTATTTGGCAGTAGGCCAAAGACAGTTAAAACCATCAGAGGGTGGAGCCTTGATATATATTTATTAAGAGATACATATGTATGACCAGATGATAAATCTCTGAATATAGTAATTTTTTGGGGGTAAATGATATGTTCATGCATTCAAGTTCATATCCAAAGAAATTATAGAAGGTAATACAATATTACACTTTATCATGAATAAGACATTATGGATACACAGTTAGAGCCAAACCATCATCTTATGTATAATCAAGAAAAAAAATATATATATACATTTAGAACTGTGGTTAAGCAGTAGATTTTGTATGATGTGTACATCTTACCTCTGACAGTATACAACTTTGATACAGCTGCATACTTGTCTTCCTCACCCCCAAAAATGCAAATTACATTGCATAAAAAAAAAACTGACAGTAACAGGAGGAAAACTTTCTCTAGCATCCATAGGGGATAATGGGATGGTGAATTACAGTGCGTTAACTTAAATTAGTATGTAAATTAGTATTAGTAATAGTAAAGTGTTGCTGCCAACTTTTACTATGGGAAATGTCATGAGTTATGCAAATCTAAGGGTAACTAGCATGAAATAGATTCACAAGCTTTCTATGGTAGGATGAAGTTTAATGGAGAAGTGTACATTGTGTTCTGGCATATGACCAAAATAACAAATTATGTGATAATGAGAGGGATCATGATGGTGATAAAGAAAGCTATAGCATGTTTACTGCAGATGGTTGGGTTGATTAAAAAAACATTGTTTTAATACAACATAGTTTAATGCTAAAAAAAAGGAACTATAGTATGTGTAACAGGTGTTAATGGGTTATTTGAGAAATGAATAATAAGGCCAGAGGTGTGATCTATTGTTTCAAAGACAGTAAAGTTTCTTTACTGATAGAAAGAGTTTATAGGAGTTTGGAAAATATGTTTCAATTAATATGTGTAATGTTGAGGGGAAAAAAAGTCATAATTTGACAGGGAAGATTTAAAGAATTAAGCATTATTAATCTACTAAAGAGACAGGAAAGGCAGAATTTGAATCATGGCATGGTTCTATCGTTGGTTCAATAGAGGTAGAATTACACCTAAGCCTCTGCTTAGCCTCTCTTCTATATAAATCTTTTTGTTGTTCTTTTTGGAATCCAGCAAAGATATATTATCCAGAGCAAAGATATATTATCCAGAGACTGATTCAAAACTACAAAATTATTTGACAATTCAAATGTGTCACGCAAATATTTAAACAGTTACAAGAATATCAAACGCTGCAAGAACCTTGGAAAGATATTTAAGCAACACGAAAACACACAGTCCGGCACAGGACAAATCACTGAGAGTTATGTTGAGAAGTTGCTTATGTTTTGGTTCCATTACAGATCGCATAGAATGGTCCTTGGCAAGTACCGCTGACTGCTGATACAGCCGTTGCAAAGGCTGCAGAAGGACATCTAGATCCATGAGCTTGCAATGAAATGAGAAGGTCAGAGACCAGAGCTTAAAGGAATCTAAGACTAAAATAAATAAATAAAACAATTGTATGGAGATACAGAGACTGTTACTACTGTTACTACCACAGAGTTGTATTTGAATGAACCCTTCAATCAAGATGGAGATGATTATGATCATTGATAATAGACTATGTGCTTATAAGCTAATATCCTACAGAACTTTTAACATTTCTGAAAGTATACGGGAGCAATGTTATCTATAACAGCATTAGGACTTGTTTTCTTTTTTATTTGAAGAGAGAGCGAGCAGACGTGTGGTGTAGGTATAAGTACTCATCCATTATTGTGGATGGGAATTATTTCAATAAGACCATTCCTTCCTCTTTTCTAAGCAGGAAATCCAGAGGGATTTATAACTGGTGTAACGAACACCCTTTGAAAAACGTGGTTGTGAGTATTATACTCCACTTGAAGACAGATGTATAGATTAATGCATGGATAATTTAATAATTTATATTATTCCAAGGAGTATCCAGTCCAGCAATACCATTAATTGTTGGAAAGATTTTGGGTACTGCTGCTATATAAATTGTATTGCTAATTATTATTATAATTGTTAGATATGTATACAAAGACATCAGCATTGTATAGTAACAGACCAAAGTTCTTTATGTAAGTTACATTTGATGCGATTACCAAAACTTTATAGAGTTGTGATAATAGTGAAACAGTCACATGTGTATAGATACAACAGTATCTCAAGAAAGAACCACTGGTGATAATATCAGCTACACATATCGGGTGTAATTCAGTTAGTGGAAATAAAATAGGTCAATAATACAGGAAAAATGAACTTATGTAGATAGAAAAGGTTGATTTAAGTAAATGTAAAAAGATTGTTACAATACACAAACCTAATGTTTCTAGATGTACTAGATATAATGAGCTAGGTATATAAAAAGTAATGGTCACATAGGATGTTCATTAAAGTTTATGATTTTGTAAATGTATTTTACCAGGAGTAGATTCAAAGGTTAAAAGAGATATCATACATAACAGAGAATGTTAGTTGTCACTATGTCCTTAGGATATGATATACAATTGGTTACCTATTAATTCTGAAGATGTTTGATATTTAAGAAGATTAATTTAGCAATTTTATACAAAAACACATAATAACTTAAGAAAAGTTTTCTTGCAGGATGAACTATTCCTAAAAAGAGTAATTGACTCAGTAATCAGGAAACATGTTCCTGCCACCAGAGCATCAATAAAACCTCGAATTGGAAAAGGTGGAGAATAAGTTCTCCTATGGCTAATGAAGTCGTATGATTAATCAACTGGGAGTTGACGTTTTATTTCATTTAAAAGTTATTGATAACATGATTGAACTTTATGATAGGATATGCCAGGACAGTGGATATTTATGATGATTCCAGGACATTGGACATGAACTATTATACTACCACATTGTTCTACATTCTCTAATACCACAAATTGGAGGATATTGTTGATTTCCGGAAATAGCACTTTGAGTTCACGGCTGTGCTTATTGTACCAAAGACATTACAGATCCTGATACATGTATTGCCAAGTATATAAAGGAGGCCCATGATATAAAAGAAGAACTTTAACCAAGGCATTATGATATGGACTGGAAAAGATAAATGTTTAAATCCTAGTATTCAATTTTCAGGATTAGGAAAATGTTTTTTAAGTATATTGTATGTGATGATGTATTCTGTGATGAGGTTTATTCTTGTGATCATTATAGCCATTATAGCCATCTTTGGTGACCCCGACCCCGACGTAATTATACCACATTCTTTTGATGTACACTACCTACAGGTGATGCCTATGCTGTATTTAGAAGGCTACTGCCAGACGCAGAATAGCAATATTACATGAAATGATTATTAGTGAACTATACGTTCCCAGAAATTCTCCTGAGATGACAGGGAACATGGATAATGTCCCTGATCAAAGGGTGGAGCTGACGAATACTGTGACAGAGACAACCTGCTGAAGGCCTAACAGCTATATATATGTACTACGGGATAGTGCGTATGTTATGCATACACATAATAATCATAATATCAAAGGTGATCTCATATTCACTAATATAGTATAAAAGCATAAGAGGATCCATTTTGTTTCTAGCTAGATGATACAGCAGATTCATCTTGAACTTTGTACACACTAACAAAGTACAATAACAACTTTGTTGGCAGTATTAATTCTACATACGCACATCCGAAAAGCTCTTAGAGTCCAGTTTAATTCCTAATATGGACACAGTCGAGGATCACGAGTATCTTTTAGTTTTCTTGACAATTGTCCTAATATTGCATAATACTGTATTCCAGATGTGTGAAATCATATGGGAGGGTTATAAGAATGGGGCGTAACTGTATGTTATAAAACTCATTGTTTTACATGAATCTGGGGTTGAAGCATTTGACTCAGGCTATGAGGATGTAGTCTCTAGACCTGTATAAGGCCGTGGTCCTTAAATAAAAGATATGTTCATTTGTTTTTCTAAATCTGACTTATATAGTTATTTACTTTAACAGTAACTCAAACAACAAACAGCAACATGATGATTCATTTAATTAACACTAAGTATTTAACAGTACTGTGTGTATGTGGTGGTGCGTGTGTGTACTGTGTGTGTGTAGTGTCTATATGTGGTATACGTGTGTAAATGTAGTGGGTGGGTGTACTGTGTATATGTAGCGGTGGTGTGTATAGTGTGTGTGTGTGTGTGTATATATGTGGTAATGTGTGTACTGTGTGTACTGTGTGTGTGTGTGTGTGTGTGTACTGCATGTGTTAGTAGTGTGTACTGTGTGTGTTTATGTGGTGGTAGGCAGGGATAAAAGTGAAACAACAAATGAATCCCTAGCGCTTATCAGGCCACCAAAACTGTTTGGCCAATGGCTATATTACTGTATGTATAATTCTTATGTAATGCTGCAGTACTGTGATGCCAGGGATAAGTCACAACAAAAAAAGGCAATAAGAATACCTAGGGTGTGCCATAACAAATTTATTAAAAATGAATATTACTGTACATACACAGTATGCACACATAATAACTAGAGATTATTAAAAATATATTATATGAACAATTGACTTATTTTATCTTCAAATAATTAAGGTTACCCAATAAGGATTTATGGACAGAAATCCTTAATCGATGGTATCCAATCCTAAAAATGTGCCATATAGAATTTTTGTTTCAACAGTTGTATTCCGATAAAGGGCCTAATTCAGATCTGTTCGCTCGCTAGCGGTTTTCGCTGCGCAGCGATCAGGTCACAACTGCGCATGCGTATGCACCGCACTGCCGGTAACTGACTCCTGGCAGTATCGCACACATGACTTAGTACACTGCGTTACTGCCAGGAGCCGGCCAGGGAGGCTGCAGAATGGGCCGAGTTGGGGTAATTACTATATAACATTACACAGCACATGTGTTACCCCTTTCAGTGTGCGGTGCTGTGCTATGTGCATTTACAGTGTTACATCTCCAACTGCCCCAGCCTAGCTCTCTGGAGTGTGGGTAATACCTGATAAGGGTGTCCCTGCCCATACAGGCTTTATAGCAGTCACACATACAGTATAGATAAAGGTATACGCAGTGATGCAGTAACAGTTCTTGTTTCATCATTTTGACAGAAAGGGGGCGATTAGGACTGTACACCCTAATATCTCACATAATAAGAGGTACTACCATGCTGAGACTTATAGTGCCACGTAGACAGAAAGAAAAAAGCAGGAGCACACATCAACCACTAAGAACATTAATACTCAGAACAATTATAATAAATTCTACAATTTAACATGGAGTAATAATAAGGTTTGTTATATATATAAACGCGCACATTATATAAATGTAGGCGCGGAGTCTAATGTGCCGGTTGCTATTCTTGCCACCCCCACAAGGAGGTCTGGACTTATATGTGGAATGGAGATGGACTTAGATGTAGAATGTCCTATCCCTCGGGCACCTGACTCATGAGATGTTATATCACATTAATGCGGATCTTAGCATTTTGATGATGTCACACACGCCGCCACCACCTACAGTCACGTTTGCATACTCCTTTCCCAGGTCTTTTGGCCGCTATCACACAGGTGTTGCAGTGGCAGTAGCTATGGGATGGTGGTGTTGGAGTTGCAGCTTGTGCAGCGGTAGGCTTGAGATGGTGGTGGTGAGGGTCGCGGTGGTAAGAGTGCTGGAGCTGCGGGTGGAGGGCGTGATGTTGAGTGGCGGGTCTTCCACACATGTCTCAATATCTGTGAGAATGAAATAAAGGAGACATCATGTTACTATTACTCTTTTTCTTTCATTTCTAATACAACATAGAGACAGATATATGCCCTGCAAGAGGGGACTATAGCATGGTGGTAGCACCTGACAAATACACATATATAAAACATCCATTTTCAATGGAGATAATACTTTTCTCTCATGAGGTAAAACTATGGACTTATTAGTTTGTGCTGTGGTGTTATTATATAGATACAGTGTCTAGTTATTATTACCTCTTTCAATAGTCGCCTTCTTTTTTCTGCATCTGCAATAATAAGGGAGAGTGGTTAGTGAGAGACCGTACCTCTATTCCTGGGAACGCTAAGTCCCAGAGACCCCCCAATGTATCAGCACACTGTTTTCCTTGTATAAAGGAGAAGCAGAATGCCCCCTCCCGCTACACAATGACAAGTATCTGTACTGAGAAGTAACTAGTGTACCACTGTCTGTACTTAGTAAAAGGAGTTTGTAGTAAAGAAATGGGACGGGTACTGCATGTACTGATTGTTATATACAGCGCTACAGCATTCCTTCATACATGATAAGGAGCAGATCCGGCGCGTGAGCCCAAAAAGGGGGCATGGCCTAGACAAAAGAGGGTGTGGCTCTACTGGAATGCTGCAGTTGCCATGCCTCCAGCCTCTCTGCCTCCCTATTACTGTCATGTATAAGACTTCCCCACGGAATACTCTTCATCACTCAAACTGTCCTATAATGAGTCAGGTCTTACTGACATCACAGCAACCTCCCAACTGTCCCGCATTCAGCAGTACAGTACCAGTTTCCTGGGACTGTCGCACTGTCCTACCCGTGGCCGGCAGTGTCCTGTAGTGGGGAGGGAGTTAGGGGGAGTGCAGGAGATAAGGAGAATAGATGCTATGCGCACGTGCATGCCATCTATTCACTATTCCATGGGAAGCTTGGGGGGCAGGCCAGCATCTCGTAGAGTGCTGGGCAAGCCCCTACAGTGATGCAATTGGGAGGAATCATGAAGCTCCACCACTTTTCCCAAAGCTCCACCCCTTTTCCTTAATGCTCCGGCCCTCTTACAGAAGCTCGGCCTTAGGTGCCCGAAAGATCCTGCAGCACTGAGCTACAATTTTGGGAGGTGTCACAGGGTCGTGGTGACACTGTCCTCCTCAGCTGGGAATAGGGCATGGGTCTATGTAATGCTACATCTGCCCATGGAGAAAGCTGGAGACATATACACATATGCACCTATCTGCCAACCAGAACGTCTGTTACTAGTAATACTATCTAGGTGAATAAACAGTTACACCATATGTAGAGTGTTAGTAACTTACCTCATGTAAACGATGAATACGGCAATCAGTACTGTGCATATGATGAATACACAGACTATTCCATCGCCAACTCTCATATCTGTGCAAGAAAGACAGACATTGGGTCAGTGATCACATCTCATTTACAGCCATGTTACACTTTCCATGTCATTGTATAAAACATTATTAGTACATAGAACTGCGTCCTTACCATGAGAAGCATTGTTAGTATAGGTAATAATGAGGCATGGCAGGGTCATACTCACCGTGCATCCATTTCCAGTCCAAAAACTGGTCCATCTCCTTCTCAGAATCAGATTCGTCATCTGGAGATGGCGACACGGAGGGGCATCAGCTGCAGCTGAGCGATGTAAACCTGCAGGAACATCAAAATGGAAAGAGGGATCAGCCTTCTGCAATCCCTGATCCCACCCACCCACATCTCATAGGCTAAGGCCCACACAGTAACTGCCAATCACACTAACTCCATTGTTACCATAGCTTAACTGTGCTAGGCATATCCCCCCCCCCCCCCCCCCCCCCCGTACAGCTAGGCACTTAGGCACTTATGTGACATCGGGCTTTGGGCCTTATTCAGTATAAAGTATAAATGTGCCCAAGTTATTAATTGGTAAAAAAAATCAAATAAGGGCAGATAATAATAGTAGTAGTATCGCAGTCTCTGTGTAGAAACACATCATGCTCTCTACTCTCCTGAAACTTCCTATCAAAGGAGGCTGCTACACCGTATGACCTCATATGATGCCAGAGCTCTATTAAGATGTCACAGTTATGTCATAATGACAGCTAGAACCTGGCTGGGACTGTTATGGGGAATGTGTGCAGCAATACACAATGTGTCAGTGTGATGTTACTTTATCATTACCATTTGGGGTATTTAATTACTAATAGTGTCACCCTTTATTTATATATTGCCTATGTCAAGGGCTCTGACCCTGCTGATTAGACTGTGCAATCAAAAGCCTAGTTTTCTAGATATTGTAATAATTAGTAGTAATAATAAAAATTATAATAATTGTAATTGTAATTGTTGTTATTATTTTCTCTTACGTCCTAGAGGATGCTGGCGACTCCGTAAAGACCATGGGAAATAGACGGGCTCCGCAGGAGACATGGGCACTAAAAAGAACTTTAGATATGGATGTGCACTGGCTCCTCCCTCTATGCCCCTCCTCCAGACCTCAGTTTGATGCTGTGCCCAGAGGAGACTGGGTGCATTACAGGGAGCTCTTCTGAGTTTCCTGAAAGAAAGAAATTTTGTTAGGTTTTTTATTTTCAGGGAGCCCTGCTGGCAACAGGCTCCCTGCGTCAAGGGACTGAGGGGAGAGAAGCAGACCTACTTAACTTCTAGGCTCTGCTTCTTAGGCTACTGGACACCAATAGCTCCTGAGGGAGTCAGAATGCAGGTCTCTCCTAGCTGTTCGTCCCGGAGCCGCGCCACCATCCTCCTTACAGAGCCGGAAGATAGAAGCCGGATGAGTATGAGAAGAAAGAAGACTTCAGAGGCGGCAGAAGACTTCGGATCTTCACTGAGGTAATGCGCAGCGGTAACGCTGCGTGCCATTGCTCCCGCACAACACACACACGGCAGGCACTGTAAGGGTGCAGGGCGCAGGGGGGGGGGGGCGCCCTGGGTAGCAATTAAACCTCTGGTCTGGCAAAATCAGGACATATATGGGCTCTACACTATATATAAGAGATCCCCCGCCAGTTTTTAAAAGAAATCAAGCTGGACTGAAGCCCACCGCTGAGGGGGCAGAGCTTGATCCTCAGCACTCACCAGCGCCATTTTTCTCCACAGCACACGCTGAGAAGCTGGCTCCCCGGACTCTCCCCTGCTAAACACGGTGACAGAGGGTTTGAAAGAAGGAGGGGGGCACATAATTTGGCGCAGTGTTATATATATTTTAAAAGCGCTATCTGGGTAATTTTTTTCCCTGGGTCATTGGCGCTGGGTGTGTGCTGGCATACTCTCTCTCTGTCTCTCCAAAGGGCCTTGTGGGGAAACTGTCTCCAGATAAGAGAATTCCCTGAGTGTGTGGTGTGTCGGTACGCGTGTGTCGGCATGTCTGAAGCGGAAGGCTCTTCTAGGGAGGAGGTGGAGTAAATGAGTGTGGTGTCTCCGTCGGCAACGCCGACACCTGACTGGTTGGATATGTGTAATGTTTTAAATGCAAATGTGAATTTATTTCACAAAAGGTTGGACAAAGCTGAGTCCAAGGAGTGTACAGGGAGTCAAAACCTGCCTTTCACTATGTCGCAGGGACCTTCTGGGTCTCAAAAGCGCCCACTATCCCAAATAGTAGACACTGATACCGACACGGATTCTGACTCCAGTGTCGATTACGATGATGCAAAGTTGCAGCCAAAATTGGCTAAAAGTATTCATTATGAATATTGCTATAAAAGAGGTGTTGCATATCACAGATGAACCCTCTGTCCCCGACACGAAGGTGCGCATGTATAAGGAGAAAAAACCTGAGGTAACCTTTCCCACATCTCATGAACTGAACAAATTATTTGAAAAGGCTTGGGAATCTCCAGACAAAAAACTGCAGATTCCCAAAAGGATTCTTATGGCATATCCTTTCCCGACTAAGGACAGGGTACGGTGGGAATCCTCCAAAAAGGTAGCGCTGTCATCTCAAGATATGGCAACCCTCAAGGATCCTGCTGATCGCAGGCAGGAGACTACCTTGAAGTCTATTTACACACATACTGGTACCTTACTCAGACCGGCGATAGCGTCGGCTTGTGTTTGTAGCGCGATAGCAGCGTGGACAGATACCTTATCTGCTGATATAAATACGCTGGATAAGGAAAACATTTTATTGACCCTGGGTCATATTAAAGATGCTGTCCTATATATGGGGGATGCTCAGAGAGACATTGGCCTATTGGGTTCCAGAGCCAACGCTATGGCTATTTCGGCTAGACGAGCCCTATGGACCCGACAATGGACGGGCGATGCCGACTCGAAGAGGCATATGGAGGTTTTACCTTACAGGGGTGAGGAATTGTTTGGGGAAGGTCTCACGGACCTTGTTTCCATGGCTACGGCAGGTAAATCAACTTTTTTGCCTTATGTTTCCTCACAGCCTAAGAAAGCACCACATTACCAGATGCAGTCCTTTCGGTCGCATAAACCCAAGAGAGTGCGAGGAGCTTCCTTTCTTGCCAGAGGTAAGGGTAAGGGGAAAAAGCTGCCAACCACAGCTAGTTCCCAGGAGCAGAAGTCCTCCCCGGCCTCTACAAAATCCACCGCATGACGCTGGGGCTCCGCTGAGGAAGTCCGCCCCAGTGGGGGCACGTCTTCGACTTTTCAGCCACATTTGGGTTCACTCACAGGTGGATCCCTGAGCAATAGAAATTGTTTCCCAGGGTTACAAGCTGGAATTCGAAGAGGTGCCTCCTCACCGGTTTTTCAAATCGGCCCTACCGGCTTCTCCCCCAGAGAGGGAGATAGTGTTAAATGCGATTTAAAAATTGTGTCTTCAACAAGTGGTGGTCAAAGTCCCCCTGCTGCAGCAGGGGATGGGGTATTACTCAACCCTGTTTGTAGTCCCTAAACCAGACGGTTTGGTCAGGCCCATTTTGAATTTAAAATCCTTAAACCTATACTTAAAAAGGTTCAAGATGGAGTTGCTCAGAGCGGTCATCGCCAGCCTGGAAGGGGGGATTATATGGTGTCCCTGGACATAAAGGATGCATACCTTCATGTCCCCATATATCCCCCTCATCAGGCGTTCCTGAGGTTTGCTGTACAGGATTGTCATTACCAATTTCAGACGTTGCCGTTTGGGCATTCCACGGCCACGAGGATTTTCACCAAGGTAATGGCGGAAATGATGGTGCTCCTGCGCAAGCAGGGTGTCACAATTATCCCATACTTGGAACATCTCCTGATAAAAGCGAGATCGAGAGAACAGTTACTGAACAGCGTATCACTCTCCTTGAGGGTGTTGCAACAGCACAATTTCCCGAAGTCACAGTTGGTTCCAGCGACTCGGTTGCCTTTCTTAGGCATGATTCTGGATACGGACCAGAAAAGGGTTTATCTTCCGACGGAAAAGGCCCAAGAACTCATGTCTCTGGTCAAGGACCTATTGAAGCCAAAGCGGGTGTCGGTGCATCACTGCACTCGAGTTCTGGGAAAGATGGTGGCGACTTATGAGGCCATTCCATTCGGCAGGTTCCATGCGAGAACTTTTCAATGGGACCTTCTGGACAAGTGGTCCGGGTCTCATCTACAGATTCATCAGATGATCACCCTGTCCCCCAGGGCCAGGGTATCTCTCCTGTGGTGGCTGCAGAGTGCTCACCTTATGGAGGGTCGCAGGTTCGGCATTCAGGACTGGGTTCTGGTAGGTAACCACGGACGTGAGCCTCCGAGGTTGGGGAGCAGTCACAAAGGGAAGAAACTTCCAGGGTCTCTGGTCAAGCCAGGAGGCTTGTCTTCACATCAACATACTGGAGTTGAGGGCCATATACAATGCCCTTCGACAAGCGGAAGATTTGCTTCGCGACCTACCAGTTCTGATCCAGTCAGACAACATCACCGCAGTGGCGCATGTAAACCGCCAAGGCGGAACAAAGAGCAGAGTGGCAATGGCAGAAGCCACCAAGATTCTTCGCTGGACGGAAAATCATGTAAGCACCATGACAGCAGTCTTCATTCCAGGAGTGGACAATTGGGAAGCAGACTTCCTCAGCAGACACGATCTACATCCCGGAGAGTGGGGACTTCATCAGGAAGTCTTCGCAGAGATTGCAAGTCGGTGGAGACTGCACAGATAGACAGGATGGCGTCATGCCTCAACAAGAAACTACCGAAGTATTGCGCTAGGTCGAGGGACCCTCAGGCAGTGGCGGTGAACGCCCTGGTGACACCATGGGTGTTTCAGTCGGTCTATGTGTTTCCTCCTCTTCCGCTCATATCAAAGATATTGAGAATCATAAGACGAAAAGGAGTACAGACAATTCTCATTGTTCCAGATTGGCTGCGAAGGGCCTGGTATCCGGATCTGCAGGAGATGCTCACAGAAGATCCGTGGCCTCTTCCTCTCAGAGAGGACCTGTTACAACAGGGGCCCTGTCTGTTCCAAGACTTACCGCGGCTGCTTTGACGGCATGGCGGTTGAACGCCGGATCCAAGCAAAAAGGACATTCCGGATGAGGTCATTCCTACTCTAATAAAGGCTAGGAAAGACGTGACAGCGAAACATTATCACCATATATGGCGAAAGTATATATCGTGGTGTGAGTCCAGGAATGCTCCTCCGGAAGAATTCCATTTGGGCCGTTTCCTTCACTTCCTACAGACGGGAGTGAATTTGGGCCTAAAATTAGGTTCCATTAAGGTTCAGATTTTGGCCCTATACATTTTCTTTCATAAGGCATTGGCTTCTCTCCCAGAAGTCCAGACTTTTGTGAAGGGAGTGCTGCATATCCAGCCTCCTTTTGTGCCCCCAGTGGCACCCTGGGACCTTAACATGGTGTTGCGGTTCCTTAAGTCTCACTGGTTTGAACCACTTAAAACGGTGGAATTAAAATATCTCACTTGGAAAGTGGACATGCTGTTGGCCTTGGCACTGGCAAGGCGAGTGTCGGAGTTGGTGGCTTTATCTCACAAGAGCCCCTATCTGATATTCCATGTGGATAGAGCAGAATTGCGGACTCGTCCTCAATTTTTGCCCAAGGTGGTTTCTTCTTTTCATATGAACCAACCTATTGTGGTGCCGGTGGCTACGTGGGACGTGGAGGATTCCGAGTCCCTGGATGTGGACAGGGCATTGAAAATGTATGTGGGCAGAACGGCTCGGGTTAGGAAAACAGAGGCACTGTTTGTCCTGTATGCAGCCGACAAGGTTGGCGCTCCTGCTTCAAGCAGACTATAGCTCGCTGGATCTGTAACACGATTCAGCAGGCTCATTCTACGGCCGAATTCTGTAAAGGCCCATTCCACGAGGAAGGTGGGCTCTTTTTGGGCAGCTGCCCGAGGTGTCTCAGCATTACAGCTGTGCCGAGCTGCTACTTGGTCGGGTTCAAACACCTTTGCAAAGTTCTACAAGTTTGATGCCCTGGCTGACGAGGACCTCATGTTTGCTCAATCGGTGCTGCAGAGTCATCCGCACTCTCCCGCCCGTTTAGGAGCTTTGGTATAATCCCCATGGTCCTTACGGAGTCCCCAGCATCCTCTAGGACGTAAGAGAAAATAAGATTTTAAACCTACCGGTAAATCTTTTTCTCCTAGTCCGTAGAGGATGCTGGGCGCCCGTCCCAGTGCAGACTATCTTCTGCAAGACTTGTATATAGTTATTGCTTACATAAGGGCTATGTTACAGTTAGGATCAGTCGTTGGCTGATGCTGTTTTGTTTCATACTGTTAACTGGTTGCGTATATTCCTTCCAACAGTTCATCCACTCAGGTGTCGACCCCCTAGGGGGTGACATCACTATTACAGGCAATCTGCTCCGTCTCCACATCATTTTTCTCCTCATACATGTCGACACAAACGTACCGACATACAGCACACACACAGGGAATGCTCTGATAGAGGACAGGACCCCACTAGCCCTTTGGGGAGACAGAGGGAGAGTTTGCCAGCACACACCAGAGCGCTATATATATACAGGGATAACCTTATATAAGTGTTTTTCCCCTTATAGCTTCTGTATCTTTAATACTGCGCGTAATTAGTGCCCCCCCTCTCTTTTTTAACCCTTTCTGTAGTGTAGTGACTGCAGGGGAGAGACAGGGAGCTTCCCGCCAACGGAGCTGTGAGGGAAAATGGCGCCAGTGTGCTGAGGAGATAGGCTCCGCCCCCTTATCGGCGGCCTTATCTCCCGTTTTTCTATGTATCCTGGCAGGGGTTAAATGCATCCATATAGCCCAGGAGCTATATGTGATGCATTTTTTGCCATCCAAGGTGTTTTTTATTGCGTCTCAGGGCACCCCCCCCAGCGCCCTGCACCCTCAGTGACCGGAGTGTGAAGTGTGCTGAGAGCAATGGCGCACAGCTGCAGTGCTGTGCGCTACCTTGTTGAAGACAGGACGTCTTCTGCCGCCGATTTTCCGGACCTCTTCTGCCTTCTGGCTCTGTAAGGGGGCCGGCGGCGCGGCTCTGGGACCCATCCAGGCTGGGCCTGTGATCGTCCCTCTGGAGCTAATGTCCAGTAGCCTAAGAAGCCCAATCCACTTTGCACGCAGGTGAGTTCGCTTCTTCTCCCCTTAGTCCCTCGATGCAGTGAGCCTGTTGCCAGCAGGTCTCACTGAAAATAAAAAACCTAAACTAAAACTTTCACTAAGAAGTTCAGGAGAGCCCCTAGTGTGCACCCTTCTCGTTCGGGCACAAAGATCTAACTGAGGCTTGGAGGAGGGTCATAGGGGGAGGAGCCAGTGCACACCAGATAGTCCTAAAGCTTTCTTTAGATGTGCCCAGTCTCCTGCGGAGCCGCTATTCCCCATGGTCCTTACGGAGTCCCCAGCATCCACTTAGGACGTTAGAGAAATACTGTGTCTCTCTCTACTCTAGTCTCACTCTCTTCTCTATAAACGGAGAGGACGCCAGCCACGTCCTCTCCCTATCAATCTCAATGCACGTGTGAAAATGGCGGCGACGTGCGGCTCCTTATATAGAATCCGAGTCTCGCGATAGAATCCGAGCCTCGCGAGAATCCGACAGCGGGATGATGACGTTCGGGTGCGCTCGGGTTAACCGAGCAAGGCGGGAAGATCCGAGTCGCTCGGACCCGTGTAAAAAAACCTGAAGTTCGGGCGGGTTCGGATTCCGAGGAACCGAACCCGCTCATCTCTATATATTACATCTGTGGGGGCATTGCTGTATATACTGCTGGTATGGGCTAATATTGTGTATATTACATCTGTGGGGGCATTGCTGTATATACTGCTGGTATAGGGTAATATTGTGTATATTACATCTGTGGGGGCATTGCTGTATATTCTGTTGGTATGGGGTAATATTGTGTATATTATATCTGTGGGGGCATTGCTGTATATACTGCTGGTATGGGGTAACATTGTGTATATTACATCTGTGCGGGCATTGCTGTATATACTGCTGGTATGGGGGTCATCCTGTGTATATTACATCTGTGAGGGCATTGCTGTATATACTGTTGGAATGGGGTAATACTGTGTATACTACATCTGTGAGGGCAATGCTGTATATACTGCTGGTATGGGGTTATATTGTATATATTACATCTGTGGGGGCATTACTGTATATACTGATGGTATGGGGGTAATACTGTGTATATTACATCTGTGGGGACAATGCTGTATATACTGCTGGTATGGGGTAATATTGTGTATATTAAATCTGTGGAAGCATTGCTGTATATACTGCTGGTATGGGGGTTATACTGTGCATATTATATCTGTGGGGGCATTGATGTATATACTGCTGGTATGGGGTAATATTGTGTATTTTATGTCTGTGGGTGCATTGCTGTATATACTGCTGGTATGGGGTTATATTGTGTATATTACATCTGTGGGGGCATTACTGTATATTCTGTACTGCTGTTTTGGGGGTAATACCAGAGCCGGCCCTAGCCAATATGATGCCCTAGGCAAGATTTTGGCTGGTGCCCCCTAGCACCACCGCTAGTTCCGCCTCTGACCTTGCATCTCTTTCCCAGCACCCTCACCCATAGCAGTCCTTATTTTGGTGTTTGTACTTCCTATATTTTAAATAGGAACAGTTTGCACAGTTGGCGCACAGCCCAAAAAGGGGTGTGTTTTTGCTGGCAAGGGGCATGGCCACACAATAGTAATTACACCACATAGTACTGCAACTTTATTCACATTTTATCATGCGATAGTGTCCATAATTCATATTACATCCCACAGTAGTATCACTTTACCTTATAAACGTTACTCCTCACAGTAGAGCCCCTTATTCACATTACATCACACTGAATTGCTCCTTATTCACATTACACCACACCCTGGGGGTAATTCCAAGTTGATCGCAGCAGGAATTTTTTTAGCAGTTGGGCAAAACCATGTGGACTGCAGGGGAGGCAGATATAACATGTGCAGAGAGAGTTAGATTTGGGTGTGGTGTGTTCAATCTGCAATCTAATTTGCAGTGTCAAAATAAAGCAGCCAGTATTACCCTGCACAGAAATAAAATAACCCACCCAAATCTAACTCTCTCAACACATGTTATATCTGCCCCCCCTGCAGTGCACATGGTTTTGCCCAACTGCTAAAAAAATTCCTGCTGCGATCAACTTGGAATTACCCCCCCTATTGCTCTTTATTCACATTAGACGACACAGTAGTGCCCTTTCTATACGCAATGCCACATAGTAGAGCACCTTATACACATAATGCCACACATTAGTAATGCATTTATACACATAATTCCACACAGTAATGCCCCTTACACATATGAGACACATTATTAATGTCCTTATAAACATAATGTGCCTTACACATTATGACAACCTTTATTAATGCCCTTTTACACATAATGTCCCTTACACATATGCCGCACATTATTAATGCCCTTATACACATAATGACACACATAGTATCCCTTACACATATTCCGCACATTATTAATGCCCTTATACACATAATGACACACATAGTGCCCCCTACACATTTGCTGCACATTATTAGTGCCCCTATACACATAATGACACACATACAGTAGTATCCTGTTACACATATGCCGCACATTATTAATGCCCTTATACACATAATGACACACATAGTGGCCCTTTACACATATGTTGCACATTATTAATTAATTTTTACATGACACACATAATGCTCCTTACACATATTTCTAACACTACTGCACAACTAACCCACTCACATGCACACAGCACTCACATTGCCACTTACACTGTGACCATTGCCTCTGCTTGGATACAGATGTGTCCTCATAAATCTTGCCTCAATGCTAATGTCGGGCACCTTTTTTTATGAAAATGCATCTTATTTGCATTCATATGTGGCTAGGATGCACAAGCAGCTTCTGCTGATTAAAATGATATGCAGCATGCCTATATACTGTGTGAGACTGTGGCTGTATCTGCATATAAAAAGCTACACACAGAATATAGGCATGCCGCATATCATTTTAATCAGCAGAAGCTGCTGATGCCCCTAGACATAGCAAATGCCCTAGGCAATTGCCTAGTTTGCCTATGCCTGGCTCTGGGTAATACTGTGTAAATTACATCTGTGGGGGCATTGCTGTATATACTGCTGGTATGGGGGTAATACTGTATATTACATCTGTGGGGGCAATGCCGTATATACTGCTGGTATGGGGGATAATACTGTGTATATTACATCTGTGGGGGCATTGCTGTATATACTGCTGGTATGGAGTAATATTGTGTATATTACATATGTAGGGCATTGCTGTATATACTGCTGGTATTGGGTAATATTGTGTATATTACATCTGTGGGGGCAATGCTGTATATACTGCTGGTATGGGGTAATACTGTGTATATTACATCTGTGGGGGCATTGCTGTATATACTGCTGGTATGGGGTAACATTGTGCATATTACATCTGTGGGGGCAATGCTATATATACTGCTGGTATGGGGATAATACTGTGTATATTACATCTTTGGGGGCATTTCTGTATGTACTGCTGGTATGGGGTAATATTGTATATATTACATCTGTGGGGGCAATGCTGTATATACTATTGGTATGGGGTAATACTGTGTATATTACATCTGTGGGGGCAATGCTGTATATACTGCTGGTATGGGGATAATACTGTGTATATTACATCTGTGGGGGGAAATGCCGTATATACTGCTGGTATGGGGGATAATACTGTGTATATTACATCTGTGGGGGCATTGCTGTATATACTGCTGGTATGGAGTAATATTGTGTATATTACATATGTAGGGCATTGCTGTATATACTGCTGGTATTGGGTAATATTGTGTATATTACATCTGTGGGGGCAATGCTGTATATACTGCTGGTATGGGGTAATACTGTGTATATTACATCTGTGGGGGCAATGCTGTATATACTGCTGGTATGGGGTAACATTGTGCATATTACATCTGTGGGGGCAATGCTGTATATACTGCTGGTATGGGGATAATACTGTGTATATTACATCTGTGGGGGCATTTCTGTATATACTGCTGGTATGGGGTAATATTGTATATATTACATCTGTGGGGGCAATGCTGTATATACTGCTGGTATGGGGTAATACTGTGTATATTACATCTGTGGGGGCAATGCTGTATATACTGCTGGTATGGGGTAATATTGTGTATATTACATCTGTGGAAGTATTGCTGTATATACTGCTGGTATGGGGTTATATTGTGTATATTACGTCTGTGGGTGCATTGCTGTATATACTGACGGTATGGGGTAATATTGTGTATATTACATCTGTGGGGGCATTGCTGTATATTCTGTACTGCTGTTATGGGGGTAATACTGTGTAAATTACATCTGTGGGGGCAATGCCGTATATACTGCTGGTATGGGGGATAATACTGTGTATATTACATCTGTGGGGGCATTGCTGTATATACTGCTGGTATGGGGTAATATTGTGTATATTACATCTGTGGGGGCATTGCTGTATATACTGCTGGTATAGGGTAATATTGTGTATATTACATCTGTGGGGGCATTGCTGTATATTCTGTTGGTATGGGGTAATATTGTGTATATTATATCTGTGGGGGCATTGCTGTATATACTGCTGGTATGGGGTAACATTGTGTATATTACATCTGTGCGGGCATTGCTGTATATACTGCTGGTATGGGGGTCATCCTGTGTATATTACATCTGTGAGGGCATTGCTGTATATACTGTTGGAATGGGGTAATACTGTGTATACTACATCTGTGAGGGAAATGCTGTATATACTGCTGGTATGGGGTTATATTGTGTATATTACATCTGTGGGGGCATTACTGTATATACTGATGGTATGGGGGTAATACTGTGTATATTACATCTGTGGGGGAATTTCTGTATATACTGATGGTATGAGATAATATTGTTTATATTACATCTGTGGGGGCATTGCTGTATATTCCGTACTGCTGTTATGGGGGTAATACTGTGTAAATTACATCTGTGGGGGCAATGCCGTATATACTGCTGGTATGGGGGATAATACTGTGTATATTACATCTGTGGGGCCATTGCTGTATATACTGCTGGTATGGAGTAATATTGTGTATATTACATATGTAGGGCATTGCTGTATATACTGTTGGAATGGGGTAATACTGTGTATACTAGTGACAAGTGACCGCATTCGACACATTACGGCATGCAAGTGACCCCATTTTACACATTACAACAGGCAAGAGTCGCCATTTTACTAATTACGGCAGGCAAGAATCCCCTCTATACAGATAACGGCAGCAATTTTCCCCATTTTACACATAACGGCAGGCAAGTCTCCCCATTTTACACATTACTGCAGGCAAGTTTCCCCATTTTACACATTACGGCAGGCAAGAGTCCCCATTTTACACATTACAGCAGACAAGTGTCCCCATGTGACACTTTGCAGCAGGCAAGTGACCCCATTTAACCCATTACGGCAGGTAAGTTATCCCATTTTACACATCACGGCAGGCAAGAATCCCCATTTTACACATTACGGCAGGCAAGTGTCCCCATTTGACACATTACAGCAGGCTAGTGACCCCATTTGACACATTACGGCAGGCAATTGACCCCATTTTACATATTACAGCAGGTAAGAGTCCCATTTTACACATTACGGCAGGCAAGTTTCCCAATTTTACACATTACTGCTGGCAAGTGTCCCCATTTTACACAGTACGGCAGGCAAGTGTCCCTATTTTACACATTACGGTAGGCAAGTGTACCAATTTTACACATTACGGCAGGCAAGTGTCCCTATTTTACACATTACGACAGGCAAGTTTCCCCATTTTACACATTACGGCAGGCAAGTGTCCCCATTTTACACATTACGGCATCCAACACTCCCCATTTTACACATTACGCAGGCAATTGTCCCTATTTTACACATTACGGCAGGCAAGTTTCCCCATTTTACACTTTACGGCAGGCAAGTGTCCCCATTTTACACATTACGGCATCCAACACTCCCCATTTTACACATTACGGCAGGCAAGTGTCCCAATTTTACACATTACGGCAGACAAGTGACCCCATTTGACACATTACGGCAGACAAGTGACCCCATTTGACACATTAGGAAAGGCAAGGGTCCCCATTTTACACAATATGGCAGGAAGTGTCCCTATTTTACACATTACGGCAGGAGAGAGTCCCCATTTTACACATTACGGCAGGCAATAGTCCCCATTTTACATAATACGACTGGAAAGAGTCCCCATTTTACACATTACGCCAGCCAAGTGTCCCCATTTTACATATTACGTCTGGAAAACGTCCCCATTTTACACATAACGCAAGGCAAATGTCCCCATTTTACACATAACGGCAGACTAGGGGAGCGGAGTTTCGTGTAATGCGCGTCAGTGCAGGAAACTCTGCCCCCCAAGCAGAGTAGTAATGACAGGAAGGAGGGGGAGCACACAAAAGGAGCACCTAGAGCTGCGGCGGGGCGTCCCGTGCGAATGCATGCCTCGCCCTCCGCAAGAAATGGCTCTGTGCATCACTACTGAGCTCTTTGGAAATGTGACAGTTGGTCAGCTCTGCCTGTGCAGTTGCCGGGTGACCTGGGACATGTGACCTGCCTGAGGGCCATGAAACTGTCACAGTTATGTGCACCCAACCACTAAGCAGGGATACTACGGGGTATCACCTCCTAAGGGGGTGTGCCAGCTACTTATTATTATTATTATTATTATTAGTTATAAAGAATCACAAGTAGACACTTACTATCACTGTGTGTGTATTTGTACAGATTATTAGAGTTGTCTGACTGGGGATGTTTTGCTGTTAGCAGGGTCTACACTAACCACCTGTCAGTCAGCGCTATGGGGGTAATACTGTGTATATTACATCTGTGGGGGCATTGCTGTATATACTGCTGGTATGGGGGTAATACTGTGTATATTACATCTGTGGGGGCATTGCTGTATATACTGCTGGTATGGGGGTAATACTGTGTATATTACATCTGTGAGGGCAATGCTGTATATACTGCTGGTATGGGGGTAATACTGTGTATATTACATCTGTGGGGGCATTGCTGTATATACTGCTGGTATGGGGGTAATATTGTGTATATTACATCTGTGAGGGCAATGCTGTATATACTGCTGGTATGGGGGTAATACTGTGTATATTACATCTGTGAGGGCAATGCTGTATATACTGCTGGTATGGGGGTAATACTGTGTATATTACATGTGTGGGGCAATGCTGTATATACTGCTGGTATGGGGGTAATACTGTGTATATTACGTCTGTGGAAGTACTGCTGTATATACTGTTGGTATGGGGTAATATTGTGTATATTACATCTGTGGGGCAATGCTGTATAAACTGCTGGTATGGGGGTAATACTGTGTATATTACATGTGTGGGGCAATGCTGTATATACTGCTGGTATGGAGGTAATACTGTGTATATTACATGTGTGGGGCAATGCTGTATATACTGCTGGTATGGGGGTAATACTGTGTATATTACGTCTGTGGAAGTACTGCTGTATATACTGTTGGTATGGGGTAATATTGTGTATATTACATCTGTGGGGCATTGCTGTATATACTGCTGGTATAGGGGTAATATTGGGGGTCATTCCGAGTTGATCGCTAGCTGCCGTTGTTCGTTGCGATCAGTGAGAAAAATGGCTAATCTGCACATGCGTATGCATAGCAATGCACACGTGCGTCGTACAGGTATAGAGGCTATTGTGGTTTTGCACTCGTTCTAGCGACGATTCCATTCGCACAGACGGCCACAAGGTGCTTGATAGAAAGTCGGCGTTTGTGGGTGTCAACTGACCGTTTTCAGGGAGTGCTTAGAAAAACTCAGGCGTGTCGGGGAAAACGCAGGCGTGGCTGGGCGTTCGCTGGGCGGGTGTGTGATGTCAAAAGCCATCCCTCTGTGGTTAGAATCATCCCACAGGAGATAAGTAAATACAGGGCTGGTCTTGTTTTGCACAAAAAGATTTTGCAGGTGCTCTGCTGCACAGGCGTTTGCACTTCTGCAAAGCGAAAATACACTCCCTGGTGGGCGGCGACAATGCGTTTGCACGGATGCTAAAAACTGCTAGCAAGCGATCAACTCGAAATGACGCCCATTGCGTATATTACATCTGTGCGGGCACTGCTGTATATACTGCTGGCATGGGATAATATTGTGTATATTACATCTGTGGGGGCAACGCTGTATATACTGCTGGTATGGGGTAATATTGTGTATATTACATCTGTGGGGGCAATACTGTATATACTGCTGGTATGGGGATAATACTGTGTATATTACATCTGTGGGGGCATTGCTGTATATACTGCTGGTATGGGGTAATATTGTATATATTACATCTGTGGGGGCAATGCTGTATATACTGCTGGTATGGGGTAATATTGTGTATTTCTCTGACGTCCTAGTGGATGCTGGGGACTCCGTAAGGACCATGGGGAATAGCGGCTCCGCAGGAGTCTGGGCACAAAAGTAAAGCTTTAGGACTACCTGGTGTGCACTGGCTCCTCCCCCTATGACCCTCCTCCAAGCCTCAGTTAGATTTTTGTGCCCGAACGAGAAGGGTGCACACTAGGTGGCTCTCCTGAGCTGCTTAGTGAAAAGTTTAGTTTTTAGGTTTTTTATTTTCAGTGAGACCTGCTGGCAACAGGCTCACTGCATCGAGGGACTAAGGGGAGAAGAAGCGAACTCACCTGCGTGCAGAGTGGATTGGGCTTCTTAGGCTACTGGACATTAGCTCCAGAGGGACCGATCACAGGCCCAGCCATGGATGGGTCCCAGAGCCGCGCCGCCGGCCCCCTTACAGAGCCAGAAAACAGAAGAGGTCCGGGAAATCGGCGGCAGAAGACGTCCTGTCTTCAATAAGGTAGCGCACAGCACCGCAGCTGTGCGCCATTGCTGTCAGCACACTTCACACTCCGGTCACTGAGGGTGCAGGGCGCTGGGGGGGGCGCCCTGAGACGCAATAAAAACACCTTAGATGGCAAAAAATACATCACAAATAGCTCCTGGGCTATATGGATGCATTTAACCCCTGCCAGAATACACAGAAAAACGGGAGATAAGGCCGCCGAGAAGGGGGCGGAGCCTATCTCCTCAGCACACTGGCGCCATTTTCCCTCACAGCTCCGTTGGAGGGAAGCTCCCTGGCTCTCCCCTGCAGTCACTACACTACAGAAAGGGTTAAAAAAGAGAGGGGGACACTAATTAGGCGCAGTATTAAAAATACAGCAGCTATAAGGGGAAAAACACTTATATAAGGTTATCCCTGTATATATATAGCGCTCTGGTGTGTGCTGGCAAACTCTCCCTCTGTCTCCCCAAAGGGCTAGTGGGGTCCTGTCCTCTATCAGAGCATTCCCTGTGTGTGTGCTGTGTGTCGGTACGTTTGTGTCGACATGTATGAGGAGGAAAATGATGTGGAGACGGAGCAAATTGCCTGTAATAGTGATGTCAGCCCCTAGGGGGTCGACACCTGAGTGGATGAACTGTTGGAAGGAATTACGTGACAGTGTCAGCTCTGTATAAAAGACAGTGGTTGACATGAGACAGCCGGCTACTCAGCTTGTGCCTGTCCAGACATCTCATAGGCCGTCAGGGGCTCTAAAGCGCCCGTTACCTCAGATGGCAGATACAGACGCCGACACGGATACTGACTCCAGTGTCGACGGTGAAGAGACAAATGTGACTTCCAGTAGGGCCACACGTTACATGATTGAGGCAATGAAAAATGTTTTACACATTTCTGATAATACGAGTACCACCAAAAAGGGGTATTATGTTCGGTGAGGAAAAACTACCTGTAGTTTTCCTGAATCTGAGAAATTAAATGAGGTGTGTGATGATGCGTGGGTTTCCCCCGATAACAACTGATAATTTCTAAAATGTTATTGGCATTATATCCTTTCCCGCCAGAGGTTAGGGTGCGTTGGGAAACACCCCCTAGGGTGGGTAAAGCGCTCACACGCTTGTAAGAACAAGGGCTCTACCCTCTCCTGAGATGGCCGCCCTTAAGGATCCTGCTGATAGAAAGCAGGAGGGTATCCTAAAATGTATTTACACACATACTGGTGTTATACTGCGACCAGCAATCGCCTCAGCCTGGATGTGCAGTGCTGGGTTGGCGTGGTCGGATTCCCTGACTGAAAATATTGATACCCTAGATAGGGACAGTATATTATTGCCTATAGAGCATTTAAAAGATGCATTTCTATATATGCGTGATGCACAGCGGAATATTTGCCGACTGGCATCAAGTGTAAGTGCGTTGTCCATTTCTGCTAGAAGAGGGTTATGGACACGACAGTGGTCAGGTGATGCGGATTCCAAACGGCATTTGGAAGTATTGCCTTATAAAGGGGAGGAGTTATTTGGGGTCGGTCTTTCAGACCTGGTGGCCACGGCAACAGCTGGGAAATCCACGTTTGTACCCCAGGTCGCCTCTCAACATAAGAAGACGCCGTATTATCAGGCGCAGTCCTTTCTTTCCCAGAAGGGCAAGCGGGCAAAAGGTTCCTCATTTCTGCCCCGTGACAGAGGGAGAGGAAAAAGGCTGCAGAAATCAGCCAGTTCCCAGGAACAGAAGCCCTCTCCTGCCTCTGCCAAGCCCTCAGCATGACGCTGGGGCTTTACAAGCAGACTCAGGCACGGTGGGGGCCCGTCTCAATGAATTTCAGCGCGCAGTGGGCTCACTCGCAAGTAGACCCCTGGATCCTTCAGGTGATATCTCAGGGGTACAAATTGGAATTCGAGTCTCCCCCTCGCCGTTTTCCTAAAGTCGGCTTTACCGACGTCTCCCTCTGACAGGGAGGCAGTTTTGGAAGCCATTCACAAGCTGTATTCCCAGCAGGTGATAATCAAGGTACCCCTCCTGCAACAGGGAACGGGGTATTATTCCACACTGTTGTGGTACCGAAGCCGGACGGCTCGGTGAGACCGATTCTAAATCTAAAATCTTTGAACACTTACATACGGAGGTTCAAATTCAAGATGGAGTCACTCAGAGCAGTGATTGCGAACCTGGAAGAAGGGGACTACATGATGTCTCGGGACATCAAGGATGCTTACCTTCATGTCCCAATTTACCCTTCTCACCAAGGGTACCTCAGTTTTGTGGTACAGAACTGTCACTATCAGTTTCAGACGCTGCCGTTTGGATGGTCCACGGCACCCCGGGTCTTTACCAAGGTAACGGCCGAAATGATGATACTCCTTCGAAGGAAGGGAGTTTTAGTTATCCCTTACTTGGACGATCTCCTGATAAGGGTAAGATCCAGAGAACAGTTGGAGGTCGGTGTAGCACTATCTCAGGTAGTGTTGCGGCAGCACGGTTGGATTCTCAATATTCCAAAATCGCAGCTGGTTCCGACGACTCGTCTTCTGTTCCTAGGGATGATCCTGGACACAGTCCAGAAAAAGGTGTTTCTCCCGGAGGAGAAAGCCAGGGAGTTATCCGAGCTAGTCAGGAACCTCCTAAAACCGAGCCAAGTCTCAGTGCATCAATGCACAAGGGTTCTGGGAAAAATGGTGGCTTCCTACGAAGCAATCCCATTCGGCAGATTCCACGCAAGAACTTTCCAGTGGGACCTGCTGGACAAATGGTCCGTGTCGCATCTTCAGATGCATCAGCGGATAACCCTGTCACCAAGGACAAGGGTGTCCCTCCTGTGGTGGTTGCAGAGTGCTCATCTTCTAGAGGGCCGCAGATTCGGCATTCAGGACTGGGTCCTGGTGACCACGGATGCCAGCCTGCGAGGCTGGGGAGCAGTCACACAGGGAAGGAATTTCCAGGGCTTATGGTCAAGCCTGGAGACATCACTTCACATAAATATCCTGAAGCTAAGGGCCATTTACAATGCTCTAAGCTTAGCAAGACCTCTGCTTCAAGGTCAGCCGGTGTTGATCCAGTCGGACAACATCACGGCAGTCACCCACGTAAACAGACAGGGTGGCACAAGAAGCAGGAGGGCAATGGCAGAAGCTGCAAGGATTCTTCGCTGGGCGGAAAATCATGTGATAGCACTGTCAGCAGTGTTCATTCCGGGAATGGACAACTGGGAAGCAGACTTCCTCAGCAGACGCTCTGGTAACACCGTGGGTGTACCGGTCAGTGTATGTGTTCCATCCTCTGCCTCTCATACACAAGGTACTGAGAATTATAAGATGGAGAGGAGTAAGCACTATATTCGTGGCTCCGGATTGGCCAAGAAGGACTTGGTAACCGGAACTTCAAGAGATGCTCACGGAGGATCCGTGGCCTCTACCTCTAAGAAGGGACCTGCTCCAGCAAGGACCCTGTCTGTTCCAAGACTTACCGCGGCTGCGTTTGACGGCATGGCGGTTGAACGCCGGATCCTGAAGGAAAAAGGCATTCCGGATGAAGTCATCCCTATCCTGATCAAAGCCAGGAAGGATGTAACCGCAAAACATTATCACCGCATTTGGCGAAAATATGTTGCGTGGTGCGAGGCCAGTAAGGCCCGACGGAGGAATTTCAACTGGGTCGATTCCTACATTTCCTGCAAACAGGAGTGTCTATGGGCCTGAAATTGGGGTCCATTAAGGTTCAAATTTCGGCCCTGTCAATTTTCTTCCAAAAAGAACTAGCTTCAGTCCCTGAAGTTCAGACGTTTGTAAAAGGGGTACTGTATATACAGCCTCCTTTTGTGCCTCCAGTGGCACCTTGGGATCTCAATGTAGTTTTTGGGTTCCAAAAGTCACATTGGTTTGAACCACTTAAATCTGTGGAGTTAAAATATCTCACATGGAAGGTGGTCATGCTGTTGGCCCTGGCCTGGGCCAGGCGCGTGTCAGAATTGGCGGCTTTATCCTGTAAAAGCCCTTATCTGATTTTCCATTCGGACAGGGCGGAATTGAGGACTCGTCCTCAGTTTCTCCCTAAGGTGTTTTCAGCGTTTCACCTGAACCAACCTATGGTGGTGCCTGCGGCTACTAGGGACTTGGAGGACTCCAAGTTGCTAGACGTTGTCAGGGCCCTGAAAATATATGTTTCCAGGACGGCTGGAGTCAGAAAATCTGACTCGCTGCTTATCCTGTATGCACCCAACAAGCTGGGTGCTCCTGCTTCTAAGCAGACTATTGCTCGTTGGATTTGCAGTACAATTCAGCTTGCACATTCTGTGGCAGGCCTGCCACAGCCAAAAATCTGTAAATGCCCACTCCACAAGGGAGGTGGGCTCATCTTGGGCGGCTGCCCGAGGGGTCTCGGCTTTACAACTTTGCCGAGCAGCTACTTGGTCAGGAGCAAATACGTTTGTAAAATTCTACAAATTTGATACCCTGGCTGAGGAGGACCTGGAGTTCTCTCATTTGGTGCTGCAGAGTCATCCGCACTCTCCCGCCCGTTTGGGAGCTTTGGTATAATCCCCATGGTCCTTACGGAGTCCCCAGCATCCACTAGGACGTCAGAGAAAATAAGAATTTACTTACCGATAATTCTATTTCTCGTAGTCCGTAGTGGATGCTGGGCGCCCATCCCAAGTGCGGATTGTCTGCAATACTGGTACATAGTTATTGTTACCAAAAATCGGGTTATTGCTGTAGTGAGCCATCTTTTCTAGAGGCTCCTCTGTTATCATGCTGTTAACTGGGTTTAGATCACAAGTTATACGGTGTGATTGGTGTGGCTGGTATGAGTCTTACCCGGGATTCAAAATCCTTCCTTATTGTGTACGCTCGTCCGGGCACAGTATCCTAACTGAGGCTTGGAGGAGGGTCATAGGGGGAGGAGCCAGTGCACACCAGGTAGTCCTAAAGCTTTACTTTTGTGCCCAGACTCCTGCGGAGCCGCTATTCCCCATGGTCCTTACGGAGTCCCCAGCATCCACTACGGACTACGAGAAATAGAATTATCGGTAAGTAAATTCTTATTATTACATCTGTGGGGGCAATGCTGTATATACTGCTGGTATGGGGTAATATTGTGTATATTAAATTTGTGGAAGCATTCCTGTATATACTGCTGGTATGGGGGTTATACTGTGCATATTATATCTGTGGGGGCATTGATGTATATACTGCTGGTATGGGGTAATATTGTGTATTTTATGTCTGTGGGTGCATTGCTGTATATACTGCTGGTATGGGGTTATATTGTGTATATTACATCTGTGGGGGCATTACTGTATATTCTGTACTGCTGTTTTGGGGGTAATACTGTGTAAATGACATCTGTGGGGGCATTGCTGTATATACTGCTGGTATGGGGGTAATACTGTATATTACATCTGTGGGGGCAATGCCGTATATACTGCTGGTATGGGGGATAATACTGTGTATATTACATCTGTGGGGGCATTGCGGTATATACTGCTGGTATGGAGTAATATTGTGTATATTACATATGTAGGGCATTGCTGTATATACTGCTGGTATTGGATAATATTGTGTATATTACATCTGTGGGGGCAATGCTGTATATACTGCTGGTATGGGGTAATACTGTGTATATTACATCTGTGGGGGCAATGCTGTATATACTGCTGGTATGGGGTAACGTGTATATTACATCTGTGGGGGCAATGCTGTATATACTGCTGGTATGGGGATAATACTGTGTATATTACATCTGTGGGGGCATTTCTGTATGTACTGCTGGTATGGGGTAATATTGTATATATTACATCTGTGGGGGCAATGCTGTATATACTACTGGTATGGGGTAATACTGTGTATATTACATATGTGGGGGCAATGCTGTATATACTGCTGGTATGGGGTAATATTGTGTAATTACATCTGTGGGGGCAATGCTGTATATACTGCTGGTATGGGGATAATACTGTGTATATTACATCTGTGGGGGCATTTCTGTATATACTGCTGGTATGGGGTAATATTGTATATATTACATCTGTGGGGGCAATGCTGTATATACTGCTGGTATGGGGTAATACTGTGTATATTACATCTGTGGGGGCAATGCTGTATATACTGCTGGTATGGGGTAATATTGTGTATATTACATCTGTGGAAGTATTGCTGTATATACTGCTGGTATGGGGTTATATTGTGTATATTACATCTGTGGGTGCATTGCTGTATATACTGACGGTATGGGGTAATATTGTGTATATTACATCTGTGGGGGCATTGCTGTATATTCTGTACTGCTGTTATGGGGGTAATACTGTGTAAATTACATCTGTGGGGGCAATGCCGTATATACTGCTGGTATGGGGGATAATACTGTGTATTTCTCTAACGTCCTAGTGGATGCTGGGGACTCCGTCAGGACCATGGGGATTAGCGGCTCCGCAGGAGACAGGGCACAAAAAGTAAGCTTTTAGGATCACATGGTGTGTACTGGCTCCTCCCCCTATGACCCTCCTCCAAGCCTCAGTTAGGTTTTTGTGCCCGTCCGAGCAGGGTGCAATCTAGGTGGCTCTCTTAAAGAGTTGCTTAGAAAAAGTTTTTAGGTTCTTTATTTTCAGTGAGTCCTGCTGGCAACAGGCTCACTGCTACAAGGGACTTAGGGGAGAGAAGTGAACTCACCTGCGTGCAGGATGGATTGGCTTCTTAGGCTACTGGACACCATTAGCTCCAGAGGGAGTCGGAACACAGGTCTCGCCCTGGGGTTCGTCCCGGAGCCGCGCCGCCGACCCCCCTTGCAGATGCTGAAGATTGAAGAGGTCCGGAACCAGGCGGCAGAAGACTTTCAGTCTTCATCAGGTAGCGCACAGCACTGCAGCTGTGCGCCATTGTTGTCAGCACACTTCACACAGCGGTCACGGAGGGTGCAGGGCGCGGGGGGGGGCGCCCTGGGCAGCAATGTATAATACCTGTATGGCGAAAAATACATCACATATAGCCCTTGAGGCTATATGGATGTATTTAACCCCTGCCAGATATCACAAACTCCGGAGAAGAAGCCCGCCGAAAAGGGGGCGGGGCCTATTCTCCTCAGCACACAGCGCCATTTTCCCTCACAGAAATGCTGGTGGGAAGGCTCCCATGCTCTCCCCTGCACTGCACTACAGAAACAGGGTTAAAACAGAGAGGGGGGGCACTGATTTGGCGATATGAATATATATTAAATGCTATAAGGGAGGAACACTTATATAAAGGTTGTCCCTGTATAATTATAGCGTTTTGGTGTGTGCTGGCAAACTCTCCCTCTGTCTCCCCAAAGGGCTAGTGGGTCCTGTCCTCTATCAGAGCATTCCCTATGTGTGTGCTGTATGTCGGTACGTGTGTGTCGACATGTATGAGGAAAATGTTGGTGAGGAGGCGGAGCAAATTGCCTGTAATGGTGATGTCACTCTCTAGGGAGTCGACACCGGAATGGATGGCTTATTTATGGAATTACGTGATAATGTCAACACGCTGCAAGCCGGTTGACGACATGAGACGGCCGGCGATCAAATTAGTACCTGTCCAGGCGTCTCAAACACCGTCAGGGGCTGTAAAACGCCCATTTACCTCAGTCGGTCGACACAGACCCAGACACGGACACTGATTTCAGTGTCGACGGTGAAGAAACAAACGTATTTTCCTTTAGGGCCACACGTTAAGGGCAATGAAGGAGGTGTTACATATTTCTGATACTACAAGTACCACAAAAAAGGGTATTATGTGGGATGTGAAAAAACTACCTGTAGTTTTTCCTGAATCAGATAAATTAAATAAAGTGTGTGATGATGCGTGGGTTTCCCCCGATAGAAAATTATTGGCGGTATACCCTTTCCCGCCAGAAGTTAGGGCGCGTTGGGAAACACCCCTTAGGGTGGATAAGGCGCTCACATGCTTATCAGAACAAGTGGCGGTACCATCTACAGATAGGGCCGTACTTAAGGAGCCAGCTGATAGGAGGCTGGAAAATATCCTAAAAAGTATACACACACATGCTGGTGTTATACTGCGACCAGCGATCGCCTCAGCCTGGATGTGCAGAGCTGAGGTGGCTTGGTCGGATTCCCTGACTAAAAATATTGATACCCTTGACAGGGACAGTATTTTATTGACTATAGAGCATTTAAAGGATGCATTTCTATATATGCGAGATGCGCAGAGGGATATTTGCACTCTGGCATCAAGAGTAAATGCGATGTCCATATCTGCAAGAAGATGTTTATGGACACGACAGTGGTCAGGTGATGCAGATTCCAAACGGCACAAAGATGTATTGCCGTATAAAGGGGAGGAGTTATTTGGGGTCGGTCCATGGGACCTGGTGGCCACGGCAACTGCTGGAAAATCCACCGGTTTTTACCCTAAGTCACATCTCTGCAGAAAAAGACACCGTCTTTTCAGCCTCAGTCCTTTCGTCCCTATAAGAGTCATATCTGCCCAGGGATAGAGGAAAGGGAAGAAGACTGCAGCAGGCAGCCCATTCCCAGGAACAGAAGCCCTCCACCGCTTCTACCAAGTTCTCAGCATGACGCTAGGACCGTACAGGACCCCTGGATCCTACAAGTAGTATCCAAGGGGTACAGATTGGACTGTCGAGACGTTTCCCCCTCGCAGGTTCCTGTAGTCTGCTGTACCAATGTCTCCCTCCGACAGGGAGGCAGTATTGAAAACAATTCACAAGCTGTATTCCCAGCAGGTGATAATAAAATTACCCCTCCTACAACAGGGAAAGGGGTATTATTCCACACTATATTGTGGTACTGAAGCCAGAAGGCTAGGTGAGACCTATTCTAAATCTGAAATATTTGAACACTTACAAAGGTTCAAATCCAGATGGAGTCACTCAGAGCAGTGATAGCGAACTGGGAAGAAGGGGACTATATGGTGTCCCGGGACATCAGGGATGCTTACCTCCATGTCCCAAAATTTGCCTTTCTCACCAAGGGTATCTCAGGTTCGTGGTACAGAACTGTCACTATCAGTTTCAGACGATGCCGTTGGATTGTCCAAGGCACCCCGGGTCCTTACCAAGGTAATGACCGAAATGAGGATTCGTCTTCAAAGAAAATGGACGACCTCCTGATAAGAACAAGGTCCAGAGAACAGTTGGAGGTCGGAGTAGCACTATCTCAAGTAGTTCTACGACAACACGGGTGGATTCTAAATATTCCAAAACCGCAGTTGTTCCGACGACACGTCTGCTGGTCCTAGGGATGATTCTGGACACAGTCCAGAAAAAGGTGTTTCTCCCAGAGGAGAAAGCCAGGGAGTTATCCGAGCTAATCGGGATCCTCCTAAAACCAGGAAAAGTGTCAGTGCATCATTGCACAAGAGTCCTGGTAAAAATGGTGGCTTATTACGAAGCGATTCCATTCGGCAGATTTCACGCAAGAACTCTTCAGTGGGATCTGCTGGACAAATGGTCCGGATCGCATCTTCAGATGCATCAGTGGATAACCCTATATCCAAGGACAAGGGTGTCTCTCCTGTGGTGATTACAGAGTGCTCATCTTCTAGAGGGCCGTAGATTCGGCATTCAGGATTGGATGCTGGTGACCACGGAGGCCAGCCTGAGAGGCTGGGGAGCAGTCACACAGGGAAAAAATTTCCAGGGAGTGTGATCAAGTCTGGAGAATTCTCTCCACATAAATATACTGGAGCTAAGAGCAAATTTATAATGCTCTAAACTTAGCAAGACCTCTGCTTCAAGGTCAGCCGGTATTGATCCAGTGGGATAACATCACGGCAGTCGCCCACGTAAACAGAAAGGGCGGCACAAGAAGCAGGAGGGCAGTGGCAAAACTGCAAGGATTTTTCGCTAGGCGGAAAATCATGTGATAGCACTGTCAGCAGTGTTCATTCCGGGAGTGGACGACTGGGAAGCAGACTTCCTCAGCAGGCACGACCTCCACCCGGGAGAGTGGGAACTTCATAGGGAAGTTTTCCGCATGATTGTGAACCGTTGGGAAAGACCAAAGGTGGACATGATGGCGTCCCGCCCGAACAAAAAACGGGACAGGTATTGCGCCAGGTCACGAGACCTTCAGGCGATAGCTGTGGATGTCCTGGTAACACCGTGGGTGTAACAGTCGGTGTATGTGTTCCCTCCTCTGCTTCTCATAACCAAGGTATTGAGAATTATAAGACGTAGAGGAGTAAGAACTATACTCGTGGCTCCGGATTGGCCAAGAGGGACTTGGTACCCGGAACTTCAAGAGATGCTCATAGAGGACTAATGGCCTCAGGAGCTAAGAAGGGACTTGCTTCAGCAAGTACCATGTCTGTTCCAAGACTTACCGCGGCTGCGTTTGACGGCATGGCGGTTGAACGCCGGATTCTAAGGGAAAAGGCATTCCGGAAGAGGTCATACCTACCCTGGTCAAAGCCAGGAAGGAGGTGACCGCACAACGTTATCACCACATGTGGTGAAAATATGTTGCGTGGGTGAGGCCAGGAAGGCCCCACGAAGAAATTTCAACTAGGTCGATTTCTGCACTTCCTGAAAACAGGAGTGTCTATGAGCCTCAAATTGGGGTCCATTAAGGTTCAAGTTTCGGCCCTGTAGATTTTCTTCCAGAAAGAATTGGCTTCAGTTCCTGAAGTCCAGACATTTGTCAAGGGAGTATTGCATATACAGCCCCTTTTGTGCCTCCAGTGGCACCGTGGGATCTCAAAGTAGTGTTGGGATTCCTCAAATCATATTGGTTTGAACCGCTCAAATCTGTGGATTTGAAATATCTCACATGGAAAGTGACCATGCTGTTGGCCCTGGCCTCGGCCAGGCGATTGTCAGAATTGGCGGCTTTGTCTTACAAAAGCCCATATTTGATTTTCCATTCGGACGGGGCAGAACTGGGACTCGTCCCCAGTTTCTTCCTAAGGTGGTGTCAGCGTTTCACCTGAAACAACCTATTGTGGTGCCTGCGGCTACTAGGGACTTGGAGGACTCCAAGTTGCTAGACGTTGTCAGGGCCCTGAAAATATATATATATATATATATATATATAGGAGAAGGGGAGAAATGGTGTACCCGGCACTCCTTATTAGCCAATGGTTTATCCGCTGTGGTGCCCTCCGGGTGACTCTAGGTCACTGATATGTAGCGTGGATTTGGCGGCGGCACTCAGACAGACTCATCAAGGTAACAAACAGGTCATTTATTAGACCGTGGAGACCAAAACGGTCTAATAAATGACCTGTTTGTTACCTTGATGAGTCTGTCTGAGTGCCGCCGCCAAATCCACGCTATATATATATATATATATAATTCCAGGACGGCTGGAGTCAGAAAGTCTGACTTGCTGTTTATATTGTATGCACCCAAAAAGCTGGGTGCTCCTGCTTCTAAGCAGACTATTGCTCGTTGGATTTGTAGTACAATTCAACTTGCACATTCTGTGGCAGGCCTGCCACAGCCAAAATCTGTAAATGCCCATTCCACAAGGAAGGTGGGCTCATCTTGGGCGGCTGCCCGAGGGGTCTCGGCTTTACAACTTTGCCGAGCAGCTACGTGGTCAGGCGGGAACACGTTTGTAAAATTCTACAAATTTGATACCCTGGCTGAGGAGGACCTGGAGTTCTCTCATTCGGTGCTGCAGAGTCATCCGCACTCTCCCGCCCGTTTGGGAGCTTTGGTATAATCCCCATGGTCCTGACGGAGTCCCCAGCATCCACTAGGACGTTAGAGAAAATAAGATTTTACTTACCGATAAATCTATTTCTCATAGTCCGTAGTGGATGCTGGGCGCCCATCCCAAGTGCGGATTGTCTGCATTACTTGTACATAATTATTGTTACAAAAATCGGGTTATTATTGTTGTGGGCCATCTTTTCAGAGGCTCCTTCGTTGTTATCATACTGTTAACTGGGTTCAAATCACAGGTTGTACTGTGTGATTGGTGTGGCTGGTATGAGTCTTACCCGGGATTCAAGATCCTTCCTTATTGTGTACGCTCGTCCGGGCACAGTACCTAACTGAGGCTTGGAGGAGGGTCATAGGGGGAGGAGCCAGTACACACCATGTGATCCTAAAAGCTTACTTTTTGTGCCCTGTCTCCTGCGGAGCCGCTAATCGCCATGGTCCTGACGGAGTCCCCAGCATCCACTACGGACTATGAGAAATAGATTTATCGGTAAGTAAAATCTTATTATTACATCTGTGGGGGCATTGCTGTATATACTGCTGGTATGGGGTAATATTGTGTATATTACATCTGTGGGGGCATTGCTGTATATACTGCAGGTATAGGGTAATATTGTGTATATTACATCTGTGGGGGCATGGCTGTATATTCTGTTGGTATGGGGTAATATTGTGTATATTATATCTGTGGGGGCATTGCTGTATATACTGCTGGTATGGGGTAACATTGTGTATATTACATCTGTGCGGGCATTGCTGTATATACTGCTGGTATGGGGGTCATCCTGTGTATATTACATCTGTGAGGGCATTGCTGTATATACTGTTGGAATGGGGTAATACTGTGTATACTACATCTGTGAGGGCAATGCTGTATATACTGCTGGTATGGGGTTATATTGTGTATATTACATCTGTGGGGCCAGGGGGCATTACTGTATATACTGATGGTATGGGGGTAATACTGTGTATATTACATCTGTGGGGGAATTTCTGTATATACTGATGGTATGAGATAATATTGTTTATATTACATCTGTGGGGGCATTGCTGTATATTCCGTACTGCTGTTATGGGGGTAATACTGTGTAAATTACATCTGTGGGGGCAATGCCGTATATACTGCTGGTATGGGGGATAATACTGTGTATATTACATCTGTGGGGCCATTGCTGTATATACTGCTGGTATGGAGTAATATTGTGTATATTACATATGTAGGGCATTGCTGTATATACTGTTGAAATGGGGTAATACTGTGTATACTAGTGACAAGTGACCCCATTCGACACATTACGGCATGCAAGTGACCCCATTTTACACATTACAACAGGCAAAAGTTGCCATTTTACTAATTACGGCAGGCAAGAATCCCCTCTATACAGATAACGGCAGCAATTTTCCCCATTTTACACATAACGGCAGGCAAGTCTCCCCATTTTACACATTACTGCAGGCAAGAGTCACCATTTTACACATTACGGCAGGCAAGTGTCCCCACTTTACACATAACGGCAGGAAAGTGTCCCTATTTTACACATTACGGCAGGCAAGTTTCCCCATTTTACACATTACGGCAGGCAAGAGTCCCCATTTTACACATTACAGCAGACAAGTGTCCCCATGTGACACTTTGCAGCAGGCAAGTGACCCCATTTAACCCATTACGGCAGGTAAGTTATCCCATTTTACACATCACGGCAGGCAAGAATCCCCATTTTACACATTACGGCAGGCAAGTGTCCCCATTTGACACATTACAGCAGGCTAGTGACCCCATTTGACACATTACGGCAGGCAATTGACCCCATTTTACATATTACAGCACGTAAGAGTCCCATTTTACACATTACGGCAGGCAAGTTTCCCAATTTTACACATTACTGCTGGCAAGTGTCCCCATTTGACACAGTACGGCAGGCAAGTGTCCCTATTTTACACATTACGGTAGGCAAGTGTACCAATTTTACACATTACGGCAGGCAAGTGTCCCTATTTTACACATTACGACAGGCAAGTTTCCCCATTTTACACATTACGGCAGGCAAGTGTCCCCATTTTACACATTACGGCATCCAACACTCCCCATTTTACACATTACGCAGGCAATTGTCCCTATTTTACACATTACGGCAGGCAAGTTTCCCCATTTTACACTTTACGGCAGGCAAGTGTCCCCATTTTACACATTACGGCATCCAACACTTCCCATTTTACACATTACGCAGGCAAGTGTCCCCATTTTACACATTACGGCAGACAAGTGACCCCATTTGACACATTAGGAAAGGCAAGTGTCCCCATTTTACACAATATGGCAGGAAGTGTCCCTATTTTACACATTACGGCAGGCAAGTTTCCCCATTTTACACTTTACGGCAGGCAAGTGTCCCCATTTTACACATTACGGCATCCAACACTCCCCATTTTACACATTACGCAGGCAAGTGTCCCCATTTTACACATTACTGCAGACAAGTGACCCCGTTTGACACATTAGGAAAGGCAAGTGTCCCCATTTTACACAATATGGCAGGAAGTGTCCCTATTTTACACATTACGGCAGGAGAGAGTCCCCATTTTACACATTACGGCAGGCAATAGTCCCCATTTTACATAATACGACTGGAAAGAGTCCCCATTTTACACATTACGCCAGCCAAGTGTCCCCATTTTACATATTACGACTGGAAAACGTCCCCATTTTACACATTACGCCAGGCAAATGTCCCCATTTTACACATAACGGCAGACTAGGGGAGCGGAGTTTCGTGTAATGTGCGTCAGTGCAGGAAACTCTGCCCCCCAAGCAGAGTAGTAATGACAGGAAGGAGGGGGAGCACACAAACGGAGCACCTAGAGCTGCGGCGGGGCGTCCCGTGCGAATGCATGCCTCGCCCTCCGCAAGAAATGGCTCTGTGCATCACTACTGAGCTCTTTGGAAATGTGACAGTTGGTCAGCTCTGCCTGTGCAGTTGCCGGGTGACCTGGGACATGTGACCTGCCTGAGGGCCATGAAACTGTCACAGTTATGTGCACCCAACCACTAAGCAGGGATACTACAGGGTATCACCTCCTAAGGGGGTGTGCCAGCTACTTATTATTATTATTATTAGTTATAAAGAATCACAAGTTGACACTTACTATCACTGTGTGTGTATTTGTACAGATTATTAGAGTTGTCTGACTGGGGATGTTTTGCTGTTAGCAGGGTCTACACTAACCACCTGTCAGTCAGCGCTATGGGGGTAATACTGTGTATATTACATCTGTGGGGGCATTGCTGTATATACTGCTGGTATGGGGGTAATATTGTGTATATTACATCTGTGAGGGCAATGCTGTATAAACTGCTGGTATGGGGGTAATACTGTGTATATTACATCTGTGGGGGCATTGCTGTATATACTGCTGGTATGGGGGTAATATTGTGTATATTACATCTGTGAGGGCAATGCTGTATATACTGCTGGTATGGGGGTAATACTGTGTATATTACATGTGTGGGGCAATGCTGTATATACTGCTGGTATGGAGGTAATACTGTGTATATTACATGTGTGGGGCAATGCTGTATATACTGCTGGTATGGGGGTAATACTGTGTATATTACATGTGTGGGGCAATGCTGTATATACTGCTGGTATGGGGGTAATACTGTGTATATTACATCTGTGAGGGCAATGCTGTATATACTGCTGGTATGGGGGTAATACTGTGTATATTACGTCTGTGGAAGTACTGCTGTATATACTGCTGGTATGGAGGTAATACTGTGTATATTACATGTGTGGGGCAATGCTGTATATACTGCTGGTATGGGGGTAATACTGTGTATATTACGTCTGTGGAAGTACTGCTGTATATACTGTTGGTATGGGGTAATATTGTGTATATTACATCTGTGGGGCATTGCTGTATATACTGCTGGTATAGGGGTAATATTGGGGGTCATTCCGAGTTGATCGCTAGCTGCCGTTGTTCGTTGCGATCAGTGAGAAAAATGGCTAATCTGCACATGCGTATGCACAGCAATGCACACGTGCGTCGTACAGGTATAGAGGCTATTGTGGTTTTGCATTCGTTCTAGCGACGATTCCATTCGCACAGACGGCCACAAGGTGCTTGATAGAAAGTGGGCGTTTGTGGGTGTCAACTGACCGTTTTCAGGGAGTGCTTAGAAAAACTCAGGCGTGTCGGGGAAAACGCAGGCGTAGCTGGGCGTTCGCTGGGCGGGTGTGTGATGTCAAAAGCCATCCCTCTGTGGTTAGAATCATCCCACAGGAGATAAGTAAATACAGGGCTGGTCTTGTTTTGCACAAAAAGATTTTGCAGGTGCTCTGCTGCACAGGCGTTTGCACTTCTGCAAAGCGAAAATACACTCCCTGGTGGGCGGCGACAATGCGTTTGCACGGATGCTAAAAACTGCTAGCAAGCGATCAACTCGGAATGACGCCCATTGCGTATATTACATCTGTGCGGGCACTGCTGTATATACTGCTGGCATGGGATAATATTGTGTATATTACATCTGTGGGGGCAACGCTGTATATACTGCTGGTATGGGGTAATATTGTGTATATTACATCTGTGGGGGCAATACTGTATATACTGCTGGTATGGGGATAATACTGTGTATATTACATCTGTGGGGGCATTGCTGTATATACTGCTGGTATGGGGTAATATTGTATATATTACATCTGTGGGGGCAATGCTGTATATACTGCTGGTATGGGGTAATATTGTGTATTTCTCTGACGTCCTAGTGGATGCTGGGGACTCCGTAAGGACCATGGGGAATAGCGGCTCCGCAGGAGTCTGGGCACAAAAGTAAAGCTTTAGGACTACCTGGTGTGCACTGGCTCCTCGCCCTATGACCCTCCTCCAAGCCTCAGTTAGATTTTTGTGCCCGAACGAGAAGGGTGCACACTAGGTGGCTCTCCTGAGCTGCTTAGTGAAAAGTTTAGTTTTTAGGTTTTTTATTTTCAGTGAGACCTGCTGGCAACAGGCTCACTGCATCGAGGGACTAAGGGGAGAAGAAGCGAACTCACCTGCGTGCAGAGTGGATTGGGCTTCTTAGGCTACTGGACATTAGCTCCAGAGGGACCGATCACAGGCCCAGCCATGGATGGGTCCCAGAGCCGCGCCGCCGGCCCCCTTACAGAGCCAGAAGACAGAAGAGGTCCGGGAAATCGGCGGCAGAAGACGTCCTGTCTTCAATAAGGTAGCGCACAGCACCGCAGCTGTGCGCCATTGCTGTCAGCACACTTCACACTCCGGTCACTGAGGGTGCAGGGCGCTGGGGGGGGCGCCCTGAGACGCAATAAAAACACCTTAGATGGCAAAAAATACATCACATATAGCTCCTGGGCTATATGGATGCATTTAACCCCTGCCAGAATACACAGAAAAACGGGAGATAAGGCCGCCGAGAAGGGGGCGGAGCCTATCTCCTCAGCACACTGGCGCCATTTTCCCTCACAGCTCCGTTGGAGGGAAGCTCCCTGGCTCTCCCCTGCAGTCACTACACTACAGAAAGGGTTAAAAAAGAGAGGGGGGCACTAATTAGGCGCAGTATTAAAAATACAGCAGCTATAAGGGGAAAAACACTTATATAAGGTTATCCCTGTATATATATAGCGCTCTGGTGTGTGCTGGCAAACTCTCCCTCTGTCTCCCCAAAGGGCTAGTGGGGTCCTGTCCTCTATCAGAGCATTCCCTGTGTGTGTGCTGTGTGTCGGTACGTTTGTGTCGACATGTATGAGGAGGAAAATGATGTGGAGATGGAGCAAATTGCCTGTAATAGTGATGTCAGCCCCTAGGGGGTCGACACCTGAGTGGATGAACTGTTGGAAGGAATTACGTGACAGTGTCAGCTCTGTATAAAAGACAGTGGTTGACATGAGACAGCCGGCTACTCAGCTTGTGCCTGTCCAGACATCTCATAGGCCGTCAGGGGCTCTAAAGCGCCCGTTACCTCAGATGGCAGATACAGACGCCGACACGGATACTGACTCCAGTGTCGACGGTGAAGAGACAAATGTGACTTCCAGTAGGGCCACACGTTACATGATTGAGGCAATGAAAAATGTTTTACACATTTCTGATAATACGAGTACCACCAAAAAGGGGTATTATGTTCGGTGAGGCAAAACTACCTGTAGTTTTCCTGAATCTGAGAAATTAAATGAGGTGTGTGATGATGCGTGGGTTTCCCCCGATAACAACTGATAATTTCTAAAATGTTATTGGCATTATATCCTTTCCCGCCAGAGGTTAGGGTGCGTTGGGAAACACCCCCTAGGGTGGGTAAAGCGCTCACACGCTTGTAAGAACAAGGGCTCTACCCTCTCCTGAGATGGCCGCCCTTAAGGATCCTGCTGATAGAAAGCAGGAGGGTATCCTAAAATAAGAATTTACTTGCCGATAATTCTATTTCTCATAGTCCGTAGTGGATGCTGGGACTCCGTCAGGACCATGGGGAATAGCGGGCTCCGCAGGAGACAGGGCACATCTAAATAAAGCTTTTAGGATCACATGGTGCGTACTGGCTCCTCCCCCTATGACCCTCCCTCAAGCCTCAGTTAGGTACTGTGCCCGGACGAGCGTACACAATAAGGAAGGATCTTGAATCCCGGGTAAGACTCATACCAGCCACACCAATCACACCGTACAACTTGTGATCTGAACCCAGTTAACAGTATGATAACAAAAAACGAAGTAGCCTCTGAAAAGATGGCTCACAACAATAGTAATAACCCGATCTTTGTAACAATAACTATGTACAAGTATTGCAGACAATCCGCACTTGGGATGGGCGCCCAGCATCCACTACGGACTATGAGAAATAGAATTATCGGTAAGTAAATTCTTATTTTCTCTAACGTCCTAGTGGATGCTGGGACTCCGTCAGGACCATGGGGATTATACCAAAGCTCCCAAACGGGCGGGAGAGTGCGGATGACTCTGCAGCACCGAATGAGAGAACTCCAGGTCCTCCTTAGCCAGAGTATCAAATTTGTAAAATTTTACAAACGTGTTCTCCCCTGACCACGTAGCTGCTCGGCAAAGTTGTAATGCCGAGACCCCTCGGGCAGCCGCCCAAGATGAGCCCACTTTCCTTGTGGAGTGGGCCTTTACAGATTTAGGCTGTGGCAGGCCTTCCACAGAATGTGCAAGTTGGATTGTGCTACAGATCCAACGTGCAATCGTCTGTTTAGACGCAGGAGCACCCATCTTGTTGGGTGCATACAATATAAACAACGAGTCAGATTTTCTGACTCCAGCTGTCCTTGAAATATATATTTTTAATGCTCTGACAACGTCCAGTAACTTGGAGTCCTCCAAGTCGCTAGTAGCCGCAGGCACCACAATAGGCTGGTTCAAGTGAAAAGCCGAAACCACCTTAGGGTGAAAATGAGGACGTGTCCGCAGTTCTGCCCTGTCCGAATGGAAAATCAGATATGGGCTTTTGTATGATAAAGCCGCCAACTCTGAAACTCTCCTGGCTGAAGCCAGGGCCAATAGCATGGTTACCTTCCATGTAAGGTATTTTAAATCTACCGATTTTAGAGGCTCAAACCAATGAGATTTGAGAAAATTCAAAACTACGTTCAAATCCCACGGTGCCACTGGAGGCACTATTGGGGGTTGTATATGTAGTACACCTTTGACAAAAGTTTGTACTTCAGGCACTGATGCCAATTCCTTCTGGAAGAAAATTGATAAGGCCGAAATTTGAACTTTAATGGACCCCAATTTTAGGCCCATAGACAATCCTGCTTGCAGGAAATGTAAGAATCGACCCAATTGAAATTCTTCCGTTGGAGCCTTCTTGGCCTCACACCACGCAACATATTTTCGCCAAATGCGGTGATAATGTTGTACAGTCACTTCCTTTCTAGCCTTAATCAAGGTAGGAATAACTTCCTCTGGAATGCCCTTTTCTTTTAGAATCCGGCGTTCAACCGCCATGCCGTCAAACGCAGACGCGGTAAGTCTTGGAACATACAAGGTCCCTGCTGAAGCAGATCCCTTCTTAGAGGTAGAGGCCATGGATCCTCCGTGAGCATCTTTTGAAGTTCCGGATACCAAGTTCTTCTTGGCCAGTCCGGAGCCACCAGTATTGTTCTTACTCCTCTTTTCCGTATAATTCTCAGTACCTTTGGTATGAGAGGCAGAGGAGGGAACACATACACTGACTGGTACACCCACGGTGTTACCAGAGCGTCCACAGCTATTGCCTGAGGGTCTCTTGACCTGGCGCAATATCTGTCCAATTTTTTGTTGAGGCGAGACGCCATCATGTCCACCTTTGGTCTTTCCCAACGGTTCACAATCATGTGGAAGACTTCTGGATGAAGTCCCCACTCTCCCGGGTGAAGGTCGTGTCTGCTGAGGAAGTCTGCTTCCCAGTTGTCCACTCCCGGGATGAACACTGCTGACAGTGCTATGACATGATTCTCCGCCCAGCGCAGAATCCTTGCAGCTTCTGTCATTGCTCTTCTGCTTCTCGTGCCGCCTTGTCGGTTTACGTGGGCGACTGCCGTGATGTTGTCCGACTGGATCAACACCGGCTGACCCTGAAGCAGCGATTTTGCCAGGCTTAGAGCATTGTAGATCGCTCTTAGCTCCAGTATATTTATGTGAAGGGACGTCTCCAGGTTTGACCACACGCCCTGGAAGTTTCTTCCCTGTGTGACTGCTCCCCAGCCTCGTAGGCTGGCATCCGTAGTCACCAGGACCCAGTCCTGTATGCCGAATCTGCGGCCCTCTAACAGATGGGCACTCTGCAACCACCACAGGAGAGACAACCTTGTTCTTGGTGACAGTGTTATCCGCTGATGCATGTGCAGATGCGATCTGGACCATTTGTCCAGCAGATCCCACTGAAATGTCCGTGCATGGAATCTGCCGAATGGAATCGCTTCGTAAGAAGCCACCATCTTTCCCAGGACTCTTGTGCATTGATGTACTGACACAGTTCCTGGTTTTAGGAGGTTCCTGACAAGTTCGGATAACTCCCTTGCTTTCTCCTCCGGGAGAAACACCTTTTTCTGAACCGTGTCCAGAATCATTCCCAGGAACAGCAGACGAGTTGTCGGGGTCAATTGAGATTTTGGAAGATTCAGAATCCACCCGTGTTGCTGAAGCACTACCTGGGTTAGTGCTACACCGACTTCCAGCTGTTCTCTGGACTTTGCCCTTATCAGGAGATCGTCCAAGTAAGGGATAATTAATACGCCTTTTCTTCGTAGAAGAACCATCATTTCGGTCATTACCTTGGTAAAGACCCGAGGGGCCGTGGACAAACCAAACGGCAGCGTTTGAAACTGATAATGACAGTCTTGTATCACGAACCTGAGATACCCTTGGTGTGAGGGGTAAATTGGGACATGCAGATAAGCATCTTTTATGTCCAGGGACACCATGAAGTCCCCTTCTTCCAGATTCGCTATCACTGCTCTGAGTGACTCCATCTTGAACTTGAATTTCTGTATGTACAGGTTCAAGGATTTCAGGTTTAGAATAGGTCTTACCGAACCGTCCGGCTTCGGTACCACAAATAGTGTGGAATAATACCCCTTTCCCTGTTGTAGGAGGGGTACCTTGACTATCACCTGCTGAGAATACAGCTTGTGAATGGCTTCCAAAACCGACGTCCTTTCTGAGGGAGACGTTGGTAAAGCAGACTTTAGGAACCGGCGAGGGGGAGACCTTTCGAACTCCAACATGTAACCCTGAGATATTATCTGCAGGATCCACGGGTCCACTTGTGAGCGAGCCCACTGATTGCTGAAAATCTTGAGTCGACCCCCCACCGCTCCTGAGTCCGCTTGTAAAGCCCCAGCGTCATGCTGATGGCTTTGTAGAACCCGGGGCGGGCTTCTGGTCCTGGGCAGGGGCTGCTTGCTGCCCTCTCTTACCCTTTCCTCTGCCTCGCGGCAGATAAGACTGTCCTTTTGGTCGCTTGTTTTTATAGGAGCGAAAGGACTGCGGCTGAAAAGACGGTGTCTTTTTCTGTTGGGAGGGGGTCTGAGGTAAAAAAGTGGATTTGCCGGCAGTTGCCGTGGCCACCAGGTCCGAAAGACCGACCCCAAATAATTCCTCTCCTTTATATGGCAATACTTCCATATGCCTTTTGGAATCCGCATCACCTGACCACTGTCGCGTCCATAAACTTCTTCTGGCAGATATGGACATCGCGCTTACTCTTGATGCTAGAGTACAAATATCCCTCTGAGCATCTCGCATATAAAGAAAAGCATCCTTTAATTGCTCTAGAGTCAATAAAATACTGTCCCTATCCAGGGTATCAATATTTTCAGTCAGAGAATCCAACCACACTACCCCAGCACTGCACATCCAGGCTGAGGCTACTGCCGGTCGCAGTATAACACCAGTATGTGTGTATATACTCTTCAGTGTAGTTTCCAGCCTCCTATCTGCTGGATCCTTGAGGGCGGCCGTATCAGGAGACGGCAACGCCACTTGCTTTGATAAACGTGTGAGCGCCTTATCCACCCTAGGGGGTGTTTCCCAGCGCGCCCTAACCTCTGGTGGGAAAGGGTATAATGCCAATAACTTCTTGGAAATTAGCAGTTTTCTATCTGGGTTAACCCACGCTTCGTCACACACGTCATTCAATTCCTCTGATTCTGGAAAAGCTACAGGTAGTTTTTTCACCCCCCACATAATACCCCTTTTTGAGGTACCAGCAGTATCAGAGATCTGCAAAGCCTCCTTCATTGCCGTGATCATATAACGTGTGGCCCTATTGGAAAATACGTTTGTTTCTTCACCGTCGACACTAGATTCATCTGTGTCGGTACCCGTGTCGACTGACTGAGGTAAGGGACGTTTTACAGCCCCTGACGGTGTCTGAGACGCCTGAGCCGGTACTAACTGGTTTTCCGGCCGTCTCATTTCGTCAACTGACTTTTGTAATGTGCTAACATTATCACGTAATTCCATAACTAAAGCCATCCATTCCGGTGTCGACTCCCTAGGGGGTGACATCACCATTACCGGCAATTGCTCTGCCTCCACACCAACATCGTCCTCATACATGTCGACACACACGTACCGACACACAGCAGCCACACAGGGAATGCTCTAATCGAAGACAGGACCCTCTTAGCCCTTTGGGGAGACAGAGGGAGAGTTTGCCAGCACACACCAAAAGCGCTATAAATGTATATAAACAACCCTAGAAGGTGTTGTTTTTGATATAAGCGCTTTTAATATATCAATATCGCCAAATTATGCCCCCCTTCTCTTTGTTACCCTGTTTCTGTAGTGCAGTGCAGGGGAGAGTCCTGGGAGCCTTCCTCACCAGCGGAGCTGAGCAGGAAAATGGCGCTGAGTGCTGAGGAGAATAAGCTCCGCCCCTTTTTCGGCGGGCTTTTCTCCCGGGTTTTAAGAAAACTGGCCTGGGTTAAATACATACATATAGCCTTAATGGCTATATGTGATGTATTTATTTTGCCACTAAAGGTATTTAATATTGCTGCCCAGGGCGCCCCCAGCAGCGCCCTGCACCCTCCGTGACTGAATCAGTGAGACGTGTAGCAACAATGGCGCACAGCTGCAGTGCTGTGCGCTACCTTCATGAAGACTGAGGAGTCTTCTGCCGCCTGCTTTCCGGACCTCCGTCTTCAGCGTCTGTAAGGGGGATCGGCGGCGCGGCTCCGGGACGAACCCCAGGAGGACCTGTGTTCCGACTCCCTCTGGAGCTAAGTGTCCAGTAGCCTAAGACTCCAATCCATCCTGCACGCAGGTGAGTTGGAAATCTCTCCCCTAAGTCCCTCGATGCAGTGATCCTGTTGCCAGCAGGATTCACTGAGATTTAAACCTAAAAAAAACTTTTTCTAAGCAGCTCTTTAGGAGAGCCACCTAGATTGCACCCTTCTCGGACGGGCACAAAAACCTAACTGAGGCTTGGAGGAGGGTCATAGGGGTAGGAGCCAGTACGCACCATGTGATCCTAAAAGCTTTATTTAGATGTGCCCTGTCTCCTGCGGAGCCCGCTATTCCCCATGGTCCTGACGGAGTCCCAGCATCCACTAGGACGTTAGAGAAAATGTATTTACACACATACTGGTGTTATACTGCGACCAGCAATCGCCTCAGCCTGGATGTGCAGTGCTGGGTTGGCGTGGTCGGATTCCCTGACTGAAAATATTGATACCCTAGATAGGGACAGTATATTATTGCCTATAGAGCATTTAAAAGATGCATTTCTATATATGCGTGATGCACAGCGGAATATTTGCCGACTGGCATCAAGTGTAAGTGCGTTGTCCATTTCTGCCAGTAGAGGGTTATGGACACGACAGTGGTCAGGTGATGCGGATTCCAAACGGCATTTGGAAGTATTGCCTTATAAAGGGGAGGAGTTATTTGGGGTCGGTCTTTCAGACCTGGTGGCCACGGCAACAGCTGGGAAATCCACGTTTGTACCCCAGGTCGCCTCTCAACATAAGAAGACGCCGTATTATCAGGCGCAGTCCTTTCGTTCCCAGAAGGGCAAGCGGGCAAAAGGTTCCTCATTTCTGCCCCGTGACAGAGGGAGAGGAAAAAGGCTGCAGAAATCAGCCAGTTCCCAGGAACAGAAGCCCTCTCCTGCCTCTGCCAAGCCCTCAGCATGACGCTGGGGCTTTACAAGCAGACTCAGGCACGGTGGGGGCCCGTCTCAATGAATTTCAGCGCGCAGTGGGCTCACTCGCAAGTAGACCCCTGGATCCTTCAGGTGATATCTCAGGGGTACAAATTGGAATTCGAGTCTCCCCCTCGCCGTTTTCCTAAAGTCGGCTTTACCGACGTCTCCCTCTGACAGGGAGGCAGTTTTGGAAGCCATTCACAAGCTGTATTCCCAGCAGGTGATAATCAAGGTACCCCTCCTGCAACAGGGAACGGGGTATTATTCCACACTGTTGTGGTACCGAAGCCGGACGGCTCGGTGAGACCGATTCTAAATCTAAAATCTTTGAACACTTACATACGGAGGTTCAAATTCAAGATGGAGTCACTCAGAGCAGTGATTGCGAACCTGGAAGAAGGGGACTACATGATGTCTCGGGACATCAAGGATGCTTACCTTCATGTCCCAATTTACCCTTCTCACCAAGGGTACCTCAGTTTTGTGGTACAGAACTGTCACTATCAGTTTCAGACGCTGCCGTTTGGATGGTCCACGGCACCCCGGGTCTTTACCAAGGTAACGGCCGAAATGATGATACTCCTTCGAAGGAAGGGAGTTTTAGTTATCCCTTACTTGGACGATCTCCTGATAAGGGTAAGATCCAGAGAACAGTTGGAGGTCGGTGTAGCACTATCTCAGGTAGTGTTGCGGCAGCACGGTTGGATTCTCAATATTCCAAAATCGCAGCTGGTTCCGACGACTCGTCTTCTGTTCCTAGGGATGATCCTGGACACAGTCCAGAAAAAGGTGTTTCTCCCGGAGGAGAAAGCCAGGGAGTTATCCGAGCTAGTCAGGAACCTCCTAAAACCGAGCCAAGTCTCAGTGCATCAATGCACAAGGGTTCTGGGAAAAATGGTGGCTTCCTACGAAGCAATCCCATTCGGCAGATTCCACGCAAGAACTTTCCAGTGGGACCTGCTGGACAAATGGTCCGGGTCGCATCTTCAGATGCATCAGCGGATAACCCTGTCACCAAGGACAAGGGTGTCCCTCCTGTGGTGGTTGCAGAGTGCTCATCTTCTAGAGGGCCGCAGATTCGGCATTCAGGACTGGGTCCTGGTGACCACGGATGCCAGCCTGCGAGGCTGGGGAGCAGTCACACAGGGAAGGAATTTCCAGGGCTTATGGTCAAGCCTGGAGACATCACTTCACATAAATATCCTGAAGCTAAGGGCCATTTACAATGCTCTAAGCTTAGCAAGACCTCTGCTTCAAGGTCAGCCGGTGTTGATCCAGTCGGACAACATCACGGCAGTCACCCACGTAAACAGACAGGGTGGCACAAGAAGCAGGAGGGCAATGGCAGAAGCTGCAAGGATTCTTCGCTGGGCGGAAAATCATGTGATAGCACTGTCAGCAGTGTTCATTCCGGGAATGGACAACTGGGAAGCAGACTTCCTCAGCAGACGCTCTGGTAACACCGTGGGTGTACCGGTCAGTGTATGTGTTCCATCCTCTGCCTCTCATACACAAGGTACTGAGAATTATAAGATGGAGAGGAGTAAGCACTATATTCGTGGCTCCGGATTGGCCAAGAAGGACTTGGTAACCGGAACTTCAAGAGATGCTCACGGAGGATCCGTGGCCTCTACCTCTAAGAAGGGACCTGCTCCAGCAAGGACCCTGTCTGTTCCAAGACTTACCGCGGCTGCGTTTGACGGCATGGCGGTTGAACGCCGGATCCTGAAGGAAAAAGGCATTCCGGATGAAGTCATCCCTATCCTGATCAAAGCCAGGAAGGATGTAACCGCAAAACATTATCACCGCATTTGGCGAAAATATGTTGCGTGGTGCGAGGCCAGTAAGGCCCGACGGAGGAATTTCAACTGGGTCGATTCCTACATTTCCTGCAAACAGGAGTGTCTATGGGCCTGAAATTGGGGTCCATTAAGGTTCAAATTTCGGCCCTGTCAATTTTCTTCCAAAAAGAACTAGCTTCAGTCCCTGAAGTTCAGACGTTTGTAAAAGGGGTACTGTATATACAGCCTCCTTTTGTGCCTCCAGTGGCACCTTGGAATCTCAATGTAGTTTTTGGGTTCCAAAAGTCACATTGGTTTGAACCACTTAAATCTGTGGAGTTAAAATATCTCACATGGAAGGTGGTCATGCTGTTGGCCCTGGCCTGGGCCAGGCGCGTGTCAGAATTGGCGGCTTTATCCTGTAAAAGCCCTTATCTGATTTTCCATTCGGATAGGGCGGAATTGAGGACTCGTCCTCAGTTTCTCCCTAAGGTGTTTTCAGCGTTTCACCTGAACCAACCTATGGTGGTGCCTGCGGCTACTAGGGACTTGGAGGACTCCAAGTTGCTAGACGTTGTCAGGGCCCTGAAAATATATGTTTCCAGGACGGCTGGAGTCAGAAAATCTGACTCGCTGCTTATCCTGTATGCACCCAACAAGCTGGGTGCTCCTGCTTCTAAGCAGACTATTGCTCGTTGGATTTGCAGTACAATTCAGCTTGCACATTCTGTGGCAGGCCTGCCACAGCCAAAAATCTGTAAATGCCCACTCCACAAGGGAGGTGGGCTCATCTTGGGCGGCTGCCCGAGGGGTCTCGGCTTTACAACTTTGCCGAGCAGCTACTTGGTCAGGAGCAAATACGTTTGTAAAATTCTACAAATTTGATACCCTGGCTGAGGAGGACCTGGAGTTCTCTCATTTGGTGCTGCAGAGTCATCCGCACTCTCCCGCCCGTTTGGGAGCTTTGGTATAATCCCCATGGTCCTTACGGAGTCCCCAGCATCCACTAGGACGTCAGAGAAAATAAGAATTTACTTACCGATAATTCTATTTCTCGTAGTCCGTAGTGGATGCTGGGCGCCCATCCCAAGTGCGGATTGTCTGCAATAATGGTACATAGTTATTGTTACCAAAAATCGGGTTATTGCTGTAGTGAGCCATCTTTTCTAGAGGCTCCTCTGTTATCATGCTGTTAACTGGGTTTAGATCACAAGTTATACGGTGTGATTGGTGTGGCTGGTATGAGTCTTACCCGGGATTCAAAATCCTTCCTTATTGTGTACGCTCGTCCGGGCACAGTATCCTAACTGAGGCTTGGAGGAGGGTCATAGGGGGAGGAGCCAGTGCACACCAGGTAGTCCTAAAGCTTTACTTTTGTGCCCAGACTCCTGCGGAGCCGCTATTCCCCATGGTCCTTACGGAGTCCCCAGCATCCACTACGGACTACGAGAAATAGAATTATCGGTAAGTAAATTCTTATTATTACATCTGTGGGGGCAATGCTGTATATACTGCTGGTATGGGGTAATATTGTGTATATTAAATTTGTGGAAGCATTCCTGTATATACTGCTGGTATGGGGGTTATACTGTGCATATTATATCTGTGGGGGCATTGATGTATATACTGCTGGTATGGGGTAATATTGTGTATTTTATGTCTGTGGGTGCATTGCTGTATATACTGCTGGTATGGGGTTATATTGTGTATATTACATCTGTGGGGGCATTACTGTATATTCTGTACTGCTGTTTTGGGGGTAATACTGTGTAAATGACATCTGTGGGGGCATTGCTGTATATACTGCTGGTATGGGGGTAATACTGTATATTACATCTGTGGGGGCAATGCCGTATATACTGCTGGTATGGGGGATAATACTGTGTATATTACATCTGTGGGGGCATTGCGGTATATACTGCTGGTATGGAGTAATATTGTGTATATTACATATGTAGGGCATTGCTGTATATACTGCTGGTATTGGATAATATTGTGTATATTACATCTGTGGGGGCAATGCTGTATATACTGCTGGTATGGGGTAATACTGTGTATATTACATCTGTGGGGGCAATGCTGTATATACTGCTGGTATGGGGTAACGTGTATATTACATCTGTGGGGGCAATGCTGTATATACTGCTGGTATGGGGATAATACTGTGTATATTACATCTGTGGGGGCATTTCTGTATGTACTGCTGGTATGGGGTAATATTGTATATATTACATCTGTGGGGGCAATGCTGTATATACTACTGGTATGGGGTAATACTGTGTATATTACATATGTGGGGGCAATGCTGTATATACTGCTGGTATGGGGTAATATTGTGTAATTACATCTGTGGGGGCAATGCTGTATATACTGCTGGTATGGGGATAATACTGTGTATATTACATCTGTGGGGGCATTTCTGTATATACTGCTGGTATGGGGTAATATTGTATATATTACATCTGTGGGGGCAATGCTGTATATACTGCTGGTATGGGGTAATACTGTGTATATTACATCTGTGGGGGCAATGCTGTATATACTGCTGGTATGGGGTAATATTGTGTATATTACATCTGTGGAAGTATTGCTGTATATACTGCTGGTATGGGGTTATATTGTGTATATTACATCTGTGGGTGCATTGCTGTATATACTGACGGTATGGGGTAATATTGTGTATATTACATCTGTGGGGGCATTGCTGTATATTCTGTACTGCTGTTATGGGGGTAATACTGTGTAAATTACATCTGTGGGGGCAATGCCGTATATACTGCTGGTATGGGGGATAATACTGTGTATTTCTCTAACGTCCTAGTGGATGCTGGGGACTCCGTCAGGACCATGGGGATTAGCGGCTCCGCAGGAGACAGGGCACAAAAAGTAAGCTTTTAGGATCACATGGTGTGTACTGGCTCCTCCCCCTATGACCCTCCTCCAAGCCTCAGTTAGGTTTTTGTGCCCGTCCGAGCAGGGTGCAATCTAGGTGGCTCTCTTAAAGAGTTGCTTAGAAAAAGTTTTTAGGTTCTTTATTTTCAGTGAGTCCTGCTGGCAACAGGCTCACTGCTACGAGGGACTCAGGGGAGAGAAGTGAACTCACCTGCGTGCAGGATGGATTGGCTTCTTAGGCTACTGGACACCATTAGCTCCAGAGGGAGTCGGAACACAGGTCTCGCCCTGGGGTTCGTCCCGGAGCCGCGCCGCCGACCCCCCTTGCAGATGCTGAAGATTGAAGAGGTCCGGAACCAGGCGGCAGAAGACTTTCAGTCTTCATCAGGTAGCGCACAGCACTGCAGCTGTGCGCCATTGTTGTCAGCACACTTCACACAGCGGTCACGGAGGGTGCAGGGCGCGGGGGGGGGCGCCCTGGGCAGCAATGTATAATACCTGTATGGCGAAAAATACATCACATATAGCCCTTGAGGCTATATGGATGTATTTAACCCCTGCCAGATATCACAAACTCCGGAGAAGAAGCCCGCCGAAAAGGGGGCGGGGCCTATTCTCCTCAGCACACAGCGCCATTTTCCCTCACAGAAATGCTGGTGGGAAGGCTCCCATGCTCTCCCCTGCACTGCACTACAGAAACAGGGTTAAAACAGAGAGGGGGGGCACTGATTTGGCGATATGAATATATATTAAATGCTATAAGGGAGGAACACTTATATAAAGGTTGTCCCTGTATAATTATAGCGTTTTGGTGTGTGCTGGCAAACTCTCCCTCTGTCTCCCCAAAGGGCTAGTGGGTCCTGTCCTCTATCAGAGCATTCCCTATGTGTGTGCTGTATGTCGGTACGTGTGTGTCGACATGTATGAGGAAAATGTTGGTGAGGAGGCGGAGCAAATTGCCTGTAATGGTGATGTCACTCTCTAGGGAGTCGACACCGGAATGCATGGCTTATTTATGGAATTACGTGATAATGTCAACACGCTGCAAGCCGGTTGACGACATGAGACGGCCGGCGATCAAATTAGTACCTGTCCAGGCGTCTCAAACACCGTCAGGGGCTGTAAAACGCCCATTTACCTCAGTCGGTCGACACAGACCCAGACACGGACACTGATTTCAGTGTCGACGGTGAAGAAACAAACGTATTTTCCTTTAGGGCCACACGTTAAGGGCAATGAAGGAGGTGTTACATATTTCTGATACTACAAGTACCACAAAAAAGGGTATTATGTGGGATGTGAAAAAACTACCTGTAGTTTTTCCTGAATCAGATAAATTAAATGAAGTGTGTGATGATGCGTGGGTTTCCCCCGATAGAAAATTATTGGCGGTATACCCTTTCCCGCCAGAAGTTAGGGCGCGTTGGGAAACACCCCTTAGGGTGGATAAGGCGCTCACATGCTTATCAGAACAAGTGGCGGTACCATCTACAGATAGGGCCGTACTTAAGGAGCCAGCTGATAGGAGGCTGGAAAATATCCTAATAAGTATACACACACATGCTGGTGTTATACTGCGACCAGCGATCGCCTCAGCCTGGATGTGCAGAGCTGAGGTGGCTTGGTCGGATTCCCTGACTAAAAATATTGATACCCTTGACAGGGACAGTATTTTATTGACTATAGAGCATTTAAAGGATGCATTTCTATATATGCGAGATGCGCAGAGGGATATTTGCACTCTGGCATCAAGAGTAAATGCGATGTCCATATCTGCAAGAAGATGTTTATGGACACGACAGTGGTCAGGTGATGCAGATTCCAAACGGCACAAAGATGTATTGCCGTATAAAGGGGAGGAGTTATTTGGGGTCGGTCCATGGGACCTGGTGGCCACGGCAACTGCTGGAAAATCCACCGGTTTTTACCCTAAGTCACATCTCTGCAGAAAAAGACACCGTCTTTTCAGCCTCAGTCCTTTCGTCCCTATAAGAGTCATATCTGCCCAGGGATAGAGGAAAGGGAAGAAGACTGCAGCAGGCAGCCCATTCCCAGGAACAGAAGCCCTCCACCGCTTCTACCAAGTTCTCAGCATGACGCTAGGACCGTACAGGACCCCTGGATCCTACAAGTAGTATCCAAGGGGTACAGATTGGAATGTCGAGACGTTTCCCCCTCGCAGGTTCCTGTAGTCTGCTGTACCAATGTCTCCCTCCGACAGGGAGGCAGTATTGAAAACAATTCACAAGCTGTATTCCCAGCAGGTGATAATAAAATTACCCCTCCTGCAACAGGGAAAGGGGTATTATTCCACACTATATTGTGGTACTGAAGCCAGAAGGCTAGGTGAGACCTATTCTAAATCTGAAATATTTGAACACTTACAAAGGTTCAAATCCAGATGGAGTCACTCAGAGCAGTGATAGCGAACTGGGAAGAAGGGGACTATATGGTGTCCCGGGACATCAGGGATGCTTACCTCCATGTCCCAAAATTTGCCTTTCTCACCAAGGGTATCTCAGGTTCGTGGTACAGAACTGTCACTATCAGTTTCAGACGATGCCGTTGGATTGTCCAAGGCACCCCGGGTCCTTACCAAGGTAATGACCGAAATGAGGATTCGTCTTCAAAGAAAATGGACGACCTCCTGATAAGAACAAGGTCCAGAGAACAGTTGGAGGTCGGAGTAGCACTATCTCAAGTAGTTCTACGACAACACGGGTGGATTCTAAATATTCCAAAACCGCAGTTGTTCCGACGACACGTCTGCTGGTCCTAGGGATGATTCTGGACACAGTCCAGAAAAAGGTGTTTCTCCCAGAGGAGAAAGCCAGGGAGTTATCCGAGCTAATCGGGATCCTCCTAAAACCAGGAAAAGTGTCAGTGCATCATTGCACAAGAGTCCTGGTAAAAATGGTGGCTTATTACGAAGCGATTCCATTCGGCAGATTTCACGCAAGAACTCTTCAGTGGGATCTGCTGGACAAATGGTCCGGATCGCATCTTCAGATGCATCAGCGGATAACCCTATATCCAAGGACAAGGGTGTCTCTCCTGTGGTGATTACAGAGTGCTCATCTTCTAGAGGGCCGTAGATTCGGCATTCAGGATTGGATGCTGGTGACCACGGAGGCCAGCCTGAGAGGCTGGGGAGCAGTCACACAGGGAAAAAATTTCCAGGGAGTGTGATCAAGTCTGGAGAATTCTCTCCACATAAATATACTGGAGCTAAGAGCAAATTTATAATGCTCTAAACTTAGCAAGACCTCTGCTTCAAGGTCAGCCGGTATTGATCCAGTGGGATAACATCACGGCAGTCGCCCAAGTAAACAGAAAGGGCGGCACAAGAAGCAGGAGGGCAGTGGCAAAACTGCAAGGATTTTTCGCTAGGCGGAAAATCATGTGATAGCACTGTCAGCAGTGTTCATTCCGGGAGTGGACGACTGGGAAGCAGACTTCCTCAGCAGGCACGACCTCCACCCGGGAGAGTGGGAACTTCATAGGGAAGTTTTCCGCATGATTGTGAACCGTTGGGAAAGACCAAAGGTGGACATGATGGCGTCCCGCCCGAACAAAAAACGGGACAGGTATTGCGCCAGGTCACGAGACCTTCAGGCGATAGCTGTGGATGTCCTGGTAACACCGTGGGTGTAACAGTCGGTGTATGTGTTCCCTCCTCTGCTTCTCATAACCAAGGTATTGAGAATTATAAGACGTAGAGGAGTAAGAACTATACTCGTGGCTCCGGATTGGCCAAGAGGGACTTGGTACCCGGAACTTCAAGAGATGCTCATAGAGGACTAATGGCCTCAGGAGCTAAGAAGGGACTTGCTTCAGCAAGTACCATGTCTGTTCCAAGACTTACCGCGGCTGTGTTTGACGGCATGGCGGTTGAACGCCGGATTCTAAGGGAAAAGGCATTCCGGAAGAGGTCATACCTACCCTGGTCAAAGCCAGGAAGGAGGTGACCGCACAACGTTATCACCACATGTGGTGAAAATATGTTGCGTGGGTGAGGCCAGGAAGGCCCCACGAAGAAATTTCAACTAGGTCGATTTCTGCACTTCCTGAAAACAGGAGTGTCTATGAGCCTCAAATTGGGGTCCATTAAGGTTCAAGTTTCGGCCCTGTAGATTTTCTTCCAGAAAGAATTGGCTTCAGTTCCTGAAGTCCAGACATTTGTCAAGGGAGTATTGCATATACAGCCCCTTTTGTGCCTCCAGTGGCACCGTGGGATCTCAAAGTAGTGTTGGGATTCCTCAAATCATATTGGTTTGAACCGCTCAAATCTGTGGATTTGAAATATCTCACATGGAAAGTGACCATGCTGTTGGCCCTGGCCTCGGCCAGGCGATTGTCAGAATTGGCGGCTTTGTCTTACAAAAGCCCATATTTGATTTTCCATTCGGACGGGGCAGAACTGGGACTCGTCCCCAGTTTCTTCCTAAGGTGGTGTCAGCGTTTCACCTGAAACAACCTATTGTGGTGCCTGCGGCTACTAGGGACTTGGAGGACTCCAAGTTGCTAGACGTTGTCAGGGCCCTGAAAATATATATATATATATATATATATATATATATATATATATAATTCCAGGACGGCTGGAGTCAGAAAGTCTGACTTGCTGTTTATATTGTATGCACCCAAAAAGCTGGGTGCTCCTGCTTCTAAGCAGACTATTGCTCGTTGGATTTGTAGTACAATTCAACTTGCACATTCCGTGGCAGGCCTGCCACAGCCAAAATCTGTAAATGCCCATTCCACAAGGAAGGTGGGCTCATCTTGGGCGGCTGCCCGAGGGGTCTCGGCTTTACAACTTTGCCGAGCAGCTACGTGGTCAGGCGGGAACACGTTTGTAAAATTCTACAAATTTGATACCCTGGCTGAGGAGGACCTGGAGTTCTCTCATTCGGTGCTGCAGAGTCATCCGCACTCTCCCGCCCGTTTGGGAGCTTTGGTATAATCCCCATGGTCCTGACGGAGTCCCCAGCATCCACTAGGACGTTAGAGAAAATAAGATTTTACTTACCGATAAATCTATTTCTCATAGTCCGTAGTGGATGCTGGGCGCCCATCCCAAGTGCGGATTGTCTGCATTACTTGTACATAATTATTGTTACAAAAATCGGGTTATTATTGTTGTGGGCCATCTTTTCAGAGGCTCCTTCGTTGTTATCATACTGTTAACTGGGTTCAAATCACAGGTTGTACGGTGTGATTGGTGTGGCTGGTATGAGTCTTACCCGGGATTCAAGATCCTTCCTTATTGTGTACGCTCGTCCGGGCACAGTACCTAACTGAGGCTTGGAGGAGGGTCATAGGGGGAGGAGCCAGTACACACCATGTGATCCTAAAAGCTTACTTTTTGTGCCCTGTCTCCTGCGGAGCCGCTAATCCCCATGGTCCTGACGGAGTCCCCAGCATCCACTACGGACTATGAGAAATAGATTTATCGGTAAGTAAAATCTTATTATTACATCTGTGGGGGCATTGCTGTATATACTGCTGGTATGGGGTAATATTGTGTATATTACATCTGTGGGGGCATTGCTGTATATACTGCAGGTATAGGGTAATATTGTGTATATTACATCTGTGGGGGCATGGCTGTATATTCTGTTGGTATGGGGTAATATTGTGTATATTATATCTGTGGGGGCATTGCTGTATATACTGCTGGTATGGGGTAACATTGTGTATATTACATCTGTGCGGGCATTGCTGTATATACTGCTGGTATGGGGGTCATCCTGTGTATATTACATCTGTGAGGGCATTGCTGTATATACTGTTGGAATGGGGTAATACTGTGTATACTACATCTGTGAGGGCAATGCTGTATATACTGCTGGTATGGGGTTATATTGTGTATATTACATCTGTGGGGCCAGGGGGCATTACTGTATATACTGATGGTATGGGGGTAATACTGTGTATATTACATCTGTGGGGGAATTTCTGTATATACTGATGGTATGAGATAATATTGTTTATATTACATCTGTGGGGGCATTGCTGTATATTCCGTACTGCTGTTATGGGGGTAATACTGTGTAAATTACATCTGTGGGGGCAATGCCGTATATACTGCTGGTATGGGGGATAATACTGTGTATATTACATCTGTGGGGCCATTGCTGTATATACTGCTGGTATGGAGTAATATTGTGTATATTACATATGTAGGGCATTGCTGTATATACTGTTGAAATGGGGTAATACTGTGTATACTAGTGACAAGTGACCCCATTCGACACATTACGGCATGCAAGTGACCCCATTTTACACATTACAACAGGCAAAAGTCGCCATTTTACTAATTACGGCAGGCAAGAATCCCCTCTATACAGATAACGGCAGCAATTTTCCCCATTTTACACATAACGGCAGGCAAGTCTCCCCATTTTACACATTACTGCAGGCAAGAGTCACCATTTTACACATTACGGCAGGCAAGTGTCCCCACTTTACACATAACGGCAGGAAAGTGTCCCTATTTTACACATTACGGCAGGCAAGTTTCCCCATTTTACACATTACGGCAGGCAAGAGTCCCCATTTTACACATTACAGCAGACAAGTGTCCCCATGTGACACTTTGCAGCAGGCAAGTGACCCCATTTAACCCATTACGGCAGGTAAGTTATCCCATTTTACACATCACGGCAGGCAAGAATCCCCATTTTACACATTACGGCAGGCAAGTGTCCCCATTTGACACATTACAGCAGGCTAGTGACCCCATTTGACACATTACGGCAGGCAATTGACCCCATTTTACATATTACAGCACGTAAGAGTCCCATTTTACACATTACGGCAGGCAAGTTTCCCAATTTTACACATTACTGCTGGCAAGTGTCCCCATTTGACACAGTACGGCAGGCAAGTGTCCCTATTTTACACATTACGGTAGGCAAGTGTACCAATTTTACACATTACGGCAGGCAAGTGTCCCTATTTTACACATTACGACAGGCAAGTTTCCCCATTTTACACATTACGGCAGGCAAGTGTCCCCATTTTACACATTACGGCATCCAACACTCCCCATTTTACACATTACGCAGGCAATTGTCCCTATTTTACACATTACGGCAGGCAAGTTTCCCCATTTTACACTTTACGGCAGGCAAGTGTCCCCATTTTACACATTACGGCATCCAACACTTCCCATTTTACACATTACGCAGGCAAGTGTCCCCATTTTACACATTACGGCAGACAAGTGACCCCATTTGACACATTAGGAAAGGCAAGTGTCCCCATTTTACACAATATGGCAGGAAGTGTCCCTATTTTACACATTACGGCAGGCAAGTTTCCCCATTTTACACTTTACGGCAGGCAAGTGTCCCCATTTTACACATTACGGCATCCAACACTCCCCATTTTACACATTACGCAGGCAAGTGTCCCCATTTTACACATTACTGCAGACAAGTGACCCCGTTTGACACATTAGGAAAGGCAAGTGTCCCCATTTTACACAATATGGCAGGAAGTGTCCCTATTTTACACATTACGGCAGGAGAGAGTCCCCATTTTACACATTACGGCAGGCAATAGTCCCCATTTTACATAATACGACTGGAAAGAGTCCCCATTTTACACATTACGCCAGCCAAGTGTCCCCATTTTACATATTACGACTGGAAAACGTCCCCATTTTACACATTACGCCAGGCAAATGTCCCCATTTTACACATAACGGCAGACTAGGGGAGCGGAGTTTCGTGTAATGCGCGTCAGTGCAGGAAACTCTGCCCCCCAAGCAGAGTAGTAATGACAGGAAGGAGGGGGAGCACACAAACGGAGCACCTAGAGCTGCGGCGGGGCGTCCCGTGCGAATGCATGCCTCGCCCTCCGCAAGAAATGGCTCTGTGCATCACTACTGAGCTCTTTGGAAATGTGACAGTTGGTCAGCTCTGCCTGTGCAGTTGCCGGGTGACCTGGGACATGTGACCTGCCTGAGGGCCATGAAACTGTCACAGTTATGTGCACCCAACCACTAAGCAGGGATACTACAGGGTATCACCTCCTAAGGGGGTGTGCCAGCTACTTATTATTATTATTATTAGTTATAAAGAATCACAAGTTGACACTTACTATCACTGTGTGTGTATTTGTACAGATTATTAGAGTTGTCTGACTGGGGATGTTTTGCTGTTAGCAGGGTCTACACTAACCACCTGTCAGTCAGCGCTATGGGGGTAATACTGTGTATATTACATCTGTGGGGGCATTGCTGTATATACTGCTGGTATGGGGGTAATATTGTGTATATTACATCTGTGAGGGCAATGCTGTATAAACTGCTGGTATGGGGGTAATACTGTGTATATTACATCTGTGGGGGCATTGCTGTATATACTGCTGGTATGGGGGTAATATTGTGTATATTACATCTGTGAGGGCAATGCTGTATATACTGCTGGTATGGGGGTAATACTGTGTATATTACATGTGTGGGGCAATGCTGTATATACTGCTGGTATGGAGGTAATACTGTGTATATTACATGTGTGGGGCAATGCTGTATATACTGCTGGTATGGGGGTAATACTGTGTATATTACATGTGTGGGGCAATGCTGTATATACTGCTGGTATGGGGGTAATACTGTGTATATTACATCTGTGAGGGCAATGCTGTATATACTGCTGGTATGGGGGTAATACTGTGTATATTACGTCTGTGGAAGTACTGCTGTATATACTGCTGGTATGGAGGTAATACTGTGTATATTACATGTGTGGGGCAATGCTGTATATACTGCTGGTATGGGGGTAATACTGTGTATATTACGTCTGTGGAAGTACTGCTGTATATACTGTTGGTATGGGGTAATATTGTGTATATTACATCTGTGGGGCATTGCTGTATATACTGCTGGTATAGGGGTAATATTGGGGGTCATTCCGAGTTGATCGCTAGCTGCCGTTGTTCGTTGCGATCAGTGAGAAAAATGGCTAATCTGCACATGCGTATGCACAGCAATGCACACGTGCGTCGTACAGGTATAGAGGCTATTGTGGTTTTGCACTCGTTCTAGCGACGATTCCATTCGCACAGACGGCCACAAGGTGCTTGATAGAAAGTGGGCGTTTGTGGGTGTCAACTGACCGTTTTCAGGGAGTGCTTAGAAAAACTCAGGCGTGTCGGGGAAAACGCAGGCGTGGCTGGGCGTTCGCTGGGCGGGTGTGTGATGTCAAAAGCCATCCCTCTGTGGTTAGAATCATCCCACAGGAGATAAGTAAATACAGGGCTGGTCTTGTTTTGCACAAAAAGATTTTGCAGGTGCTCTGCTGCACAGGCGTTTGCACTTCTGCAAAGCGAAAATACACTCCCTGGTGGGCGGCGACAATGCGTTTGCACGGCTGCTAAAAACTGCTAGCAAGCGATCAACTCGGAATGACGCCCATTGCGTATATTACATCTGTGCGGGCACTGCTGTATATACTGCTGGTATGGGATAACATTGTGTATATTACATCTGTGGGGGCAATGCTGTATATACTGCTGGTATGGGGTAATATTGTGTATATTACATCTGTGGGGGCAATACTGTATATACTGCTGGTATGGGGATAATACTGTGTATATTACATCTGTGGGGGCATTGCTGTATATACTGCTGGTATGGGGTAATATTGTATATATTACATCTGTGGGGGCAATGCTGTATATACTGCTGGTATGGGGTAATATTGTGTATATTACATCTGTGGGGGCAATGCTGTATATACTGCTGGTATGGGGTAATATTGTGTATATTAAATCTGTGGAAGCATTGCTGTATATACTGCTGGTATGGGGGTTATACTGTGCATATTATATCTGTGGGGGCATTGATGTATATACTGCTGGTATGGGGTAATATTGTGTATTTCTCTAACGTCCTAAGTGGATGCTGGGGACTCCGTAAGGACCATGGGGAATAGCGGCTCCGCAGGAGACTGGGCACATCTAAAGAAAGCTTTAGGACTAACTGGTGTGCACTGACTCCTCCCCCTATGACCCTCCTCCAAGCCTCAGTTAGATTTCTGTGCCCGACGAGAAGGGTGCACACTAGGGGCTCTCCTGAGCTTCTTAGTGAAAGTTTTAGTTTAGGTTTGTTATTTTCAGTGAGACCTGCTGGCAACAGGCTCACTGCATCGAGGGACTAAGGGGAGAAGAAGCGAACTCACCTGCGTGCAGAGTGGATTGGGCTTCTTGGCTACTGGACATTAACTCCAGAGGGACGATCACAGGTTCAGCCTGGATGGGTCCCGGAGCCGCGCCGCCGGCCCCCTTACAGAGCCAGAAGAGCGAAGAGGTCCGGAAAAATCGGCGGCAGAAGACGTTCCTGTCTTCAATAAGGTAGCGCACAGCACTGCAGCTGTGCGCCATTGCTCTCAGCACACTTCATACTCCGGTCACTGAGGGTGCAGGGCGCTGGGGGGGGCGCCCTGAGACGCAATAAAACACGATAAAAATACCTTACATGGCAAAAAAATGCATCACATATAGCTCCTGGGCTATATGGATGCATTTAACCCCTGCCAGAATATACAGAAAAACGGGTGATAAGGCCGCCGAAAAGGGGGCGGAGCCTATCTCCTCAGCACACTGGCGCCATTTTCCCTCACAGCTCAGTTGGAGGGAAGCTTCCTGACTCTTCCCTGCACTACAGAAAGGGTTAAAAAAAGAGAGGGGGGCACTAATTAGGCGCAGTATTAAAACATACAGCAGCTATAAGGGGAAAAACACTTATATAAGGTTATCCCTGTATATATATATAGCGCTCTGGTGTGTGCTGGCATACTCTCCCTCTGTCTCCCCAAAGGGCTAGTGGGGTCCTGTCCTCTATCAGAGCATTCCCTGTGTGTGTGCTGTGTGTCGGTACGTTTGTGTCGACATGTATGAGGAGAAAAATGATGTGGAGACGGAGCAGAGTGTCTGTAACAGTGATGTCACCACCTAGGGGGTCGACACCTGAGTGGATGTACTGTTGAAAATTACGTGACAGTGTCAGCTCTGTATAAAAAAACAGTGGTTGACATGAGACAGCCGGCTACTCAGCTTGTGCCTGTCCAGACGTCTCATAGGCCGTCAGGGGCTCTAAAGCGCCCGTTACCTCAGATGGCAGATACAGACGCCGACACGGATACTGACTCCTGTGTCGACGGTGAAGAGACAACCGTGATTTCCAGTAGGGCCACACGTTACATGATTGAGACAATGGAAAATGTTTTATACATTTCTGATAATACGAGTACCACCAAAAAGGGGTATTATGTTCGGTGAGGGAAAAACTACCTGTAGTTTTCCTGAATCTGAAAAATAAAATGAGGTGTGTGATGATACGTGGGTTTCCCCCCGATAACAATTGATAATTTCTTAAAAAGTATTGGCTGTATACCCTTTCCCGCCAGAGGTTAGGGTGCGTTGGGAAACACCCCCTAGGGGGGATAAGGCGCTCACACGCTTGTAAGAACAAGGGCTCTACCATCTCATGAGATGGCCGCCCTTAAGGATCCTGCTGATAGAAAGCAGGAGGGTATCCAAAAATGTATTCACACACATACTGGTGTTATACTGCGACCAGCAATCGCCTCAGCCTGGAGGTGCAGTGCTGGGTTGGCATGGTCGGATTCCCTGACTGGAAATATTGATATCCTAGATAAGGATAGTATATTATTGCCTATAGAGCATTTAAAAGATGCATTTCTATATATGCATGATGCACAGCGGAATATTTGCTGACTGGCATCAAGTATAAGTGCGTTGTCCAATTCTACCAGTAAAATGGTCAGGTGATGCGGATTCCAAACGGCATTTGGAAGTATTGCCTTTAAAAGGGGACATTTGGGGTCGGACCTGGTGGCCACGGCAACAACTGGGAAATCCACGTTTGTACCCCAGGTCGCCTCTCAAAATAAGACGCCGTATTATCAGGCGCAGTCCTTTGTTGGCAAGCGGACAAAAGGTTCCTCTTTTCTGCTCGTGACAGAGGGAGAGGAAAAAGGCTGAAGAGATTACCCAGTTCCCAGGAACAGAAATCCTTTCCCGCCTCTGCAAAAGCCCTCAGTATGACGCTAGGGCCTTACAAACTCAGGCACGGTGGGGGCCTGTTCTCAATGAATTTCAGTGCGCAGTGGGCTCACTCGCAAGTAGACCCCTGGATCCTTCAGGTAATATCTCAAGGGTACATATTGAAATTCGAGACGTCTCCCCCTCGCCGTTTCCAAAAGTCGGCTTTACCGACGTCTCCCTCTGACAGGGAGGCAGTTTTGGAAGTCATTCACCCAGCAGGTGATAATCAAGGTACCCCTCCTGCAACAGGGAACGGGGTATTATTCCACACTATTGTGGTACCGAAGCCAGACGGCCCGGTGAAACCGATTCTAAATCTAAAATCTAAAATCTTTGAACACTTACATACAGAGGTTCAAATTCAAGATTGAGTCACTCAGAGCAGTGATTGCGAACCTGGAAGAAGGGGACTACATGATGTCTTGGGACATCAAGGATGCTTACCTTCATGTCAAAGTTTACCCTTCTCACCAAGGGTACCTCAGGTTATGGTACAGAACTGTCACTATCAGTTCAGACGCTGCCGTAGGGATGGTCCACGGCACCCCGGGTCTTTACCAAGGTAATGGCCGAAATGATATCCCTTCGAAGGAAGGGAATTTTAGTTATCCCTTACTTGGACGATTCCCTGATAAGGGTAAGATCCAGGGAACAGTTGGAAGTCGGTGTAGCACTATCTCAGGTAGTGTTGCGGCAGCACGATTGTATTCTCAATATTCCAAAATCGCAGCTGGTTCCGACGACTTGTCTTCTGTTTCCTAGGGATGTTCCTGGACACAGTCCAGAAAAAAGGTGTTTCTCCCGGAAGAGAAAACCAGGGAGTTATCCGAGCTAGTCAGGAACCTCCTAAAACCGAACCAAGTCTCAGTGCATCAATGCACAAGGGTTCTGGGTAAAAATGGTGGCTTCCTACGAAGCAATCCCATTCGTTAGATTCCACGCAAGAACTTTCCAGTGGAACCTACTGGACAAATGGTCCGGGTCGCATTTTCAGATGCATCAGCGGATAACCCTGTCACCAAGGGCAAGGGTATCCATCATGTGGTGGTTGCAGAGTGCTCATCTTCTAGAGGGCCGCAGATTCGGCATTCAGGACTGGGTCCTGGTGACCACGGATGCCAGCCTGCGAGGCTGGGGAGCAGTCACACAGGGAAGGAATATCCAGGGCTTAGGGTCAAGCCTGGATACATCACTTCACATAAATATCCTGAAGCTAAGGGCCATTTACAATGCTCTAAGCTTAGCAAGACCTCTGCTTCAAGGTCAGCCGGTGTTGATCCAGTCGGACAACATCATGGCAGTCACCCACGTAAACAGACAGGGTGGCACAAGAAGCAGGAGGGCAATGGCAGAAGCTGCAGGGATTCTTCGCTGGGCAGAAAATCATGTGATAGCACTGTCAACAGTATTCATTCCGGGAGTGGACAACTGGGAAGCAGACTTCCTCAGCACGACCTCCACCCGGGAGAGTGGGGACTTCACCCAGAAGTCGTCCACATGATTAAAAAACTCGACAGGTATTGCGCCAGGTCAAGAGACCCTCAGGCAATAGTTGTAGACGCTCTGGTAACACCGTGGGTGTACCAGTCAGTGTATGTGTTCCCTCCTCTGCCTCTCATACCCAAGGTACTGAGATTGATAAGATGGAGAGGAGAAAGCACTATATTCGTGGCTCCGGATTGGCCAAGAAGGACTTGGTAACCGGAACTTCAAGAGATGCTCACGGAGGATCCGTGGCCTCTACCTCTAAGAAGGGACCTGCTCCAGCAAGGACCCTGTCTGTTCCAAGACTTACCGCGGCTGCGTTTGACGGCATGGCGGTTGAACGCCGGATCCTGAAGGAAAAAATAAGAATTTACTTACCGATAATTCTATTTCTCGGAGTCCGTAGTGGATGCTGGGGTTCCTGAAAGGACCATGGGGAATAGCGGCTCCGCAGGAGACAGGGCACAAAAGTAAAGCTTTCCGATCAGGTGGTGTGCACTGGCTCCTCCCCCTATGACCCTCCTCCAGACTCCAGTTAGATACTGTGCCCGGACGAGCGTACACAATAAGGGAGGAATTTTGAATCCCGGGTAAGACTCATACCAGCCACACCAATCACACTGTACAACCTGTGATCTGAACCCAGTTAACAGTATGATAACAGGGGAGCCTCTGAAAAGATGGCTCACAATAACACTAACCCGATTTAGTTAGCAATAACTATGTACAAGTATTGCAGATAATCCGCACTTGGGATGGGCGCCCAGCATCCACTACGGACTCCGAGAAATAGAATTATCGGTAAGTAAATTCTTATTTTCTCTATCGTCCTAGTGGATGCTGGGGTTCCTGAAAGGACCATGGGGATTATACCAAAGCTCCCAAACGGGCGGGAGAGTGCGGATGACTCTGCAGCACCGAATGAGAGAACTCCAGGTCCTCTTTTGCCAGGGTATCAAATTTGTAGAATTTTACAAACGTGTTCTCCCCTGACCACGTAGCTGCTCGGCAGAGTTGTAATGCCGAGACCCCTCGGGCAGCCGCCCAAGATGAGCCCACCTTCCTTGTGGAATGGGCATTTACATATTTTTTGCTGTGGCAAGCCTGCCACAGAATGTGCAAGCTGAATTGTACTACAAATCCAACGAGCAATAGTCTGCTTGGAAGCAGGAGCACCCAGCTTGTTGGGTGCACACAGGATAAACAGCAAGTCAGATTTCCTGACTCCAGCCGACCTGGAAACTATATTTTCAGGGCCCTGACAACATCCAGCAACTTGGAGTCCTCCAAGTCCCTAGTAGCCGCAGGTACCACAATAAGCTGGTTCAGGTGAAACGCTGACACCACCTTAGGGAGAAACTGGGGACGAGTCCACAGCTTTGCTCTGTCCGAATGGACAATCAGATATGGCTTTATGAGATAAAGCCGCCAATTCTGACACTCGCCTGGCCGAGGCCAGGACCAACAGCATGGTCACTTTCCATGTGAGATATATCAAATCCACAGATTTGAGTTGTTTAAACCAATGTGATTTTAGGAATCCCAAACTACGTTGAGATCGCCCAGTGCCACTGGAGACATCAAAAGGGGGTTGTATATGCAGTACTCCCTTAACAACTTCTGGACTTCAGGAACTGAAGCCAATTTCTTTCTGGAAGAAAATCGACCGGTCGAAATTTGAACCTTAATGGACCCCAATTTGAGACCCATATACACTCCTGTTTGCAGGAAATGTAGGAATTAACCTAGTAGAAATTCTTCCGTGGAGCCTTCCTGGCCTCACACCATGGAACATATTTTCACCTAAACGGTGATAATGTTGTGCGGTCACCTCCTTCCTGGCTCTGACCAGGGTAGGGATGACCTCTTCCGGAATGCCTTTTTCCCTTAGGATCCGGCGTTCACCCGCCCTGGCGTCAACGCAGCTGCGGTAAGTCATGGAACAGACATGATTCTTGCTGAATCAAGATCCTTTCTAGTATCTCTTGAAGTTCCGGGTACCAAGTTCTTCTTGGCCAAACCGGAGCCACGAGTATAGTTCTTACTCCTCTCCTTCCTATCATTCTCCATACACTGGGTATGAAAGGCAGAGGAGGGAACACATACACCGACTGGTACACCCACGGTGTTACCAGAGCGTCCCAGCTATTGCCTGAGGGTCTCTAGACCTGGCGCTTCATGTGAGACGCCATCATAACCACCTTTGGTCTTTCCCAACGGTTTACAAACATGTGGAAACTTCCAGATGAAGTTCCCACTTTTCCGGGTGGAATTTATTCATGCTGAGGAAATCTTCCTAGTTGTCCACTCCCGGAATGAATACTGCTGACAGTGTTATCACATGATCTTTCGCCCAGCGAAGAATCCTTGCTGTCATTGCCCTCCTGCTTCTTGTGCCGCCCCGTCTGTTTACGTGGGCGACTGCCATGATGATGTCCTACTGGATCAGCACCGGTTGACTTTGAAGCAGAGTTCTTCCTAGGCTCAGAGCATCGTAAATTGCCCTTAGCTCCAGTATATTCATGTGGAGAGAAATCTCCAGACTTGACCACACTTCCTTGGAAATTTCTTCCCTGTGTGACTGTTCCCCAGCCTCTCAGGCTGGCATCCGTGGTCACCAGAACACAGTCCTGAATGCTGAATGTGCCGCCCTCTAGAAGATGAGCACTCTGCAGCCCCCACAGAAGAGACACCCTTGTCCTTGGAGACAGGGTTATCCGCTGATGCATCTGAAGATGCGATCCGGACCATTCGTCCAGCAAATCCCCCTGAAAAGTTTTTGCGTGAGATCTGCCGAATGGAATCGCTTCGTAAGAAGCCACCATTTTTCCCAGGACTCCTGTGCATTGATGCACTGATACTTGGCCTGGTTTTAGAAGGTTTCTGACTATGTCGGATAACTCCCTGGCTTTCCCCTCCAGGAGAAATACCTCTTTCTGGACTATGCCCAGAATCATTCCTAGGAACAGCAGACGTATCATCGGAAAACAGCTGCGATTTTTGGAATATTTAGAATCCACTCGTGCTGTCGTAGAACTACTTTAGATAGTTCTTTTCCGACCTCGAACTGTTCTCTGGAAACTTGCCCCTTTCAGGATATCGTCCAAGTAAGGGATAATTAAGATGCCTTTCTTCTTTTAAGAATCATCTTTTCGGCCATTACCTTGGTAAAGGCCCGGGGTGCCGTGGATAATTCAACGGCAGCGTCTGAAACTGATATTGACAGTTCTGTATCACGAACCAGAGGTACCCTTGTTGAGAAGGGCAAATTTGGACATGGAGGTAATCCTTGATGTCCAGGGACACCATATAGTCCCCTTTTTTCCGGTTCTCTATCACTGCTTTGAGTGACTCCATCTTGATTTGAACCTTTTTATGTAAGTTAGAAAAAGTCTTGGTAATTTATACAGCGCAGTGTCCTGAATGATTTTAAACATGTGCAGTTCTTCCCTTTTGGAAAAATATCTGTCCAAGAATATACAGCAAGTCCATCCAAATGTAAAAACTTTTACATTTGGATGGACTTGCTGTATATTCTTGGACAGATATTTTTCCAAAAGGGAAGAACTGCACATGTTTAAAATCATTCAGGACACTGCGCTGTATAAATTACCAAGACTTTTTCTAACTTCCACATGTGATATGCTGATTAGCCGATCAGTATTTATTTGGTGACGCAGCTGCGGTGGATTCTATAGCGCTTTTGAAGGATTCCATTTCTCTTTTTTTTCCCTTTTTATGTAAGTGTTCAAAGATTTCAGATTTAGACTATGTCTCACCAAGCCTTCTGGCTTCAGTACCACAATATAGTGTGGAAGACTAATACCCTTTTCCTTGTTGTAGGAGGGGTACTTTGATTATCACCTGCTGGAAATACAGCTTGTGAATTTTTTTCCAATACTGCCTCCCTGTCGGAGGGAGCCGTTGGTAAAGCAGGCTTCAGGAACCTGCGAGGAAAAATTGTCTCGACTCTCCAATCTGTACCCCTGGGATAATACTTGTACGATCTAGGGGTCAACTTGCGAGTGATCCCACTGCGCGCTGAGACTCTTGATACCAACCTCCCACTGGTGGAGGGCTTCTTTTCCTGGGAAGGGGCTGCCTGCTGCAGTCTACTTCCCTTTCCTCTATGTCTGGGCAGATATGACTGGCCTTTTGCCCGCTTGCCCACATGGGAACGGAAGGATTGAGGCTGAAAAGACAGTGACTTTTTCTGCTGAGATGTAACTTGGGGTAAAAAGGTTGGATTTCCCAGCTGTAGCCGTGGCCCCCAGGTCCGATGGACCGACCCCAAATAACTCCTTCCCTTTATACGGCAATACTTCCATGTGCCGTATGGGATCTGTATCACCTGACCACTGTCGTGTCCATGACATCTTCTGGGAGATATGGACAACGCACTTATCTTGATGCCAGAGTGCAAATATCCCTCTGTGCATCTCGCATACATATATATATAGAATGCATCCTATTAAATGCTCTATATCAATAAAATATTTTTAGTCAGGGAATTCGACCAAGCCAACCCAGCACTGCATCTCCAGGCTGATGGCGATCGCTGGTCGCAGTATAACCACCGTATGTGTGTATATACTTTTTAGGATATTTTTCCAGCTGCCTATCAGCTGGCTCCTTGAGGGCGGCCGTATCTGGAGACGGTAACGCCACTTGATAAGCGTGTGAGCGCCTTATCCACCCTAAGGGGTGTTTCCCAACGCGCCCTAACTTCTGGCGGGAAAGGGTATAACGCCAATATTTGCTATCGGGTTAAACCCACGCATCATCACACACTTCATCTTATTTTATCTGATTCAGGAAAAACTACAGGTAGTTTTTTCACTTCCACATAATACCCATCTTTTGTGGTACTTGTAGTATCAGAAATATGTAACACCTCCTTCATTGCCCTTAACGTGTGGCCCTAATGAGGAATACGTTTGTTTATTCACCGTCGACACTGGATTCAGTGTCCGTGTCTGTGTCTGTGTCGACCGACTGAGGTAAATGGGCGTTTTTTAAAAAACCCCTGACGGTGATTCTGAGACGCCTGGACCGGTACTAATTGTTTGTCGGCCGTCTCATGTCGTCAACCGACCTTGCAGCGTGTTGACATTCTCACGTAATTCCCTAAATAAGCCATCCATTCCGGTGTCGACTCCCTAGAGAGTGACATCACCTTACAGGCAATTTCTCCGCCTCCTCCAACATCGTCCTCATACATGTCGACACACACGTACCGACACACAGCACACACACCTGGAATGCTCTGACAGAGGACAGGACCCACTAGCCCTTTGGAGAGACAGAGGGAGAGTTTGCCAGCACACACCAAAAAAACGCTATAATTACATAGGGACAACCTTATATAAGTGTTTCTCCCTAATAGCATCTTTATATATATATATTTATATCGCCAATTAGTGCCCCCCCTCTCTGTTTAAACCCTGTTTCTGTAGTGCAGTGCAGGGGAGAGCCTGGGAGCCTTCTCTCCAGCCTTTCTGTGAGAGAAAATGGCGCTGTGTGCTGAGGAGATAGGCCCCGCCCCTTTTCCGGCGGGCTCGTCTCCCGCTCTTTAGTGAAGTTTGGCAGGGGTTAAATATCTCCATATAGCCTCTGGGGGCTATATGTGAGGTATTTTTAGCCAGTATATAGGTTTACATTTGCCTCCCAGGGCGCCCCCCCCCAGCGCCCTGCACCCTCAGTGACTGCGTGTGAAGTGTGCTGAGAGGAAAATGGCGCACAGCTGCAGTGCTGTGTGCTACCTTTAGAAGACTGCAAGGGTCTTCAGCCGCCGATTCTGGACCTCTTCTTACTTCAGCATCTGCAAGGGGGCCGGCGGCGCGGCTCCGGTGACCATCCAGGCTGTACCTGTGATCGTCCCTCTGGAGCTGATGTCCAGTAGCCAAGAAGCCAATCCATCCTGCACGCAGGTGAGTTCACTTCTTCTCCCCTCTGTCCCTCGTTGCAGTGATCCTGTTGCCAGCAGGACTCACTGTAAAATAAAAAAACCTAAGCTAAACTTTCTCTAAGCAGCTCTTTAGGAGAGCCACCTAGAATTGCACCCTTCTCGGCCGGGCACAAAAATCTAACTGGAGTCTGGAGGAGGGTCATAGGGGGAGGAGCCAGTGCACACCACCTGATCGGAAAGCTTTACTTTTGTGCCCTGTCTCCTGCGGAGCCGCTATTCCCCATGGTCCTTTCAGGAACCCCAGCATCCACTAGGACGATAGAGAAAAGGCTTTCCGGATGAAGTCATCCCTATCCTGATCAAAGCCAGGAAGGATGTAACCGCAAAAACATTATCACCGCAATTGGCGAAAATATGTTGCGTGGTGCGAGGCCAGTAAGGCCCGACGGAGGAAATTCAACTGGGTCGATTCCTACATTTCCTGCAAACAGGAGTGTCTATGGGCCTGAAATTGGGGTCCATTAAGGTTCAAATTTGCGGCCCTGTCAATTTTCTTCCAAAAAGAACTAGCTTCAGTCCCTGAAGTTCAGACGTTTGTAAAAGGGGTACTGCATATACAGCCTCCTTTTGTGCCTCCAGTGGCACTTTGGGATCTCAATGTAGTTTTGGGTTCCAAAAGTCACATTGGTTTGAACCACTTAAATCTGTGGAGTTAAAATATCTCACATGGAAAGTGGTCATGCTGTTGGCCCTGGCCTGGGCCAGGCGCGTGTCAGAATTGGCGGCTTTATCCTGAAAAAGCCCTTATCTGATTTTCCATTCGGACAGGGCGGAATTGAGGACTCGTCCTCAGTTTCTCCCCAAGGTGGTTTCAGCGTCTCACCTGAACCAACCTATTGGTGGTGCCTGCGGCTACTAGGGACTTGAGGGCTCCAAGTTGCTAGACGTTGTCAGTGCCCTGAAAATATATGTTTCCAGGACGGCTGGAGTCAGGAAATCTGACTCGCTGTTTATCCTGTGTGCACCCAACAAGCTGGGTGCTCCTGCTTCTAAGCAGACTATTGCTCGTTGGATTTGTAGTACAATTCAGCTTGCACATTCTGCGGCAGGCCTGCCACAACCAAAAATCTGTAAATGCCCACTCCACAAGGAAGGTGGGCTCATCTTGGGCGGCTGCCCGAGGGGTCTCGGCTTTACAACTTTGCCGAGCAGCTACTTGGTCAGGAGCAAATACGTTTGTAAAATTCTACAAAATTAATATCCTGGCTGAGGAGGACCTGGAGTTCTCTCATTTGGTGCTGCAGAGTCATCCGCACTCTCCCGCCCGTTTGGGAGCTTTGGTATAATCCCCATGGTCCTTACGGAGTCCCCAGCATCCACTTAGGACGTTAGAGAAAATAAGAATTTACTTACCGATAATTCTATTTCTCATAGTCCGTAGTGGATGCTGGGCGCCCATCCCAAGTGCGGATTGTCTGCAATACTTGTACATAGTTATTGTTACAAAAATCGGGTTATTATTGTTGTGAGCCATCTTTCAGAGGCTCCTCTGTTATCATACTGTTAACTGGGTTCAGATCACAGGTTATACGGTGTGATTGGTGTGGCTGGTATGAGTCTTACCCGGGATTCAAAATCCTTCCTTATTGTGTACGCTCGTCCGGGCACAGTATCCTAACTGAGGCTTGGAGGAGGGTCATAGGGGGAGGAGCCAGTGCACACCAGTTAGTCCTAAAGCTTTCTTTGCAACACTGTATACTGTAATTGTGTATGGATTGTACAAAGCATCCAAGTGATTGCATTCAGTTTTGTCTAACTTACAGTATATTTATACTATTTAGTTGGAATTATTTTATCATTGCAAAGTCTTATAATATGTTCCGTTACCTTGTAGCACTATTAGGTTTTAATTAACTTATTCTTTAATGTCACTTTAGACTTCATTCACCTCTGTGCTCTGAGTAACAAATAACTCCAATTTTTGCATTAATAAACTGAGGCTCTGAATTGCTAAAAGTTCACTGTTTATTTCAAATTCCAGGACAGCAGCCCTTCCCCCACCCAGAATACATGTTACTGTGCTGTATCTCTATTCCCCAAGGAATCTACTTCAAAGGCCTCTCACACTGAGATTTTCACACCTACACAATTAAGAACTGGACTCTAAAGCTGGCAATACTGTACATCAGAACGACCTGAATACAATCACACACACATAGCGATTTGGGCTGCTTTTCTAATTGATTTGCTGAGTCACTTAGAAATACAGCACAAATCGCTATGTGTGTATGGACTATAGCGATAGTGATGTGCGTCCCTGCATGCTTGAAAGATCTAGTCATCACCCATGTTTTCTCTATTGCAAACACGGGCAGTGACAGATCGCTCAGCACACATCGCTGGTGCAGCTCTGTGTGCTGAGTGATCTTGCTGAGCCCGTGTGATCACCGATATCGCTGGGCAGAAAACCACTCAGCGCATACATACTGAGTGATTTTCCGCCTGCCCAGCGATGTCAGCGGGAGTGAATGGTTTTGCATAGCAGGACGCTTCCTGCTGAGGTGTCCTCAGTGCGGGAGTGCCAGAAGTGTCCACGGTACCATCAACCAAGTGCAAGGAGGACATCTCCCGCACTACTGACACTCCTGCACTGGGGATACTGCCAGCCCCCCTGCACTGATTACACCACCTACACCTCTGCACCGAGGACACTACTGGCACTCCCACATGTATTGGAGATATATTAATACTTCACAATTAGCTGCCGCTGCTGATATTCCCGTGTGCCTGATGGATAAATTGCCCTGCACATATGGATGTCCATGTTGCTGCCCACGGTGCTGTTGGTGGCTAGAGGTGGGAGGAGAAGCCACCGGCATCCTTGATTCTGCTGACCGGAAGTCTGACCCGGTCACATGCTCGTTGCCAGGGGTTACATGCTCGTTGCCAGGGGTTACATATGCTTTTTGCCATAGGGGTTATATGCTTAGAGCCAGGGGGTTACATGCTCATTCTGGGTAGCGCTGGGTAATGGTCTAGTAATACCCCTGGCATCTGTCTCCTATAAGGGCCGTCTTCCATGCTGTCTGCATGGAATCTGCAGCTTCCAGTAGTAGGTAGAGCCTAAGCATCTATTGTGCCGGTGCCCCCCCCAGGACTCAGCCATTCTGGCTGCAGGCTTATGGCTGATCAGGCCCTGGGTCTCATGTTTCTTCACCCACTTGTATGGCAGGCAGAGCACCCAGTGACTTATTATGGAGCACAGCCCAAGCACAGGACTGATTTGTGGCAGACAGACGCAGCACCCACTTGTATGGCAGACACTGTCGATCTTCAGACCGGATCCCAGTGAAATATATGTGGTATTGAAATACCAAAAATTCTCTCTACTCGCACCTTAACCACCAAACAATTGCAAAAAATGACAAGTATCAATAGTGCCTTTTAGTTAGTATCATAATTTCTATATTGAATCTCTGTGTGGAGTTTGTATGAACTCTTCATCAGCACATTATCAATCACAAGGAAAAAGATTTTTTTAAACATATAGGCAACATTGAGCCAGGTACATGTTGGAAGTTAGTATGAGAGATGTATTGGAAAAATATTAATACTTCACAATTAGCTGCTGCAGCTGATATTCCCGTGTGCATGATGGATAAATTGCCCTGCACATACGGCTCATGGGGGTCATTCTGACCCGATCGCTGCTGCTGACCAGCCGCTGCGGGCCGTGTAGTAATGAGTAGCTCCCGGCCAGCACGCTAAAGCTGCGCTGGCCGGGAGCTACTCCTGAAGTACAAAAGCATCGCCGCTGTGCAATACTTTTGCACTTCTGCAGGGGGGGGGGGGGGGGCGTAACTGACCTGCAGGGCGGACTGGCCCTGTGCTGGGCATCCCCCACATGTCTCTGTTCCTGATCGTAGCCCTGCAAAATTTTGCAGGGCTACGATCAACTCGGAATGACCCCCCCATAGCTGCAATTTTGTTAGCAGATGGGCAAAACCATGGGGGTCATGCAGGCCTGATTGCACGCTAGGTTGTTTTGCTGAGCTGCGATCAGGACATAACTGCGCATGTGTGTGCCCCGCAATACGCAGGCGCGTCGCACAGGTACAAAGTGGATCGTTGCTGAGCAATGGATTTAATGAAGAATCCATTCGCACAGACAATCGCAAGGAGATTGACTGGAAGAAAACATTTGTGGATGTCAACTGACCGTTTTCTGGGAGTGTTTGGAAAAACGCAGGTGTGTCTATGCATTTGCAGGGTGGGTGTCTGATGTAAATTCGGGGCAAACACTTTAACCTGTTCGTGTCCGGAATTGACGTCAGACACCTGCCCTGCAAACGCTTGGACACGCCTGCGTTTTTCCAAACACTCCCAGAAAGCGTTCAGTTGCCACCCACAAATGCCCTCTTCCTGTCAATCTCCTTGCGATCTGCTGTGCGAATCGATTCTTCGTTAAATCCATTGCTCAGCAATGATCCGCTTTGTACCCGTACGACGCACATGCGCATTGAGGTGCATACGCATGTGCAGTTTCGACCTGATCGCAATGCTGCAAAACAACCTAGCGTGCGATCATTTCGGAATGACCCCCATGGTTTTGCCCATTTGCAAATAAAATGCTGCTAGAATCAGGTCTGAACTACTCCCTCTAGAATCTCTTTATCAGACTTTCTGCTTGCTCAGTTTCTGAAAATGCCACCTGCTGTCTGAAAAGTGGTACTGCACTATATTTCAGAGGAGATACACATGGCTTGCCGTGTATATCTTAAGAGGAAAGCTTATCTCGTGCCATGAACGGCAGGCCATGATACTTTTTTCAGAAAGGTAATAGTGGACACATCTGTATATCATGCAGCACACTGAGCACAGATATGGTATAGAGCGTTTTTTTCAGGCAGAGAACGGATAAAAAAAAACTGGTGGTCACTATCAGCAAAACTCTGCACTCTACTCCGAGTCCTAACAGCTGCTCCCCAATCCTCCCCACAATTAGTAATAAAACAAGCAATCAACTGTCTCTTCTACAATTATAAATGGAGAGGACGCCAGCCACGTCCTCTCCCTATCAATCTCAATGCACGTGTGAAAATGGCGGCGACGCGCGGCTGCTTATATAGAATCCGAATCTCGCGAGAATCCGACAGCGGGATGATGACGTTCGGGCGCGCTCGGGTTAACCGAGCCATACGGGAGAATCCGAGTATGGCTCGGACCCGTGTACAAAGGCTGAAGTTCGGGGGGGGTCCGGTTTCTTGGAAACCGAACCCGCTCATCACTAGTACACACACAGTATGCACACATAATAACTAGAGATTATTAAAAATATATTATATGAAAAATTGAACAAGACTTATTTTATCTTCAAATAATTAAGGTTACCCAATAAGGGTTTATGGACAGAAATTCTTAATTGTTGGTATCCAATCCTAAAAATGTGCCATATAGAAATTTTGTTTCAACAATTGTATTCCGATAAAGGGCCTAATTCAGATCTGTTCGCTCGCTAGCGGTTTTCGCTGCGCAGCGATCAGGTCACTACTGCGTATGCACCGCACTGCCGGTAACTGACTCCTGGCAGTATCGCACACATGACTTAGTATACTGCGTTACTGCCAGGAGCCGGCCAGGAAGGCTGCAGGATGGGCCGAGTTGGGGTAATTACTATATAAGATTACACAGCACATGTGTTACCCCTTTCAGTGTGCGGGGCTGTGCTATGTGCATTTACAGTGTTACATCCCCAACTGCCCCAGCCTAGCTCTCTGGAGTGTGGGCAATACCTGATAAGGGTGTCCCTGCCCATACAGGCTTTATAGCAGTCACACATACAGTATAGATATAGGTATACGCAGTGATGCAGTAACAGTTCTTGTTTCATCATTTTGACAAAAAGGGGGTGGCTAGGACTGCACACCCTAATATCTCACATAATAAGAGGTACTACCATGCTGAGACTTATAGTGCCACGTAGACAGAAAGAAAAAAGCAGGAGCACAATTCAAGCACTAAGAACATTAATACTCAGAACAATTATAATAAATTCTACAATTTAACATGGAGTAATAATAAGGTTTATTACATATATAAACGCGCACATTATATAAATGTAGGCGCGGAGTCTAATGTGCCGGTTGGTATTCTTGCCACCCCCACAAGGAGGTCTGGACTTATATGTGGAATGGAGATGGACTTAGATGTAGAATGTCCTATCCCTCGGACACCTGACTCATGAGATGTTATATCACATTAATGCGGATCTTAGCATTTTGATGATGTCACACACGCCGCCACCACCTAAAGTCATGTTTGCATACTCCTTTCCCAGGTCTTTTGGCCGCTATCACACAGGTGTTGCAGTGGCAGTAGCTATGGGATGGTGGTGTTGGAGTTGCAGCTTGTGCAGCGGTAGGCTTGAGATGGTGGTGGTGAGGGTTGCGGTGGTGAGAGTGCTGGAGCTGCGGGTGGAGGGCGTGATGTTGAGTGGTCGGTCTTCCACGCATTTCTCAATATCTGTGAGAATGAAATAAAGGAGACATCATGTTACTATTACTCTTTTTCTTTCATTTCTAATACAACATAGAGACAGATATATGCCCTGCAAGAGGGGACTATAGCATGGTGGTAGCACCTGACAAATACACATATATAAAACATCCATTTTCAATGGAGATAATACTTTTCTCTCATGAGGTAAAACTATGGACTTATTAGTGTGTGCTGTGGTGTTATTATATAGATACAGTGTCTAGTTATTATTACCTCTTTCAATAGTCGCCTTCTTTTTTCTGCAGCTGCAATAATAAGGGACAGTGGTTAGTGAGAGACCGTACCTCTATTCCTGGGAACGCTAAGTCCCAGAGACCCCCCAATGTATCAGCACACTGTCTCCCTTGTATAAAGGAGAAGCAGAATGCCCCCTCCCGCTACACAATGACAAGTATCTGTACTGAGAAGTAACTAGTGTACCACTGTCTGTACTTAGTAAAAGGAGTTTGTAGTAAAGAAATGGGACGGGTACTGCATGTACTGATTGTTATATACAGCGCTACAGCATTCCTCCATACATGATAAGGAGCAGATCCGGCGCGTGAGCTCAAAAAGGGGGCATGGCCTAGACAAAAGAGGGTGTGGCTCTACTGGAATGCTGCAATTGCCATGCCTCCAGCCTCTCTGCTTCCCTATTACTGTCATGTATAAGACTTCCCCACGGAATACTCTTCATCACTCAAACTGTCCTATAATGAGTCAGGTCTTACTGACATCACAGCAACCTCCCAACTGTCCCGCATTCAGCAGTACAGTACCAGTTTCCTGGGACTGTCTCACTGTCCTACCCGTGGCCAGCAGTGTCCCGTGGTGGGGAGGAAGTTAGGGGGAGTGCAGGAGATGAGGAGAATAGATGCTATGCGCATGCGTACGCCATCTATTCACTATTTCAGGGGGAGCCTGGGGGCAGGCTTGCATCTTAGAGAGTGCTGGGCACGCCCCTACAGTGATGTGATTGGGAGGAATCATGAAGCTCCGACACTTTTCCCAAAGCTCCACCCCTTTTCCCTGAAGTTTTGGCCCTCTTACAGAAGCTCGGTTTTAGGCCCCCAAAAGATCCTGCAGCACCGAGCTACAATGTTGGGAGGTGTCACAGGGTCGTGGTGACACTGTCCTCCTCAGCTGGGAATAGGGCATGGGTCTATGTAATGCTACATCTGCCCATGGAGAAAGCTGGAGAAATATACACATATACACCTATCTGCCAACCAGAACGTCTGTTACTAGTAATAATGTAGTAATAATATCTAGGTAAATAAACAGTTACACCATATGTAGAGTGTTAGTAACTTACCTCATGTAAACGATGAATACGGCAATCAGTACTGTGCATATATACAGCGCTACAGCATTCCTCCATACATGATAAGGAGCAGATCTGGCGCGTGAGCCCAAAAAGGGGGCATGGCCTAGACAAAAGAGGGTGTGGCTCTACTGGAATGCTGCAGTTGTCATGCCTCCAGCCTCTCTGCCTCCCTATTACTGTCATGTATAAGACTTCCCCACGGAACACTCTTCATCACTCAAACTGTCCTATAATGAGTCAGGTCTTACTAACATCACAGCAACCTCCCAACTGTCCCGCATTCAGCAGTACAGTACCAGTTTCCTGGGACTGTCGCACTGTCCTACCCGTGGCCGGCAGTGTCCTGTAGTGGGGAGGGAGTTAGGGGGAGTGCAGGAGATAAGGAGAATAGATGCTATGCGCACGTGCATGCCATCTATTCACTATTCCATGGGAAGCTTGGGGGGCAGGCCAGCATCTCGTAGAGTGCTGGGCAAGCCCCTACAGTGATGCAATTGGGAGGAATCATGAAGCTCCACCACTTTTCCCAAAGCTCCACCCCTTTTCCTTAATGCTCCGGCCCTCTTACAGAAGCTCGGCCTTAGGTGCCCGAAAGATCCTGCAGCACTGAGCTACAATGTTGGGAGGTGTCACAGGGTCGTGGTGACACTGTCCTCCTCAGCTGGGAATAGGGCATGGGTCTATGTAATGCTACATCTGCCCATGGAGAAAGCTGGAGAAATATACACATATACACCTATCTGCCAACCAGAACGTCTGTTACTAGTAATAATGTAGTAATAATATCTAGGTAAATAAACAGTTACACCATATGTAGAGTGTTAGTAACTTACCTCATGTAAACGATGAATACGGCAATCAGTACTGTGCATATGATGAATACACAGACTATTCCATCGCCAACTCTCATATCTGTGCAAGAAAGACAGACATTGGGTCAGTGATCACATCTCATTTACAGCCATGTTACACTTTCCATGTCAGTGTATAAAACATTATTAGTACATAGAGCTGCGTCCTTACCATGAGAAGCATTGTTAGTATAGGTAATAATGAGGCATGGCAGGGTCATACTCACCGTGCATCCATTTCCAGTCCAAAAACTGTTCCATCTCCTTATCAGAATCAGACTCGTCATCTGGAGATGGCGACATGGAGGGGGCATCAGCTGCAGCTGAGCGATGTAAACCTGCAGGAACATCAAAATGGAAAGAGGGATCAGCCACCCACCCACATCTCATAGGCTAACGCCACACAGTAACTGCCAATCAAACTAACTCCATTGTTACCATAGCTAAACTGTGCTAGGCATATCCCCCCCCTACAGCTAGACACTTATGTGACATCGGGCTTTGGGCCTTATTCAGTATAAAGTATAAATGTGCCCAGTCATTAATTGGTAAAAAAAAAAATCAAATAATTTAAGTGGCCACTTACCTCCCATACCACGTATCGGTGCTGCTCTGCCAAGGGCAGATAATAATAGTAGTAGTATTGCAGTCTTTGTGTAGAAACACATCATGCTCTCTACTCTCCTGAAACTTCCTATCAAAGGAGGCTGCTACAGCGTATGACCTTATATGATGCCAGAGCTCTATTATGATGTCACAGGGCCGGCTGCAGCTCCAGGCCCCCAACTTTTTCCTGTCACAGACTGTCAGCGGCTGTCCTCTCTCCCATGCCCCGCCTCCAGCACTCTCACCAAAATGAGTCACAGAACGGTGCAGGCATTGTGGTGGCCGCCCCTCCTCTCCATTCTCTCCTTCTCCGGGGTCCTGACTGAGCCTGTCACAAGCTCCGCCCCCAGACTACACGAGGAGCTCCTGCTGCTGCTGCTGCTTGAAGCCTGGTAATTGTAAGTTATATGATGACTTCTTGATGAGCAGCATCGATTGGATTGTGTGCTGTGTGTGTATTGTTTGTGTATGTATATGTGATGGTGTGTACTGTATGTGTTTATAGTGTTTGTGTGTACTGTATGTGTGTAGTGTGTACTGTGTGTATATATGTGGTAATGTGTGTAGTGTGCACTGTGTGTGGACTGTGTGTGTGTGTATAGGTGGTGCTGTGTGTGTATGTACTGCATGTGTTTGTAGTGTGTACTGTGTGTATGTGGTGGTGGTGCGTGTGTGTACTGTGTGTGTGTGTATGTGGTGGTGTGTACTGCGTGTGTGTAGTGTCTATATGTGGTGTACGTGTGTAAATGTAGTGGGTGTGTGTACTGTATGTGTGTATATGTAGCGGTGGTGTGTGTAGTGTGTGTGTGTATACAGTATATGTGTGTAGTGTGTACTGTGTGTGTATAGGTGGTGTGTGTGTATGTACTGCATGTGTTTGTAGTGTGTACTGCATGTGTTTGTAGTGTGTAGTGTGTGTGTGTGTGTGTGTAGGTGGTGGTGTGTGCGTGTGTGTACTGCATGTGTTTGTAGTGTGTACTGTGTGGGTGTATGTGGTGGTGCGTGTGTGTACTGCATGTGTTTGTAGTGTGTACTGTGTGGGTGTATGTGGTGGTGCGTGTGTGTACTGCATGTGTTTGTAGTGTGTACTGTGTGGGTGTATGTGGTGGTGCGTGTGTGTACTGCATGTGTTAGTAGTGTGTGCTGTGTGTGTTTATGTGGTGGTAGGCAGGGATAAAAGTGAAACAACAAATGAATCCCTAGCGCTTATCAGGCCACCAAAACTGTTTGGCCAATGGCTATATTACTGTATGTATAATTCTTATGTAATGCTGCAGTACTGTGATGCCAGGGATAAGTCACAACAAAAAAAGGCAATAAGAATACCTACGGTGTGCCATAACAAATTTATTAAAAATTGATATTACTGTACATACTAGTGATGTGCACCGGAAATTTTTCGGGTTTTGGTTTTGGGTTCGGTTCCGCGGGCGTGTTTTGGATTCGGACGCGTTTTGGCAAAACCTCACCGAAATTTTTTTGTCGGATTCGGGTGTGTTTTGGATTCGGGTGTTTTTTTAAAAAAACCCTCAAAAACAGCTTAAATCATAGAATTTGGGGGTCATTTTGATCCCAAAGTATAATTAACCTCAATAACCATAATTTCCACTCATTTTCAGTCTATTCTGAACACCTCACATCTCACAATATTATTTTTAGTCCTAAAATTTGCACCGAGGTCGCTGGATGGCTAAGCTAAGCGACCCAAGTGGCCGACACAAACACCTGGTCCATCTAGGAGTGTCACTGCAGTGTCACGCAGGATGGCCCTTCAATAAAATACTCCCCAAACAGCACATGACGCAAAGAAAAAAAGAGGCGCAATGAGGTAGCTGTGTGACTAAGCTAAGCGACCCTAGTGGCCGACACAAACACCTGGCCCATCTAGGAGTGGCACTGCAATGTCACGCAGGATGGCCCTTCAAAAAATACTCCCCAAACAGCACATGACACAAAGAAAAAAAGAGGCGCAATGAGGTAGCTGTGTGACTAAGCTAAGCGACCCTAGTGGCCGACACAAACATCTGGTCTATCTAGGAGTGGCACTGCAGTGTCACGCAGGATGGCCCTTCAAAAAAATACTCCCCAAACAGCACATGACGCAAAGAAAAAAAGAGGCGCAATGAGGTAGCTGTGTGACTAAGATAAGCGACCCTAGTGGCCAACACAAACACCTGGCCCATCTTGGAGTGGCACTGCAATGTCACGCAGGATGGCCCTTCAAAAAAATACTCCCCAAACAGCACATGATGCAAAGAAAAAAAGAGGCGCAATGAGGTAGCTGTGTGACTAAGATAAGCGACCTAAGTGGCCGACACAAACATCTGGCCCATCTAGGAGTGGCACTGCAGTGTCACGCAGGATGGCCCTTCAAAAAAATACTCCCCAAACAGCACGACGCAAAGAAAAATTAAAGAAAAAAGAGGTGCAAGATGGAATTGTCCTTGGGCCCTCCCACCCACCCTTATGTTGTATAAACAGGACATGCACACTTTAACGAACCCATCATTTCAGTGACAGGGTCTGCCACACGACTGTGACTGAAATGACTGGTTGGTTTGGGCCCCCACCAAAAAAGAAGCAATCAATCTCTCCTTGCACAAACTGGCTCTACAGAGGCAAGATGTCCACCTTCTCCTCATCCTCCGATTCATCACCCCTTTCACTGTGTACATCCCCCTCCTCACAGATTATTAATTCGTCCCCACTGGAATCCACCATCTCAGGTCCCCGTGTACTTTCTGGAGGCAATTGCTGCTGGTGAATATCTCCACGGAGGAATTGATTATAATTCATTTTAATGAACATCATCTTCACATTTTCTGGAAGTAACCTCGTACGCCGATTGCTGACAAGGTGAGCGGCTGCACTAAACACTCTTTCGGAGTACACACTGGAGGGAGGGCAACTTAGGTAGAATAAAGCCAGTTTGTGCAAGGGCCTCCAAATTGCCTCTTTTTCCTGCCAGTATATGTACGGACTGTCGGACGTGCCTACTTGGATGTGGTCACTCATATAATCCTCCACCATTCTTTCAATTGTGAGAGAATCATATGCAGTGACAGTAGACGACATGTCAGTAATCGTTGGCAGGTCCTTCAGTCCGGACCAGATGTCAGCACTCGCTCCAGACTGCCCTGCATCACCGCCAGCGGGTGGGCTCGGAATTCTTAGCCTTTTCCTCGCACCCCCAGTTGCGGGAGAATGTGAAGGAGGAGCTGTTGACGGGTCACGTTCCGCTTGACTTGACAATTTTGAACCCCTGCAGACTTGTGCCTGCCGGAAAGAGAGATACAACGTAGGTTTTAAATCTAGGATCGAGCACGGTGGCCAAAATGTAGTGCTCTGATTTCAACAAATTGACCACCCGTGAATCCTGGTTAAGCGAATGAAGGGCTACATCTACAAGTCCCACATGCCTAGCAGAATCGCTCTGTTTTAGCTCCTCCTTCAATGTCTCCAGCTTCTTCTGCAAAAGCCTGATGAGGGGAATGACCTGACTCAGGCTGGCAGTGTCTGAACTGACTTCACGTATGGCAAGTTCAAAGGGTTGCAGAACTTTGCACAACGTTGAAATCATTCTCCACTGCGCTTGAGACAGGTGCATTCCACCTCCTTTGCCTATATCGTGGCCAGATGTATAGGCTTGAATGGCCTTTTGCTGCTCCTCCATCCTCTGAAGCATATAGAGTGTTGAATTCCACCTCATTACCACCTCCTGCTGCAGATGATGGCAGGGCAGGTTCAGGTATTTTTGGTGGTGCTCCAGTCTTCTGTACGCGGTGCCTGAACGCCGAAAGTGGCCCGCAATTCTTCGGGCCACCGACAGCATCTCTTGCACGCCCCTGTCGTTTTTTAAATAATTCTGCACCACCAAATTCAAGGTATGTGCAAAACATGGGACGTGCAGGAATTTGCCCAGATGTAATGCACGCACAATATTGGTGGCGTTGTCCGATGTCACAAATCCCCAGGAGAGTCCAATTGGGGTAAGCCATTCTGCGATGATCTTCCTCAGTTGCCGTAAGAGGTTTTCAGCTGTGTGCGTATTCTGGAAAGCGGTGATACAAAGCGTAGCCTGCCTAGGAACGAGTTGGCGTTTGCGAGATGCTGCTACTGGTGCCGCCGCTGCTGTTCTTGCAGCGGGAGGCAATACATCTACCCAGTGGGCTGTCACAGTCATATAGTCCTGAGTCTGCCCTGCTCCACTTGTCCACATGTCCGTGGTTAAGTGGACATTGGGTACAACTGCATTTTTTAGGACACTGGTGAGTCTTTTTCTGAGGTCTGTGTACATTTTCGGTATCACCTGCCTAGAGAAATGGAACCTAGATGGTATTTGGTACCGGGGACACAGTACCTCAATCAAGTCTATAGTTGGCTCTGAATTAACGATGGACTCCGGAACCACGTTTCTCACCGCCCAGGCTGCCAAGGCCTCAGTTATCCGCTTTGCAGCAGGATGACTGCTGTGATATTTCATCTTCCTCGCAAAGGACTGTTGGACAGTCAATTGCTTACTGGAAGTAGTACAAGTGGTCTTCCGACTTCCCCTCTGGGATGACGATCGACTCCCAGCAGCAACAACAGCAGCGCCAGCAGCAGTAGACGTTACACTCAAGGATGCATCGGAGGAATCCCAGGCAGGAGAGGTCTCGTCAGACTTGCCAGTGACATGGCCTGCAGGACTATTGGCTTTCCTGGGTAAGGAGGAAATTGACACTGAGGGAGTTGGTGGTGTGGTTTGCAGGAGCTTGGTTACAAGAGGAAGGGATTTAGTGGTCACTGGATTGCTTCCGCTGTCACCCAAAGTTTTTGAACTTGTCACTGACTTATGATGAATGCGCTGCAGGTGACGTATAAGGGAGGATGTTCCGAGGTGGTTAACGTCCTTACCCCTACTTATTACAGCTTGACAAAGGCAACACACAGCTTGACACCTGTTGTCCGCATTTGTGTTGAAATAATTCCACACCGAAGAGCTGATTTTTTTTTGTATTTTGACCAGGCATGTCAATGGCCATATTCCTCCCACGGACAACAGGCGTCTCCCCGGGTGCCTGACTTAAACAAACCACCTCACCATCAGAATCCTCCTTGTCAATTTCCTCCCCAGCGCCAGCAACACCCATATCCTCATCCTGGTGTACTTCAACACTGACATCTTCAATTTGACTATCAGGAACTGGACTGCGGGTGCTCCTTCCAGCACTTGCAGGGGGCGTGCAAATGGTGGAAGGCGCAAGCTCTTCCCGTCCAGTGTTGGGAAGGTCAGGCATCGCAACCGACACAATTGGACTCTCCTTGGGGATTTGTGATTTCGAAGAACGCACAGTTCTTTGCTGTGCTTTTGCCAGCTTAAGTCTTTTCTTTTTTCTAGCGAGAGGATGAGTGCTTCCATCCTCATGTGAAGCTGAACCACTAGCCATGAACATAGGCCAGGGCCTCAGCCGTTCCTTGCCACTCCGTGTCGTAAATGGCATATTGGCAAGTTTACGCTTCTCCTCAGATGCTTTTAATTTTGATTTTTGGGTCATTTTACTGATCTTTTGTGTTTCGGATTTTACATGCTCTGTACTATGACATTGGGCATCGTTTCGGCCATGACTAGTGGCAGCAGCTTCAGCACGAGGTGGAAGTGGATCTTGATCTTTCCCTATTTTTTTAAACTCCACATTTTTGTTCTCCATATTTTAATGCGCACAACTAAAAGGCACCACAGGTATACAATGTAGATGGATGGATAGTATACTTATTATTATTAATGGATGACGAGTGACTGACGACACAGAGGTAGGTACAGCAGTGGCCTACCGTACCGCTATATACAGTATAATGGACCTGGTGGACACTGTCAGCAGACTGCTTAACTAGTATTACTAGTATAAAAAAAAAGGCACCACAGGTATACAATGTAGATGGATGGATAGTATACTTATGGACGACGAGTGACGACACAGAGGTAGGTACAGCAGTGGCCTACCGTACTGCTATATACAGTATAATGGACCTGGTGGACACTGTCAGCAGACTGCTAAACTAGTACTACTAGTATAAAGAAAAAAAGCCACCACAGGTATACAATGTAGATGGATGGATAGTATACTTATGGACGACGAGTGACGACACAGAGGTAGGTACAGCAGTGGCCTACCGTACTGCTATATACAGTATAATGGACCTGGTGGACACTGTCAGCAGACTGCTTAACTAGTACTACTAGTATAAAAAAAAAGGCACCACAGGTATACAATGTAGATGGATGGATAGTATACTTATGGACGACGAGTGACGACACAGAGGTAGGTACAGCAGTGGCCTACCGTACTGCTATATACAGTATAATGGACCTGGTGGACACTGTCAGCAGACTGCTAAACTAGTACTACTAGTATAAAGAAAAAAAGCCACCACAGGTATACAATGTAGATGGATGGATAGTATACTTATTATTATTAATGGATGACGAGTGACTGACAACACAGAGGTAGGTACAGCAGTGGCCTACCGTACTGCTATATACAGTATAATGGACCTGGTGGACACTGTCAGCAGACTACTAAACTAGTACTACTAGTATAAAGAAAAAAAGCCACCACAGGTATACAATGTTTACGCTTCTCCTCAGATGCTTTTAATTTTGATTTTTGGGTCATTTTACTGATCTTTTGTGTTTCGGATTTTACATGCTCTGTACTATGACATTGGGCATCGTTTCGGCCATGACTAGTGGCAGCAGCTTCAGCACGAGGTGGAAGTGGATCTTGATCTTTCCCTATTTTTTTAAACTCCACATTTTTGTTCTCCATATTTTAATGCGCACAACTAAAAGGCACCACAGGTATACAATGTAGATGGATGGATAGTATACTTATTATTATTAATGGATGACGAGTGACTGACGACACAGAGGTAGGTACAGCAGTGGCCTACCGTACCGCTATATACAGTATAATGGACCTGGTGGACACTGTCAGCAGACTGCTTAACTAGTATTACTAGTATAAAAAAAAAGGCACCACAGGTATACAATGTAGATGGATGGATAGTATACTTATGGACGACGAGTGACGACACAGAGGTAGGTACAGCAGTGGCCTACCGTACTGCTATATACAGTATAATGGACCTGGTGGACACTGTCAGCAGACTGCTAAACTAGTACTACTAGTATAAAGAAAAAAAGCCACCACAGGTATACAATGTAGATGGATGGATAGTATACTTATGGACGACGAGTGACGACACAGAGGTAGGTACAGCAGTGGCCTACCGTACTGCTATATACAGTATAATGGACCTGGTGGACACTGTCAGCAGACTGCTTAACTAGTACTACTAGTATAAAAAAAAAGGCACCACAGGTATACAATGTAGATGGATGGATAGTATACTTATGGACGACGAGTGACGACACAGAGGTAGGTACAGCAGTGGCCTACCGTACTGCTATATACAGTATAATGGACCTGGTGGACACTGTCAGCAGACTGCTAAACTAGTACTACTAGTATAAAGAAAAAAAGCCACCACAGGTATACAATGTAGATGGATGGATAGTATACTTATTATTATTAATGGATGACGAGTGACTGACAACACAGAGGTAGGTACAGCAGTGGCCTACCGTACTGCTATATACAGTATAATGGACCTGGTGGACACTGTCAGCAGACTACTAAACTAGTACTACTAGTATAAAGAAAAAAAGCCACCACAGGTATACAATGTAGATGGATGGATAGTATACTTATGGACGACGAGTGATGACACAGAGGTAGGTACAGCAGTGGCCTACCGTACTGCTATATACAGTATAATAAATGGACCTGGTGGACACTGTCAGCAAACTGCTAAACTAGTATAAAGAAAAAAAGCCACCACAGGTATACAATGTAGATGGATGGATAGTATACTTATTATTATTAATGGATCGACACAGAGGTAGGTACAGCAGTGGCCTACCGTACTGCTATATACAGTATAATGGACCTGGTGGACACTGTCAGCAGACTGCTAAACTAGTATAAAAAAAAAAGCCACCACAGGAGTGTTTTTCAGGCAGACAAACGTATTCTGGTGGTCACTGTCAGCAAAACTGTGCACTGTACTCCTGCTACAGCTGCTCCCCAGTCCCCACAATTAAGCAGTGTGAGCACTCAGCACAGATATATCACGCAGCACACTGAGCACAGATATGGTATGGAGCGTTTTTTTCAGGCAGAGAACGGATAAAAAAAAACTGGTGGTCACTATCAGCAAAACTCTGCACTCTACTTCGAGTCCTAACAGCTGCTCCCCAATCCTCCCCACAATTAGTAATAAAACAAGCAATCAACTGTCTCTTCTACAATTATAAACGGAGAGGACGCCAGCCATGTCCTCTCCCTATCAATCTCAATGCACGTGTGAAAATGGCGGCGACGCGCGGCTGCTTATATAGAATCTGAATCTCGCGAGAATCCGACAGCGGGATGATGACGTTCGGGCGCGCTCGGGTTAACCGAGCCATACGGGAGAATCCGAGTATGGCTCGGACCGGTGTACAAAGGCTGAAGTTCGGGGGGGTTCGGTTTCTCGGAAACCGAACCCGCTCATCACTAGTACATACACAGTATGCACACATAATAACTAGAGATTATTAAAAATATATTATATGAACAATTGAACAAGACTTATTTTATCTTCAAATAATTAAGGTTACCCAATAAGGGTTTATGGACAGAAATTCTTAATCGATGGTATCCAATCCTAAAAATGTGCCATATAGAAATTTTGTTTCAACAATTGTATTCCGATAAAGGGCCTAATTCAGATCTGTTTGCTCGCTAGCGGTTTTCGCTGCGCAGCGATCAGGTCACTACTGCGCATGCGTATGCACCGCACTGCCGGTAACTGACTCCTGGCAGTATCGCACACATGACTTAGTACACTGCGTTACTGCCAGGAGCCGGCCAGGAAGGCTGCAGGATGGGCCGAGTTGGGGTAATTACTAGAGATGAGCGGATTCGGTTTTACTCGGTTTTACTCGGTTCTCAAAACGACATCTTATTGGCTCACGGATGTCACGTGTTTTGGATAGCCAATAAGATTCGGTTTTGAGAACCGAGTAAAACCGAATCCGCTCATCTCTAGTAATTACTATATAAGATTACACAGCACATGTGTTACCCCTTTCAGTGTGCGGTGCTGTGCTAGGTGCAGTTACAGTGTTACATCTCCAACTGCCCCAGGCTAGCTCTCTGGAGTGTGGGCAATACCTGATAAGGGGGTCCCTGCCCATACAGGCTTTATAGCAGTCACACATACAGTATAGATATAGGTATATGCAGTGATGCAGTAACAGTTCTTGTTTCATCATTTTGACAAAAAGTGGGTGGTTAGGACTGCACACCCTAATATCTCACATAATAAGAGGTACTACCATGCTGAGACTTATAGTGCCACGTAGACAGAAAGAAAAAAGCAGGAGCACACATCAAGCACTAAGAACAATAATACTCAGAACAATTATAATAAATTCTACAATTTAACATGGAGTAATAATAAGGTTTATTACATATATAAACGCGCACATTATATAAATGTAGGCGCGGAGTTTAATGTGCCGGTTGGTATTCTTGCCACCCCCACAAGGAGGTCTGGACTTATATGTGGAATGGAGATGGACTTAGATGTAGAATGTCCTATCCCTCGGACACCTGACTCATGAGATGTTATATCACATTAATGCGGATCTTAGCATTTTGATGATGTCATAACACGCCGCCACCACCTAAAGTCATGTTTGCATACTCCTTTCCCAGGTCTTTTGGCCGCTATCACACAGGTGTTGCAGTGGTAGTAGCTATGGGATGGTGGTGTTGGAGTTGCAGCTTGTGCAGTGGTAGGCTTGAGATGGTGGTGGTGAGGGACGCGATGGTGAGAGTGCTGGAGCTGCGGGTGGAGGGCGTGATGTTGAGTGGTCGGTCTTCCACGCATTTCTCAATATCTGTGAGAATGAAATAAAGGAGACATCATGTTACTATTACTCTTTTTCTTTCATTTCTAATACAACATAGAGACAGATATATGCCCTGCAATAGGGGACTATAGCATGGTGGTAGCACCTGACAAATACACATATATAAAACATCCATTTTCAATGGAGATAATACTTTTCTCTCATGAGGTAAAACTATGGACTTATTAGTGTGTGCTGTGGTGTTATTATATAGATACAGTGTCTAGTTATTATTACCTCTTTCAATAGTCGCCTTCTTTTTTCTGCAGCTGCAATAATAAGGGAGAGTGGTTAGTGAGAGACCGTACCTCTATTCCTGGGAACGCTAAGTCCCAGAGACCCCCCAATGTATCAGCACACTGTCTTCCTTGTATAAAGGAGAAGCAGAATCCCTCTCCCGCTACACAATGACAAGTATCTGTACTGAGCAGTAACTAGTGTACCACTGTCTGTACTTAGTAAAAGGAGTTTGTAGTAAAGAAATGGGACGGGTACTGCATGTACTGATTGTTATATACAGCGCTACAGCATTCCTCCATACATGATAAGGAGCAGATCTGGCGCGTGAGCCCAAAAAGGGGGCATGGCCTAGACAAAAGAGGGTGTGGCTCTACTGGAATGCTGCAGTTGTCATGCCTCCAGCCTCTCTGCCTCCCTATTACTGTCATGTATAAGACTTCCCCACGGAACACTCTTCATCACTCAAACTGTCCTATAATGAGTCAGGTCTTACTAACATCACAGCAACCTCCCAACTGTCCCGCATTCAGCAGTACAGTACCAGTTTCCTGGGACTGTCGCACTGTCCTACCCGTGGCCGGCAGTGTCCTGTAGTGGGGAGGGAGTTAGGGGGAGTGCAGGAGATAAGGAGAATAGATGCTATGCGCACGTGCATGCCATCTATTCACTATTCCATGGGAAGCTTGGGGGGCAGGCCAGCATCTCGTAGAGTGCTGGGCAAGCCCCTACAGTGATGCAATTGGGAGGAATCATGAAGCTCCACCACTTTTCCCAAAGCTCCACCCCTTTTCCTTAATGCTCCGGCCCTCTTACAGAAGCTCGGCCTTAGGTGCCCGAAAGATCCTGCAGCACTGAGCTACAATGTTGGGAGGTGTCACAGGGTCGTGGTGACACTGTCCTCCTCAGCTGGGAATAGGGCATGGGTCTATGTAATGCTACATCTGCCCATGGAGAAAGCTGGAGACATATACACATATACACCTATCTGCCAACCAGAACGTCTGCTACTAGAGATACTATCTAGGTGAATAAACAGTTACACCATATGTAGAGTGTTAGTAACTTACCTCATGTAAACGATGAATACGGCAATCAGTATTGTGCATATGATGAATACACAGACTATTCCATCGCCAACTCTCATATCTGTGCAAGAAAGACAGACATTGGGTCAGTGATCACATCTCATTTACAGCCATGTTACACTTTCCATGTCATTGTATAAAACATTATTAGTACATAGAACTGCGTCCTTACCATGAGAAGCATTGTTAGTATAGGTAATAATGAGGCATGGCAGGGTCATACTCACCGTGTATCCATTTCCAGTCCAAAAACTGGTCCATCTCCTTCTCAGAATCAGATTTGTCATCTGGAGATGGCGACACGGAGGGGCGTCAGCTGCAGCTGAGCGATGTAAACCCGCAGGAACATCAAAATGGAAAGAGGGATCAGCCTTCTGTAATCCCTGATCCCACCCACCCACATCTCACAGGCTAAGGCCCACACAGTAACTGCCAATCACACTAATTCTATTGTTACCATAGCTAAACTGTGCTAGGCATATCCCCCCCCCCCCCCCCCTACAGCTAGACACTTATGTGACATCGGGGTTTGGGCCTTATTCAGTATAAAGTATAAATGTACCCATGTCATTAATTGGTAAAAAAAAATCAAATAATTTAAGTGCCCACTTACCACCCCTACCACATATCGGTGCTGCTCTGCCAAGGGCAGATAATAATAGTAGTAGTATTGCAGTCTTTGTGTAGAAACACATCATGCTCTCTACTCTCCTGAAACTTCCTATCAAAGGAGGCTGCTACAGCGTATGTCCTTATATGATGCCAGAGCTCTATTATGATGTGACAGTCAGGGCCGGATTAACAATGGGGCGGATGGAGCTGCAAATAGGCCCACAGGAGGAGACTGACAGCATAGACAGGAAAAAAACTTTTTCCTGTCACAGACTGTCAGCGGCTGTCCTCTCTCCCATGCCCCGGCTCCAGAACTCTCACCATTATGATTCACAGAACGGTGCAGGCATTGTGGTTGCCGCCCCTACTCTCCATTTTCTCCTTCTCCGGGGTCCTGACTGAGCCTGTCACTCACAGGCTCCGCCCCCAGACTACACGAGGAGCTCCTGCTGCTGCTGCTGCTTGAAGCCTCGTAATTGTAAGTTATATGATGACTTCTTGATGAGCAGCATCGATTGGATTGTGTGCTGTGTGTGTAGTGTTTGTGTGTATGTATATGTGTTGGTGTGTACCGTATGTGTTTATAGTATTTGTGTACTGTATTTGTGTGTGGTGTGTACTGTGTGTATATATGTGGTAATGTGTGTAGTGTTCACTGTGTGTGGACTGTGTGTGTATAGGTGATGGTGTGTGTGTGTACTGCATGTGTTTGTAGTGTGTACTGTCGAATACTGTGACAGAGACAACCTGCTGAAGGCCTAACAGCTATATATATGTACTACGGGATAGTGCGTATGTTATGCATACACATAATAAACATAATATCAAAGGTGATCTCATATTCACTAGTATAGTATAAAAGCATAAGAGGATCCATTTTGTTTCTAGCTAGATGATACAGCAGATTCATCTTGAACTTTGTACACACTAACAAAGTACAATAACAACTTTGTTGGCAGTATTAATTCCACATACGCACATCCGAAAAGCTCTTAGAGTCCAGTTTAATTCCTAATATGGACACAGTCGAGGATCACGAGTATCTTTTAGTTTTCTTGACAATTGTCCTAATATTGCATAATACTGTATTCCAGATGTGTGAAATAATATGGGAGGGTTATAAGAATGGGGCGTAACTGTATGTTATAAAACTCATTGTTTTACATGAATCTGGGGTTGAAGCATTTGACTCAGGCTATGAGGATGTAGTCTCTAGACCTGTATAAGGCCATGATCCTTAAATAAAAGATATGTTCATTTGTTTTTCTAAATCTGACTTTATATAGTTATTTACTTTAACAGTAACTCAAACAACAAACAGCAACATGATGATTCATTTAATTAACACTAAGTATTTAACAGTACTGTGTGTATGTGGTGGTGCGTGTGTGTACTGTGTGTGTGTAGTGTCTATATGTGGTGTACGTGTGTAAATGTAGTGGGTGTGTGTACTGTATGTGTGTATATGTAGCGGTGGTGTGTATAGTGTGTGTGTGTATATATGTGGTAATGTGTGTACTGTGTGTGTGTGTGTGTACTGCATGTGTTAGTAGTGTGTACTGTGTGTGTTTATGTGGTGGTAGGCAGGGATAAAAGTGAAACAACAAATGAATCCCTAGCGCTTATCAGGCCACCAAAACTGTTTGGCCAATGGCTATATTACTGTATGTATAATTCTTATGTAATGCTGCAGTACTGTGATGCCAGGGATAAGTCACAACAAAAAAAGACAATAAGAATACCTAGGGTGTGCCATAACAAATTTATTAAAAATGAATATTACTGTACATACACAGTATGCACACATAATAACTAGAGATTATTAAAAATATATTATATGAACAATTTACTTATTTTATCTTCAAATAATTAAGGTTACCCAATAAGGATTTATGGACAGAAATCCTTAATCGATGGTATCCAATCCTAAAAATGTGCCATATAGAATTTTTGTTTCAACAGTTGTATTCCGATAAAGGGCCTAATTCAGATCTGTTCGCTCGCTAGCGGTTTTCGCTGCGCAGCGATCAGGTCACTACTGCGCATGCGTATGCACCGCACTGCCGGTAACTGACTCCTGGCAGTATCGCACACATGACTTAGTACACTGCGTTACTGCCAGGAGCCGGCCAGGGAGGCTGCAGAATGGGCCGAGTTGGGGTAATTACTATATAAGATTACACAGCACATGTGTTACCCCTTTCAGTGTGCGGTGCTGTGCTATGTGCATTTACAGTGTTACATCTCCAACTGCCCCAGCCTAGCTCTCTGGAGTGTGGGCAATACCTGATAAGGGGGTCCCTGCTCATACAGGCTTTATAGCAGTCACACATACAGTATAGATATAGGTATACGCAGTGATGCAGTAACAGTTCTTGTTTCATCATTTTGACAGAAAGGGGGCGGTTAGGACTGTACACCCTAATATCTCACATAATAAGAGGTACTACCATGCTGAGACTTATAGTGCCACGTAGACAGAAAGAAAAAAGCAGGAGCACACATCAAGCACTAAGAACATTAATACTCAGAACAATTATAATAAATTCTACAATTTAACATGGAGTAATAATAAGGTTTGTTATATATATAAACGCGCACATTATATAAATGTAGGCGCGGAGTCTAATGTGCCGGTTGGTATTCTTGCCACCCCCACAAGGAGGTCTGGACTTATATGTGGAATGGAGATGGACTTAGATGTAGAATGTCCTATCCCTTGGGCACCTGACTCATGAGATGTTATATCACATTAATGCGGATCTTAGCATTTTGATGATGTCACACACGCCGCCACCACCTACAGTCACGTTTGCATACTCCTTTCCCAGGTCTTTTGGCCGCTATCACACAGGTGTTGCAGTGGCAGTAGCTATGGGATGGTGGTGTTGGAGTTGCAGCTTGTGCAGCGGTAGGCTTGAGATGGTGGTGGTGAGGGTCGTGGTGGTGAGAGTGCTGGAGCTGCGGGTGGAGGGCGTGATGTTGAGTGGCGGGTCTTCCACGCATTTCTCAATATCTGTGAGAATGAAATAAAGGAGACATCATGTTACTATTACTCTTTTTCTTTCATTTCTAATACAACATAGAGACAGATATATGCCCTGCAATAGGGGACTATAGCATGGTGGTAGCACCTGACAAATACACATATATAAAACATCCATTTTCAATGGAGATAATACTTTTCTCTCATGAGGTAAAACTATGGACTTATTAGTTTGTGCTGTGGTGTTATTATATAGATACAGTGTCTAGTTATTATTACCTCTTTCAATAGTCGCCTTCTTTTTTCTGCAGCTGCAATAATAAGGGAGAGTGGTTAGTGAGAGACCGTACCTCTATTCCTGGGAACGCTAAGTCCCAGAGACCCCCCAATGTATCAGCACACTGTTTTCCTTGTACAAAGGAGAAGCAGAATGCCCCCTCCCGCTACACAATGACAAGTATCTGTACTGAGAAGTAACTAGTGTACCACTGTCTGTACTTAGTAAAAGGAGTTTGTTATTATGCTATTATGTAGGTTAGGACTGCTGTATCGGAGAAGCCGTGACGTGGCCAGCAGCTAAACATGTGTTTGCAAACATTTGTGACTAATTCTCTGAATTTTATTACCAGATAGGTTCAGGGATGGTTACAGGTAATTTTCAGTGTGCGGAAGGGAATTTAGGGGTGGGGATTTGCACCCCCCTCCTCTCTGTTTGTTGTTTGTCTGTGACCCCTCACCCTTCCAGCACCTGATATATAATTATCTCCAGGTATGATTGAGCAACTGCCAAATTGTTTGTCTGCTTGTGTGCAAGAGGCATTGATAGGGAGCAGCATTTGGAAGGCATGCTGTTCCTTGTAGTGCCAATGGGAGATCCTGGTGATGGCTCCTGGGTAAGTTAGCTCTCTGTCTGGAAGTGTTTTAGTAATAGCCTTTATCATGAGGCCTACTGTGACAAATTACATGGCCCTATGTGGGCACTGCTATTATGTAGGTTAGGACTGCTGTATCGGAGAAGCCGTGACGTGGCCAGCAGCTAAACATGTGTTTGCAAACATTTGTGACATTCTCTGAATTTTATTACCAGATAGGTTCAGGGATGGTTACAGGTAATTTTCAGTGTGCGGAAGGGAATTTAGGGGTGGGGATTTGCACCCCCCTCCTCTCTGTTTGTTGTTTAAAAGGAGTTTGTAGTAAAGAAATGGGACGGGTACTGCATGTACTGATTGTTATATACAGCGCTACAGCATTCCTCCATACATGATAAGGAGCAGATCTGGCGCGTGAGCCCAAAAAGGGGGCATGGCCTAGACAAAAGAGGGTATGGCTCTACTGGAATGCTGCAGTTGCCATGCCTCCAGCCTCTCTGCCTCCCTATTACTGTCATGTATAAGACTTCCCCACGGAATACTCTTCATCACTCAAACTGTCCTATAATGAGTCAGGTCTTACTGACATCACAGCAACCTCCCAACTGTCCAGCATTCAGCAGTACAGTACCAGTTTCCTGGGACTGTCGCACTGTCCTACCCGTGGCCGGCAGTGTCCTGTAGTGGGGAGGGAGTTAGGGGGAGTGCAGGAGATAAGGAGAATAGATGCTATGCGCACGTGCATGCCATCTATTCACTATTCCATGGGAAGCTTGGGGGGCAGGCCAGCATCTCGTAGAGTGCTGGGCAAGCCCCTACAGTGATGCAATTGGGAGGAATCATGAAGCTCCACCACTTTTCCCAAAGCTCCACCCCTTTTCCTTAATGCTCCGGCCCTCTTACAGAAGCTCGGCCTTAGGTGCCCGAAAGATCCTGCAGCACTGAGCTACAATGTTGGGAGGTGTCATAGGGTCGTGGTGACACTGTCCTCCTCAGCTGGGAATAGGGCATGGGTCTATGTAATGCTACATCTGCCCATGGAGAAAGCTGGAGACATATACACATATACACCTATCTGCCAACCAGAACGTCTGTTACTAGAAATACTATCTAGGTGAATAAACAGTTACACCATATGTAGAGTGTTAGTAACTTACCTCATGTAAACGATGAATACGGCAATCAGTACTGTGCATATGATGAATACACAGACTATTCCATCGCCAACTCTCATATCTGTGCAAGAAAGACAGACATTGGGTCAGTGATCACATCTCATTTACAGCCATGTTACACTTTCCATGTCATTGTATAAAACATTATTAGTACATAGAACTGCGTCCTTACCATGAGAAGCATTGTTAGTATAGGTAATAATGAGGCATGGCAGGGTCATACTCACCGTGTATCCATTTCCAGTCCAAAAACTGGTCCATCTCCTTCTCAGAATCAGATTTGTCATCTGGAGATGGCGACACGGAGGGGCGTCAGCTGCAGCTGAGCGATGTAAACCTGCAGGAACATCAAAATGGAAAGAGGGATCAGCCTTCTGTAATCCCTGATCCCACCCACCCACATCTCACAGGCTAAGGCCCACACAGTAACTGCCAATCACACTAATTCTATTGTTACCATAGCTAAACTGTGCTAGGCATATCCCCCCCCCCCTACAGCTAGACACTTATGTGACATCGGGGTTTGGGCCTTATTCAGTATAAAGTATAAATGTACCCATGTCATTAATTGGTAAAAAAAAATCAAATAATTTAAGTGCCCACTTACCACCCCTACCACATATCGGTGCTGCTCTGCCAAGGGCAGATAATAATAGTAGTAGTATTGTAGTCTTTGTGTAGAAACACATCATGCTCTCTACTCTCCTGAAACTTCCTATCAAAGGAGGCTGCTACAGCGTATGTCCTTATATGATGCCAGAGCTCTATTATGATGTGACAGTCAGGGCCGGATTAACAATGGGGCGGATGGAGCTGCAAATAGGCCCACAGGAGGAGACTGACAGCATAGACAGGAAAAAAACTTTTTCCTGTCACAGACTGTCAGCGGCTGTCCTCTCTCCCATGCCCCGGCTCCAGAACTCTCACCATTATGATTCACAGAACGGTGCAGGCATTGTGGTTGCCGCCCCTACTCTCCATTTTCTCCTTCTCCGGGGTCCTGACTGAGCCTGTCACTCACAAGCTCCGCCCCCAGACTACACGAGGAGCTCCTGCTGCTGCTGCTTGAAGCCTCGTAATTGTAAGTTATATGATGACTTCTTGATGAGCAGCATCGATTGGATTGTGTGCTGTGTGTGTAGTGTTTGTGTGTATGTATATGTGTTGGTGTGTACCGTATGTGTTTATAGTATTTGTGTACTGTATTTGTGTGTGGTGTGTACTGTGTGTATATATGTGGTAATGTGTGTAGTGTTCACTGTGTGTGGACTGTGTGTGTATAGGTGGTGGTGTGTGTGTGTACTGCATGTGTTTGTAGTGTGTACTGTCGAATACTGTGACAGAGACAACCTGCTGAAGGCCTAACAGCTATATATATGTACTACGGGATAGTGCGTATGTTATGCATACACATAATAAACATAATATCAAAGGTGATCTCATATTCACTAGTATAGTATAAAAGCATAAGAGGATCCATTTTGTTTCTAGCTAGATGATACAGCAGATTCATCTTGAACTTTGTACACACTAACAAAGTACAATAACAACTTTGTTGGCAGTATTAATTCCACATACGCACATCCGAAAAGCTCTTAGAGTCCAGTTTAATTCCTAATATGGACACAGTCGAGGATCACGAGTATCTTTTAGTTTTCTTGACAATTGTCCTAATATTGCATAATACTGTATTCCAGATGTGTGAAATCATATGGGAGGGTTATAAGAATGGGGCGTAACTGTATGTTATAAAACTCATTGTTTTACATGAATCTGGGGTTGAAGCATTTGACTCAGGCTATGAGGATGTAGTCTCTAGACCTGTATAAGGCCGTGGTCCTTAAATAAAAGATATGTTCATTTGTTTTTCTAAATCTGACTTTATATAGTTATTTACTTTAACAGTAACTCAAACAACAAACAGCAACATGAGGATTAATTTAATTAACACAAAGTATTTAACAATTTGGGGCTCGTCCGGGATCTATAGATCTTGATCTCTTCATCAAATTCTCAAAGGGGTGTGCCAGCCAGCCAGCAGCTGAGGATGGAAGGAATATCCCAAGTCATTACAGCACTGGTAAGTATAGAATACCATGGTATGTGCTATATTCCAGTACATGCTGTTTCTGTACCTGCCAGCTGTCTGTGTGATTGTATTTTTTTATAATATGAGAATTAGGAGTGGAGAGATTGACTAAGCTAGGAAAATAACTCAGGGACCTGTTTGTTGTTGCTTGTTTGTAAAATGAATCCCAAAGTTGTGTTCAAGTCGGTTGAAGGACCAAGTAGCGAGGAATAGTAACTCGGCAATAATGATTGACAGATGCTGTTGCATGAAAAAAAGAATAAATAAGAATACTTAAATTAATTAATTAATGTAAAGTTTGTATTTGGGCAGAGAAATAGTGACCTGGGTTTTTTCACTCTATGAGTAATTGTGTGAATAAGTGCTGTGGACCATCTTCACGAGGTTTGAATGAGTTCCAATCTGAGCTCACAGTTAACGCTGTGAGTGTCAGATAAGATAAGAGCCAAAGTAATGTGAAAACACATAAATCACATCCCTAGTGAATAGCGACATATGTGTGCCAGAGTGTGAATTAAATAAATAGGGTGATTACCCAAGGTTATAGGTGATTATAAATAATTTGATTGAAATTTTATACTGTAATACTGTGCAGCTGCTGATTGTTTTAACCATATATGGATTCTGGTAAATAACAGAATCTACAGACTAAAGCCCCAAATATAGTCTGAGTCTGTTTGCTAACCTTGTTTATTAACATTTATTGTGCACAAAAGAACGGAGCAACTCTAAAGAGGTGTTGTTTTAACCATAACCTAAGCCTGTTTGCTAACATTGTAGAGCACTAAGTTGACAAGCAACTTTTAACATGGCATGCATGTTGCTTTGTGATTGTAGTTTGTGAATAAGAGGGACTACTGCAGTTTCCCAGTTGACAGACGTGTCACGTGTGTGAAAGATTGCAGGGATTGCAAATTTTTCAGCGTATGGGAAGGGCAGGGAGGATTAACCCTAAGTGTGCATATCATGTATGGAAGAAATATTCCATAGAAGCACCAATTTTGTATAGTACTGTGACAAAGGGGTACAGTCTATGTTTTGCATTTCAATCATGCTGTATAATATTGGCCTGATCAACCAATACTAAGCGTATTTTGAAATCGGCAAAACTGTTGAAATCTGCAAGATATTGAAGTTTGCAAACTGTTTTTATTATTATTTAAAGTATGGGCTCCCAACTTATGAAACTCAGAATTTTAAACTAAGCACAGATTCAGTACAGCATGATAAGAAAATGAAATACTGTACATCAGGATTGAAATAAAAACTATGGTACCAAAAGAACACTCCCCTTGCGCTGGCGAAACTGTATTTACATTTTTGTGTTTTATGGTGTCTTGTGTGTGGGACATAAAAGTTCAGTGTTTGTTCAGTTAAGTATATTCTCAGATCTGTGTCTAACAGAAACTTTCTGTCTGTGACTGGCATGATTACAAGTCTAATGAAAAGTGTTCATCTGATGTTACTATCTAACTATGAAGTGAAGTTTCCATATGGTATTGGTTAATACGTAAAGTCTTTAATTCAATATATTGTGAAAAGGTCTGCCAGCATATTAATGGCTGGATGCCGTGTGTTGTATTGCATTATAAAGGAAAATAAAAAGTTTTTTTCTGTAAAATAAGCCTTCAGTTTCCAATGCTGTGTAACACGGAGAGGTAGGGAGCTGTGACAGCACCCCCTTTCCAGCAGCAGCATAGTAGTATCCAGAAGCAGCATCGTAGTAAAGAGAAAAAAAAAGTATTCAATGAGTTTTGATTTTTTTTCATCTAATGAGATGGATCATAATAAGCATGGGCCAGTGGTTTCCAGGCTTTTTTGAATCATGGCGCCCTAGAGTGTCAGAATTTTTTTTCGCGGCACCCCTGGGCCAAAAATTTCTTATTGAGAAATGTAAAGATAGATATTGCATTGAGTGGATCGCATTTGTATGTCGTCCTTGGGGTTAGTTGTGTGGTGGGGGACGGGATTAGCTCTGTTTGGCCACATGTTTTGTGGCTGGCGGCCATCAGCGCTGGTTTTGCCAATTATATTGACCATGAATGATTTGAATTGGTCCTGGACCGCCAACCCAGTGCGCCCCTGCGGGTGTCCCGGGGCGCCCCAGGGAGCCGCGGCACATAAGTTTGGGAACCTCTGGCATAGGCAATACTCTACATATGTTTTCTGCTACAAATATTACAGTGATTGTAATTTTAAATGTTTGTTATACAAATGAGCTACTCTATTTTTTTTTTTAATATAAGAACTAATATCTTAAACAGATAGTCTGTAGAGGAAGCTGCCAATAGAAAAAAAAATGTCAGCGCTAATAGCGTTAAAGCTAACAAATCTGCATCTGGCAGATAGTCAAGAAGACAACGCCCTATCCCTGCACACAGATTTCTCCCTCTCATATAAAGGGCTATACGGGGGTAGAGTTTTCAAAGCAGCAGTTAGAATCATAGAAAATAAAATAAAGGTATAATTCTGTAAAGTATATGCTGGAAATCACAGATTGCTACAAACAATTGATCATTACGCTTCCAGTATTAACAAACTTGTAGGCAATTCTTCAAATTTATTTGGAAGAAACCTAATTTGTAAGTTACAGTGTAAGATATACTGCATGACGGATGAGATATTTTTAAAGATTCCAGAAAGTATAGAATAGGGAAAGATTCAGTTGGATACATAGCATACATATATATCACTTGCCCTGTGTTTCTATGAATGGAGGTAAAGGATATGCTTGCTAAAATCCATAACAAAGTATAGGCATTGATATTATAGATATAGATTGCAGAGGTTCTTAGTGGACTGCATAATATGCAGTGATGAACCAAGTACCATAAACAAAAAGTGTAAGGGTATGATTGTATAGAAAAGCTATACAGATAATGTGAGAGATTTTTGGATTTGTTAAGTTTGTCTGAATGGGTGAGTTTTCAGGGAATGCGTGTATGTGGGAAGGCATTCCATAGAATGGATGCAATCCAAGGAAAGTTGTAGTTGTGCATGGAAGCAAGTAATGAGTATGGATGTGAGACGTAGATCTGGTGTAAAGTGAATTGAGTGGACTGGCCAGTCTGAATGATATTTTGAGATAAACAAGGAAATGTAAAGTATGTTGGTAACCTTGTGTGTAAGTAATGGTAGAATACAGAATACCCAATGAGAAAATTGTAAGGTTGATGGAATAGATTACACTGTATAGGATTAGATTATGCAAAAGATTTATAGGCAATCTTTCTTTGTACTTGCAAAATTAACCTACATTCTTTTTACCTACAGATGGTGTAACCAGTATGCGGATGATATACCTTTGTGCTATAAATTATTTGAAGTGTTGGTGTCAGATACTAAACAGTTGTGTTTTCTTGCAGAACAGGACACAAGGTGTCGCAAGACAAAATTCGACGGTGTGCTGACATAGTTAACTACCTAGGTCATTATTTGTCAGTAGGCCAAAGACAGTTAAAACCCTCAGAGGGTGGAGCCTTGATATGTATTTATTAAGAGATACATATGTATGACCAGATGATAAATCTCTGAATACAGTAATTTTTTTGGGGTAAATGATATGTTCATGCATTCAAATTCATATCCAAAGAAATTATAGAAGGTAATACAATATTACACTTTATCATGAATAAGACATTATGGATACACAGTTAGAGCCAAACCATCATCTTATGTATAATCAAGAAAAATATATATATATACATTTAGAACTGTGGTTAAGCAGTAGATTTTGTATGATGTGTACATCTTACCTCTGACAGTATACAACTTTGATACAGCTGCATACTTGTCTTCCTCACCCCCAAAAATGCAAATTACATTGCATTTAAAAAAAAAAAACTGACAGTAACAGGAGGAAAACTTTCTCTAGCATCCATAGGGGATAATGGGATGGTGAATTACAGTGCGTTAACTTAAATTAGTATGTAAATTAGTATTAGTAATAGTAAAGTGTTGCTGCCAACTTTTACTATGGGAAATGTCATGAGTTATGCAAATCTAAGGGTAACTAGCATGAAATAGATTCACAAGCTTTCTATGGTAGGATGAAGTTTAATGGAGAAGTGTACATTGTGTTCTGGCATATGACCAAAATAACAAATTATGTGATGAGAGGGATCGTGATGGTGATAAAGAAAGCTATAGCATGTTTACTGCAGATGGTTGGGTTGATTAAAAAAACATTGTTTTAATACAACATAGTTTAATGCTAAAAAAAAGGAACTATAGTATGTGTAACAGGTGTTAAGGGGTTATTTGAGAAATGAATAATAAGGCCAGAGGTGTGATCTATTGTTTCAAAGACAGTAAAGTTTCTTTACTGATAGAAAGAGTTTATAGGAGTTTGGAAAATATGTTTCAATTAATATGTGTAATGTTGAGGGGAAAAAAAGGTCATAATTTGACAGGGAATGTTTAAAGAATTAAGCATTATTAATCTACTAAAGAGACAGGATAGGCAGAATTTGAATCATGGCATGGTTCTATCGTTGGTTCAATAGAGGTAGAATTACACCTAAGCCTCTGCTTAGCCTCTCTTCTATATAAATCTTTTTGTTGTTCTTTTTGGAATCCAGCAAAGATATATTATCCAGAGCAAAGATATATTATCCAGAGACTGATTCAAAACTACAAAATTATTTGACAATTCAAATGTGTCACGCAAAAAATTTAAACAGTTACAAGAATATCAAATGCTGCAAGAACCTTGGAAAGATATTTAAGCAACACGAAAACACACAGTCCGGCACAGGACAAATCACTGAGAGTTATGGTGAGAAGTTGCTTATGTTTTGGTTCCATTACAGATCGCATAGAATGGTCCTTGGCAAGTACCGCTGACTGCTGATACAGCCGTTGCAAAGGCTGCAGAAGAAGGACATCTAGATCCATGAGCTTGCAATGAAATGAGAAGGTCAGAGACCAGAGCTTAAAGGAATCTAAGACTAAAATAAATAAATAAAATAATTGTATGGAGATACAGAGACTGTTACTACCACAGAGTTGTATTTGAATGAACCCTTCAATCAAGATGGAGATGATTATGATCATTGATAATAGACTATGTGCTTATAAGCTAATATCCTACAGAACTTTTAACATTTCTGAAAGTATACAGGAGCAATGTTATCTATAACAGCATTAGGACTTGTTTTCTTTTTTATTTGAAGAGAGAGCGAGCAGACGTGTGGTGTAGGTATAAGTACTCATCCATTATTGTGGATGGGAATTATTTCAATAAGACCATTCCTTCCTCTTTTCTAAGCAGGAAATCCAGAGGGATTTATAACTGGTGTAACGAACACCCTTTGAAAAACGTGGTTGTGAGTATTATACTCCACTTGAAGACAGATGTATAGATTAATGCATGGATAATTTAATAATTTATATTATTCCAAGGAGTATCCAGTCCAGCAATACCATTAATTGTTGGAAAGATTTTGGGTACTGCTGCTATATAAATTGTATTGCTAATTATTATTATAATTGTTAGATATGTATACAAAGACATCAGCATTGTATAGTAACAGACCAAAGTTCTTTATGTAAGTTACATTTGATGCGATTACCAAAACTTTATAGAGTTGTGATAATAGTGAAACAGTCACATGTGTATAGATACAACAGTATCTCAAGAAAGAACCACTGGTGATAATATCAGCTACACATATCGGGTGTAATTCAGTTAGTGGAAATAAAATAGGTCAATAATACAGGAAAAATGAACTTATGTAGATAGAAAAGGTTGATTTAAGTAAATGTAAAAAGATTGTTACAATACACAAACCTAATGTTTCTAGCTGTACTAGATATAATGAGCTAGGTATATAAAAAGTAATGGTCACATAGGATGTTCATTAAAGTTTATGATTTAGTAAATGTATTTTACCAGGAGTAGATTCAAAGGTTAAAAGAGATATCATACATAACGGAGAATGTTAGTTGTCACTATGTCCTTAGGATATGATATACAATTGGTTACCTATTAATTCTGAAGATGTTTGTTATTTAAGAAGATTAATTTAGCAATTTTATACAAAAACACATAATAACTTAAGAAAAGTTTTCTTGCAGGATGAACTATTCCTAAAAAGAGTAATTGACTCAGTAATCAGGAAACATGTTCCTGCCACCAGAGCATCAATAAAACCTCGAATTGGTAAAGGTGGAGAATAAGTTCTCCTATGGCTAATGAAGTCGTATGATTAATCAACTGGGAGTTGACGTTTTATTTCATTTAAAGTTATTGATAACATGATTGAACTTTATGATAGGATATGCCAGGACAGTGGATATTTATGATGATTCCAGGACATTGGACATGAACTATTATACTACCACATTGTTCTACATTCTCTAATACCACAAATTGGAAGATATTGTTGATTTCCGGAAATAGCACTTTGAGTTCACGGCTGTGCTTATTGTACCAAAGACATTACAGATCCTGATACATGTATTGCCAAGTATATAAAGGAGGCCCATGATATAAAAGAAGAACTTTAACCAAGGCATTATGATATGGACTGGAAAAGATAAATGTTTAAATCCTAGTATTCAATTTTCAGGATTAGGAAAATGTTTTTTAAGTATATTGTATGTGATGATGTATTCTGTGATGAGGTTTATTCTTGTGATCATTATAGCCATTATAGCCATTCTTTGGTGACCCCGACCCCGACGTAATTATACCACATTCTTTTGATGTACACTACCTACAGGTGAGGCCTATGCTGTATTTAGAAGGCTACTGCCAGACGCAGAATAGCAATATTACATGAAATGATTATTAGTGAACTATACGTTCCCAGAAATTCTCCTGAGATGACAGGGAACATGGATAATGTCCCTGATCAAAGGGTGGAGCTGACGAATACTGTGACAGAGACAACCTGCTGAAGGCCTAACAGCTATATATATGTACTACGGGATAATGCGTATGTTATGCATACACATAATAAACATAATATCAAAGGTGATCTCATATTCACTAGTATAGTATAAAAGCATAAGAGGATCCATTTTGTTTCTAGCTAGATGATACAGCAGATTCATCTTGAACTTTGTACACACTAACAAAGTACAATAACAACTTTGTTGGCAGTATTAATTCCACATACGCACATCCGAAAAGCTCTTAGAGTCCAGTTTAATTCCTAATATGGACACAGTCGAGGATCACGAGTATCTTTTAGTTTTCTTGACAATTGTCCTAATATTGCATAATACTGTATTCCAGATGTGTGAAATAATATGGGAGGGTTATAAGAATGGGGCGCAACTGTATGTTATAAAACTCATTGTTTTACATGAATCTGGGGTTGAAGCATTTGACTCAGGCTATGAGGATGTAGTCTCTAGACCTGTATAAGGCCATGATCCTTAAATAAAAGATATGTTCATTTGTTTTTCTAAATCTGACTTTATATAGTTATTTACTTTAACAGTAACTCAAACAACAAACAGCAACATGATGATTCATTTAATTAACACTAAGTATTTAACAGTACTGTGTGTATGTGGTGGTGCGTGTGTGTACTGTGTGTGTGTAGTGTCTATATGTGGTGTACGTGTGTAAATGTAGTGGGTGTGTGTACTGTATGTGTGTATATGTAGCGGTGGTGTGTATAGTGTGTGTGTATATATGTGGTAATGTGTGTACTGTGTACTGTGTGTGTGTGTGTGTGTGTGTGTGTGTGTGTGTGTGTACTGCATGTGTTAGTAGTGTGTGCTGTGTGGTGGTAGGCAGGGATAAAAGTGAAACAACAAATGAATCCCTAGCGCTTATCAGGCCACCAAAACTGTTTGGCCAATGGCTATATTACTGTATGTATAATTCTTATGTAATGCTGCAGTACTGTGATGCCAGGGATAAGTCACAACAAAAAAAGGCAATAAGAATACCTAGGGTGTGCCATAACAAATTTATTAAAAATGAATATTACTGTACATACACAGTATGCACACATAATAACTAGAGATTATTAAAAATATATTATATGAACAATTGACTTATTTTATCTTCAAATAATTAAGGTTACCCAATAAGGATTTATGGACAGAAATCCTTAATCGATGGTATCCAATCCTAAAAATGTGCCATATAGAATTTTTGTTTCAACAGTTGTATTCCGATAAAGGGCCTAATTCAGATCTGTTCGCTCGCTAGCGGTTTTCGCTGCGCAGCGATCAGGTCACTACTGCGCATGCGTATGCACCGCTCTGCCGGTAACTGACTCCTGGCAGTATCGCACACATGACTTAGTACACTGTGTTACTGCCAGGAGCCGGCCAGGGAGGCTGCAGAATGGGCCGAGTTGGGGTAATTACTATATAAGATTACACAGCACATGTGTTACCCCTTTCAGTGTGCGGTGCTGTGCTATGTGCATTTACAGTGTTACATCTCCAACTGCCCCAGCCTAGCTCTCTGGAGTGTGGGAAATACCTGATAAGGGGGTCCCTGCTCATACAGGCTTTATAGCAGTCACACATACAGTATAGATATAGGTATACGCAGTGATGCAGTAACAGTTCTTGTTTCATCATTTTGACAGAAAGGGGCGGTTAGGACTGTACACCCTAATATCTCACATAATAAGAGGTACTACCATGCTGAGACTTATAGTGCCACGTAGACAGAAAGAAAAAAGCAGGAGCACACATCAAGCACTAAGAACATTAATACTCAGAACAATTATAATAAATTCTACAATTTAACATGGAGTAATAATAAGATTTGTTATATATATAAACGCGCACATTATATAAATGTAGGCGCGGAGTCTAATGTGCCGGTTGGTATTCTTGCCACCCCCACAAGGAGGTCTGGACTTATATGTGGAATGGAGATGGACTTAGATGTAGAATGTCCTATCCCTTGGGCACCTGACTCATGAGATGTTATATCACATTAATGCGGATCTTAGCATTTTGATGATGTCACACACGCCGCCACCACCTACAGTCACGTTTGCATACTCCTTTCCCAGGTCTTTTGGCCGCTATCACACAGGTGTTGCAGTGGCAGTAGCTATGGGATGGTGGTGTTGGAGTTGCAGCTTGTGCAGCGGTAGGCTTGAGATGGTGGTGGTGAGGGTCGCGGTGGTGAGAGTGCTGGAGCTGCGGGTGGAGGGCGTGATGTTGAGTGGCGGGTCTTCCACGCATTTCTCAATATCTGTGAGAATGAAATAAAGGAGACATCATGTTACTATTACTCTTTTTCTTTCATTTCTAATACAACATAGAGACAGATATATGCCCTGCAATAGGGGACTATAGCATGGTGGTAGCACCTGACAAATACACATATATAAAACATCCATTTTCAATGGAGATAATACTTTTCTCTCATGCGGTAAAACTATGGACTTATTAGTTTGTGCTGTGGTGTTATTATATAGATACAGTGTCTAGTTATTATTACCTCTTTCAATAGTCGCCTTCTTTTTTCTGCAGCTGCAATAATAAGGGAGAGTGGTTAGTGAGAGACCGTACCTCTATTCCTGGGAACGCTAAGTCCCAGAGACCCCCCAATGTATCAGCACACTGTTTTCCTTGTACAAAGGAGAAGCAGAATGCCCCCTCCCGCTACACAATGACAAGTATCTGTACTGAGAAGTAACTAGTGTACCACTGTCTGTACTTAGTAAAAGGAGTTTGTAGTAAAGAAATGGGACGGGTACTGCATGTACTGATTGTTATATACAGCGCTACAGCATTCCTCCATACATGATAAGGAGCAGATCTGGCGCGTGAGCCCAAAAAGGGGGCATGGCCTAGACAAAAGAGGGTGTGGCTCTACTGGAATGCTGCAGTTGTCATGCCTCCAGCCTCTCTGCCTCCCTATTACTGTCATGTATAAGACTTCCCCACGGAACACTCTTCATCACTCAAACTGTCCTATAATGAGTCAGGTCTTACTAACATCACAGCAACCTCCCAACTGTCCCGCATTCAGCAGTACAGTACCAGTTTCCTGGGACTGTCGCACTGTCCTACCCGTGGCCGGCAGTGTCCTGTAGTGGGGAGGGAGTTAGGGGGAGTGCAGGAGATAAGGAGAATAGATGCTATGCGCACGTGCATGCCATCTATTCACTATTCCATGGGAAGCTTGGGGGGCAGGCCAGCATCTCGTAGAGTGCTGGGCAAGCCCCTACAGTGATGCAATTGGGAGGAATCATGAAGCTCCACCACTTTTCCCAAAGCTCCACCCCTTTTCCTTAATGCTCCGGCCCTCTTACAGAAGCTCGGCCTTAGGTGCCCGAAAGATCCTGCAGCACTGAGCTACAATGTTGGGAGGTGTCACAGGGTCGTGGTGACACTGTCCTCCTCAGCTGGGAATAGGGCATGGGTCTATGTAATGCTACATCTGCCCATGGAGAAAGCTGGAGACATATACACATATACACCTATCTGCCAACCAGAACGTCTGCTACTAGAGATACTATCTAGGTGAATAAACAGTTACACCATATGTAGAGTGTTAGTAACTTACCTCATGTAAACGATGAATACGGCAATCAGTATTGTGCATATGATGAATACACAGACTATTCCATCGCCAACTCTCATATCTGTGCAAGAAAGACAGACATTGGGTCAGTGATCACATCTCATTTACAGCCATGTTACACTTTCCATGTCATTGTATAAAACATTATTAGTACATAGAACTGCGTCCTTACCATGAGAAGCATTGTTAGTATAGGTAATAATGAGGCATGGCAGGGTCATACTCACCGTGTATCCATTTCCAGTCCAAAAACTGGTCCATCTCCTTCTCAGAATCAGATTTGTCATCTGGAGATGGCGACACGGAGGGGCGTCAGCTGCAGCTGAGCGATGTAAACCCGCAGGAACATCAAAATGGAAAGAGGGATCAGCCTTCTGTAATCCCTGATCCCACCCACCCACATCTCACAGGCTAAGGCCCACACAGTAACTGCCAATCACACTAATTCTATTGTTACCATAGCTAAACTGTGCTAGGCATATCCCCCCCCCCCCCCCCCCCTACAGCTAGACACTTATGTGACATCGGGGTTTGGGCCTTATTCAGTATAAAGTATAAATGTACCCATGTCATTAATTGGTAAAAAAAAATCAAATAATTTAAGTGCCCACTTACCACCCCTACCACATATCGGTGCTGCTCTGCCAAGGGCAGATAATAATAGTAGTAGTATTGCAGTCTTTGTGTAGAAACACATCATGCTCTCTACTCTCCTGAAACTTCCTATCAAAGGAGGCTGCTACAGCGTATGTCCTTATATGATGCCAGAGCTCTATTATGATGTGACAGTCAGGGCCGGATTAACAATGGGGCGGATGGAGCTGCAAATAGGCCCACAGGAGGAGACTGACAGCATAGACAGGAAAAAAACTTTTTCCTGTCACAGACTGTCAGCGGCTGTCCTCTCTCCCATGCCCCGGCTCCAGAACTCTCACCATTATGATTCACAGAACGGTGCAGGCATTGTGGTTGCCGCCCCTACTCTCCATTTTCTCCTTCTCCGGGGTCCTGACTGAGCCTGTCACTCACAGGCTCCGCCCCCAGACTACACGAGGAGCTCCTGCTGCTGCTGCTGCTTGAAGCCTCGTAATTGTAAGTTATATGATGACTTCTTGATGAGCAGCATCGATTGGATTGTGTGCTGTGTGTGTAGTGTTTGTGTGTATGTATATGTGTTGGTGTGTACCGTATGTGTTTATAGTATTTGTGTACTGTATTTGTGTGTGGTGTGTACTGTGTGTATATATGTGGTAATGTGTGTAGTGTTCACTGTGTGTGGACTGTGTGTGTATAGGTGATGGTGTGTGTGTGTACTGCATGTGTTTGTAGTGTGTACTGTCGAATACTGTGACAGAGACAACCTGCTGAAGGCCTAACAGCTATATATATGTACTACGGGATAGTGCGTATGTTATGCATACACATAATAAACATAATATCAAAGGTGATCTCATATTCACTAGTATAGTATAAAAGCATAAGAGGATCCATTTTGTTTCTAGCTAGATGATACAGCAGATTCATCTTGAACTTTGTACACACTAACAAAGTACAATAACAACTTTGTTGGCAGTATTAATTCCACATACGCACATCCGAAAAGCTCTTAGAGTCCAGTTTAATTCCTAATTTGGACACAGTCGAGGATCACGAGTATCTTTTAGTTTTCTTGACAATTGTCCTAATATTGCATAATACTGTATTCCAGATGTGTGAAATAATATGGGAGGGTTATAAGAATGGGGCGTAACTGTATGTTATAAAACTCATTGTTTTACATGAATCTGGGGTTGAAGCATTTGACTCAGGCTATGAGGATGTAGTCTCTAGACCTGTATAAGGCCATGATCCTTAAATAAAAGATATGTTCATTTGTTTTTCTAAATCTGACTTTATATAGTTATTTACTTTAACAGTAACTCAAACAACAAACAGCAACATGATGATTCATTTAATTAACACTAAGTATTTAACAGTACTGTGTGTATGTGGTGGTGCGTGTGTGTACTGTGTGTGTGTAGTGTCTATATGTGGTGTACGTGTGTAAATGTAGTGGGTGTGTGTACTGTATGTGTGTATATGTAGCGGTGGTGTGTATAGTGTGTGTGTGTATATATGTGGTAATGTGTGTACTGTGTGTGTGTGTGTGTGTGTACTGCATGTGTTAGTAGTGTGTACTGTGTGTGTTTATGTGGTGGTAGGCAGGGATAAAAGTGAAACAACAAATGAATCCCTAGCGCTTATCAGGCCACCAAAACTGTTTGGCCAATGGCTATATTACTGTATGTATAATTCTTATGTAATGCTGCAGTACTGTGATGCCAGGGATAAGTCACAACAAAAAAAGACAATAAGAATACCTAGGGTGTGCCATAACAAATTTATTAAAAATGAATATTACTGTACATACACAGTATGCACACATAATAACTAGAGATTATTAAAAATATATTATATGAACAATTTACTTATTTTATCTTCAAATAATTAAGGTTACCCAATAAGGATTTATGGACAGAAATCCTTAATCGATGGTATCCAATCCTAAAAATGTGCCATATAGAATTTTTGTTTCAACAGTTGTATTCCGATAAAGGGCCTAATTCAGATCTGTTCGCTCGCTAGCGGTTTTCGCTGCGCAGCGATCAGGTCATACTGCGCATGCGTATGCACCGCACTGCCGGTAACTGACTCCTGGCAGTATCGCACACATGACTTAGTACACTGCGTTACTGCCAGGAGCCGGCCAGGGAGGCTGCAGAATGGGCCGAGTTGGGGTAATTACTATGGCCCTCATTCCGAGTTGTTCGCTCGCAAGGCGATTATAGCAGAGTTACACACGCTAAGCCGCCGCCTACTGGGAGTGAATCTAAACATCTTAAATGTGCGACCGATGTATTCGCAATATTGCGATCAAAACCGAGTTAGCAGTTTCTGAGTAACTCCAGACTTACTCTGCCTGTGCGATCAATTCAGTGCTTTTCGGTCCCGGCTGACGTCATAAACACACCCAGCGTTCGCCCAAGCACTCCCACCGTTTCTCCAGACACGCCTGCGTTTTTTCCGGAAACGGTAGCGTTTCCAGCCACACGCCCCTAAAACGCCGTACATCCGCCCAGTAACACCCATTTCCTGTCAATCACAATGCGTTCTCCGGAGCGACGAAAAAGCCGTGAGTAAAATTACTTTCTTCTTAGTAAAGTTACTTGACGCATGCGCAGTGCGAACATTACGCATGCGCACTAAGAGAATTCTCACTGCGATGCGATGAAAAATACCGAGCGAACAACTCGGAATGAGGGCCTATATAAGATTACACAGCACATGTGTTACCCCTTTCAGTGTGCGGTGCTGTGCTATGTGCATTTACAGTGTTACATCTGCAACTGCCCCAGCCTAGCTCTCTGGAGTGTGGGCAATACCTGATAAGGGGGTCCCTGCTCATACAGGCTTTATAGCAGTCACACATACAGTATAGATATAGGTATACGCAGTGATGCAGTAACAGTTCTTGTTTCATCATTTTGACAGAAAGGGGGCGGTTAGGACTGTACACCCTAATATCTCACATAATAAGAGGTACTACCATGCTGAGACTTATAGTGCCACGTAGACAGAAAGAAAAAAGCAGGAGCACACATCAAGCACTAAGAACATTAATACTCAGAACAATTATAATAAATTCTACAATTTAACATGGAGTAATAATAAGGTTTGTTATATATATAAACGCGCACATTATATAAATGTAGGCGCGGAGTCTAATGTGCCGGTTGGTATTCTTGCCACCCCCACAAGGAGGTCTGGACTTATATGTGGAATGGAGATGGACTTAGATGTAGAATGTCCTATCCCTTGGGCACCTGACTCATGAGATGTTATATCACATTAATGCGGATCTTAGCATTTTGATGATGTCACACACGCCGCCACCACCTACAGTCACGTTTGCATACTCCTTTCCCAGGTCTTTTGGCCGCTATCACACAGGTGTTGCAGTGGCAGTAGCTATGGGATGGTGGTGTTGGAGTTGCAGCTTGTGCAGCGGTAGGCTTTAGATGGTGGTGGTGAGGGTCGTGGTGGTGAGAGTGCTGGAGCTGCGGGTGGAGGGCGTGATGTTGAGTGGCGGGTCTTCCACGCATTTCTCAATATCTGTGAGAATGAAATAAAGGAGACATCATGTTACTATTACTCTTTTTCTTTCATTTCTAATACAACATAGAGACAGATATATGCCCTGCAATAGGGGACTATAGCATGGTGGTAGCACCTGACAAATACACATATATAAAACATCCATTTTCAATGGAGATAATACTTTTCTCTCATGAGGTAAAACTATGGACTTATTAGTTTGTGCTGTGGTGTTATTATATAGATACAGTGTCTAGTTATTATTACCTCTTTCAATAGTCGCCTTCTTTTTTCTGCAGCTGCAATAATAAGGGAGAGTGGTTAGTGAGAGACCGTACCTCTATTCCTGGGAACGCTAAGTCCCAGAGACCCCCCAATGTATCAGCACACTGTTTTCCTTGTACAAAGGAGAAGCAGAATGCCCCCTCCCGCTACACAATGACAAGTATCTGTACTGAGAAGTAACTAGTGTACCACTGTCTGTACTTAGTAAAAGGAGTTTGTTATTATGCTATTATGTAGGTTAGGACTGCTGTATCGGAGAAGCCGTGACGTGGCCAGCAGCTAAACATGTGTTTGCAAACATTTGTGACTAATTCTCTGAATTTTATTACCAGATAGGTTCAGGGATGGTTACAGGTAATTTTCAGTGTGCGGAAGGGAATTTAGGGGTGGGGATTTGCACCCCCCTCCTCTCTGTTTGTTGTTTGTCTGTGACCCCTCACCCTTCCAGCACCTGATATATAATTATCTCCAGGTATGATTGAGCAACTGCCAAATTGTTTGTCTGCTTGTGTGCAAGAGGCATTGATAGGGAGCAGCATTTGGAAGGCATGCTGTTCCTTGTAGTGCCAATGGGAGATCCTGGTGATGGCTCCTGGGTAAGTTAGCTCTCTGTCTGGAAGTGTTTTAGTAATAGCCTTTATCATGAGGCCTACTGTGACAAATTACATGGCCCTATGTGGGCACTGCTATTATGTAGGTTAGGACTGCTGTATCGGAGAAGCCGTGACGTGGCCAGCAGCTAAACATGTGTTTGCAAACATTTGTGACATTCTCTGAATTTTATTACCAGATAGGTTCAGGGATGGTTACAGGTAATTTTCAGTGTGCGGAAGGGAATTTAGGGGTGGGGATTTGCACCCCCCTCCTCTCTGTTTGTTGTTTAAAAGGAGTTTGTAGTAAAGAAATGGGACGGGTACTGCATGTACTGATTGTTATATACAGCGCTACAGCATTCCTCCATACATGATAAGGAGCAGATCTGGCGCGTGAGCCCAAAAAGGGGGCATGGCCTAGACAAAAGAGGGTATGGCTCTACTGGAATGCTGCAGTTGCCATGCCTCCAGCCTCTCTGCCTCCCTATTACTGTCATGTATAAGACTTCCCCACGGAATACTCTTCATCACTCAAACTGTCCTATAATGAGTCAGGTCTTACTGACATCACAGCAACCTCCCAACTGTCCAGCATTCAGCAGTACAGTACCAGTTTCCTGGGACTGTCGCACTGTCCTACCCGTGGCCGGCAGTGTCCTGTAGTGGGGAGGGAGTTAGGGGGAGTGCAGGAGATAAGGAGAATAGATGCTATGCGCACGTGCATGCCATCTATTCACTATTCCATGGGAAGCTTGGGGGGCAGGCCAGCATCTCGTAGAGTGCTGGGCAAGCCCCTACAGTGATGCAATTGGGAGGAATCATGAAGCTCCACCACTTTTCCCAAAGCTCCACCCCTTTTCCTTAATGCTCCGGCCCTCTTACAGAAGCTCGGCCTTAGGTGCCCGAAAGATCCTGCAGCACTGAGCTACAATGTTGGGAGGTGTCATAGGGTCGTGGTGACACTGTCCTCCTCAGCTGGGAATAGGGCATGGGTCTATGTAATGCTACATCTGCCCATGGAGAAAGCTGGAGACATATACACATATACACCTATCTGCCAACCAGAACGTCTGTTACTAGAAATACTATCTAGGTGAATAAACAGTTACACCATATGTAGAGTGTTAGTAACTTACCTCATGTAAACGATGAATACGGCAATCAGTACTGTGCATATGATGAATACACAGACTATTCCATCGCCAACTCTCATATCTGTGCAAGAAAGACAGACATTGGGTCAGTGATCACATCTCATTTACAGCCATGTTACACTTTCCATGTCATTGTATAAAACATTATTAGTACATAGAACTGCGTCCTTACCATGAGAAGCATTGTTAGTATAGGTAATAATGAGGCATGGCAGGGTCATACTCACCGTGTATCCATTTCCAGTCCAAAAACTGGTCCATCTCCTTCTCAGAATCAGATTTGTCATCTGGAGATGGCGACACGGAGGGGCGTCAGCTGCAGCTGAGCGATGTAAACCTGCAGGAACATCAAAATGGAAAGAGGGATCAGCCTTCTGTAATCCCTGATCCCACCCACCCACATCTCACAGGCTAAGGCCCACACAGTAACTGCCAATCACACTAATTCTATTGTTACCATAGCTAAACTGTGCTAGGCATATCCCCCCCCCCCTACAGCTAGACACTTATGTGACATCGGGGTTTGGGCCTTATTCAGTATAAAGTATAAATGTACCCATGTCATTAATTGGTAAAAAAAAATCAAATAATTTAAGTGCCCACTTACCACCCCTACCACATATCGGTGCTGCTCTGCCAAGGGCAGATAATAATAGTAGTAGTATTGTAGTCTTTGTGTAGAAACACATCATGCTCTCTACTCTCCTGAAACTTCCTATCAAAGGAGGCTGCTACAGCGTATGTCCTTATATGATGCCAGAGCTCTATTATGATGTGACAGTCAGGGCCGGATTAACAATGGGGCGGATGGAGCTGCAAATAGGCCCACAGGAGGAGACTGACAGCATAGACAGGAAAAAAACTTTTTCCTGTCACAGACTGTCAGCGGCTGTCCTCTCTCCCATGCCCCGGCTCCAGAACTCTCACCATTATGATTCACAGAACGGTGCAGGCATTGTGGTTGCCGCCCCTACTCTCCATTTTCTCCTTCTCCGGGGTCCTGACTGAGCCTGTCACTCACAAGCTCCGCCCCCAGACTACACGAGGAGCTCCTGCTGCTGCTGCTTGAAGCCTCGTAATTGTAAGTTATATGATGACTTCTTGATGAGCAGCATCGATTGGATTGTGTGCTGTGTGTGTAGTGTTTGTGTGTATGTATATGTGTTGGTGTGTACCGTATGTGTTTATAGTATTTGTGTACTGTATTTGTGTGTGGTGTGTACTGTGTGTATATATGTGGTAATGTGTGTAGTGTTCACTGTGTGTGGACTGTGTGTGTATAGGTGGTGGTGTGTGTGTGTACTGCATGTGTTTGTAGTGTGTACTGTCGAATACTGTGACAGAGACAACCTGCTGAAGGCCTAACAGCTATATATATGTACTACGGGATAGTGCGTATGTTATGCATACACATAATAAACATAATATCAAAGGTGATCTCATATTCACTAGTATAGTATAAAAGCATAAGAGGATCCATTTTGTTTCTAGCTAGATGATACAGCAGATTCATCTTGAACTTTGTACACACTAACAAAGTACAATAACAACTTTGTTGGCAGTATTAATTCCACATACGCACATCCGAAAAGCTCTTAGAGTCCAGTTTAATTCCTAATATGGACACAGTCGAGGATCACGAGTATCTTTTAGTTTTCTTGACAATTGTCCTAATATTGCATAATACTGTATTCCAGATGTGTGAAATCATATGGGAGGGTTATAAGAATGGGGCGTAACTGTATGTTATAAAACTCATTGTTTTACATGAATCTGGGGTTGAAGCATTTGACTCAGGCTATGAGGATGTAGTCTCTAGACCTGTATAAGGCCGTGGTCCTTAAATAAAAGATATGTTCATTTGTTTTTCTAAATCTGACTTTATATAGTTATTTACTTTAACAGTAACTCAAACAACAAACAGCAACATGAGGATTAATTTAATTAACACAAAGTATTTAACAATTTGGGGCTCGTCCGGGATCTATAGATCTTGATCTCTTCATCAAATTCTCAAAGGGGTGTGCCAGCCAGCCAGCAGCTGAGGATGGAAGGAATATCCCAAGTCATTACAGCACTGGTAAGTATAGAATACCATGGTATGTGCTATATTCCAGTACATGCTGTTTCTGTACCTGCCAGCTGTCTGTGTGATTGTATTTTTTTATAATATGAGAATTAGGAGTGGAGAGATTGACTAAGCTAGGAAAATAACTCAGGGACCTGTTTGTTGTTGCTTGTTTGTAAAATGAATCCCAAAGTTGTGTTCAAGTCGGTTGAAGGACCAAGTAGCGAGGAATAGTAACTCGGCAATAATGATTGACAGATGCTGTTGCATGAAAAAAAGAATAAATAAGAATACTTAAATTAATTAATTAATGTAAAGTTTGTATTTGGGCAGAGAAATAGTGACCTTGGTTTTTTCACTCTATGAGTAATTGTGTGAATAAGTGCTGTGGACCATCTTCACGAGGTTTGAATGAGTTCCAATCTGAGCTCACAGTTAACGCTGTGAGTGTCAGATAAGATAAGAGCCAAAGTAATGTGAAAACACATAAATCACATCCCTAGTGAATAGCGACATATGTGTGCCAGAGTGTGAATTAAATAAATAGGGTGATTACCCAAGGTTATAGGTGATTATAAATAATTTGATTGAAATTTTATACTGTAATACTGTGCAGCTGCTGATTGTTTTAACCATATATGGATTCTGGTAAATAACAGAATCTACAGACTAAAGCCCCAAATATAGTCTGAGTCTGTTTGCTAACCTTGTTTATTAACATTTATTGTGCACAAAAGAACGGAGCAACTCTAAAGAGGTGTTGTTTTAACCATAACCTAAGCCTGTTTGCTAACATTGTAGAGCACTAAGTTGACAAGCAACTTTTAACATGGCATGCATGTTGCTTTGTGATTGTAGTTTGTGAATAAGAGGGACTACTGCAGTTTCCCAGTTGACAGACGTGTCACGTGTGTGAAAGATTGCAGGGATTGCAAATTTTTCAGCGTATGGGAAGGGCAGGGAGGATTAACCCTAAGTGTGCATATCATGTATGGAAGAAATATTCCATAGAAGCACCAATTTTGTATAGTACTGTGACAAAGGGGTACAGTCTATGTTTTGCATTTCAATCATGCTGTATAATATTGGCCTGATCAACCAATACTAAGCGTATTTTGAAATCGGCAAAACTGTTGAAATCTGCAAGATATTGAAGTTTGCAAACTGTTTTTATTATTATTTAAAGTATGGGCTCCCAACTTATGAAACTCAGAATTTTAAACTAAGCACAGATTCAGTACAGCATGATAAGAAAATGAAATACTGTACATCAGGATTGAAATAAAAACTATGGTACCAAAAGAACACTCCCCTTGCGCTGGCGAAACTGTATTTACATTTTTGTGTTTTATGGTGTCTTGTGTGTGGGACATAAAAGTTCAGTGTTTGTTCAGTTAAGTATATTCTCAGATCTGTGTCTAACAGAAACTTTCTGTCTGTGACTGGCATGATTACAAGTCTAATGAAAAGTGTTCATCTGATGTTACTATCTAACTATGAAGTGAAGTTTCCATATGGTATTGGTTAATACGTAAAGTCTTTAATTCAATATATTGTGAAAAGGTCTGCCAGCATATTAATGGCTGGATGCCGTGTGTTGTATTGCATTATAAAGGAAAATAAAAAGTTTTTTTCTGTAAAATAAGCCTTCAGTTTCCAATGCTGTGTAACACGGAGAGGTAGGGAGCTGTGACAGCACCCCCTTTCCAGCAGCAGCATAGTAGTATCCAGAAGCAGCATCGTAGTAAAGAGAAAAAAAAAGTATTCAATGAGTTTTGATTTTTTTTCATCTAATGAGATGGATCATAATAAGCATGGGCCAGTGGTTTCCAGGCTTTTTTGAATCATGGCGCCCTAGAGTGTCAGAATTTTTTTTCGCGGCACCCCTGGGCCAAAAATTTCTTATTGAGAAATGTAAAGATAGATATTGCATTGAGTGGATCGCATTTGTATGTCGTCCTTGGGGTTAGTTGTGTGGTGGGGGACGGGATTAGCTCTGTTTGGCCACATGTTTTGTGGCTGGCGGCCATCAGCGCTGGTTTTGCCAATTATATTGACCATGAATGATTTGAATTGGTCCTGGACCGCCAACCCAGTGCGCCCCTGCGGGTGTCCCGGGGCGCCCCAGGGAGCCGCGGCACATAAGTTTGGGACCCTCTGGCATAGGCAATACTCTACATATGTTTTCTGCTACAAATATTACAGTGATTGTAATTTTAAATGTTTGTTATACAAATGAGCTACTCTATTTTTTTTTTAATATAAGAACTAATATCTTAAACAGATAGTCTGTAGAGGAAGCTGCCAATAGAAAAAAAAATGTCAGCGCTAATAGCGTTAAAGCTAACAAATCTGCATCTGGCAGATAGTCAAGAAGACAACGCCCTATCCCTGCACACAGATTTCTCCCTCTCATATAAAGGGCTATACTGGGGTAGAGTTTTCAAAGCAGCAGTTAGAATCATAGAAAATAAAATAAAGGTATAATTCTGTAAAGTATATGCTGGAAATCACAGATTGCTACAAACAATTGATCATTACGCTTCCAGTATTAACAAACTTGTAGGCAATTCTTCAAATTTATTTGGAAGAAACCTAATTTGTAAGTTACAGTGTAAGATATACTGCATGACGGATGAGATATTTTTAAAGATTCCAGAAAGTATAGAATAGGGAAAGATTCAGTTGGATACATAGCATACATATATATCACTTGCCCTGTGTTTCTATGAATGGAGGTAAAGGATATGCTTGCTAAAATCCATAACAAAGTATAGGCATTGATATTATAGATATAGATTGCAGAGGTTCTTAGTGGACTGCATAATATGCAGTGATGAACCAAGTACCATAAACAAAAAGTGTAAGGGTATGATTGTATAGAAAAGCTATACAGATAATGTGAGAGATTTTTGGATTTGTTAAGTTTGTCTGAATGGGTGAGTTTTCAGGGAATGCGTGTATGTGGGAAGGCATTCCATAGAATGGATGCAATCCAAGGAAAGTTGTAGTTGTGCATGGAAGCAAGTAATGAGTATGGATGTGAGACGTAGATCTGGTGTAAAGTGAATTGAGTGGACTGGCCAGTCTGAATGATATTTTGAGATAAACAAGGAAATGTAAAGTATGTTGGTAACCTTGTGTGTAAGTAATGGTAGAATACAGAATACCCAATGAGAAAATTGTAAGGTTGATGGAATAGATTACACTGTATAGGATTAGATTATGCAAAAGATTTATAGGCAATCTTTCTTTGTACTTGCAAAATTAACCTACATTCTTTTTACCTACAGATGGTGTAACCAGTATGCGGATGATATACCTTTGTGCTATAAATTATTTGAAGTGTTGGTGTCAGATACTAAACAGTTGTGTTTTCTTGCAGAACAGGACACAAGGTGTCGCAAGACAAAATTCGACGGTGTGCTGACATAGTTAACTACCTAGGTCATTATTTGTCAGTAGGCCAAAGACAGTTAAAACCCTCAGAGGGTGGAGCCTTGATATGTATTTATTAAGAGATACATATGTATGACCAGATGATAAATCTCTGAATACAGTAATTTTTTTGGGGTAAATGATATGTTCATGCATTCAAATTCATATCCAAAGAAATTATAGAAGGTAATACAATATTACACTTTATCATGAATAAGACATTATGGATACACAGTTAGAGCCAAACCATCATCTTATGTATAATCAAGAAAAATATATATATATACATTTAGAACTGTGGTTAAGCAGTAGATTTTGTATGATGTGTACATCTTACCTCTGACAGTATACAACTTTGATACAGCTGCATACTTGTCTTCCTCACCCCCAAAAATGCAAATTACATTGCATTTAAAAAAAAAAAACTGACAGTAACAGGAGGAAAACTTTCTCTAGCATCCATAGGGGATAATGGGATGGTGAATTACAGTGCGTTAACTTAAATTAGTATGTAAATTAGTATTAGTAATAGTAAAGTGTTGCTGCCAACTTTTACTATGGGAAATGTCATGAGTTATGCAAATCTAAGGGTAACTAGCATGAAATAGATTCACAAGCTTTCTATGGTAGGATGAAGTTTAATGGAGAAGTGTACATTGTGTTCTGGCATATGACCAAAATAACAAATTATGTGATGAGAGGGATCGTGATGGTGATAAAGAAAGCTATAGCATGTTTACTGCAGATGGTTGGGTTGATTAAAAAAACATTGTTTTAATACAACATAGTTTAATGCTAAAAAAAAGGAACTATAGTATGTGTAACAGGTGTTAAGGGGTTATTTGAGAAATGAATAATAAGGCCAGAGGTGTGATCTATTGTTTCAAAGACAGTAAAGTTTCTTTACTGATAGAAAGAGTTTATAGGAGTTTGGAAAATATGTTTCAATTAATATGTGTAATGTTGAGGGGAAAAAAAGGTCATAATTTGACAGGGAATGTTTAAAGAATTAAGCATTATTAATCTACTAAAGAGACAGGATAGGCAGAATTTGAATCATGGCATGGTTCTATCGTTGGTTCAATAGAGGTAGAATTACACCTAAGCCTCTGCTTAGCCTCTCTTCTATATAAATCTTTTTGTTGTTCTTTTTGGAATCCAGCAAAGATATATTATCCAGAGCAAAGATATATTATCCAGAGACTGATTCAAAACTACAAAATTATTTGACAATTCAAATGTGTCACGCAAAAATTTAAACAGTTACAAGAATATCAAATGCTGCAAGAACCTTGGAAAGATATTTAAGCAACACGAAAACACACAGTCCGGCACAGGACAAATCACTGAGAGTTATGGTGAGAAGTTGCTTATGATTTGGTTCCATTACAGATCGCATAGAATGGTCCTTGGCAAGTACCGCTGACTGCTGATACAGCCGTTGCAAAGGCTGCAGAAGAAGGACATCTAGATCCATGAGCTTGCAATGAAATGAGAAGGTCAGAGACCAGAGCTTAAAGGAATCTAAGACTAAAATAAATAAATAAAATAATTGTATGGAGATACAGAGACTGTTACTACCACAGAGTTGTATTTGAATGAACCCTTCAATCAAGATGGAGATGATTATGATCATTGATAATAGACTATGTGCTTATAAGCTAATATCCTACAGAACTTTTAACATTTCTGAAAGTATACAGGAGCAATGTTATCTATAACAGCATTAGGACTTGTTTTCTTTTTTATTTGAAGAGAGAGCGAGCAGACGTGTGGTGTAGGTATAAGTACTCATCCATTATTGTGGATGGGAATTATTTCAATAAGACCATTCCTTCCTCTTTTCTAAGCAGGAAATCCAGAGGGATTTATAACTGGTGTAACGAACACCCTTTGAAAAACGTGGTTGTGAGTATTATACTCCACTTGAAGACAGATGTATAGATTAATGCATGGATAATTTAATAATTTATATTATTCCAAGGAGTATCCAGTCCAGCAATACCATTAATTGTTGGAAAGATTTTGGGTACTGCTGCTATATAAATTGTATTGCTAATTATTATTATAATTGTTAGATATGTATACAAAGACATCAGCATTGTATAGTAACAGACCAAAGTTCTTTATGTAAGTTACATTTGATGCGATTACCAAAACTTTATAGAGTTGTGATAATAGTGAAACAGTCACATGTGTATAGATACAACAGTATCTCAAGAAAGAACCACTGGTGATAATATCAGCTACACATATCGGGTGTAATTCAGTTAGTGGAAATAAAATAGGTCAATAATACAGGAAAAATGAACTTATGTAGATAGAAAAGGTTGATTTAAGTAAATGTAAAAAGATTGTTACAATACACAAACCTAATGTTTCTAGCTGTACTAGATATAATGAGCTAGGTATATAAAAAGTAATGGTCACATAGGATGTTCATTAAAGTTTATGATTTAGTAAATGTATTTTACCAGGAGTAGATTCAAAGGTTAAAAGAGATATCATACATAACGGAGAATGTTAGTTGTCACTATGTCCTTAGGATATGATATACAATTGGTTACCTATTAATTCTGAAGATGTTTGTTATTTAAGAAGATTAATTTAGCAATTTTATACAAAAACACATAATAACTTAAGAAAAGTTTTCTTGCAGGATGAACTATTCCTAAAAAGAGTAATTGACTCAGTAATCAGGAAACATGTTCCTGCCACCAGAGCATCAATAAAACCTCGAATTGGTAAAGGTGGAGAATAAGTTCTCCTATGGCTAATGAAGTCGTATGATTAATCAACTGGGAGTTGACGTTTTATTTCATTTAAAGTTATTGATAACATGATTGAACTTTATGATAGGATATGCCAGGACAGTGGATATTTATGATGATTCCAGGACATTGGACATGAACTATTATACTACCACATTGTTCTACATTCTCTAATACCACAAATTGGAAGATATTGTTGATTTCCGGAAATAGCACTTTGAGTTCACGGCTGTGCTTATTGTACCAAAGACATTACAGATCCTGATACATGTATTGCCAAGTATATAAAGGAGGCCCATGATATAAAAGAAGAACTTTAACCAAGGCATTATGATATGGACTGGAAAAGATAAATGTTTAAATCCTAGTATTCAATTTTCAGGATTAGGAAAATGTTTTTTAAGTATATTGTATGTGATGATGTATTCTGTGATGAGGTTTATTCTTGTGATCATTATAGCCATTATAGCCATTCTTTGGTGACCCCGACCCCGACGTAATTATACCACATTCTTTTGATGTACACTACCTACAGGTGAGGCCTATGCTGTATTTAGAAGGCTACTGCCAGACGCAGAATAGCAATATTACATGAAATGATTATTAGTGAACTATACGTTCCCAGAAATTCTCCTGAGATGACAGGGAACATGGATAATGTCCCTGATCAAAGGGTGGAGCTGACGAATACTGTGACAGAGACAACCTGCTGAAGGCCTAACAGCTATATATATGTACTACGGGATAATGCGTATGTTATGCATACACATAATAAACATAATATCAAAGGTGATCTCATATTCACTAGTATAGTATAAAAGCATAAGAGGATCCATTTTGTTTCTAGCTAGATGATACAGCAGATTCATCTTGAACTTTGTACACACTAACAAAGTACAATAACAACTTTGTTGGCAGTATTAATTCCACATACGCACATCCGAAAAGCTCTTAGAGTCCAGTTTAATTCCTAATATGGACACAGTCGAGGATCACGAGTATCTTTTAGTTTTCTTGACAATTGTCCTAATATTGCATAATACTGTATTCCAGATGTGTGAAATAATATGGGAGGGTTATAAGAATGGGGCGCAACTGTATGTTATAAAACTCATTGTTTTACATGAATCTGGGGTTGAAGCATTTGACTCAGGCTATGAGGATGTAGTCTCTAGACCTGTATAAGGCCATGATCCTTAAATAAAAGATATGTTCATTTGTTTTTCTAAATCTGACTTTATATAGTTATTTACTTTAACAGTAACTCAAACAACAAACAGCAACATGATGATTCATTTAATTAACACTAAGTATTTAACAGTACTGTGTGTATGTGGTGGTGCGTGTGTGTACTGTGTGTGTGTAGTGTCTATATGTGGTGTACGTGTGTAAATGTAGTGGGTGTGTGTACTGTATGTGTGTATATGTAGCGGTGGTGTGTATAGTGTGTGTGTATATATGTGGTAATGTGTGTACTGTGTACTGTGTGTGTGTGTGTGTGTACTGCATGTGTTAGTAGTGTGTGCTGTGTGGTGGTAGGCAGGGATAAAAGTGAAACAACAAATGAATCCCTAGCGCTTATCAGGCCACCAAAACTGTTTGGCCAATGGCTATATTACTGTATGTATAATTCTTATGTAATGCTGCAGTACTGTGATGCCAGGGATAAGTCACAACAAAAAAAGGCAATAAGAATACCTAGGGTGTGCCATAACAAATTTATTAAAAATGAATATTACTGTACATACACAGTATGCACACATAATAACTAGAGATTATTAAAAATATATTATATGAACAATTGACTTATTTTATCTTCAAATAATTAAGGTTACCCAATAAGGATTTATGGACAGAAATCCTTAATCGATGGTATCCAATCCTAAAAATGTGCCATATAGAATTTTTGTTTCAACAGTTGTATTCCGATAAAGGGCCTAATTCAGATCTGTTCGCTCGCTAGCGGTTTTCGCTGCGCAGCGATCAGGTCACTACTGCGCATGCGTATGCACCGCACTGCCGGTAACTGACTCCTGGCAGTATCGCACACATGACTTAGTACACTGCGTTACTGCCAGGAGCCGGCCAGGGAGGCTGCAGAATGGGCCGAGTTGGGGTAATTACTATATAAGATTACACAGCACATGTGTTACCCCTTTCAGTGTGCGGTGCTGTGCTATGTGCATTTACAGTGTTACATCTCCAACTGCCCCAGCCTAGCTCTCTGGAGTGTGGGAAATACCTGATAAGGGGGTCCCTGCTCATACAGGCTTTATAGCAGTCACACATACAGTATAGATATAGGTATACGCAGTGATGCAGTAACAGTTCTTGTTTCATCATTTTGACAGAAAGTGGCGGTTAGGACTGTACACCCTAATATCTCACATAATAAGAGGTACTACCATGCTGAGACTTATAGTGCCACGTAGACAGAAAGAAAAAAGCAGGAGCACACATCAAGCACTAAGAACATTAATACTCAGAACAATTATAATAAATTCTACAATTTAACATGGAGTAATAATAAGATTTGTTATATATATAAACGCGCACATTATATAAATGTAGGCGCGGAGTCTAATGTGCCGGTTGGTATTCTTGCCACCCCCACAAGGAGGTCTGGACTTATATGTGGAATGGAGATGGACTTAGATGTAGAATGTCCTATCCCTTGGGCACCTGACTCATGAGATGTTATATCACATTAATGCGGATCTTAGCATTTTGATGATGTCACACACGCCGCCACCACCTACAGTCACGTTTGCATACTCCTTTCCCAGGTCTTTTGGCCGCTATCACACAGGTGTTGCAGTGGCAGTAGCTATGGGATGGTGGTGTTGGAGTTGCAGCTTGTGCAGCGGTAGGCTTGAGATGGTGGTGGTGAGGGTCGCGGTGGTGAGAGTGCTGGAGCTGCGGGTGGAGGGCGTGATGTTGAGTGGCGGGTCTTCCACGCATTTCTCAATATCTGTGAGAATGAAATAAAGGAGACATCATGTTACTATTACTCTTTTTCTTTCATTTCTAATACAACATAGAGACAGATATATGCCCTGCAATAGGGGACTATAGCATGGTGGTAGCACCTGACAAATACACATATATAAAACATCCATTTTCAATGGAGATAATACTTTTCTCTCATGCGGTAAAACTATGGACTTATTAGTTTGTGCTGTGGTGTTATTATATAGATACAGTGTCTAGTTATTATTACCTCTTTCAATAGTCGCCTTCTTTTTTCTGCAGCTGCAATAATAAGGGAGAGTGGTTAGTGAGAGACCGTACCTCTATTCCTGGGAACGCTAAGTCCCAGAGACCCCCCAATGTATCAGCACACTGTTTTCCTTGTACAAAGGAGAAGCAGAATGCCCCCTCCCGCTACACAATGACAAGTATCTGTACTGAGAAGTAACTAGTGTACCACTGTCTGTACTTAGTAAAAGGAGTTTGTAGTAAAGAAATGGGACGGGTACTGCATGTACTGATTGTTATATACAGCGCTACAGCATTCCTCCATACATGATAAGGAGCAGATCTGGCGCGTGAGCCCAAAAAGGGGGCATGGCCTAGACAAAAGAGGGTGTGGCTCTACTGGAATGCTGCAGTTGTCATGCCTCCAGCCTCTCTGCCTCCCTATTACTGTCATGTATAAGACTTCCCCACGGAATACTCTTCATCACTCAAACTGTCCTATAATGAGTCAGGTCTTACTAACATCACAGCAACCTCCCAACTGTCCCGCATTCAGCAGTACAGTACCAGTTTCCTGGGACTGTCGCACTGTCCTACCCGTGGCCGGCAGCGTCCTGTAGTGGGGAGGGAGTTAGGGGGAGTGCAGGAGATAAGGAGAATAGATGCTATGCGCACGTGCATGCCATCTATTCACTATTCCATGGGAAGCTTGGGGGGCAGGCCAGCATCTCGTAGAGTGCTGGGCAAGCCCCTACAGTGATGCAATTGGGAGGAATCATGAAGCTCCACCACTTTTCCCAAAGCTCCACCCCTTTTCCTTAATGCTCCGGCCCTCTTACAGAAGCTCGGCCTTAGGTGCCCGAAAGATCCTGCAGCACTGAGCTACAATGTTGGGAGGTGTCACAGGGTCGTGGTGACACTGTCCTCCTCAGCTGGGAATAGGGCATGGGTCTATGTAATACTACATCTGCCCATGGAGAAAGCTGGAGACATATACACATATACACCTATCTGCCAACCAGAACGTCTGCTACTAGAGATACTATCTAGGTGAATAAACAGTTACACCATATGTAGAGTGTTAGTAACTTACCTCATGTAAACGATGAATACGGCAATCAGTATTGTGCATATGATGAATACACAGACTATTCCATCGCCAACTCTCATATCTGTGCAAGAAAGACAGACATTGGGTCAGTGATCACATCTCATTTACAGCCATGTTACACTTTCCATGTCATTGTATAAAACATTATTAGTACATAGAACTGCGTCCTTACCATGAGAAGCATTGTTAGTATAGGTAATAATGAGGCATGGCAGGGTCATACTCACCGTGTATCCATTTCCAGTCCAAAAACTGGTCCATCTCCTTCTCAGAATCAGATTTGTCATCTGGAGATGGCGACACGGAGGGGCGTCAGCTGCAGCTGAGCGATGTAAACCCGCAGGAACATCAAAATGGAAAGAGGGATCAGCCTTCTGTAATCCCTGATCCCACCCACCCACATCTCAGAGGCTAAGGCCCACACAGTAACTGCCAATCACACTAATTCTATTGTTACCATAGCTAAACTGTGCTAGGCATATCCCCCCCCCCCCCCCCCTACAGCTAGACACTTATGTGACATCGGGGTTTGGGCCTTATTCAGTATAAAGTATAAATGTACCCATGTCATTAATTGGTAAAAAAAAATCAAATAATTTAAGTGCCCACTTACCACCCCTACCACATATCGGTGCTGCTCTGCCAAGGGCAGATAATAATAGTAGTAGTATTGCAGTCTTTGTGTAGAAACACATCATGCTCTCTACTCTCCTGAAACTTCCTATCAAAGGAGGCTGCTACAGCGTATGTCCTTATATGATGCCAGAGCTCTATTATGATGTGACAGTCAGGGCCGGATTAACAATGGGGCGGATGGAGCTGCAAATAGGCCCACAGGAGGAGACTGACAGCATAGACAGGAAAAAAACTTTTTCCTGTCACAGACTGTCAGCGGCTGTCCTCTCTCCCATGCCCCGGCTCCAGAACTCTCACCATTATGATTCACAGAACGGTGCAGGCATTGTGGTTGCCGCCCCTACTCTCCATTTTCTCCTTCTCCGGGGTCCTGACTGAGCCTGTCACTCACAGGCTCCGCCCCCAGACTACACGAGGAGCTCCTGCTGCTGCTGCTGCTTGAAGCCTCGTAATTGTAAGTTATATGATGACTTCTTGATGAGCAGCATCGATTGGATTGTGTGCTGTGTGTGTAGTGTTTGTGTGTATGTATATGTGTTGGTGTGTACCGTATGTGTTTATAGTATTTGTGTACTGTATTTGTGTGTGGTGTGTACTGTGTGTATATATGTGGTAATGTGTGTAGTGTTCACTGTGTGTGGACTGTGTGTGTATAGGTGATGGTGTGTGTGTGTACTGCATGTGTTTGTAGTGTGTACTGTCGAATACTGTGACAGAGACAACCTGCTGAAGGCCTAACAGCTATATATATGTACTACGGGATAGTGCGTATGTTATGCATACACATAATAAACATAATATCAAAGGTGATCTCATATTCACTAGTATAGTATAAAAGCATAAGAGGATCCATTTTGTTTCTAGCTAGATGATACAGCAGATTCATCTTGAACTTTGTACACACTAACAAAGTACAATAACAACTTTGTTGGCAGTATTAATTCCACATACGCACATCCGAAAAGCTCTTAGAGTCCAGTTTAATTCCTAATATGGACACAGTCGAGGATCACGAGTATCTTTTAGTTTTCTTGACAATTGTCCTAATATTGCATAATACTGTATTCCAGATGTGTGAAATAATATGGGAGGGTTATAAGAATGGGGCGTAACTGTATGTTATAAAACTCATTGTTTTACATGAATCTGGGGTTGAAGCATTTGACTCAGGCTATGAGGATGTAGTCTCTAGACCTGTATAAGGCCATGATCCTTAAATAAAAGATATGTTCATTTGTTTTTCTAAATCTGACTTTATATAGTTATTTACTTTAACAGTAACTCAAACAACAAACAGCAACATGATGATTCATTTAATTAACACTAAGTATTTAACAGTACTGTGTGTATGTGGTGGTGCGTGTGTGTACTGTGTGTGTGTAGTGTCTATATGTGGTGTACGTGTGTAAATGTAGTGGGTGTGTGTACTGTATGTGTGTATATGTAGCGGTGGTGTGTATAGTGTGTATATATGTGGTAATGTGTGTACTGTGTGTGTGTGTGTGTGTGTGTGTACTGCATGTGTTAGTAGTGTGTACTGTGTGTGTTTATGTGGTGGTAGGCAGGGATAAAAGTGAAACAACAAATGAATCCCTAGCGCTTATCAGGCCACCAAAACTGTTTGGCCAATGGCTATATTACTGTATGTATAATTCTTATGTAATGCTGCAGTACTGTGATGCCAGGGATAAGTCACAACAAAAAAAGACAATAAGAATACCTAGGGTGTGCCATAACAAATTTATTAAAAATGAATATTACTGTACATACACAGTATGCACACATAATAACTAGAGATTATTAAAAATATATTATATGAACAATTTACTTATTTTATCTTCAAATAATTAAGGTTACCCAATAAGGATTTATGGACAGAAATCCTTAATCGATGGTATCCAATCCTAAAAATGTGCCATATAGAATTTTTGTTTCAACAGTTGTATTCCGATAAAGGGCCTAATTCAGATCTGTTCGCTCGCTAGCGGTTTTCGCTGCGCAGCGATCAGGTCACTACTGCGCATGCGTATGCACCGCACTGCCGGTAACTGACTCCTGGCAGTATCGCACACATGACTTAGTACACTGCGTTACTGCCAGGAGCCGGCCAGGGAGGCTGCAGAATGGGCCGAGTTGGGGTAATTACTATATAAGATTACACAGCACATGTGTTACCCCTTTCAGTGTGCGGTGCTGTGCTATGTGCATTTACAGTGTTACATCTCCAACTGCCCCAGCCTAGCTCTCTGGAGTGTGGGTAATACCTGATAAGGGGGTCCCTGCCCATACAGGCTTTATAGCAGTCACACATACAGTATAGATATAGGTATACGCAGTGATGCAGTAACAGTTCTTGTTTCATCATTTTGACAGAAAGGGGGCGGTTAGGACTGTACACCCTAATATCTCACATAATAAGAGGTACTACCATGCTGAGACTTATAGTGCCACGTAGACAGAAAGAAAAAAGCAGGAGCACACATCAAGCACTAAGAACATTAATACTCAGAACAATTATAATAAATTCTACAATTTAACATGGAGTAATAATAAGGTTTGTTATATATATATAAACGCGCACATTATATAAATGTAGGCGCGGAGTCTAATGTGCCGGTTGGTATTCTTGCCACCCCCACAAGGAGGTCTGGACTTATATGTGGAATGGAGATGGACTTAGATGTAGAATGTCCTATCCCTTGGGCACCTGACTCATGAGATGTTATATCACATTAATGCGGATCTTAGCATTTTGATGATGTCACACACGCCGCCACCACCTACAGTCACGTTTGCATACTCCTTTCCCAGGTCTTTTGGCCGCTATCACACAGGTGTTGCAGTGGCAGTAGCTATGGGATGGTGGTGTTGGAGTTGCAGCTTGTGCAGCGGTAGGCTTGAGATGGTGGTGGTGAGGGTCGTGGTGGTGAGAGTGCTGGAGCTGCGGGTGGAGGGCGTGATGTTGAGTGGCGGGTCTTCCACGCATTTCTCAATATCTGTGAGAATGAAATAAAGGAGACATCATGTTACTATTACTCTTTTTCTTTCATTTCTAATACAACATAGAGACAGATATATGCCCTGCAATAGGGGACTATAGCATGGTGGTAGCACCTGACAAATACACATATATAAAACATCCATTTTCAATGGAGATAATACTTTTCTCTCATGAGGTAAAACTATGGACTTATTAGTTTGTGCTGTGGTGTTATTATATAGATACAGTGTCTAGTTATTATTACCTCTTTCAATAGTCGCCTTCTTTTTTCTGCAGCTGCAATAATAAGGGAGAGTGGTTAGTGAGAGACCGTACCTCTATTCCTGGGAACGCTAAGTCCCAGAGACCCCCCAATGTATCAGCACACTGTTTTCCTTGTACAAAGGAGAAGCAGAATGCCCCCTCCCGCTACACAATGACAAGTATCTGTACTGAGAAGTAACTAGTGTACCACTGTCTGTACTTAGTAAAAGGAGTTTGTTATTATGCTATTATGTAGGTTAGGACTGCTGTATCGGAGAAGCCGTGACGTGGCCAGCAGCTAAACATGTGTTTGCAAACATTTGTGACTAATTCTCAGAATTTTATTACCAGATAGGTTCAGGGATGGTTACAGGTAATTTTCAGTGTGCGGAAGGGAATTTAGGGGTGGGGATTTGCACCCCCCTCCTCTCTGTTTGTTGTTTGTCTGTGACCCCTCACCCTTCCAGCACCTGATATATAATTATCTCCAGGTATGATTGAGCAACTGCCAAATTGTTTGTCTGCTTGTGTGCAAGAGGCATTGATAGGGAGCAGCATTTGGAAGGCATGCTGTTCCTTGTAGTGCCAATGGGAGATCCTGGTGATGGCTCCTGGGTAAGTTAGCTCTCTGTCTGGAAGTGTTTTAGTAATAGCCTTTATCATGAGGCCTACTGTGACAAATTACATGGCCCTATGTGGGCACTGCTATTATGTAGGTTAGGACTGCTGTATCGGAGAAGCCGTGACGTGGCCAGCAGCTAAACATGTGTTTGCAAACATTTGTGACATTCTCTGAATTTTATTACCAGATAGGTTCAGGGATGGTTACAGGTAATTTTCAGTGTGCGGAAGGGAATTTAGGGGTGGGGATTTGCACCCCCCTCCTCTCTGTTTGTTGTTTAAAAGGAGTTTGTAGTAAAGAAATGGGACGGGTACTGCATGTACTGATTGTTATATACAGCGCTACAGCATTCCTCCATACATGATAAGGAGCAGATCTGGCGCGTGAGCCCAAAAAGGGGGCATGGCCTAGACAAAAGAGGGTATGGCTCTACTGGAATGCTGCAGTTGCCATGCCTCCAGCCTCTCTGCCTCCCTATTACTGTCATGTATAAGACTTCCCCACGGAATACTCTTCATCACTCAAACTGTCCTATAATGAGTCAGGTCTTACTGACATCACAGCAACCTCCCAACTGTCCAGCATTCAGCAGTACAGTACCAGTTTCCTGGGACTGTCGCACTGTCCTACCCGTGGCCGGCAGTGTCCTGTAGTGGGGAGGGAGTTAGGGGGAGTGCAGGAGATAAGGAGAATAGATGCTATGCGCACGTGCATGCCATCTATTCACTATTCCATGGGAAGCTTGGGGGGCAGGCCAGCATCTCGTAGAGTGCTGGGCAAGCCCCTACAGTGATGCAATTGGGAGGAATCATGAAGCTCCACCACTTTTCCCAAAGCTCCACCCCTTTTCCTTAATGCTCCGGCCCTCTTACAGAAGCTCGGCCTTAGGTGCCCGAAAGATCCTGCAGCACTGAGCTACAATGTTGGGAGGTGTCATAGGGTCGTGGTGACACTGTCCTCCTCAGCTGGGAATAGGGCATGGGTCTATGTAATGCTACATCTGCCCATGGAGAAAGCTGGAGACATATACACATATACACCTATCTGCCAACCAGAACGTCTGTTACTAGAAATACTATCTAGGTGAATAAACAGTTACACCATATGTAGAGTGTTAGTAACTTACCTCATGTAAACGATGAATACGGCAATCAGTACTGTGCATATGATGAATACACAGACTATTCCATCGCCAACTCTCATATCTGTGCAAGAAAGACAGACATTGGGTCAGTGATCACATCTCATTTACAGCCATGTTACACTTTCCATGTCATTGTATAAAACATTATTAGTACATAGAACTGCGTCCTTACCATGAGAAGCATTGTTAGTATAGGTAATAATGAGGCATGGCAGGGTCATACTCACCGTGTATCCATTTCCAGTCCAAAAACTGGTCCATCTCCTTCTCAGAATCAGATTTGTCATCTGGAGATGGCGACACGGAGGGGCGTCAGCTGCAGCTGAGCGATGTAAACCTGCAGGAACATCAAAATGGAAAGAGGGATCAGCCTTCTGTAATCCCTGATCCCACCCACCCACATCTCACAGGCTAAGGCCCACACAGTAACTGCCAATCACACTAATTCTATTGTTACCATAGCTAAACTGTGCTAGGCATATCCCCCCCCCCCCTACAGCTAGACACTTATGTGACATCGGGGTTTGGGCCTTATTCAGTATAAAGTATAAATGTACCCATGTCATTAATTGGTAAAAAAAAATCAAATAATTTAAGTGCCCACTTACCACCCCTACCACATATCGGTGCTGCTCTGCCAAGGGCAGATAATAATAGTAGTAGTATTGCAGTCTTTGTGTAGAAACACATCATGCTCTCTACTCTCCTGAAACTTCCTATCAAAGGAGGCTGCTACAGCGTATGTCCTTATATGATGCCAGAGCTCTATTATGATGTGACAGTCAGGGCCGGATTAACAATGGGGCGGATGGAGCTGCAAATAGGCCCACAGGAGGAGACTGACAGCATAGACAGGAAAAAAACTTTTTCCTGTCACAGACTGTCAGCGGCTGTCCTCTCTCCCATGCCCCGGCTCCAGAACTCTCACCATTATGATTCACAGAACGGTGCAGGCATTGTGGTTGCCGCCCCTACTCTCCATTTTCTCCTTCTCCGGGGTCCTGACTGAGCCTGTCACTCACAAGCTCCGCCCCCAGACTACACGAGGAGCTCCTGCTGCTGCTGCTTGAAGCCTCGTAATTGTAAGTTATATGATGACTTCTTGATGAGCAGCATCGATTGGATTGTGTGCTGTGTGTGTAGTGTTTGTGTGTATGTATATGTGTTGGTGTGTACCGTATGTGTTTATAGTATTTGTGTACTGTATTTGTGTGTGGTGTGTACTGTGTGTATATATGTGGTAATGTGTGTAGTGTTCACTGTGTGTGGACTGTGTGTGTATAGGTGGTGGTGTGTGTGTGTACTGCATGTGTTTGTAGTGTGTACTGTCGAATACTGTGACAGAGACAACCTGCTGAAGGCCTAACAGCTATATATATGTACTACGGGATAGTGCGTATGTTATGCATACACATAATAAACATAATATCAAAGGTGATCTCATATTCACTAGTATAGTATAAAAGCATAAGAGGATCCATTTTGTTTCTAGCTAGATGATACAGCAGATTCATCTTGAACTTTGTACACACTAACAAAGTACAATAACAACTTTGTTGGCAGTATTAATTCCACATACGCACATCCGAAAAGCTCTTAGAGTCCAGTTTAATTCCTAATATGGACACAGTCGAGGATCACGAGTATCTTTTAGTTTTCTTGACAATTGTCCTAATATTGCATAATACTGTATTCCAGATGTGTGAAATCATATGGGAGGGTTATAAGAATGGGGCGTAACTGTATGTTATAAAACTCATTGTTTTACATGAATCTGGGGTTGAAGCATTTGACTCAGGCTATGAGGATGTAGTCTCTAGACCTGTATAAGGCCGTGGTCCTTAAATAAAAGATATGTTCATTTGTTTTTCTAAATCTGACTTTATATAGTTATTTACTTTAACAGTAACTCAAACAACAAACAGCAACATGATGATTAATTTAATTAACACTAAGTATTTAACAATTTGGGGGTTCGTCCGGGATCTATAGATCTCGATCTCTTCATCAAATTCTCAAAGGGGTGTGCCAGCCAGCCAGCAGCTGAGGATGGAAGGAATATCCCAAGTCATTACAGCACTGGTAAGTATAGAATACCATGGTATGTGCTATATTCCAGTACATGCTGATTCTGTACCTGCCAGCTGTCTGTTTGATTGTATTTTTTTTATAATATGAGAATTAGGAGTGGAGCGATTGACTAAGCTAGGAAAATAACTCAGGGACCTGTTTGTTGTTGCTTGTTTGTAAAATGAATCCCAAAGTTGTGTTCAAGTCGGTTGAAGGACCAAGTAGCGAGGAATAGTAACTCGGGAATCATGATTGACAGATGCTGTTGCATGAAAAAAAGAATAAATAAGAATACTTAAATTAATTAATGTAAAGTTTGTATTTGGGCAGAGAAATAGTGACCTGGGTTTTTTCACTCTATGAGTAATTGTGTGAATAAGTGCTGTGGACCATCTTCACGAGGTTTGAATGAGTTCCAATCTGAGCTCACAGTTAACGCTGTGAGTGTCAGATAAGATAAGAGCCAAAGTAATGTGAAAACACATAAATCACATCCCTAGTGAATAGCGACATATGTGTTCCAGAGTGTGAATCAAATGAATAGGGTGATTACCCGAGGTTATAGGTGATTATAAATAATTTGATTGAAATTTTATACTGTAATACTGTGCAGCTGCTGATTGTTTTAACCATATATGGATTCTGGTAAATAACAGAATCTACAGACTAAAGCCCCAAATATATTCTGAGTCTGTTTGCTAACCTTGTTTATTAACATTTATTTATTGTGCACAAAAGAACGGAGCAACTCTAAAGAGGTGTTGTTTTAACCATAACCTAAGCCTGTTTGCTAACATTGTAGAGCACTAAGTTGACAAGCAACTTTTAACATGGCATGCATGTTGCTTTGTGATTGTAGTTTGTGATAAGAGGGACTACTGCAGTTTCCCAGTTGACAGACGTGTCGCGTGTGTGAAAGATTGCAGGGATTGCAAATTTTTCAGCGTATGGGAAGGGCAGGGAGGATTAACCCTAAGTGTGCATATCATGTATGGAAGAAATATTCCATAGAAGCACCAATTTTGTATAGTACTGTGACAAAGTGGTACAGTCTATGTTTTGCATTTCAATCATGCTGTATAATATTGGCCTGATCAACCAATACTAAGCGTATTTTGAAATCGGCAAAACTGTTGAAATCTGCAAGATATTGAAGTTTGCAAACTTTTTTTATTATTATTTAAAGTATGGGCGCCCAACTTATGAAACTCAGAATTTTAAACTAAGCACAGATTCAGTACAGCATGATAAGAAAATGAAATACTGTACATCAGGATTGAAATAAAAACTATAGTACCAAAAGAACACTCCCCTTGCGCTGGCGAAACTGTATTTAAATTTTTGTGTTTTATGGTGTCTTGTGTGTGGGACATAAAAGTTCAGTGTTTGTTCAGTTAAGTATATTCTCAGATCTGTGTCTAACAGAAACTTTCTGTCTGTGACTGGCATGATTACAAGTCTAATGAAAAGTGTTCATCTGATGTTACTATCTAACTATGAAGTGAAGTTTCCATATGGTATTGGTTAATACGTAAAGTCTTTAATTCAATATATTGTGAAAAGATCTGCCAGCATATTAATGGCTGGATGCCGTGTGTTGTATTGCATTATAAAGGAAAATAAAGTTTTTTTCTGTAAAATAAGCCTTCAGTTTCTAATGCTGTGTAACACGGAGAGGTAGGGAGCTGTGACAGCACCCCCTTTCCAGCAGCAGCATAGTAGTATCCAGAAGCAGCATCGTAGTAAAGAGAAAAAAAAAGTGTTCAGTGAGTTTTGATTTTTTTCATCTAATGAGGTGGATCATAATAAGCATGGGCCAGTGGTTTCCAGGCTTTTTTGAATCATGGCGCCCTAGAGTGTCAGAATTTTTTTTCGCGGCACCCCTGGGCCAAAAATTTCTTATTGAGAAATGTAAAGATAGATAATGCATTGAGTGGATCGCGTTTGTATGTCATCATTGGGGTCAGTTGTGTGGTGGGGGACGGGATTTGCTCTGTTTGGCCACATGTTTTGTGGCTGGCGGCCATCAGCGCTGGTTTTGCCTATTATATTGACCATGAATGATTTGAATTGGTCCTGGACCGCCAACCCAGTGCGCCCCTGCGGGTGTCCCGGGGCGCCCCAGGGAGCCGCTGCACATAAGTTTGGGAACCTCTGGCATAGGCAATACTCTACATATGTTTTCTGCTACAAATATTACAGTGATTGTAATTTTAAATGTTTGTTATACAAATGAGCTACTCTATTTTTTTTTTTAATATAAGAACTAATATCTTAAACAGATAGTCTGTAGAGGAAGCTGCCAATAGAAAAAAAAATGTCAGCACTAACAGCGTTAAAGCTAACAAATCTGCATCTGGCAGATAGTCAAGAAGACAACGCCCTATCCCTGCACACAGATTTCTCCCTCTCATATAAAGGGCTATACGGGGGTAGAGTTTTCAAAGCAGCAGTTAGAATCATAGAAAATTAAATAAAGGTATAATTCTGTAAAGTATATGCTGTAAATCACAGATTGCTACAAACAATTGATCATTACGCTTCCAGTATTAACACATTTTAGGCAATTCTTCAAATTTATTTGGAAGAAACCTAATTTGTAAATTACAGTGTAAGATATACTGCATGACGGATGAGATATTTTTAAAGATTCCAGAAAGTATAGAATAGGGAAAGATTCAGTAGGATACATAGCATACATATATATCACTTGCCCTGTGTTTCTATGAATGGAGGTAAAGGATATGCTTGCTAAAATCCATAACAAAGTATAGGCATTGATATTATAGATATATATTGCAGAGGTTCTTAGTGGACTGCATAATATGCAGTGATGAACCAGGTACCATAAACAAAAAGTGTAAGGGTATGATTGTATAGAAAAGCTATACAGATAATGTGAGAGATTTTTGGATTTGTTAAGTTTGTCTGAATGGGTGAGTTTTCAGGGAATGCGTGTATGTGGGAAGGCATTCCATAGAATGGATGCAATCCAAGGAAAGTTGTAGTTGTGCATGGAAGCAAGTAATGAGTATGGATGTGAGACGTAGATCTGGTGTAAAGTGAATTGAGTGGACTGGCCAGTCTGAATGATATTTTGAGATAAGCAAGGAAATGTATAGTATGTTGGTGTAGTATGATTACTAACCTTGTGTGTAAGTAATGGTAGAATACAGAATACCCAATGAGAAAATTGTAAGGTTGATGGAATAGATTACACTTTATGGGATTAGATTATGCAAAAGATTTATAGACAATCTTTCTTTGTACTTGCAAAATTAACCTACATTCTTTTTACCTACAGATGGATTAACCAGTATGTGGATGATATACCTTTGTGCTATAAATTATTTGAAGTGTTGGTGTCAGATACTAAACAGTTGTGTTTTCTTGCAGAACAGGACACAAGGTGTCGCAAGACAAAATTCGACGGTGTGCTGACATAGTTAACTACCTAGGTCATTATTTGGCAGTAGGCCAAAGACAGTTAAAACCCTCAGAGGGTGGAGCCTTGATATATATTTATTAAGAGATACATATGTATGACCAGATGATAAATCTCTGAATACAGTAATTTTTGGGGGGTAAATGAAATGTTCATGCATTCAAGTTCATATCCAAAGAAATTATAGAAGGTAATACAATATTACACTTTATCATGAATAAGACATTATGGATACACAGTTAGAGCCAAACCATCATCTTATGTATAATCAAGAAAAAAAAAATATACATTTAGAACTGTGGTTAAGCAGTAGATTTTGTATGATGTGTACATCTTACCTCTGACAGTATACAACTTTGATACAGCTGCATACTTGTCTTCCTCACCCCCAAAAATGCAAATTACATTGCATTTAAAAAAAAAACCTGACAGTAACAGGAGGAAAACTTTCTCTAGCATCCATAGGGGATAATGGGATGGTGAATTACAGTGCGTTAACTTAAATTAGTATGTAAATTAGTATTAATAATAGTAAAGTGTTGCTGCCAACTTTTACTATGGGAAATGTCATGAGTTATGCAAATCTAAGGGTAACTAGCATGAAATAGATTCACAAGCTTTCTATGGTAGGATGAAGTTTAATGGAGAAGTGTACATTGTGTTCTGGCATATGACCAAAATAACAAATTATGTGATAATGAGAGGGATCGTGATGGTGATAAAGAAAGCTATAGCATGTTTACTGCAGATGGTTGGGTTGATTAAAAAAACATTGTTTTAATACAACATAGTTTAATGCTAAAAAAAAGGAACTATAGTATGTGTAACAGGTGTTAAGGGGTTATTTGAGAAATGAATAATAAGGCCAGAGGTGTGATCTATTGTTTCAAAGACAGTAACGTTTCTTTACTGATAGAAAGAGTTTATAAGAGTTTGGAAAATATGTTTCAATTAATATGTGTAATGTTGAGGGGAAAAAAAGTCATAATTTGACAGGGAAGGTTTAAAGAATTAAGCATTATTAATCTACTAAAGAGACAGGAAAGGCAGAATTCGAATCATGGCATGGTTCTATCGTTGGTTTAATAGAGGTAGAATTACACCTAAGCCTCTGCTTAGCCTCTCTTCTATATAAATCTTTTTGTTGTTCTTTTTGGAATCCAGCAAAGATATATTATCCAGAGCAAAGATATATTATCCAGAGACTGATTCAAAACTACAAAATTATTGTTATGCACACCAGTGCCAGCAGGAAAGTACTGGTGTCAGAACTGTTATGCACTCCAGTGTCTGCAGGAATGTACTGGTGTTTGAACTGTTATGCAAAACAGATGGACTCACAGACAAACTGGGGGATATGACATAACGTACACAGAAGGTGATAGGGTAACAAAATACACACAAAGTGAACAGAGAAGCCCAGAGGCTAAGGAACTGGGTATCTCCCTTGTATTAGAACTGCTAAGATGAAAAAAGCAAGATGTTGTGTTTTAATACGTAGAGTACCCGAAATGCTGTTGCTAAGGGCAACAGCAAAACCCTAAAGGGTTACCAACGGGTGTGGCAGTAAACTCCTTGGTCAGAGATGGAATGATAGACACAAGGAGAATCTCCACAATCCAAATTCTCACTTGCAGTGCACAGGTTTTAGCTTACTGCCACTAAACTGACCCCTGACACCTAGCACAGTGAGACAGGATTAGACAGGCAAGTCTTAGAATACAGCCGCAAACTTGCTAAGTTCACAGAGTAGTAACAGAACCCCAGCAAGCTAAACGACTGACTCCAGTCTTACTGCTAGGTCTGGATTGGCAGAGTGTAATACCAAATTCCCAGGCCTATTTGCAGTAAGCAACAAACAAATACAAAGCTACACAGTACTGGCTAACGTTCATGAACTGACTAACCAACAAAGATTCAGCAGCATCTGCTTACCCTGAAAAGAGGCCTTATAAAGCAGGTGCTGTCCACGCCCCACTCAGACCTCACAGACTGTGAGCACAAAAACCAGCACCGGATCCCCTGCCGTGCACAGAGCCTATAACCACTGCACAGCAAAAGACCCGAACCGGAGTATCAGCTGCGCTCAGGTTACTCCACTAGCACTTGTCTCCCGGTTGCCATGACGACGTGGCAGCACAGGGCAGGAGACCCTAACAGTACCCCCCCTCTGACGAGGGGTCAAAGAACCCCTACCACCGGGTTTATCGGGGAACTGCGAGAAGAAAGAGCGTATCAGTCTGGGGGCATGAAGATCACAACTGCGCACCCACGACCGCTCCTCCGGGCCATACCCCTTCCAGTGCACCAAAAATGACAGCCGACCCCGAACCACCTTGGAGTCAAGAATCCTTTCAACAACAAACTCCCTCTGGCCACGTATCAGAAGAGGGGAAGGTCTTCCACTGGTAGAAGGATTACTAATCGCCCGTTTTAAAAGGGAACAATGAAATGTTTTATTGATACCCAAAGAACGGGGCAGATCTAACTGAAATGCCACCGGATTGATAACCCTGGTGATCTTATAAGGGCCGATGAACCGGGGCCCTAACTTATGAGATGGCTGTCTCAACTTCAAATTCTTGGTAGACAACCAGACGAAGTCTCCTAATTTGAAGCTGCAGGGTCTTTTCCGCTTATCAAAAACCCTTTTGGTCACTAATGACACAGACACAAGGGCTTTCTTCACTTTCCGCCAAATACCTCTAAGGACCGAAACCACAGAGGAACCACCAGGCGTGGAGTCCACGGGGTCAAAAGAATTGGCCTTAGGATGATGCCCATACACACAAAGGAAGGGAGAGATCCCTGTAGCAGAGTGAGCCGCGTTGTTATAGGCAAACTCCGCCATGGACAGATGAGCAACCCAGTCAGTCTGACACTTGGAGACATAACACCTGAGGAACTGCTCCAAGGACTGGTTCACCCTTTCAGTCTGCCCATTAGACTGCGGATGGTAGCCTGACGACAAGCTGACAGAAATCTGGAGATCGGAACAAAATGCCCTCCAGAATTTGGCCACAAACTGGGATCCGCGGTCAGAGACCACATCAAGTGGCAACCCGTGGAGACGCACAACATGCAGCATAAATAATTCAGACAGGCGTCTGGCTGATGGCAGCCCAACCAGTGGAACGAAGTGCGCCATCTTCGAAAACCTGTCAACGACAACCCAGATGGCTGTCATCCCCGAGGATTTGGGCAAGTCCACCACAAAATCCATTGAAATGTGGGTCCATGGCTTAGATGGGATAGAGAGTGGATGTAATGGGCCAACAGGAACCCCTCTAGGAGTCTTATTTCGGGCACAGATGTCACATGCCCGAACCCACTGATCCACATCCTTAGCCACCGAGGGCCACCACACCGCCCTAGATAGCAACTCCCGAGTTCTGGCAATACCCGGGTGACCTGCTGACTTCTTGGCATGGAATTCCAGGAACACTCGCTGTCTTAACCTAGGAGGCACAAACAAAAGACCTACCGGAAGGTCTGGAGGAGCCTGCTCCTGTGCTCTAAGGACTAATGATAAGAGGTCCTGGGTAATGCCCACTTTAATACATGATGGGGAAACAATGGGCAACGGCTCCTCGGTGGTCTCCTGGATTGGAGCAAAACTCCGCGAGAGCGCATCAGCCTTGATGTTTTTTGACCCAGGGCGATATGTTATCAAAAAATTAAAGCGAGCAAAAAACAAAGCCCATCGTGCCTGCCTGGCATTGAGACGCTTCGCTGACTCTAAATATGCCAGATTCTTATGGTCAGTGAGAATTGAGACCACAAACTTAGCCCCCTCAAGCCAGTGTCTCCACTCCTCGAGTGCATCCTTAATAGCCAACAATTCCCGGTTACCCACGTCATAATTCATCTCGGCAGGCGAAAATTTACGGGAAAAGTAAGCACAGGGATGAAGGCGATTATCAGACACTCCCATCTGAGAAAGCACTGCCCCAATACCCATCTCAGAGGCATCCACCTCCACCACAAAAGGACGCTCTGGATCTGGGTGTCGCAGCACCTTGGCCGAAACAAATGCCCTTTTGAGACGGGTAAAAGCCGCTTTAGCCTCACAAGACCAGTGAGCAACATCCGCCCCTTTCTTAGTGAGTGCCACCAAGGGCGCCACTATAGACGAAAATCCAGCGATAAATCGTCTATAAAAATTTGCAAAGCCCAGGAAACGCTGAAGCGCCTTCAAACTAGTGGGCTGCACCCAATCCAGGACTGCCTGTACCTTGGAACCCTCCATTTGGAAACCTTCTGGGGAGATAATATATCCTAGAAATGCGATTTGCTGAACTTCAAATTCGCACTTCTCCAGCTTTGCCCCAAGCCGGTGGTCTCTGAGTTTCTGGAGGACTAAGCGTACATGCTTCCGATGTTCCTCCAGGGAATGGGAGAAGATTAGGATGTCATCTAAGTATACAACTAAGAATCTATCCAAATATTCCCTGAGCACATCATTCATGAAATCCTGGAAGACTGCCGGGGCATTACAGAGCCCAAAAGGCATCACCAAATATTCATAATGCCCTGAGTGGGTATTAAAGGCAGTCTTCCATTCATCCCCCTCTCTTATTCGGATTAGATTGTACGCACCGCGTAGGTCAATCTTAGAAAAAATGGTGGCAGTACGAAGCTGGTCAAACAAGACCGAAATGAGAGGCAGTGGGTATGAGTTTTTAATCGTGATACGGTTCAATTCCCTGAAGTCGATGCAGGGTCGCAACGAACCGTCCTTTTTACCCACGAAGAAGAACCCCGACCCAACTGGAGACTGTGAAGGTCTGATAAATCCCTTAGCCAAGTTCTCCTGAATGTACTCTGCCATAGCCTGAGTCTCAGGACGTGACAGGGAGTACAACCTGCTCTTGGGAAGCTTAGCATTTGGCAACAAATCAATGGCACAGTCATAGGGGCGATGGGGAGGTAGTACCTCTGCAACTTTTTTGGAGAACACGTCCGCAAAATCTGCATAACACCCTGGCAATCCTGGCAAACTTAGCTGCGAGAGCCTGACTGGAAGGCTCAAGCAACTCCTGAAACAATCAGTACCCCAACTAAGAATCTCCCCAGAGACCCAGTCAAATTGAGGATTGTGGGCCCTTAACCAGGGTAACCCCAACACCAATGGGGCAAAAGTACAGACAGTCACATAAAAGGACAATTTTTCAGAGTGTGTGGCTCCAATAAACAAAGAAATCTGGCTAGTGCAAGAGGTAATTTTACCTTGGGATAATGGTTCCCCGTTTAACCCACAAATCTCAATTTCCGATGCCAAGGGTACTAAGGGAACAGAGTGTTTCAGGGCGAATTGGCGGTCCATAAAAACCCCGTCGGCCCCACTGTCCACAAAGGCCTCAGTCTTGACAGTTTGACCGAGGATCTTCAAGGTCACCGGAATGATAAAAGTCTTCTTGGGAAATTCTGACTTCTGGCCTGACAGGATATTTCCCATCACCCTCAGGCCCTGAAGTTTTCCGGCTTTTCTGGGCATGATACTACCACATGACCTTTATTCCCACAGTACAAACACAACCCCTGCTGTCTCCTCCGCGTCTTCTCACGCGAGGAGAGGCGGGTAGCCCCAATCTGCATAGGCTCCTCAGAAAATTCCTCAGAGTCTGAGGTTCCCTTGGGAAGGAAGGAAATCTCAGTCTCCCTTTCAAGCCTACGCTCTCTCAGCCGTCTATCCACCCGGATGGATAACTGCATGAGCTGATCCAAGCTATCAGGCAAGGGATATTGTACCAGTTGGTCCTTTATCTGGTTAGAAAGACCTCTTCGGTACTGGTGTCTCAGGGCTGGGTCATTCCACTGGGTATCATGGGCCAACCTCCGAAACTCCGTACAGTAAACCTCAACTGGCCTGCGCCCTTGCTTAAGGATCGAAATCTGAGCCTCGGCTGAGGCCGTCTTGTCAGGGTCATCATACAACATGCCCAGTGCCGTAAAAAAAGCATCAACACTTTTAAGCGACGGACAGTCAGGCTGCAACCCATATGCCCAGACCTGTGGGTCTCCTTGTAGCAAGGAAATCACTATGCCCACCCGCTGAATCTCCGACCCAGAAGACTGAGGCCTAAGCCGGAAGTATAGCTTGCAGCTCTCCTTGAAACAAAAGAACTGCGAGCGATCTCCAGAAAAACGATCCGGGAGATTTACTTTCGGCTCCTTAACCCCTGCAGGTGCTGCTGCTGCGGGAGCTCCGCCAGCAGCCTGGGAGGTGTGCATTTTAATGGACAAATCATTAAATTGTCGAGTCAGGACCTGCACCTGATCGACCACCTGTTGCAACGTATTTTGAGGGGTATGCTCCATATTCCCACAAAATTTCAACAGGAGTATTAGGCTGCTGAATATGTTATGCACACCAGTGCCAGCAGGAAAGTACTGGTGTCAGAACTGTTATGCACTCCAGTGTCTGCAGGAATGTACTGGTGTTTGAACTGTTATGCAAAACAGATGGACTCACAGACAAACTGGGGGATATGACATAACGTACACAGAAGGTGATAGGGTAACAAAATACACACAAAGTGAACAGAGAAGCCCAGAGGCTAAGGAACTGGGTATCTCCCTTGTATTAGAACTGCTAAGATGGAAAAAGCAAGATGTTGTGTTTTAATACGTAGAGTACCCGAAATGCTGTTGCTAAGGGCAACAGCAAAACCCTAAAGGGTTACCAACGGGTGTGGCAGTAAACTCCTTGGTCAGAGATGGAATGATAGACACAAGGAGAATCTCCACAATCCAAATTCTCACTTGCAGTGCACAGGTTTTAGCTTACTGCCACTAAACTGACCCCTGACACCTAGCACAGTGAGACAGGATTAGACAGGCAAGTCTTAGAATACAGCCGCAAACTTGCTAAGTTCACAGAGTAGTAACAGAACCCCAGCAAGCTAAACGACTGACTCCAGTCTTACTGCTAGGTCTGGATTGGCAGAGTGTAATACCAAATTCCCAGGCCTATTTGCAGTAAGCAACAAACAAATACAAAGCTACACAGTACTGGCTAACGTTCATGAACTGACTAACCAACAAAGATTCAGCAGCATCTGCTTACCCTGAAAAGAGGCCTTATAAAGCAGGTGCTGTCCACGCCCCACTCAGACCTCACAGACTGTGAGCACAAAAACCAGCACCGGATCCCCTGCCGTGCACAGAGCCTATAACCACTGCACAGCAAAAGACCCGAACCGGAGTATCAGCTGCGCTCAGGTTACTCCACTAGCACTTGTCTCCCGGTTGCCATGACGACGTGGCAGCACAGGGCAGGAGACCCTAACAATTATTTGACAATTCAAATGTGTCATGCAAATATTTAAACAGTTACAAGAATATCAAACGCTGCAAGAACCTTGGAAAGATATTTAAGCAACACGAAAACACACAGTCCGGCACAGGACAAATCACTGAGAGTTATGGTGAGAAGTTGCTTATGTTTCGGTTCCATTACAGATCGCATAGAATGGTCCTTGGCAAGTACCGCTGACTGCTGATACAGCCGTTGCAAAGGCTGCAGAAGAAGGACATCTAGATCCATGAGTTTGCAATGAAATGAGAAGGTCAGAGACCAGAGCTTAAAGGAATCTAAGACTAAAATAAATAAATAAAACAATTGTATGGAGATACAGAGACTGTTACTACTGTTACTGCCACAGAGTTGTATTTGAATGAACCCTTCAATCAAGATGGAGATGATTATGATCATTGATAATAGACTATGTGCTTATAAGCTAATATCCTACAGAACTTTTAACATTTCTGAAAGTATACGGGAGCAATGTTATCTATAACAGCATTAGGACTTGTTTTCTTTTTTATTTGAAGAGAGAGCGAGCAGACGTGTGGTGTAGGTATAAGTACTCATCCATTATTGTGGATGGGAATTATTTCAATAAGACCATTCCTTCCTCTTTTCTAAGCAGGAAATCCAGAGGGATTTATAACTGGTGTAACGAACACCCTTTGAAAAACGTGGTTGTGAGTATTATACTCCACTTGAAGACAGATGTATAGATTAATGCATGGATAATTTAATAATTTATATTATTCCAAGGAGTATCCAGTCCAGCAATACCATTAATTGTTGGAAAGATTTTGGGTACTGCTGCTATATAAATTGTATTGCTAATTATTATTATAATTGTTAGATATGTATACAAAGACATCAGCATTGTATAGTAACAGACCAAAGTTCTTTATGTAAGTTACATTTGATGCGATTACCAAAACTTTATAGAGTTGTGATAATAGTGAAACAGTCACATGTGTATAGATACAACAGTATCTCAAGAAAGAACCACTGGTGATAATATCAGCTACACATATCGGGTGTAATTCAGTTAGTGGAAATAAAATAGGTCAATAATACAGGAAAAATGAACTTATGTAGATAGAAAAGGTTGATTTAAGTAAATGTAAAAAGATTGTTACAATACACAAACCTAATGTTTCTAGATGTACTAGATATAATGAGCTAGGTATATAAAAAGTAATGGTCACATAGGATGTTCATTAAAGTTTATGATTTAGTAAATGTATTTTACCAGGAGTAGATTCAAAGGTTAAAAGAGATATCATACATAACGGAGAATGTTAGTTGTCACTATGTCCTTAGGATATGATATACAATTGGTTACCTATTAATTCTGAAGATGTTTGTTATTTAAGAAGATTAATTTAGCAATTTTATACAAAAACACATAATAACTTAAGAAAAGTTTTCTTGCAGGATGAACTATTCCTAAAAAGAGTAATTGACTCAGTAATCAGGAAACATGTTCCTGCCACCAGAGCATCAATAAAACCTCGAATTGGTAAAGGTGGAGAATAAGTTCTCCTATGGCTAATGAAGTCGTATGATTAATCAACTAGGAGTTGACGTTTTATTTCATTTAAAAGTTATTGATAACATGATTGAACTTTATGATAGGATATGCCAGGACAGTGGATATTTATGATGATTCCAGGACATTGGATACAGTGGTGTCACAAGGGGGGTGCGGGGGGTGCGGCCCGCTCCCGGGTGTCACCCGCCGAGGGGTGACACCAAAATGCCGGCTCCTGCAGAGTGACAGAAGCCGAGTGCTGCACTGTTATATTATGTGCAGCACTCGGCTCCTGTCACTGTGTAGGAGCCAGCACTGCAGGGACAGCACCTCTCGGGAGTGAGCCCTCACCTCCCACACCCCCCAGTGGAAAAAAAAACGGGTGTCGGGACGCAAAGCCCCGCCCCTTCGCAAAGCCCCGCCCCTTTGTGCGCCTGCAATAATCTAAAAATGGGTTCCGCCCACGAAGCCCCGCCCCTCTGTTTAAGCCACACCCATTCCTGTGAAGCCCCGCCCCCTTTATACTTGTTGCCGCACCGGGTGTCACACAGGTGAGTGACGCCTCTGATTGGATATGAACTATTATACTACCACATTGTTCTACATTCTCTAATACCACAAATTGGAGGATTTTGTTGATTTCCGGAAATAGCACTTTGAGTTCACGGCTGTGCTTATTGTACCAAAGTTCACGGCTGTGCTTATTGTACCAAAGACATTACAGATCCTGATACATGTATTGCCAAGTATATAAAGGAGGCCCATGTTATAAAAGAAGAACTTTAACCAAGGCATTATGATATGGACTGGAAAAGATAAATGTTTAAATCCTAGTATTCAATTTTCAGGATTAGGAAAATGTTTTTTAAGTATATTGTATGTGATGATGTATTCTGTGATGAGGTTTATTCTTGTGATCATTATAGCCATTATAGCCATATTTTGGTGACCCCGACGTAATTATACCACATTCTTTTGATGTACACTACCTACAGGTGAGGCCTATGCTGTATTTAGAAGGCTACTGCCAGACGCAGAATAGCAATATTACATGAAATGATTATTAGTGAACTATACGTTCCCAGAAATTCTCCTGAGATGACAGGGAACATGGATAATGTCCCTGATCAAAGGGTGGAGCTGACGAATACTGTGACAGAGACAACCTGCTGAAGGCCTAACAGCTATATATATGTACTACGGGATAGTGCGTATGTTATGCATACATATAATAATCATAATATCAAAGGTGATCTCATATTCACTAATATAGTATAAAAGCATAGGAGGATCCATTTTGTTTCTAGCTAGATGATACAGCAGATTCATCTTGAACTTTGTACACACTAACAAAGTACAATAACAACTTTGTTGGCAGTATTAATTCCACATACGCACATCCGAAAAGCTCTTAGAGTCCAGTTTAATTCCTAATATGGACACAGTCGAGGATCACGAGTATCTTTTAGTTTTCTTGACAATTGTCCTAATATTGCATAATACTGTATTCCAGATGTGTGAAATCATATGGGAGGGTTATAAGAATGGGGCGTAACTGTATGTTATAAAACTCATTGTTTTACATGAACCTGGGGTTGAAGCATTTGACTCAGGCTATGAGGATGTAGTCTCTAGACCTGTATAAGGCCATGATCCTTAAATAAAAGATATGTTCATTTGTTTTTCTAAATCTGACTTTATATAGTTATTTACTTTAACAGTAACTCAAACAACAAACAGCAACATGATGATTCATTTAATTAACACTAAGTATTTAACAGTACTGTGTGTATGTGGTGGTGCGTGTGTGTACTGTGTGTGTGTAGTGTCTATATGTGGTGTACGTGTGTAAATGTAGTGGGTGTGTGTACTGTATGTGTGTATATGTAGCGGTGGTGTGTATAGTGTGTGTGTGTGTGTATATAGGTGGTAATGTGTGTACTGTGTGTGTGTGTGTGTGTGTGTGTGTGTACTGCATGTGTTAGTAGTGTGTACTGTGTGTGTTTATGTGGTGGTAGGCAGGGATAAAAGTGAAACAACAAATGAATCCCTAGCGCTTATCAGGCCACCAAAACTGTTTGGCCAATGGCTATATTACTGTATGTATAATTCTTATGTAATGCTGCAGTACTGTGATGCCAGGGATAAGTCACAACAAAAAAAGGCAATAAGAATACCTAGGGTGTGCCATAACAAATTTATTAAAAATGAATATTACTGTACATACACAGTATGCACACATAATAACTAGAGATTATTAAAAATATATTATATGAACAATTGACTTATTTTATCTTCAAATAATTAAGGTTACCCAATAAGGATTTATGGACAGAAATCCTTAATCGATGGTATCCAATCCTAAAAATGTGCCATATAGAATTTTTGTTTCAACAGTTGTATTCCGATAAAGGGCCTAATTCAGATCTGTTCGCTCGCTAGCGGTTTTCGCTGCGCAGCGATCAGGTCACTACTGCGCATGCGTATGCACCGCACTGCCGGTAACTGACTCCTGGCAGTATCGCACACATGACTTAGTACACTGCGTTACTGCCAGGAGCCGGCCAGGGAGGCTGCAGAATGGGCCGAGTTGGGGTAATTACTATATAAGATTACACAGCACATGTGTTACCCCTTTCAGTGTGCGGTGCTGTGCTATGTGCATTTACAGTGTTACATCTCCAACTGCCCCAGCCTAGCTCTCTGGAGTGTGGGCAACACCTGATAAGGGGGTCCCTGCCCATACAGGCTTTATAGCAGTCACACATACAGTATAGATATAGGTATACGCAGTGATGCAGTAACAGTTCTTGTTTCATCATTTTGACAGAAAGGGGGCGGTTAGGACTGTACACCCTAATATCTCACATAATAAGAGGTACTACCATGCTGAGACTTATAGTGCCACGTAGACAGAACGAAAAAAGCAGGAGCACACATCAAGCACTAAGAACATTAATACTCAGAACAATTATAATAAATTCTACAATTTAACATGGAGTAATAATAAGGTTTGTTATATATATATAAACGCGCACATTATATAAATGTAGGCGCAGAGTCTAATGTGCCGGTTGTTATTCTTGCCACCCCCACAAGTAGGTCTGGACTTATATGTGGAATGGAGATGGACTTAGATGTAGAATGTCCTATCCCTCGGGCACCTGACTCATGAGATGTTATATCACATTAATGCGGATCTTAGCATTTTGATGATGTCACACACGCCGCCACCACCTACAGTCACGTTTGCATACTCCTTTTCCAGGTCTTTTGGCCGCTATCAAACAGGTGTTGCAGTGGCAGTAGCTATGGGATGGTGGTGTTGGAGTTGCAGCTTGTGCAGCGGTAGGCTTGAGATGGTGGTGGTGAGGGTCGCGGTGGTGAGAGTGCTGGAGCTGCGGGTGGAGGGCGTGATGTTGAGTGGCGGGTCTTCCACGCATTTCTCAATATCTGTGAGAATGAAATAAAGGAGACATCATGTTACTATTACTCTTTTTCTTTCATTTCTAATACAACATAGAGACAGATATATGCCCTGCAATAGGGGACTATAGCATGGTGGTAGCACCTGACAAATACACATATATAAAACATCCATTTTCAATGGAGATAATACTTTTCTCTCATGAGGTAAAACTATGGACTTATTAGTTTGTGCTGTGGTGTTATTATATAGATACAGTGTCTAGTTATTATTACCTCTTTCAATAGTCGCCTTCTTTTTTCTGCAGCTGCAATAATAAGGGAGAGTGGTTAGTGAGAGACCGTACCTCTATTCCTGGGAACGCTAAGTCCCAGAGACCCCCCAATGTATCAGCACACTGTCTTCCTTGTATAAAGGAGAAGCAGAATGCCCCCTCCCGCTACACAATGACAAGTATCTGTACTGAGAAGTAACTAGTGTACCACTGTCTGTACTTAGTAAAAGGAGTTTGTAGTAAAGAAATGGGACGGGTACTGCATGTACTGATTGTTATATACAGCGCTACAGCATTCCTCCATACATGATAAGGAGCAGATCTGGCGCGTGAGCCCAAAAAGGGGGCATGGCCTAGACAAAAGAGGGTGTGGCTCTACTGGAACGCTGCAGTTGCCATGCCTCCAGCCTCTCTGCCTCCCTATTACTGTCATGTATAAGACTTCCCCACGGAATACTCTTCATCACTCAAACTGTCCTATAATGAGTCAGGTCTTACTGACATTACAGCAACCTCCCAACTGTCCCGCATTCAGCAGTACAGTACCAGTTTCCTGGGACTGTCGCACTGTCCTACCCGTGGCCGGCAGTGTCCTGTAGTGGGGAGGGAGTTAGGGGGAGTGCAGGAGATAAGGAGAATAGATGCTATGCGCACGTGCATGCCATCTATTCACTATTCCATGGGAAGCTTGGGGGGCAGGCCAGCATCTCGTAGAGTGCTGGGCAAGCCCCTACAGTGATGCAATTGGGAGGAATCATGAAGCTCCACCACTTTTCCCAAAGCTCTACCCCTTTTCCTTAATGCTCCGGCCCTCTTACAGAAGCTCGGCCTTAGGTGCCCGAAAGATCCTGCAGCACTGAGCTACAATGTTGGGAGGTGTCACAGGGTCGTGGTGACACTGTCCTCCTCAGCTGGGAATAGGGCATGGGTCTATGTAATGCTACATCTGCCCATGGAGAAAGCTGGAGACATATACACATATACACCTATCTGCCAACCAGAACGTCTGTTACTAGTAATACTATCTAGGTGAATAAACAGTTACACCATATGTAGAGTGTTAGTAACTTACCTCATGTAAACGATGAATACGGCAATCAGTACTGTGCATATGATGAATACACAGACTATTCCATCGCCAACTCTCATATCTGTGCAAGAAAGACAGACATTGGGTCAGTGATCACATCTCATTTACAGCCATGTTACACTTTCCATGTCATTGTATAAAACATTATTAGTACATAGAACTGCGTCCTTACCATGAGAAGCATTGTTAGTATAGGTAATAATGAGGCATGGCAGGGTCATACTCACCGTGCATCCATTTCCAGTCCAAAAACTGGTCTATCTCCTCAGAATGAGATTCGTCATCTGGAGATGGCGACACGGAGGGGCGTCAGCTGCAGCTGAGCGATGTAAACCTGCAGGAACATCAAAATGGAAAGAGGGATCAGCCTTCTGTAATCCCTGATCCCACCCACCCACATCTCACAGGCTAAGGCCCACACAGTAACTGCCAATCACACTAATTCCATTGTTACCATAGCTAAACTGTGCTAGGCATATCCCCCCCCCTACAGCTAGACACTTATGTGACATCGGGCTTTGGGCCTTATTCAATATAAAGTATAAATGTACCCAAGTCATTAATTGGTTAAAAAAAAATCAAATAATTTAAGTGCCCACTTACCTCCCCTACCACATATCGGTGCTGCTCTGCCAAGGGCAGATAATAATAGTAGTAGTATTGCAGTCTTTGTGTAGAAACACATCATGCTCTCTACTCTCCTGAAACTTCCTATCAAAGGAGGCTGCTACAGCGTATGTCCTTATATGATGCCAGAGCTCTATTATGATGTGACAGTCAGGGCCGGATTAACAATGGGGCGGATGGAGCTGCAAATAGGCCCACAGGAGGAGACTGACAGCATAGACAGGAAAAAAACTTTTTCCTGTCACAGACTGTCAGCGGCTGTCCTCTCTCCCATGCCCCGGCTCCAGAACTCTCACCATTATGATTCACAGAACGGTGCAGGCATTGTGGTTGCCGCCCCTACTCTCCATTTTCTCCTTCTCCGGGGTCCTGACTGAGCCTGTCACTCACAAGCTCCGCCCCCAGACTACACGAGGAGCTCCTGTTGCTGCTGCTTGAAGCCTCGTAATTGTAAGTTATATGATGACTTCTTGATGAGCAGCATCGATTGGATTGTGTGCTGTGTGTGTAGTGTTTGTGTGTATGTATATGTGTTGGTGTGTACCGTATGTGTTTATAGTATTTGTGTACTGTATTTGTGTGTGGTGTGTACTGTGTGTATATATGTGGTAATGTGTGTAGTGTTCACTGTGTGTGGACTGTGTGTGTATAGGTGGTGGTGTGTGTGTGTACTGCATGTGTTTGTAGTGTGTACTGTCGAATACTGTGACAGAGACAACCTGCTGAAGGCCTAACAGCTATATATATGTACTACGGGATAGTGCGTATGTTATGCATACACATAATAAACATAATATCAAAGGTGATCTCATATTCACTAGTATAGTATAAAAGCATAAGAGGGTCCATTTTGTTTCTAGCTAGATGATACAGCAGATTCATCTTGAACTTTGTACACACTAACAAAGTACAATAACAACTTTGTTGGCAGTATTAATTCCACATACGCACATCCGAAAAGCTCTTAGAGTCCAGTTTAATTCCTAATATGGACACAGTCGAGGATCACGAGTATCTTTTAGTTTTCTTGACAATTGTCCTAATATTGCATAATACTGTATTCCAGATGTGTGAAATCATATGGGAGGGTTATAAGAATGGGGCGTAACTGTATGTTATAAAACTCATTGTTTTACATGAACCTGGGGTTGAAGCATTTGACTCAGGCTATGAGGATGTAGTCTCTAGACCTGTATAAGGCCATGATCCTTAAATAAAAGATATGTTCATTTGTTTTTCTAAATCTGACTTTATATAGTTATTTACTTTAACAGTAACTCAAACAACAAACAGCAACATGATGATTCATTTAATTAACACTAAGTATTTAACAGTACTGTGTGTATGTGGTGGTGCGTGTGTGTACTGTGTGTGTGTAGTGTCTATATGTGGTGTACGTGTGTAAATGTAGTGGGTGTGTGTACTGTATGTGTGTATATGTAGCGGTGGTGTGTATAGTGTGTGTGTGTGTATATAGGTGGTAATGTGTGTACTGTGTGTGTGTGTGTGTGTGTGTGTGTGTGTGTGTGTGTACTGCATGTGTTAGTAGTGTGTACTGTGTGTGTTTATGTGGTGGTAGGCAGGGATAAAAGTGAAACAACAAATGAATCCCTAGCGCTTATCAGGCCACCAAAACTGTTTGGCCAATGGCTATATTACTGTATGTATAATTCTTATGTAATGCTGCAGTACTGTGATGCCAGGGATAAGTCACAACAAAAAAAGGCAATAAGAATACCTAGGGTGTGCCATAACAAATTTATTAAAAATGAATATTACTGTACATACACAGTATGCACACATAATAACTAGAGATTATTAAAAATATATTATATGAACAATTGACTTATTTTATCTTCAAATAATTAAGGTTACCCAATAAGGATTTATGGACAGAAATCCTTAATCGATGGTATCCAATCCTAAAAATGTGCCATATAGAATTTTTGTTTCAACAGTTGTATTCCGATAAAGGGCCTAATTCAGATCTGTTCGCTCGCTAGCGGTTTTCGCTGCGCAGCGATCAGGTCACTACTGCGCATGCGTATGCACCGCACTGCCGGTAACTGACTCCTGGCAGTATCGCACACATGACTTAGTACACTGCGTTACTGCCAGGAGCCGGCCAGGGAGGCTGCAGAATGGGCCGAGTTGGGGTAATTACTATATAAGATTACACAGCACATGTGTTACCCCTTTCAGTGTGCGGTGCTGTGCTATGTGCATTTACAGTGTTACATCTCCAACTGCCCCAGCCTAGCTCTCTGGAGTGTGGGCAACACCTGATAAGGGGGTCCCTGCCCATACAGGCTTTATAGCAGTCACACATACAGTATAGATATAGGTATACGCAGTGATGCAGTAACAGTTCTTGTTTCATCATTTTGACAGAAAGGGGGCGGTTAGGACTGTACACCCTAATATCTCACATAATAAGAGGTACTACCATGCTGAGACTTATAGTGCCACGTAGACAGAACGAAAAAAGCAGGAGCACACATCAAGCACTAAGAACATTAATACTCAGAACAATTATAATAAATTCTACAATTTAACATGGAGTAATAATAAGGTTTGTTATATATATATAAACGCGCACATTATATAAATGTAGGCGCAGAGTCTAATGTGCCGGTTGTTATTCTTGCCACCCCCACAAGTAGGTCTGGACTTATATGTGGAATGGAGATGGACTTAGATGTAGAATGTCCTATCCCTCGGGCACCTGACTCATGAGATGTTATATCACATTAATGCGGATCTTAGCATTTTGATGATGTCACACACGCCGCCACCACCTACAGTCACGTTTGCATACTCCTTTTCCAGGTCTTTTGGCCGCTATCAAACAGGTGTTGCAGTGGCAGTAGCTATGGGATGGTGGTGTTGGAGTTGCAGCTTGTGCAGCGGTAGGCTTGAGATGGTGGTGGTGAGGGTCGCGGTGGTGAGAGTGCTGGAGCTGCGGGTGGAGGGCGTGATGTTGAGTGGCGGGTCTTCCACGCATTTCTCAATATCTGTGAGAATGAAATAAAGGAGACATCATGTTACTATTACTCTTTTTCTTTCATTTCTAATACAACATAGAGACAGATATATGCCCTGCAATAGGGGACTATAGCATGGTGGTAGCACCTGACAAATACACATATATAAAACATCCATTTTCAATGGAGATAATACTTTTCTCTCATGAGGTAAAACTATGGACTTATTAGTTTGTGCTGTGGTGTTATTATATAGATACAGTGTCTAGTTATTATTACCTCTTTCAATAGTCGCCTTCTTTTTTCTGCAGCTGCAATAATAAGGGAGAGTGGTTAGTGAGAGACCGTACCTCTATTCCTGGGAACGCTAAGTCCCAGAGACCCCCCAATGTATCAGCACACTGTCTTCCTTGTATAAAGGAGAAGCAGAATGCCCCCTCCCGCTACACAATGACAAGTATCTGTACTGAGAAGTAACTAGTGTACCACTGTCTGTACTTAGTAAAAGGAGTTTGTAGTAAAGAAATGGGACGGGTACTGCATGTACTGATTGTTATATACAGCGCTACAGCATTCCTCCATACATGATAAGGAGCAGATCTGGCGCGTGAGCCCAAAAAGGGGGCATGGCCTAGACAAAAGAGGGTGTGGCTCTACTGGAACGCTGCAGTTGCCATGCCTCCAGCCTCTCTGCCTCCCTATTACTGTCATGTATAAGACTTCCCCACGGAATACTCTTCATCACTCAAACTGTCCTATAATGAGTCAGGTCTTACTGACATTACAGCAACCTCCCAACTGTCCCGCATTCAGCAGTACAGTACCAGTTTCCTGGGACTGTCGCACTGTCCTACCCGTGGCCGGCAGTGTCCTGTAGTGGGGAGGGAGTTAGGGGGAGTGCAGGAGATAAGGAGAATAGATGCTATGCGCACGTGCATGCCATCTATTCACTATTCCATGGGAAGCTTGGGGGGCAGGCCAGCATCTCGTAGAGTGCTGGGCAAGCCCCTACAGTGATGCAATTGGGAGGAATCATGAAGCTCCACCACTTTTCCCAAAGCTCTACCCCTTTTCCTTAATGCTCCGGCCCTCTTACAGAAGCTCGGCCTTAGGTGCCCGAAAGATCCTGCAGCACTGAGCTACAATGTTGGGAGGTGTCACAGGGTCGTGGTGACACTGTCCTCCTCAGCTGGGAATAGGGCATGGGTCTATGTAATGCTACATCTGCCCATGGAGAAAGCTGGAGACATATACACATATACACCTATCTGCCAACCAGAACGTCTGTTACTAGTAATACTATCTAGGTGAATAAACAGTTACACCATATGTAGAGTGTTAGTAACTTACCTCATGTAAACGATGAATACGGCAATCAGTACTGTGCATATGATGAATACACAGACTATTCCATCGCCAACTCTCATATCTGTGCAAGAAAGACAGACATTGGGTCAGTGATCACATCTCATTTACAGCCATGTTACACTTTCCATGTCATTGTATAAAACATTATTAGTACATAGAACTGCGTCCTTACCATGAGAAGCATTGTTAGTATAGGTAATAATGAGGCATGGCAGGGTCATACTCACCGTGCATCCATTTCCAGTCCAAAAACTGGTCTATCTCCTCAGAATGAGATTCGTCATCTGGAGATGGCGACACGGAGGGGCGTCAGCTGCAGCTGAGCGATGTAAACCTGCAGGAACATCAAAATGGAAAGAGGGATCAGCCTTCTGTAATCCCTGATCCCACCCACCCACATCTCACAGGCTAAGGCCCACACAGTAACTGCCAATCACACTAATTCCATTGTTACCATAGCTAAACTGTGCTAGGCATATCCCCCCCCCTACAGCTAGACACTTATGTGACATCGGGCTTTGGGCCTTATTCAATATAAAGTATAAATGTACCCAAGTCATTAATTGGTTAAAAAAAAATCAAATAATTTAAGTGCCCACTTACCTCCCCTACCACATATCGGTGCTGCTCTGCCAAGGGCAGATAATAATAGTAGTAGTATTGCAGTCTTTGTGTAGAAACACATCATGCTCTCTACTCTCCTGAAACTTCCTATCAAAGGAGGCTGCTACAGCGTATGTCCTTATATGATGCCAGAGCTCTATTATGATGTGACAGTCAGGGCCGGATTAACAATGGGGCGGATGGAGCTGCAAATAGGCCCACAGGAGGAGACTGACAGCATAGACAGGAAAAAAACTTTTTCCTGTCACAGACTGTCAGCGGCTGTCCTCTCTCCCATGCCCCGGCTCCAGAACTCTCACCATTATGATTCACAGAACGGTGCAGGCATTGTGGTTGCCGCCCCTACTCTCCATTTTCTCCTTCTCCGGGGTCCTGACTGAGCCTGTCACTCACAAGCTCCGCCCCCAGACTACACGAGGAGCTCCTGTTGCTGCTGCTTGAAGCCTCGTAATTGTAAGTTATATGATGACTTCTTGATGAGCAGCATCGATTGGATTGTGTGCTGTGTGTGTAGTGTTTGTGTGTATGTATATGTGTTGGTGTGTACCGTATGTGTTTATAGTATTTGTGTACTGTATTTGTGTGTGGTGTGTACTGTGTGTATATATGTGGTAATGTGTGTAGTGTTCACTGTGTGTGGACTGTGTGTGTATAGGTGGTGGTGTGTGTGTGTACTGCATGTGTTTGTAGTGTGTACTGTCGAATACTGTGACAGAGACAACCTGCTGAAGGCCTAACAGCTATATATATGTACTACGGGATAGTGCGTATGTTATGCATACACATAATAAACATAATATCAAAGGTGATCTCATATTCACTAGTATAGTATAAAAGCATAAGAGGGTCCATTTTGTTTCTAGCTAGATGATACAGCAGATTCATCTTGAACTTTGTACACACTAACAAAGTACAATAACAACTTTGTTGGCAGTATTAATTCCACATACGCACATCCGAAAAGCTCTTAGAGTCCAGTTTAATTCCTAATATGGACACAGTCGAGGATCACGAGTATCTTTTAGTTTTCTTGACAATTGTCCTAATATTGCATAATACTGTATTCCAGATGTGTGAAATCATATGGGAGGGTTATAAGAATGGGGCGTAACTGTATGTTATAAAACTCATTGTTTTACATGAACCTGGGGTTGAAGCATTTGACTCAGGCTATGAGGATGTAGTCTCTAGACCTGTATAAGGCCATGATCCTTAAATAAAAGATATGTTCATTTGTTTTTCTAAATCTGACTTTATATAGTTATTTACTTTAACAGTAACTCAAACAACAAACAGCAACATGATGATTCATTTAATTAACACTAAGTATTTAACAGTACTGTGTGTATGTGGTGGTGCGTGTGTGTACTGTGTGTGTGTAGTGTCTATATGTGGTGTACGTGTGTAAATGTAGTGGGTGTGTGTACTGTATGTGTGTATATGTAGCGGTGGTGTGTATAGTGTGTGTGTGTGTATATAGGTGGTAATGTGTGTACTGTGTGTGTGTGTGTGTGTGTGTGTGTGTGTGTGTGTGTACTGCATGTGTTAGTAGTGTGTACTGTGTGTGTTTATGTGGTGGTAGGCAGGGATAAAAGTGAAACAACAAATGAATCCCTAGCGCTTATCAGGCCACCAAAACTGTTTGGCCAATGGCTATATTACTGTATGTATAATTCTTATGTAATGCTGCAGTACTGTGATGCCAGGGATAAGTCACAACAAAAAAAGGCAATAAGAATACCTAGGGTGTGCCATAACAAATTTATTAAAAATGAATATTACTGTACATACACAGTATGTACACATAATAACTAGAGATTATTAAAAATATATTATATGAACAATTGACTTATTTTATCTTCAAATAATTAAGGTTACCCAATAAGGATTTATGGACAGAAATCCTTAATCGATGGTATCCAATCCTAAAAATGTGCCATATAGAATTTTTGTTTCAACAGTTGTATTCCGATAAAGGGCCTAATTCAGATCTGTTCGCTCGCTAGCGGTTTTCGCTGCGCAGCGATCAGGTCACTACTGCGCATGCGTATGCACCGCACTGCCGGTAACTGACTCCTGGCAGTATCGCACACATGACTTAGTACACTGCGTTACTGCCAGGAGCCGGCCAGGGAGGCTGCAGAATGGGCCGAGTTGGGGTAATTACTATATAAGATTACACAGCACATGTGTTACCCCTTTCAGTGTGCGGTGCTGTGCTATGTGCATTTACAGTGTTACATCTCCAACTGCCCCAGCCTAGCTCTCTGGAGTGTGGGCAACACCTGATAAGGGGGTCCCTGCCCATACAGGCTTTATAGCAGTCACACATACAGTATAGATATAGGTATACGCAGTGATGCAGTAACAGTTCTTGTTTCATCATTTTGACAGAAAGGGGGCGGTTAGGACTGTACACCCTAATATCTCACATAATAAGAGGTACTACCATGCTGAGACTTATAGTGCCACGTAGACAGAACGAAAAAAGCAGGAGCACACATCAAGCACTAAGAACATTAATACTCAGAACAATTATAATAAATTCTACAATTTAACATGGAGTAATAATAAGGTTTGTTATATATATATAAACGCGCACATTATATAAATGTAGGCGCAGAGTCTAATGTGCCGGTTGTTATTCTTGCCACCCCCACAAGTAGGTCTGGACTTATATGTGGAATGGAGATGGACTTAGATGTAGAATGTCCTATCCCTCGGGCACCTGACTCATGAGATGTTATATCACATTAATGCGGATCTTAGCATTTTGATGATGTCACACACGCCGCCACCACCTACAGTCACGTTTGCATACTCCTTTTCCAGGTCTTTTGGCCGCTATCAAACAGGTGTTGCAGTGGCAGTAGCTATGGGATGGTGGTGTTGGAGTTGCAGCTTGTGCAGCGGTAGGCTTGAGATGGTGGTGGTGAGGGTCGCGGTGGTGAGAGTGCTGGAGCTGCGGGTGGAGGGCGTGATGTTGAGTGGCGGGTCTTCCACGCATTTCTCAATATCTGTGAGAATGAAATAAAGGAGACATCATGTTACTATTACTCTTTTTCTTTCATTTCTAATACAACATAGAGACAGATATATGCCCTGCAATAGGGGACTATAGCATGGTGGTAGCACCTGACAAATACACATATATAAAACATCCATTTTCAATGGAGATAATACTTTTCTCTCATGAGGTAAAACTATGGACTTATTAGTTTGTGCTGTGGTGTTATTATATAGATACAGTGTCTAGTTATTATTACCTCTTTCAATAGTCGCCTTCTTTTTTCTGCAGCTGCAATAATAAGGGAGAGTGGTTAGTGAGAGACCGTACCTCTATTCCTGGGAACGCTAAGTCCCAGAGACCCCCCAATGTATCAGCACACTGTCTTCCTTGTATAAAGGAGAAGCAGAATGCCCCCTCCCGCTACACAATGACAAGTATCTGTACTGAGAAGTAACTAGTGTACCACTGTCTGTACTTAGTAAAAGGAGTTTGTAGTAAAGAAATGGGACGGGTACTGCATGTACTGATTGTTATATACAGCGCTACAGCATTCCTCCATACATGATAAGGAGCAGATCTGGCGCGTGAGCCCAAAAAGGGGGCATGGCCTAGACAAAAGAGGGTGTGGCTCTACTGGAACGCTGCAGTTGCCATGCCTCCAGCCTCTCTGCCTCCCTATTACTGTCATGTATAAGACTTCCCCACGGAATACTCTTCATCACTCAAACTGTCCTATAATGAGTCAGGTCTTACTGACATTACAGCAACCTCCCAACTGTCCCGCATTCAGCAGTACAGTACCAGTTTCCTGGGACTGTCGCACTGTCCTACCCGTGGCCGGCAGTGTCCTGTAGTGGGGAGGGAGTTAGGGGGAGTGCAGGAGATAAGGAGAATAGATGCTATGCGCACGTGCATGCCATCTATTCACTATTCCATGGGAAGCTTGGGGGGCAGGCCAGCATCTCGTAGAGTGCTGGGCAAGCCCCTACAGTGATGCAATTGGGAGGAATCATGAAGCTCCACCACTTTTCCCAAAGCTCTACCCCTTTTCCTTAATGCTCCGGCCCTCTTACAGAAGCTCGGCCTTAGGTGCCCGAAAGATCCTGCAGCACTGAGCTACAATGTTGGGAGGTGTCACAGGGTCGTGGTGACACTGTCCTCCTCAGCTGGGAATAGGGCATGGGTCTATGTAATGCTACATCTGCCCATGGAGAAAGCTGGAGACATATACACATATACACCTATCTGCCAACCAGAACGTCTGTTACTAGTAATACTATCTAGGTGAATAAACAGTTACACCATATGTAGAGTGTTAGTAACTTACCTCATGTAAACGATGAATACGGCAATCAGTACTGTGCATATGATGAATACACAGACTATTCCATCGCCAACTCTCATATCTGTGCAAGAAAGACAGACATTGGGTCAGTGATCACATCTCATTTACAGCCATGTTACACTTTCCATGTCATTGTATAAAACATTATTAGTACATAGAACTGCGTCCTTACCATGAGAAGCATTGTTAGTATAGGTAATAATGAGGCATGGCAGGGTCATACTCACCGTGCATCCATTTCCAGTCCAAAAACTGGTCTATCTCCTCAGAATGAGATTCGTCATCTGGAGATGGCGACACGGAGGGGCGTCAGCTGCAGCTGAGCGATGTAAACCTGCAGGAACATCAAAATGGAAAGAGGGATCAGCCTTCTGTAATCCCTGATCCCACCCACCCACATCTCACAGGCTAAGGCCCACACAGTAACTGCCAATCACACTAATTCCATTGTTACCATAGCTAAACTGTGCTAGGCATATCCCCCCCCCTACAGCTAGACACTTATGTGACATCGGGCTTTGGGCCTTATTCAATATAAAGTATAAATGTACCCAAGTCATTAATTGGTTAAAAAAAAATCAAATAATTTAAGTGCCCACTTACCTCCCCTACCACATATCGGTGCTGCTCTGCCAAGGGCAGATAATAATAGTAGTAGTATTGCAGTCTTTGTGTAGAAACACATCATGCTCTCTACTCTCCTGAAACTTCCTATCAAAGGAGGCTGCTACAGCGTATGTCCTTATATGATGCCAGAGCTCTATTATGATGTGACAGTCAGGGCCGGATTAACAATGGGGCGGATGGAGCTGCAAATAGGCCCACAGGAGGAGACTGACAGCATAGACAGGAAAAAAACTTTTTCCTGTCACAGACTGTCAGCGGCTGTCCTCTCTCCCATGCCCCGGCTCCAGAACTCTCACCATTATGATTCACAGAACGGTGCAGGCATTGTGGTTGCCGCCCCTACTCTCCATTTTCTCCTTCTCCGGGGTCCTGACTGAGCCTGTCACTCACAAGCTCCGCCCCCAGACTACACGAGGAGCTCCTGTTGCTGCTGCTTGAAGCCTCGTAATTGTAAGTTATATGATGACTTCTTGATGAGCAGCATCGATTGGATTGTGTGCTGTGTGTGTAGTGTTTGTGTGTATGTATATGTGTTGGTGTGTACCGTATGTGTTTATAGTATTTGTGTACTGTATTTGTGTGTGGTGTGTACTGTGTGTATATATGTGGTAATGTGTGTAGTGTTCACTGTGTGTGGACTGTGTGTGTATAGGTGGTGGTGTGTGTGTGTACTGCATGTGTTTGTAGTGTGTACTGTCGAATACTGTGACAGAGACAACCTGCTGAAGGCCTAACAGCTATATATATGTACTACGGGATAGTGCGTATGTTATGCATACACATAATAAACATAATATCAAAGGTGATCTCATATTCACTAGTATAGTATAAAAGCATAAGAGGGTCCATTTTGTTTCTAGCTAGATGATACAGCAGATTCATCTTGAACTTTGTACACACTAACAAAGTACAATAACAACTTTGTTGGCAGTATTAATTCCACATACGCACATCCGAAAAGCTCTTAGAGTCCAGTTTAATTCCTAATATGGACACAGTCGAGGATCACGAGTATCTTTTAGTTTTCTTGACAATTGTCCTAATATTGCATAATACTGTATTCCAGATGTGTGAAATCATATGGGAGGGTTATAAGAATGGGGCGTAACTGTATGTTATAAAACTCATTGTTTTACATGAATCTGGGGTTGAAGCATTTGACTCAGGCTATGAGGATGTAGTCTCTAGACCTGTATAAGGCCGTGGTCCTTAAATAAAAGATATGTTCATTTGTTTTTCTAAATCTGACTTTATATAGTTATTTACTTTAACAGTAACTCAAACAACAAACAGCAACATGATGATTAATTTAATTAACACTAAGTATTTAACAATTTGGGGGCTCGTCCGGGATCTATAGATCTCGATCTCTTCATCAAATTCTCAAAGGGGTGTGCCAGCCAGCCAGCAGCTGAGGATGGAAGGAATATCCCAAGTCATTACAGCACTGGTAAGTATAGAATACCATGGTATGTGCTATATTCCAGTACATGCTGTTTCTGTACCTGCCAGCTGTCTGTGTGATTGTATTTTTTTTATAATATGAGAATTAGGAGTGGAGAGACTGACTAAGCTAGGAAAATAACTCAGGGACCTGTTTGTTGTTGCTTGTTTGTAAAATGAATCCCAAAGTTGTGTTCAAGTCGGTTGAAGGACCAAGTAGCGAGGAATAGTAACTCGGGAATAATGATTGACAGATGCTGTTGCATGAAAAAAAGAATAAATAAGAATACTTAAATTAATTAATTAATGTAAAGTTTGTATTTGGGCAGAGAAATAGTGACCTGGGTTTTTTCACTCTATGAGTAATTGTGTGAATAAGTGCTGTGGACCATCTTCACGAGGTTTGAATGAGTTCCAATCTGAGCTCACAGTTAACGCTGTGAGTGTCAGATAAGATAAGAGCCAAAGTAATGTGAAAACACATAAATCACATCCCTAGTGAATAGCGACATATGTGTGCCAGAGTGTGAATTAAATAAATATGGTGATTACCCGAGGTTATAGGTGATTATAAATAATTTGATTGAAATTTTATACTGTAATACTGTGCAGCTGCTGATTGTTTTAACCATATATGGATTCTGGTAAATAACAGAATCTACAGACTAAAGCCCCAAATATATTCTGAGTCTGTTTGCTAACCTTGTTTATTAACATTTATTTATTGTGCACAAAAGAACGGAGCAACTCTAAAGAGGTGTTGTTTTAACCATAACCTAAGCCTGTTTGCTAACATTGTAGAGCACTAAGTTGACAAGCAACTTTTAACATGGCATGCATGTTGCTTTGTGATTGTAGTTTGTGATAAGAGGGACTACTGCAGTTTCCCAGTTGACAGACGTGTCGCGTGTGTGAAAGATTGCAGGGATTGCAAATTTTTCAGCGTATGGGAAGGGCAGGGAGGATTAACCCTAAGTGTGCATATCATGTATGGAAGAAATATTCCATAGAAGCACCAATTTTGTATAGTACTGTGACAAAGGGGTACAGTCTATGTTTTGCATTTCAATCATGCTGTATAATATTGGCCTGATCAACCAATACTAAGCGTATTTTGAAATCGGCAAAACTGTTGAAATCTGCAAGATATTGAAGTTTGCAAACTGTTTTTATTATTATTTAAAGTATGGGCGCCCAACTTATGAAACTCAGAATTTTAAACTAAGCACAGATTCAGTACAGCATGATAAGAAAATGAAATACTGTACATCAGGATTGAAATAAAAACTATGGTACCAAAAGAACACTCCCCTTGCGCTGGCGAAACTGTATTTAAATTTTTGTGTTTTATGGTGTCTTGTGTGTGGGACATAAAAGTTCAGTGTTTGTTCAGTTAAGTATATTCTCAGATCTGTGTCTAACAGAAACTTTCTGTCTGTGACTGGCATGATTACAAGTCTAATGAAAAGTGTTCATCTGATGTTACTATCTAACTATGAAGTGAAGTTTCCATATGGTATTGGTTAATACGTAAAGTCTTTAATTCAATATATTGTGAAAAGATCTGCCAGCATATTAATGGCTGGATGCCGTGTGTTGTATTGCATTATAAAGGAAAATAAAAAGTTTTTTTCTGTAAAATAAGCCTTCAGTTTCCAATGCTGTGTAACACGGAGAGGTAGGGAGCTGTGACAGCACCCCCTTTCCAGCAGCAGCATAGTAGTATCCAGAAGCAGCATCGTAGTAAAGAGAAAAAAAAAGTGTTCAGTGAGTTTTGATTCTTTTCATCTAATGAGATGGATCATAATAAGCATGGGCCAGTGGTTTCCAGGCTTTTTTGAATCATGGCGCCCTAGAGTGTCAGAATTTTTTTTCGCGGCACCCCTGGGCCAAAAATTTCTTATTGAGAAATGTAAAGATAGATATTGCATTGAGTGGATCGCGTTTGTACGTCGTCCTTGGGGTCAGTTGTGTGGTGGGGGACGGGATTTACTCTGTTTGGCCACATGTTTTGTGGCTGGCGGCCATCAGCGCTGGTTTTGCCTATTATATTGACCATGAATAATTTGAATTGGTCCTGGACCGCCAACCCAGTGCGCCCCTGCGGGTGTCCCGGGGCGCCCCAGGGAGCTGCGGCACATAAGTTTGGGAACCTCTGGCATAGGCAATACTCTACATATGTTTTCTGCTACAAATATTACAGTGATTGTAATTTTAAATGTTTGTTATACAAATGAGCTACTCTATTTTTTTTTTATATAAGAACTAATATCTTAAACAGATAGTCTGTAGAGGAAGCTGCCAATAGAAAAAAAAATGTCAGCGCTAATAGCGTTAAAGCTAACAAATCTGCATCTGGCAGATAGTCAAGAAGACAACGCCCTATCCCTGCACACAGATTTCTCCCTCTCATATAAAGGGCTATACGGGGGTACAGTTTTCAAAGCAGCAGTTAGAATCATAGAAAATAAAATAAAGGTATAATTCTGTAAAGTATATGCTGTAAATCACAGATTGCTACAAACAATTGATCATTACGCTTCCAGTATTAACACACTTTTAGGCAATTCTTCAAATTTATTTGGAAGAAACCTAATTTGTAAGTTACAGTGTAAGATATACTGCATGACGGATGAGATATTTTTAAAGATTCCAGAAAGTATAGAATAGGGAAAGATTCAGTTGGATACATAGCATACATATATATCACTTGCCCTGTGTTTCTATGAATGGAGGTAAAGGATATGCTTGCTAAAATCCATAACAAAGTATAGGCATTGATATTATAGATATAGATTGCAGAGGTTCTTAGTGGACTGCATAATATGCAGTGATGAACCAGGTACCATAAACAAAAAGTGTAAGGGTATGATTGTATAGAAAAGCTATACAGATAATGTGAGAGATTTTTGGATTTGTTAAGTTTGTCTGAATGGGTGAGTTTTCAGGGAATGCGTGTATGTGGGAAGGCATTCCATAGAATGGATGCAATCCAAGGAAAGTTGTAGTTGTGCATGGAAGCAAGTAATGAGTATGGATGTGAGACGTAGATCTGGTGTAAAGTGAATTGAGTGGACTGGCCAGTCTGAATGATATTTTGAGATAAGCAAGGAAATGTATAGTATGTTGGTGTAGTATGATTACTAACCTTGTGTGTAAGTAATGGTAGAATACAGAATACCCAATGAGAAAATTGTAAGGTTGATGGAATAGATTACACTGTATGGGATTAGATTATGCAAAAGATTTATAGACAATCTTTCTTTGTACTTGCAAAATTAACCTACATTCTTTTTACCTACAGATGGTGTAACCAGTATGTGGATGATATACCTTTGTGCTATAAATTATTTGAAGTGTTGGTGTCAGATACTAAACAGTTGTGTTTTCTTGCAGAACAGGACACAAGGTGTCGCAAGACAAAATTTGACGGTGTGCTGACATAGTTAACTACCTAGGTCATTATTTGGCAGTAGGCCAAAGACAGTTAAAACCCTCAGAGGGTGGAGCCTTGATATATATTTATTAAGAGATACATATGTATGACCAGATGATAAATCTCTGAATACAGTAATTTTTTGGGGGTGAATGATATGTTCATGCATTCAAGTTCATATCCAAAGAAATTATAGAAGGTAATACAATATTACACTTTATCATGAATAAGACATTATGGATACAAAGTTAGAGCCAAACCATCATCTTATGTATAATCAAGAAAAAAATATATATATACATTTAGAACTGTGGTTAAGCAGTAGATTTTGTATGATGTGTACATCTTACCTCTGACAGTATACAACTTTGATACAGCTGCATACTTGTCTTCCTCACCCCCAAAAATGCAAATTACATTGCATTTAAAAAAAAACCTGACAGTAACAGGAGGAAAACTTTCTCTAGCATCCATAGGGGATAATGGGATGGTGAATTACAGTGCGTTAACTTAAATTAGTATGTAAATTAGTATTAGTAATAGTAAAGTGTAGCTGCCAACTTTTACTATGGGAAATGTCATGAGTTATGCAAATCTAAGGGTAACTAGCATGAAATAGATTCACAAGCTTTCTATGGTAGGATGAAGTTTAATGGAGAAGTGTACATTGTGTTCTGGCATATGACCAAAATAACAAATTATGTGATAATGAGAGGGATCGTGATGGTGATAAAGAAAGCTATAGCATGTTTACTGCAGATGGTTGGGTTGATTAAAAAAACATTGTTTTAATACAACATAGTTTAATGCTAAAAAAAAGGAACTATAGTATGTGTAACAGGTGTTAAGGGGTTATTTGAGAAATGAATAATAAGGCCAGAGGTGTGATCTATTGTTTCAAAGACAGTAAAGTTTCTTTACTGATAGAAAGAGTTTATAGGAGTTTGGAAAATATGTTTCAATTAATATGTGTAATGTTGAGGGGAAAAAAAAAGTCATAATTTGACAGGGAAGGTTTAAAGAATTAAGCATTATTAATCTACTAAAGAGACAGGAAAGGCAGAATTTGAATCATGGCATGGTTCTATCGTTGGTTCAATAGAGGTAGAATTACACCTAAGCCTCTGCTTAGCCTCTCTTCTATATAAATCTTTTTGTTGTTCTTTTTGGAATCCAGCAAAGATATATTATCCAGAGCAAAGATATATTATCCAGAGACTGATTCAAAACTACAAAATTATTTGACAATTCAAATGTGTCACGCAAATATTTAAACAGTTACAAGAATATCAAACGCTGCAAGAACCTTGGAAAGATATTTAAGCAACACGAAAACACACAGTCCGGCACAGGACAAATCACTGAGAGTTATGGTGAGAAGTTGCTTATGTTTTGGTTCCATTACAGATCGCATAGAATGGTCCTTGGCAAGTACCGCTGACTGCTGATACAGCCGTTGCAAAGGCTGCAGAAGAAGGACATCTAGATCCATGAGCTTGCAATGAAATGAGAAGGTCAGAGACCAGAGCTTAAAGGAATCTAAGACTAAAATAAATAAATAAAACAATTGTATGGAGATACAGAGACTGTTACTACTGTTACTACCACAGAGTTGTATTTGAATGAACCCTTCAATCAAGATGGAGATGATTATGATCATTGATAATAGACTATGTGCTTATAAGCTAATATCCTACAGAACTTTTAACATTTCTGAAAGTATACGGGAGCAATGTTATCTATAACAGCATTAGGACTTGTTTTCTTTTTTATTTGAAGAGAGAGCGAGCAGACGTGTGGTCTAGGTATAAGTACTCATCCATTATTGTGGATGGGAATTATTTCAATAAGACCATTCCTTCCTCTTTTCTAAGCAGGAAATCCAGAGGGATTTATAACTGGTGTAACGAACAACCTTTGAAAAACGTGGTTGTGAGTATTATACTCCACTTGAAGACAGATGTATAGATTAATGCATGGATAATTTAATAATTTATATTATTCCAAGGAGTATCCAGTCCAGCAATACCATTAATTGTTGGAAAGATTTTGGGTACTGCTGCTATATAAATTGTATTGATAATTATTATTATAATTGTTAGATATGTATACAAAGACATCAGCATTGTATAGTAACAGACCAAAGTTCTTTATGTAAGTTACATTTGATGCGATTACCAAAATTTTATAGAGTTGTGATAATAGTGAAACAGTCACATGTGTATAGATACAACAGTATCTCAAGAAAGAACCACTGGTCATAATATCAGCTACACATATCGGGTGTAATTCAGTTAGTGGAAATAAAATAGGTCAATAATACAGGAAAAATGAACTTATGTAGATAGAAAAGGTTGATTTAAGTAAATGTAAAAAGATTGTTACAATACACAAACCTAATGTTTCTAGATGTACTAGATATAATGAGCTAGGTATATAAAAAGTAATGGTCACATATGATGTTCATTAAAGTTTATGATTTAGTAAATGTATTTTACCAGGAGTAGATTCAAAGGTTAAAAGAGATATCATACATAACGGAGAATGTTAGTTGTCACTATGTCCTTAGGATATGATATACAATTGGTTACCTATTAATTCTGAAGATGTTTGTTATTTAAGAAGATTAATTTAGCAATTTTATACAAAAACACATAATAACTTAAGAAAAGTTTTCTTGCAGGATGAACTATTCCTAAAAAGAGTAATTGACTCAGTAATCAGGAAACATGTTCCTGCCACCAGAGCATCAATAAAACCTCGAATTGGTAAAGGTGGAGAATAAGTTCTCCTATGGCTAATGAAGTCGTATGATTAATCAACTGGGAGTTGACGTTTTATTTCATTTAGTTATTGATAACATGATTGAACTTTATGATAGGATATGCCAGGACAGTGGATATTTATGATGATTCCAGGACATTGGACATGAACTATTATACTACCACATTGTTCTACATTCTCTAATACCACAAATTGGAGGATATTGTTGATTTCCGGAAATAGCACTTTGAGTTCACGGCTGTGCTTATTGTACCAAAGACATTACAGATCCTGATACATGTATTGCCAAGTATATAAAGGAGGCCCATGATATAAAAGAAGAACTTTAACCAAGGCATTATGATATGGACTGGAAAAGATAAATGTTTAAATCCTAGTATTCAATTTTCAGGATTAGGAAAATGTTTTTTAAGTATATTGTATGTGATGATGTATTCTGTGATGAGGTTTATTCTTGTGATCATTATAGCCATTCTTTGGTGACCCCGACCCCGACGTAATTATACCACATTCTTTTTATGTACACTACCTACAGGTGAGGCTTATGCTGTATTTAGAAGGCTACTGCCAGACGCAGAATAGCAATATTACATGAAATGATTATTAGTGAACTATACGTTCCCAGAAATTCTCCTGAGATGACAGGGAACATGGATAATGTCCCTGATCAAAGGGTGGAGCTGACGAATACTGTGACAGAGACAACCTGCTGAAGGCCTAACAGCTATATATATGTACTACTGCTACTGCTCTGGACACTGCCAAACAAACATATTTTCAATCTCTCATCTCTGCTCAAGCCTCTAACCCCAAGCGACTTTTTAATACATTTAAATCACTTCTTGTCCCTCCCTCACCTAACCCACCAGCCACTGTCAGTGCGCAAGATCTTGCTTCCTATTTCAAGGACAAGATTGACAAGATCCGAAATGAAATGGTATGCTCTTCCACAGCAAGTGACCTGCTCAATTCCCTGCCTGAACCCTCTAACACCTTCTCTTCCTTTGATCCTACAAATGAAGATGAAGTATCTGCACTCTTTTCATCTGCCTACTCTAATACCTCTCCCCTTGACTCTATACCCTCACAAATTAGTAAAGCTCTGTCTACTGTGCTCATCCCAACCTTATCAAAAATCTGTAATCTCTCCCTGTCTACTGGTATCTTTCCTTCTCTATACAAGCATGCAGTGATTACTCCCATTCTGAAAAAACACAACTCTGACCCGAACGCTCTCTCTAACTACCGTCCCATCTCTCAGCTCCCATGCCCCTCCAAGCTACTGGAGAGACTTGCCTACACTCGCCTCACACACTTTCTTAACTCACACAGCCTACTGGACCCACTTCAGTCAGGATTTCGTGCCCAACACTCCACAGAGACAGCACTGACTAAGGTAGTGAACGATTTGGTCACTGCTAAATCTAAAGGACATTTCTCTCTACTTATTCTCCTTGATCTCTCTGCTGCTTTTGACACTGTTGACCACTCTCTTCTCATACAAACACTACAATCCCTAGGTATTCAGGACACAGCCCTTTCTTGGTTCTCATCCTACCTATCTAATCGCTCCTTCAGTGTTCGTTTCTCTGATTCCACCTCTCCTTCGCTACCTCTCTCAGTTGGAGTACCGCAAGGCTCAGTCCTAGGTCCTCTGCTTTTCTCTATCTATACCACATCTCTTGGCAAACTAATCAACTCTTTCGGATTTCAGTACCATCTGTATGCGGATGATACTCAAATCTACCTATCCTCCCCTGATTTGTCACCATCTGTATTGGGCCGTGTCACTGCATGCCTTTCTGCCATTTCATCTTGGATGACATCTCGCCACCTCAAACTTAATATTTCCAAAACAGAATTAATTATATTTCCACCGGCCAATAGTAGTTTCCAACCTGATATCTCTATCACTGTTGAGAACTCTGCAATCACCCCTACCCCACAAGCTCGCTGCCTAGGTGTCATTCTTGACTCTGAACTGTCCTTTGTTACCCACATTCAATCTGTCTCAAGATCATGTTACATACATCTAAGAAACATATCCAAAATACGCCCTTATCTTGCACAAGACACAGCAAAAACTCTAATCCATGCTCTCATTATCTCCCGCATTGATTATTGTAATAGTCTCCTGACCGGTCTTCCCAAACATAGGCTCTCACCACTACAATCCATTTTGAATGCAGCTGCGAGACTAATCTTCCTTGCCAGACGTTCATCGTCTGCAGATCCGCTCTGTCAGTCCCTCCATTGGTTACCGGTATTCTACCGTATTAAATATAAAATACTTTTACTCACATACAAGGCTATTAACCAAACTGCACCAACATACATCTCTTCACTCATCTCAAAATATCTCCCTACCCGACCTCTCCGCTCTGCACAAGATCTACGTCTCTCATCCACACGCATTACTTGTTCACACTCAAAATTACAGGACTTTATCCGGGCTTCACCCACTCTGTGGAATGCCCTCCCACGCACAGTAAGACTCGCCTCTAGTCTCCGAACCTTTAAATGTTCCCTGAAAACTCACCTCTTCAGACAAGCCTATCAAATTCCAGACCCACCGACATAACCTTCAGTGCTTCCCTATCTAATTACATCCTCTGTAGAATATTCATAACATCACATATCTTGTCTTTCTTTAGTCTCACACCCTCCTGACACTTGGATAACTTTGTGGGGTATCATCATACAACCCATTAAGAACCTAGCAATCTGGTGGACCATTATGCAATAGGTAGCATCTATCCTTGTGTATCTATGCCTATTTCCCTATAGATTGTAAGCTTGCGAGCAGGGCCTTCCTACCTCTGTCTGTCTGTTTTTACCCAGTTTTGTTCTATTACTGTTGTTCTAATTGTAAAGCGCAACGGAATATGCTGCGCTATATAAGAAACTGTTAATAAATAAATAATAAATAAATAATAATACTACGGGATAGTGCGTATGTTATGCATACACATAATAAACATAATATCAAAGGTGATCTCATATTCACTAGTATAGTATAAAAGCATAAGAGGATCCATTTTGTTTCTAGCTAGATGATACAGCAGATTCATCTTGAACTTTGTACACACTAACAAAGTACAATAACAACTTTGTTGGCAGTATTAATTCCACATACGCACATCCGAAAAGCTCTTAGAGTCCAGTTTAATTCCTAATATGGACACAGTCGAGGATCACGAGTATCTTTTAGTTTTCTTGACAATTGTCCTAATATTGCATAATACTGTATTCCAGATGTGTGAAATCATATGGGAGGGTTATAAGAATGGGGCGTAACTGTATGTTATAAAACTCATTGTTTTACATGAATCTGGGGTTGAAGCATTTGACTCAGGCTATGAGGATGTAGTCTCTAGACCTGTATAAGGCCGTGGTCCTTAAATAAAAGATATGTTCATTTGTTTTTCTAAATCTGACTTTATATAGTTATTTACTTTAACAGTAACTCAAACAACAAACAGCAACATGATGATTAATTTAATTAACACTAAGTATTTAACAATTTGGGAACTCGTCCGGGATCTATAGATCTCGATCTCTTCATCAAATTCTCAAAGGGGTGTGCCAGCCAGCCAGCAGCTGAGGATGGAAGGAATATCCCAAGTCATTACAGCACTGGTAAGTATAGAATACCATGGTATGTGCTATATTCCAGTACATGCTGTTTCTGTACCTGCCAGCTGTCTGTGTGATTGTATTTTTTTAATAATATGAGAATTAGGAGTGGAGAGATTGACTAAGCTAGGAAAATAACTCAGGGACCTGTTTGTTGTTGCTTGTTTGTAAAATGAATCCCAAAGTTGTGTTCAAGTCAGTTGAAGGACCAAGTAGCGAGGAATAGTAACTCGGGAATAATGATTGACAGATGCTGTTGCATGAAAAAAAGAATAAATAAGAATACTTAAATTAATTAATTAATGTAAAGTTTGTATTTGGGCAGAGAAATAGTGACCTGGGTTTTTTCACTCTGAGTAATTGTGTGAATAAGTGCTGTGGACCATCTTCACGAGGTTTGAATGAGTTTCAATCTGAGCTCACAGTTAACGCTGTGAGTGTCAGATAAGATAAGAGCCAAAGTAATGTGAAAACACATAAATCACATCCCTAGTGAATAGCGACATATGTGTGCCAGAGTGTGAATTAAATAAATAGGGTGATTACCCGAGGTTATAGGTGATTATAAATAATTTGATTGAAATTTTATACTGTAATACTGTGCAGCTGCTGATTGTTTTAACCATACATGGATTCTGGTAAATAACAGAATCTACAGACTAAAGCCCCAAATATATTCTGAGTCTGTTTGCTAACCTTGTTTATTAACATTTATTTATTGTGCACAAAAGAACGGAGCAACTCTAAAGAGGTGTTGTTTTAACCATAACCTAAGCCTGTTTGCTAACATTGTAGAGCACTAAGTTGACAAGCAACTTTTAACATGGCATGCATGTTGCTTTGTGATTGTAGTTTGTGATAAGAGGGACTACTGCAGTTTCCCAGTTGACAGACGTGTCGCGTGTGTGAAAGATTGCAGGGATTGCAAATTTTTCAGCGTATGGGAAGGGCAGGGAGGATTAACCCTAAGTGTGCATATCATGTATGGAAGAAATATTCCATAGAAGCACCAATTTTGTATAGTACTGTGACAAAGGGGTACAGTCTATGTTTTGCATTTCAATCATGCTGTATAATATTGGCCTGATCAACCAATACTAAGCGTATTTTGAAATCGGCAAAACTGTTGAAATCTGCAAGATATTGAAGTTTGCAAACTGTTTTTATTATTATTTAAAGTATGGGCGCCCAATTTTATGAAACTCAGAATTTTAAACTAAGCACAGATTCAGTACAGCATGATAAGAAAATGAAATACTGTACATCAGGATTGAAATAAAAACTATGGTACCAAAAGAACACTCCCCTTGCGCTGGCAAAACTGTATTTACATTTTTGTGTTTTATGGTGTCTTGTGTGGGGGACATAAAAGTTCAGTGTTTGTTCAGTTAAGTATATTCTCAGATCTGTGTCTAACAGAAACTTTCTGTCTGTGACTGGCATGATTACAAGTCTAATGAAAAGTGTTCATCTGATGTTACTATCTAACTATGAAGTGAAGTTTCCATATGGTATTGGTTAATACGTAAAGTCTTTAATTCAATATATTGTGAAAAGGTCTGCCAGCATATTAATGGCTGGATGCCGTGTGTTGTATTGCATTATAAAGGAAAATAAAAAGTTTTTTTCTGTAAAATAAGCCTTCAGTTTCCAATGCTGTGTAACACGGAGAGGTAGGGAGCTGTGACAGCACCCCCTTTCCAGCAGCAGCATAGTAGTATCCAGAAGCAGCATCGTAGTGATTGTAATTTTAAATGTTTGTTATACAAATGAGCTACTCTATTTTTTTTTTTAATATAAGAACTAATATCTTAAACAGATAGTCTGTAGAGGAAGCTGCCAATAGAAAAAAAAATGTCAGCGCTAACAGCGTTAAAGCTAAGAAATCTGCATCTGGCAGATAGTCAAGAAGACAACGCCCTATCCCTGCACACAGATTTCTCCCTCTCATATAAAGGGCTATACAGGGGTAGAGTTTTCAAAGCAGCAGTTAGAATCATAGAAAATAAAATAAAGGTATAATTCTGTAAAGTATATGCTGTAAATCACAGATTGCTACAAACAATTGATCATTACGCTTCCAGTATTAACACACTTTTAGGCAATTCTTCAAATTTATTTGGTAGAAACCTAATTTGTAAGTTACAGTGTAAGATATACTGCATGACGGATGAGATATTTTTAAAGATTCCAGAAAGTATAGAATAGGGAAAGATTCAGTTGGATACATAGCATACATATATATCACTTGCCCTGTGTTTCTATGAATGGAGGTAAAGGATATGCTTGCTAAAATCCATAACAAAGTATAGGCATTGATATTATAGATATAGATTGCAGAGGTTCTTAGTGGACTGCATAATATGCAGTGATGAACCAGGTACCATAAACAAAAAGTGTAAGGGTATGATTGTATAGAAAAGCTATACAGATAATGTGAGAGATTTTTGGATTTGTTAAGTTTGTCTGAATGGGTGAGTTTTCAGGGAATGCGTGTATGTGGGAAGGCATTCCATAGAATGGATGCAATCCAAGGAAAGTTGTAGTTGTGCATGGAAGCAAGTAATGAGTATGGATGTGAGACGTAGATCTGGTGTAAAGTGAATTGAGTGGACTGGCCAGTCTGAATGATATTTTGAGATAAGCAAGGAAATGTATAGTATGTTGGTGTAGTATGATTACTAACCTTGTGTGTAAGTAATGGTAGAATACAAAATACCCAATGAGAAAATTGTAAGGTTGATGGAATAGATTACACTGTATGGGATTAGATTATGCAAAAGATTTATAGACAATCTTTCTTTGTACTTGCAAAATTAACCTACATTCTTTTTACCTACAGATGGTGTAACCAGTATGTGGATGATATACCTTTGTGCTATACATTATTTGAAGTGTTGGTGTCAGATACTAAACAGTTGTGTTTTCTTGCAGAACAGGACACAAGGTGTCGCAAGACAAAATTCGACGGTGTGCTGACATAGTTAACTACCTAGGTCATTATTTGGCAGTAGGCCAAAGACAGTTAAAACCCTCAGAGGGTGGAGCCTTGATATATATTTATTAAGAGATACATATGTATGACCAGATGATAAATCTCTGAATACAGTAATTTTTGGGGGGTAAATGATATGTTCATGCATTCAAGTTCATATCCAAAGAAATTATAGAAGGTAATACAATATTACACTTTATCATGAATAAGACATTATGGATACACAGTTAGAGCCAAACCATCATTTTATGTATAATCAAGAAAAAAATATATATATACATTTAGAACTGTGGTTAAGCAGTAGATTTTGTACGATGTGTACATCTTACCTCTGACAGTATACAACTTTGATACAGCTGCATACTTGTCTTCCTCACCCCCAAAAATGCAAATTACATTGCATTTAAAAAAAAACTGACAGTAACAGGAGGAAAACTTTCTCTAGCATCCATAGGGGATAATGGGATGGTGAATTACAGTGCGTTAACTTAAATTAGTATGTAAATTAATATTAGTAATAGTAAAGTGTTGCTGCCAACTTTTACTATGGGAAATGTCATGAGTTATGCAAATCTAAGGGTAACTAGCATGAAATAGATTCACAAGCTTTCTATGGTAGGATGAAGTTTAATGGAGAAGTGTACATTGTGTTCTGGCATATGACCAAAATAACAAATTATGTGATAATGAGAGGGATCGTGATGGTGATAAAGAAAGCTATAGCATGTTTACTGCAGATGGTTGGGTTGATTAAAAAAACATTGTTTTAATACAACATAGTTTAATGCTAAAAAAAAAGGAACAATAGTATGTGTAACAGGTGTTAAGGGGTTATTTGAGAAATGAATAATAAGGCCAGAGGTGTGATCTATTGTTTCAAAGACAGTAAAGTTTCTTTACTGATAGAAAGAGTTTATAGGAGTTTGGAAAATATGTTTCAATTAATATGTGTAATGTTGAGAAAGAAAAAAAGTCATAATTTGACAGGGAAGGTTTAAAGAATTAAGCATTATTAATCTACTAAAGAGACAGGAAAGGCAGAATTTGAATCATGGCATGGTTCTATCGTTGGTTCAATAGAGGTAGAATTACACCTAAGCCTCTGCTTAGCCTCTCTTCTATATAAATCTTTTTGTTGTTCTTTTTGGAATCCAGCAAAGATATATTATCCAGAGCAAAGATATATTATCCAGAGACTGATTCAAAACTACAAAATTATTTGACAATTCAAATGTGTCACGCAAAAATTTAAACAGTTACAAGAATATCAAACGCTGCAAGAACCTTGGAAAGATATTTAAGCAACACGAAAACACACAGTCCGGCACAGGACAAATCACTGAGAGTTATGGTGAGAAGTTGCTTATGTTTTGGTTCCATTACAGATCGCATAGAATGGTCCTTGGCAAGTACCGCTGACTGCTGATACAGCCGTTGCAAAGGCTGCAGAAGAAGGACATCTAGATCCATGAGCTTGCAATGAAATGAGAAGGTCAGAGACCAGAGCTTAAAGGAATCTAAGACTAAAATAAATAAATAAAACAATTGTATGGAGATACAGAGACTGTTACTACTGTTACTACCACAGAGTTGTATTTGAATGAACCCTTCAATCAAGATGGAGATGATTATGATCATTGATAATAGACTATGTGCTTATAAGCTAATATCCTACAGAACTTTTAAAATTTCTGAAAGTATACGGGAGCAATGTTATCTATAACAGCATTAGGACTTGTTTTCTTTTTTATTTGAAGAGAGAGCGAGCAGACGTGTGGTGTAGGTATAAGTACTCATCCATTATTGTGGATGGGAATTATTTCAATAAGACCATTCCTTCCTCTTTTCTAAGCAGGAAATCCAGAGGGATTTATAACTGGTGTAACGAACAACCTTTGAAAAACGTGGTTGTGAGTATTATACTCCACTTGAAGACAGATGTATAGATTAATGCATGGATAATTTAATAATTTATATTATTCCAAGGAGTATCCAGTCCAGCAATACCATTAATTGTTGGAAAGATTTTGGGTACTGCTGCTATATAAATTGTATTGCTAATTATTATTATAATTGTTAGATATGTATACAAAGACATCAGCATTGTATAGTAACAGACCAAAGTTCTTTATGTAAGTTACATTTGATGCGATTACCAAAACTTTTTAGAGTTGTGATAATAGTGAAACAGTCACATGTGTATAGATACAACAGTATCTCAAGAAAGAACCACTGGTGATAATATCAGCTACACATATCGGGTGTAATTCAGTTAGTGGAAATAAAATAGGTCAATAATACAGGAAAAATGAACTTATGTAGATAGAAAAGGTTGATTTAAGTAAATGTAAAAAGATTGTTACAATACACAAACCTAATGTTTCTAGATGTACTAGATATAATGAGCTAGGTATATAAAAAGTAATGGTCACATAGGATGTTCATTAAAGTTTATGATTTAGTAAATGTATTTTACCAGGAGTAGATTCAAAGGTTAAAAGAGATATCATACATAACGGAGAATGTTAGTTGTCACTATGTCCTTAGGATATGATATACAATTGGTTACCTATTAATTCTGAAGATGTTTGTTATTTAAGAAGATTAATTTAGCAATTTTATACAAAAACACATAATAACTTAAGAAAAGTTTTCTTGCAGGATGAACTATTCCTAAAAAGAGTAATTGACTCAGTAATCAGGAAACATGTTCCTGCCACCAGAGCATCAATAAAACCTCGAATTGGTAAAGGTGGAGAATAAGTTCTCCTATGGCTAATGAAGTCGTATGATTAATCAACTAGGAGTTGACGTTTTATTTCATTTAAAAGTTATTGATAACATGATTGAACTTTATGATAGGATATGCCAGGACAGTGGATATTTATGATGATTCCAGGACATTGGATACAGTGGTGTCACAAGAGGGGTGCGGGGGGTGCGGCCCGCTCCCGGGTGTCACCCGCCGAGGGGTGACACCAAAATGCCGGCTCCTGCAGAGTGACAGAAGCCGAGTGCTGCACTGTTATATTATGTGCAGCACTCGGCTCCTGTCACTGTGTAGGAGCCAGCACTGCAGGGACAGCACCTCTCGGGAGTGAGCCCTCACCTCCCACACCCCCCCAGTGGGAAAAAAAACGGGTGTCGGGACGCGAAGCCCCGCCACTTCGCAAAGCCCCGCCCCTTTGTGCGCCTGCAATAATCTAAAAATGGGTTCCGCCCACGAAGCCCCGCCCCTCTGTTTAAGCCACACCCATTCCCGTGAAGCCCCGCCCCCTTTATGCTTGTTGCCGCACCGGGTGTCACACAGGTGAGTGACGCCTCTGATTGGATATGAACTATTATACTACCACATTGTTCTACATTCTCTAATACCACAAATTGGAGGATATTGTTGATTTCCGGAAATAGCACTTTGAGTTCACGGCTGTGCTTATTGTACCAAAGACATTACAGATCCTGATACATGTATTGCCAAGTATATAAAGGAGGCCCATGTTATAAAAGAAGAACTTTAACCAAGGCATTATGATATGGACTGGAAAAGATAAATGTTTAAATCCTAGTATTCAATTTTCAGGATTAGGAAAATGTTTTTTAAGTATATTGTATGTGATGATGTATTCTGTGATGAGGTTTATTCTTGTGATCATTATAGCCATTATAGCCATATTTTGGTGACCCCGACGTAATTATACCACATCCTTTTGATGTACACTACCTACAGGTGAGGCCTATGCTGTATTTAGAAGGCTACTGCCAGACGCAGAATAGCAATATTACATGAAATGATTATTAGTGAACTATACGTTCCCAGAAATTCTCCTGAGATGACAGGGAACATGGATAATGTCCCTGATCAAAGGGTGGAGCTGACGAATACTGTGACAGAGACAACCTGCTGAAGGCCTAACAGCTATATATATGTACTACGGGATAGTGCGTATGTTATGCATACATATAATAATCATAATATCAAAGGTGATCTCATATTCACTAATATAGTATAAAAGCATAGGAGGATCCATTTTGTTTCTAGCTAGATGATACAGCAGATTCATCTTGAACTTTGTACACACTAACAAAGTACAATAACAACTTTGTTGGCAGTATTAATTCCACATACGCACATCCGAAAAGCTCTTAGAGTCCAGTTTAATTCCTAATATGGACACAGTCGAGGATCACGAGTATCTTTTAGTTTTCTTGACAATTGTCCTAATATTGCATAATACTGTATTCCAGATGTGTGAAATCATATGGGAGGGTTATAAGAATGGGGCGTAACTGTATGTTATAAAACTCATTGTTTTACATGAACCTGGGGTTGAAGCATTTGACTCAGGCTATGAGGATGTAGTCTCTAGACCTGTATAAGGCCGTGGTCCTTAAATAAAAGATATGTTCATTTGTTTTTCTAAATCTGACTTTATATAGTTATTTACTTTAACAGTAACTCAAACAACAAACAGCAACATGATGATTCATTTAATTAACACTAAGTATTTAACAGTACTGTGTATATGTGGTGGTGCGTGTGTGTACTGTGTGTGTGTAGTGTCTATATGTGGTGTACGTGTGTAAATGTAGTGGGTGTGTGTACTGTATGTGTGTATATGTAGCGGTGGTGTGTATAGTGTGTGTGTGTGTATATATGTGGTAATGTGTGTGTGTGTGTGTGTACTGCATGTGTTAGTAGTGTGTACTGTGTGTGTTTATGTGGTGGTAGGCAGGGATAAAAGTGAAACAACAAATGAATCCCTAGCGCTTATCAGGCCACCAAAACTGTTTGGCCAATGGCTATATTACTGTATGTATAATTCTTATGTAATGCTGCAGTACTGTGATGCCAGGGATAAGTCACAACAAAAAAAGGCAATAAGAATACCTAGGGTGTGCCATAACAAATTTATTAAAAATGAATATTACTGTACATACACAGTATGCACACATAATAACTAGAGATTATTAAAAATATATTATATGAACAATTGACTTATTTTATCTTCAAATAATTAAGGTTACCCAATAAGGATTTATGGACAGAAATCCTTAATCGATGGTATCCAATCCTAAAAATGTGCCATATAGAATTTTTGTTTCAACAGTTGTATTCCGATAAAGGGCCTAATTCAGATCTGTTAGCTCGCTAGCGGTTTTCGCTGCGCAGCGATCAGGTCACTACTGCGCATGCGTATGCACCGCACTGCCGGTAACTGACTCCTGGCAGTATCGCACACATGACTTAGTACACTGCGTTACTGCCAGGAGCCGGCCAGGGAGGCTGCAGAATGGGCCGAGTTGGGGTAATTACTATATAAGATTACACAGCACATGTGTTACCCCTTTCAGTGTGCGGTGCTGTGCTATGTGCATTTACAGTGTTACATCTCCAACTGCCCCAGCCTAGCTCTCTGGAGTGTGGGCAATACCTGATAAGGGGGTCCCTGCCCATACAGGCTTTATAGCAGTCACACATACAGTATAGATATAGGTATACGCAGTGATGCAGTAACAGTTCTTGTTTCATCATTTTGACAGAAAGGGGGCGGTTAGGACTGTACACCCTAATATCTCACATAATAAGAGGTACTACCATGCTGAGACTTATAGTGCCACGTAGACAGAAAGAAAAAAGCAGGAGCACACATCAAGCACTAAGAACATTAATACTCAGAACAATTATAATAAATTCTACAATTTAACATGGAGTAATAATAAGGTTTGTTATATATATAAACGCGCACATTATATAAATGTAGGCGCGGAGTCTAATGTGCCGGTTGTTATTCTTGCCACCCCCACAAGGAGGTCTGGACTTATATGTGGAATGGAGATGGACTTAGATGTAGAATGTCCTATCCCTCGGGCACCTGACTCATGAGATGTTATAGCACATTAATGCGGATCTTAGCATTTTGATGATGTCACACACGCCGCCACCACGTACAGTCACGTTTGCATACTCCTTTCCCAGGTCTTTTGGCCGCTATCACACAGGTGTTGCAGTGGCAGTAGCTATGGGATGGTGGTGTTGGAGTTGCAGCTTGTGCAGCGGTAGGCTTGAGATGGTGGTGGTGAGGGTCGCGGTGGTGAGAGTGCTGGAGCTGCGGGTGGAGGGCGTGATGTTGAGTGGCGGGTCTTCCACGCATTTCTCAATATCTGTGAGAATGAAATAAAGGAGACATCATGTTACTATTACTCTTTTTCTTTCATTTCTAATACAACATAGAGACAGATATATGCCCTGCAATAGGGGACTATAGCATGGTGGTAGCACCTGACAAATACACATATATAAAACATCCCTTTTCAATGGAGATAATACTTTTCTCTCATGAGGTAAAACTATGGACTTATTAGTTTGTGCTTTGGTGTTATTATATAGATACAGTGTCTAGTTATTATTACCTCTTTCAATAGTCGCCTTCTTTTTTCTGCAGCTGCAATAATAAGGGAGAGTGGTTAGTGAGAGACCGTACCTCTATTCCTGGGAACGCTAAGTCCCAGAGACCCCCCAATGTATCAGCACACTGTCTTCCTTGTATAAAGAAGCAGAATGCCCCCTCCCGCTACACAATGACAAGTATCTGTACTGAGAAGTAACTAGTGTACCACTGTCTGTACTTAGTAAAAGGAGTTTGTAGTAAAGAAATGGGATGGGTACTGCATGTACTGATTGTTATATACAGCGCTACAGCATTCTTCCATACATGATAAGGAGCAGATCCGGCGCGTGAGCCCAAAAAGGGGGCATGGCCTAGACAAAAGAGGGTGTGGCTCTACTGGAATGCTGCAGTTGCCATGCCTCCAGCCTCTCTGCCTCCCTATTACTGTCATGTATAAGACTTCCCCATGGAATACTCTTCATCACTCAAACTGTCCTATAATGAGTCAGGTCTTACTGACATCACAGCAACCTCCCAACTGTCCCGCATTCAGCAGTACAGTACCAGTTTCATGGGACTGTCGCACTGTCCTACCCGTGGCCGGCAGTGTCTTGTAGTGGGGATGGAGTTAGGGGGAGTGCAGGAGATAAGGAGAATAGATGCTATGCGCACGTGCATGCCATCTATTCACTATTCCATGGGAAGCTTGGGGGGCAGGCCAGCATCTCATAGAGTGCTGGGCAAGCCCCTACAGTGATGCAATTGGGAGGAATCATGAAGCTCCACCACTTTTCCCAAAGCTCCACCCCTTTTCCTTAATGCTCCGGCCCTCTTACAGAAGCTCGGCCTTAGGTGCCCGAAAGATCCTGCAGCACTGAGCTACAATGTTGGGAGGTGTCACAGGGTCGTGGTGACACTGTCCTCCTCAGCTGGGAATAGGGCATGGGTCTATGTAATGCTACATCTGCCCATGGAGAAAGCTGGAGACATATACACATATACACCTATCTGCCAACCAGAACGTCTGTTACTAGTAATACTATCTAGGTGAATAAACAGTTACACCATATGTAGAGTGTTAGTAACTTACCTCATGTAAACGATGAATACGGCAATCAGTACTGTGCATATGATGAATACACAGACTATTCCATCGCCAACTCTCATATCTGTGCAAGAAAGACAGACATTGGGTCAGTGATCACATCTCATTTACAGCTATGTTACACTTTCCATGTCATTGTATAAAACATTATTAGTACATAGAACTGCGTCCTTACCATGAGAAGTATTGTTAGTATAGGTAATAATGAGGCATGGCAGGGTCATACTCACCGTGCATCCATTTCCAGTCCAAAAACTGGTCCATCTCCTTCTCAGAATCAGATTCGTCATCTGGAGATGGCGACATGGAGGGGCGTCAGCTGCAGCTGAGCGATGTAAACCTGCAGGAACATCAAAATGGAAAGACGGATCAGCCTTCTGTAATCCCTGATCCCACCCACCCACATCTCATAGGCTAAGGCCCACACAGTAACTGCCAATCACACTAATTCCATTGTTACCATAGCTAAACTGTGCTAGGCATATCCCCCCCTCCTACAGCTAGACACTTATGTGACATCGGGCTTTGGGCCTTATTCAGTATAAAGTATAAATGTACCCAAGTCATTAATTGGTAAAAAAAAATCAAATAATTTAAGTGCCCACTTACCTCCCCTACCACATATCGGTGCTGCTCTGCCAAGGGCAGATAATAATAGTAGTAGTATAGCAGTCTTTGTGTAGAAACACATCATGCTCTCTACTCTCCTGAAACTTCCTATCAAAGGAGGCTGCTACAGCGTATGTCCTTATATGATGCCAGAGCTCTATTATGATGTGACAGTCAGGGCCGGATTAACAATGGGGCGGATGGAGCTGCAAATAGGCCCACAGGAGGAGACTGACAGCATAGACAGGAAAAAAACTTTTTCCTGTCACAGACTGTCAGCGGCTGTCCTCTCTCCCATGCCCTGGCTTCAGAACTCTCACCATTATGATTCACAGAACGGTGCAGGCATTGTGGTTGCCGCCCCTACTCTCCATTTTCTCCTTCTCCGGGGTCCTGACTGAGCCTGTCACTCACAAGCTCCGCCCCCAGACTACACGAGGAGCTCCTGCTGCTGCTGCTTGAAGCCTCGTAATTGTAAATTATATGATGACTTCTTGATGAGCAGCATCGATTGGATTGTGTGCTGTGTGTGTAGTGTTTGTGTGTATGTATATGTGCTGGTGTGTACCGTATGTGTTTATAGTATTTGTGTACTGTATTTGTGTGTGGTGTGTACTGTGTTTATATATGTGGTAATGTGTGTAGTGTTCACTGTGTGTGGACTGTGTGTGTATAGGTTGTGGTGTGTGTGTGTGTACTGCATGTGTTTGTAGTGTGTACTGTCGAATACTGTGACAGAGACAACCTGCTGAAGGCCTAACAGCTATATATATGTACTACGGGATAGTGCGTATGTTATGCATACACATAATAAACATAATATCAAAGGTGATCTCATATTCACTAGTATAGTATAAAAGCATAAGAGGATCCATTTTGTTTCTAGCTAGATGATACAGCAGATTCATCTTGAACTTTGTACACACTAACAAAGTACAATAACAACTTTGTTGGCAGTATTAATTCCACATACGCACATCCGAAAAGCTCTTAGAGTCCAGTTTAATTCCTAATATGGACACAGTCGAGGATCACGAGTATCTTTTAGTTTTCATGACAATTGTCCTAATATTGCATAATACTGTATTCCAGATGTGTGAAATCATATGGGAGGGTTATAAGAATGGGGCGTAACTGTATGTTATAAAACTCATTGTTTTACATGAATCTGGGGTTGAAGCATTTGACTCAGGCTATGAGGATGTAGTCTCTAGACCTGTATAAGACCTTGGTCCTTAAATAAAAGATATGTTCATTTGTTTTTCTAAATCTGACTTTATATAGTTATTTACTTTAACAGTAACTCAAACAACAAACAGCAACATGATGATTAATTTAATTAACACTAAGTATTTAACAATTTGGGAACTCGTCCGGGATCTATAGATCTCGATCTCTTCATCAAATTCTCAAAGGGGTGTGCCAGCCAGCCAGCAGCTGAGGATGGAAGGAATATCCCAAGTCATTACAGCACTGGTAAGTATAGAATACCATGGTATGTGCTATATTCCAGTACATGCTGTTTCTGTACCTGCCAGCTGTCTGTGTAATTGTATTTTTTTAATAATATGAGAATTAGGAGTGGAGAGATTGACTAAGCTAGGAAAATAACTCAGGGACCTGTTTGTTGTTGCTTGTTTGTAAAATGAATCCCAAAGTTGTGTTCAAGTCAGTTGAAGGACCAAGTAGCGAGGAATAGTAACTCGGGAATAATGATTGACAGATGCTGTTGCATGAAAAAAAGAATAAATAAGAATACTTAAATTAATTAATTAATGTAAAGTTTGTATTTGGGCAGAGAAATAGTGACCTGGGTTTTTTCACTCTATGAGTAATTGTGTGAATAAGTGCTGTGGACCATCTTCACGAGGTTTGAATGAGTTCCAATCTGAGCTCACAGTTAACGCTGTGAGTGTCAGATAAGATAAGAGCCAAAGTAATGTGAAAACACATAAATCACATCCCTAGTGAATAGCGACATATGTGTGCCAGAGTGTGAATTAAATAAATAGGGTGATTACCCGAGGTTATAGGTGATTATAAATAATTTGATTGAAATTTTATACTGTAATACTGTGCAGCTGCTGATTGTTTTAACCATATATGGATTCTGGTAAATAACAGAATCTACAGACTAAAGCCCCAAATATATTCTGAGTCTGTTTGCTAACCTTGTTTATTAACATTTATTTATTGTGCACAAAAGAACGGAGCAACTCTAAAGAGGTGTTGTTTTAACCATAACCTAAGCCTGTTTGCTAACATTGTAGAGCACTAAGTTGACAAGCAACTTTTAACATGGCATGCATGTTGCTTTGTGATTGTAGTTTGTGATAAGAGGGACTACTGCAGTTTCCCAGTTGACAGACGTGTCGCGTGTGTGAAAGATTGCAGGGATTGCAAATTTTTCAGCGTATGGGAAGGGCAGGGAGGATTAACCCTAAGTGTGCATATCATGTATGGAAGAAATATTCCATAGAAGCACCAATTTTGTATAGTACTGTGACAAAGGGGTACTGTCTATGTTTTGCATTTCAATCATGCTGTATAATATTGGCCTGATCAACCAATACTAAGCGTATTTTGAAATCGGCAAAACTGTTGAAATCTGCAAGATATTGAAGTTTGCAAACTGTTTTTATTATTATTTAAAGTATGGGCGCCCAACTTATGAAACTCAGAATTTTAAACTAAGCACAGATTCAGTACAGCATGATAAGAAAATGAAATACTGTACATCAGGATTGAAATAAAAACTATGGTACCAAAAGAACACTCCCCTTGCGCTGGCGAAACTGTATTTACATTTTTGTGTTTTATGGTGTCTTGTGTGTGGGACATAAAAGTTCAGTGTTTGTCCAGTTAAGTATATTCTCAGATCTGTGTCTAACAGAAACTTTCTGTCTGTGACTGGCATGATTACAAGTCTAATGAAAAGTGTTCATCTGATGGTACTATCTAACTATGAAGTGAAGTTTCCATATGGTATTGGTTAATACGTAAAGTCTTTAATTCAATATATTGTGAAAAGGTCTGCCAGCATATTAATGGCTGGATGCCGTGTGTTGTATTGCATTATAAAGGAAAATAAAAAGTTTTTTTCTGTAAAATAAGCCCTCAGTTTCCAATGCTGTGTAACACGGAGAGGTAGGGAGCTGTGACAGCACCCCCTTTCCAGCAGCAGCATAGTAGTATCCAGAAGCAGCATCGTAGTGATTGTAATTTTAAATGTTTGTTATACAAATGAGCTACTCTATTTTTTTTTTTATATAAGAACTAATATCTTAAACAGATAGTCTGTAGAGGAAGCTGCCAATAGAAAAAAAAATGTCAGCGCTAACAGCGTTAAAGCTAAGAAATCTGCATCTGGCAGATAGTCAAGAAGACAACGCCCTATCCCTGCACACAGATTTCTCCCTCTCATATAAAGGGCTATACAGGGGTAGAGTTTTCAAAGCAGCAGTTAGAATCATAGAAAATAAAATAAAGGTATAATTCTGTAAAGTATATGCTGTAAATCACAGATTGCTACAAACAATTGATCATTACGCTTCCAGTATTAACACACTTTTAGGCAATTCTTCAAATTTATTTGGAAGAAACCTAATTTGTAAGTTACAGTGTAAGATATACTGCATGACGGATGAGATATTTTTAAAGATTCCAGAAAGTATAGAATAGGGAAAGATTCAGTTGGATACATAGCATACATATATATCACTTGCCCTGTGTTTCTATGAATGGAGGTAAAGGATATGCTTGCTAAAATCCATAACAAAGTATAGGCATTGATATTATAGATATAGATTGCAGAGGTTCTTAGTGGACTGCATAATATGCAGTGATGAACCAGGTACCATAAACAAAAAGTGTAAGGGTATGATTGTATAGAAAAGCTATACAGATAATGTGAGAGATTTTTGGATTTGTTAAGTTTGTCTGAATGGGTGAGTTTTCAGGAAATGCGTGTATGTGGGAAGGCATTCCATAGAATGGATGCAATCCAAGGAAAGTTGTAGTTGTGCATGGAAGCAAGTAATGAGTATGGATGTGAGACGTAGATCTGGTGTAAAGTGAATTGAGTGGACTGGCCAGTCTGAATGATATTTTGAGATAAGCAAGGAAATGTATAGTATGTTGGTGTAGTATGATTACTAACCTTGTGTGTAAGTAATGGTAGAATACAAAATACCCAATGAGAAAATTGTAAGGTTGATGGAATAGATTACACTGTATGGGATTAGATTATGCAAAAGATTTATAGACAATCTTTCTTTGTACTTGCAAAATTAACCTACATTCTTTTTACCTACAGATGGTGTAACCAGTATGTGGATGATATACCTTTGTGCTATAAATTATTTGAAGTGTTGGTGTCAGATACTAAACAGTTGTGTTTTCTTGCAGAACAGGACACAAGGTGTCGCAAGACAAAATTCGACGGTGTGCTGACATAGTTAACTACCTAGGTCATTATTTGGCAGTAGGCCAAAGACAGTTAAAACCCTCAGAGGGTGGAGCCTTGATATATATTTATTAAGAGATACATATGTATGACCAGATGATAAATCTCTGAATACAGTAATTTTTGGGGGGTAAATGATATGTTCATGCATTCAAGTTCATATCCAAAGAAATTATAGAAGGTAATACAATATTACACTTTATCATGAATAAGACATTATGGATACAGTTAGAGCCAAACCATCATTTTATGTATAATCAAGAAAAAAAAATATATATACATTTAGAACTGTGGTTAAGCAGTAGATTTTGTATGATGTGTACATCTTACCTCTGACAGTATACAACTTTGATACAGCTGCATACTTGTCTTCCTCACCCCCAAAAATGCAAATTACATTGCATTTAAAAAAAAAACTGACAGTAACAGGAGGAAAACTTTCTCTAGCATCCATAGGGGATAATGGGATGGTGAATTACAGTGCGTTAACTTAAATTAGTATGTAAATTAATATTAGTAATAGTAAAGTGTTGCTGCCAACTTTTACTATGGGAAATGTCATGAGTTATGCAAATCTAAGGGTAACTAGCATGAAATAGATTCACAAGCTTTCTATGGTAGGATAAAGTTTAATGGAGAAGTGTACATTGTGTTCTGGCATATGACCAAAATAACAAATTATGTGATAATGAGAGGGATCGTGATGGTGATAAAGAAAGCTATAGCATGTTTACTGCAGATGGTTGGGTTGATTAAAAAAACATTGTTTTAATACAACATAGTTTAATGCTAAAGAAAAAGGAACTATAGTATGTGTAACAGGTGTTAAGGGGTTATTTGAGAAATGAATAATAAGGCCAGAGGTGTGATCTATTGTTTCAAAGACAGTAAAGTTTCTTTACTGATAGAAAGAGTTTATAGGAGTTTGGAAAATATGTTTCAATTAATATGTGTAATGTTGAGAAAGAAAAAAAAGTCATAATTTGACAGGGAAGGTTTAAAGAATTAAGCATTATTAATCTACTAAAGAGACAGGAAAGGCAGAATTTGAATCATGGCATGGTTCTATCGTTGGTTCAATAGAGGTAGAATTACACCTAAGCCTCTGCTTAGCCTCTCTTCTATATAAATCTTTTTGTTGTTCTTTTTGCAATCCAGCAAAGATATATTATCCAGAGCAAAGATATATTATCCAGAGACTGATTCAAAACTACAAAATTATTTGACAATTCAAATGTGTCACGCAAAAATTTAAACAGTTACAAGAATATCAAACGCTGCAAGAACCTTGGAAAGATATTTAAGCAACACGAAAACACACAGTCCGGCACAGGACAAATCACTGAGAGTTATGGTGAGAAGTTGCTTATGTTTTGGTTCCATTACAGATCGCATAGAATGGTCCTTGGCAAGTACCGCTGACTGCTGATACAGCCGTTGCAAAGGCTGCAGAAGAAGGACATCTAGATCCATGAGCTTGCAATGAAATGAGAAGGTCAGAGACCAGAGCTTAAAGGAATCTAAGACTAAAATAAATAAATAAAACAATTGTATGGAGATACAGAGACTGTTACTACTGTTACTACCACAGAGTTGTATTTGAATGAACCCTTCAATCAAGATGGAGATGATTATGATCATTGATAATAGACTATGTGCTTATAAGCTAATATCCTACAGAACTTTTAACATTTCTGAAAGTATACGGGAGCAATGTTATCTATAACAGCATTAGGACTTGTTTTCTTTTTTATTTGAAGAGAGAGCGAGCAGACGTGTGGTGTAGGTATAAGTACTCATCCATTATTGTGGATGGGAATTATTTCAATAAGACCATTCCTTCCTCTTTTCTAAGCAGGAAATCCAGAGGGATTTATAACTGGTGTAACGAACAACCTTTGAAAAACGTGGTTGTGAGTATTATACTCCACTTGAAGACAGATGTATAGATTAATGCATGGATAATTTAATAATTTATATTATGCCAAGGAGTATCCAGTCCAGCAATACCATTAATTGTTGGAAAGATTTTGGGTACTGCTGCTATATAAATTGTATTGCTAATTATTATTATAATTGTTAGATATGTATACAAAGACATCAGCATTGTATAGTAACAGACCAAAGTTCTTTATGTAAGTTACATTTGATGCGATTACCAAAACTTTATAGAGTTGTGATAATAGTGAAACAGTCACATGTGTATAGATACAACAGTATCTCAAGAAAGAACCACTGGTGATAATATCAGCTACACATATCGGGTGTAATTCAGTCAGTGGAAATAAAATAGGTCAATAATACAGGAAAAATGAACTTATGTAGATAGAAAAGGTTGATTTAAGTAAATGTAAAAAGATTGTTACAATACACAAACCTAATGTTTCTAGATGTACTAGATATAATGAGCTAGGTATATAAAAAGTAATGGTCACATAGGATGTTCATTAAAGTTTATGATTTAGTAAATGTATTTTACCAGGAGTAGATTCAAAGGTTAAAAGAGATATCATACATAACGGAGAATGTTAGTTGTCACTATGTCCTTAGGATATGATATACAATTGGTGACCTATTAATTCTGTAGATGTTTGTTATTTAAGAAGATTAATTTAGCAATTTTATACAAAAACACATAATAACTTAAGAAAAGTTTTCTTGCAGGATGAACTATTCCTAAAAAGAGTAATTGACTCAGTAATCAGGAAACATGTTCCTGCCACCAGAGCATCAATAAAACATCGAATTGGTAAAGGTGGAGAATAAGTTCTCCTATGGCTAATGAAGTCGTATGATTAATCAACTAGGAGTTGACGTTTTATTTCATTTAAAAGTTATTGATAACATGATTGAACTTTATGATAGGATATGCCAGGACAGTGGATATTTATGATGATTCCAGGACATTGGACATGAACTATTATACTACCACATTGTTCTACATTCTCTAATACCACAAATTGGAGGATATTGTTGATTTCCGGAAATAGCACTTTGAGTTCACGGCTGTGCTTATTGTACCAAAGACATTACAGATCCTGATACATGTATTGCCAAGTATATAAAGGAGGCCCATGATATAAAAGAAGAACTTTAACCAAGGCATTATGATATGGACTGGAAAAGATAAATGTTTAAATCCTAGTATTCAATTTTCAGGATTAGGAAAATGTTTTTTAAGTATATTATATGTGATGATGTATTCTGTGATGAGGTTTATTCTTGTGATCATTATAGCCATTCTTTGGTGACCCCGACCCGACGTAATTATACCACATTCTTTTGATGTACACTACCTACAGGTGAGGCCTATGCTGTATTTAGAAGGCTACTGCCAGACGCAGAATAGCAATATTACATGAAATGATTATTAGTGAACTATACGTTCCCAGAAATTCTCCTGAGATGACAGGGAACATGGATAATGTCCCTGATCAAAGGGTGGAGCTGCCGAATACTGTGACAGAGACAACCTGCTGAAGGCCTAACAGCTATATATATGTACTACGGGATAGTGCGTATGTTATGCATACACATAATAAACATAATATCAAAGGTGATCTCATATTCACTAGTATAGTATAAAAGCATAAGAGGATCCATTTTGTTTCTAGCTAGATGATACAGCAGATTCATCTTGAACTTTGTACACACTAACAAAGAACAATAACAACTTTGTTGGCAGTATTAATTCCACATACGCACATCCGAAAAGCTCTTAGAGTCCAGTTTAATTCCTAATATGGACACAGTCGAGGATCACGAGTATCTTTTAGTTTTCTTGACAATTGTCCTAATATTGCATAATACTGTATTCCAGATGTGTGAAATCATATGGGAGGGTTATAAGAATGGGGCGCAACTGTATGTTATAAAACTCATTGTTTTACATGAATCTGGGGTTGAAGCATTTGACTCAGGCTATGAGGATGTAGTCTCTAGACCTGTATAAGGCCGTGGTCCTTAAATAAAAGATATGTTCATTTGTTTTTCTAAATCTGACTTTATATAGTTATTTACTTTAACAGTAACTCAAACAACAAACAGCAACATGATGATTCATTTAATTAACACTAAGTATTTAACAGTACTGTGTGTATGTGGTGGTGCGTGTGTGTACTGTGTGTGTGTAGTGTCTATATGTGGTGTACGTGTGTAAATGTAGTGGGTGTGTGTACTGTATGTGTGTATATGTAGCGGTGGTGTGTATAGTGTGTGTGTGTATATGTGGTAATGTGTGTACTGTGTGTGTGTGTACTGCATGTGTTAGTAGTGTGTGCTGTGTGTGTTTATGTGGTGGTAGGCAGGGATAAAAGTGAAACAACAAATGAATCCCTAGCGCTTATCAGGCCACCAAAACTGTTTGGCCAATGGCTATATTACTGTATGTATAATTCTTATGTAATGCTGCAGTACTGTGATGCCAGGGATAAGTCACAACAAAAAAAGGCAATAAGAAAACCTAGGGTGTGCCATAACAAATTTATTAAAAATGAATATTACTGTACATACACAGTATGCACACATAATAACTAGAGATTATTAAAAATATATTATATGAACAATTGACTTATTTTATCTTCAAATAATTAAGGTTACCCAATAAGGATTTATGGACAGAAATCCTTAATCGATGGTATCCAATCCTAAAAATGTGCCATATAGAATTTTTGTTTCAACAGTTGTTTTCCGATAAAGGGCCTAATTCAGATCTGTTCGTTCGCTAGCGGTTTTTCGCTGCGCAGCGATCAGGTCACTACTGCGCATGCGTATGCACCGCACTGCCGGTAACTGACTCCTGGCAGTATCGCACACATGACTTAGTACACTGCGTTACTGCCAGGAGCCGGCCAGAGAGGCTGCAGAATGGGCCGAGTTGGGGTAATTACTATATAAGATTACACAGCACATGTGTTACCCCTTTCAGTGTGCGGTGCTGTGCTATGTGCATTTACAGTGTTACATCTCCAACTGCCCCAGCCTAGCTCTCTGGAGTGTGGGCAATACCTGATAAGGGGGTCCCTGCCCATACAGTCTTTATAGCAGTCACACATACAGTATAGATAAAGGTATACGCAGTGATGCAGTAACAGTTCTTGTTTCATCATTTTGACAGAAAGGGGGCGGTTAGGAATGTACACCCTAATATCTCACATAATAAGAGGTACTACCATGCTGAGACTTATAGTGCCACGTAGACAGAAAGAAAAAAGCAGGAGCACACATCAAGCACTAAGAACATTAATACTCAGAACAATTATAATAAATTCTACAATTTAACATGGAGTAATAATAAGGTTTGTTATATATATAAACGCGCACATTATATAAATGTAGGCGCAGAGTCTAATGTGCCGGTTGTTATTCTTGCCACCCCCACAAGGAGGTCTGGACTTATATGTGGAATGGAGATGGACTTAGATGTAGAATGTCCTATCCCTCGGGCACCTGACTCATGAGATGTTATATCACATTAATGCGGATCTTAGCATTTTGATGATGTCACACACGCCGCCACCACCTACAGTCACGTTTGCATACTCCTTTCCCAGGTCTTTTGACCGCTATCACACAGGTGTTGCAGTGGCAGTAGCTATGGGATGGTGGTGTTGGAGTTGCAGCTTGTGCAGCGGTAGGCTTGAGATGGTGGTGGTGAGGGTCGCGGTGGTGAGAGTGCTGGAGCTGCGGGTGGAGGGCGTGATGTTGAGTGGCGGGTCTTCCACGCATTTCTCAATATCTGTGAGAATGAAATAAAGGAGACATCATGTTACTATTACTCTTTTTCTTTCATTTCTAATACAACATAGAGACAGATATATGCCCTGCAATAGGGGACTATAGCATGGTGGTAGCACCTGACAAATACACATATATAAAACATCCATTTTCAATGGAGATAATACTTTTCTCTCATGAGGTAAAACTATGGACTTATTAGTTTGTGCTGTGGTGTTATTATATAGATACAGTGTCTAGTTATTATTACCTCTTTCAATAGTCGCCTTCTTTTTTCTGCAGCTGCAATAATAAGGGAGAGTGGTTAGTGAGAGACCGTACCTCTATTCCTGGGAACGCTAAGTCCCAGAGACCCCCCAATGTATCAGCACACTGTTTTCCTTGTACAAAGGAGAAGCAGAATGCCCCCTCCCGCTACACAATGACAAGTATCTGTACTGAGAAGTAACTAGTGTACCACTGTCTGTACTTAGTAAAAGGAGTTTGTAGTAAAGAAATGGGACGGGTACTGCATGTACTGATTGTTATATACAGCGCTACAGCATTCCTCCATACATGATAAGGAGCAGATCTGGCGCGTGAGCCCAAAAAGGGGGCATGGTCTAGACAAAAGAGGGTGTGGCTCTACTGGAATGCTGCAGTTGCCATGCCTCCAGCCTCTCTGCCTCCCTATTACTGTCATGTATAAGACTTCCCCACGGAATACTCTTCATCACTCAAACTGTCCTATAATGAGTCAGGTCTTACTGACATCACAGCAACCTCCCAACTGTCCCGCATTCAGCAGTACAGTACCAGTTTCGTGGGACTGTCGCACTGTCCTACCCGTGGCCGGCAGTGTCCTGTAGTGGGGAGGGAGTTAGGGGGAGTGCAAGAGATAAGGAGAATAGATGCTATGCGCACGTGCATGCCATCTATTCACTATTCCATGGGAAGCTTGGGGGGCAGGCCAGCATCTCGTAGAGTGCTGGGCAAGCCCCTACAGTGATGCAATTGGGAGGAATCATGAAGCTCCACCACTTTTCCCAAAGCTCCACCTCCTTTCCTTAATGCTCCGGCCCTCTTACAGAAGCTCGGCCTTAGGTGCCCGAAAGATCCTGCAGCACTGAGCTACAATGTTGGGAGGTGTCACAGGGTCGTGGTGACACTGTCCTCCTCAGCTGGGAATAGGGCATGGGTCTATGTAATGCTACATCTGCCCATGGAGAAAGCTGGAGACATATACACATATACACCTATCTGCCAACCAGAACGTCTGTTACTAGAAATACTATCTAGGTGAATAAACAGTAACACCATATGTAGAGTGTTAGTAACTTACCTCATGTAAACGATGAATACGGCAATCAGTACTGTGCATATGATGAATACACAGACTATTCCATCGCCAACTCTCATATCTGTGCAAGAAAGACAGACATTGGGTCAGTGATCACATCTCATTTACAGCCATGTTACACTTTCCATGTCATTGTATAAAACATTATTAGTACATAGAACTGCGTCCTTACCAGGAGAAGCATTGTTAGTATAGGTAATAATGAGGCATGGCAGGGTCATACTCACCGTGCATCCATTTCCAGACCAAAAACTGGTCCATCTCCTTCTCAGAATCAGATTCGTCATCTGGAGATGGCGACACGGAGGGGCATCAGCTGCAGCTGAGCGATGTAAATCTGCAGGAACATCAAAATGGAAAGAGGGATCAGCCTTCTGTAATCCCTTATCCCACCCACATTTCACAGGCTAAGGCCCACACAGTAACTGCCAATCACACTAATTCCATTGTTACCATAGCTAAACTGTGCTAGGCATATCCCCCCCCCCCCCCCCTACAGCTAGACACTTATGTGACATCGGGGTTTGGGCCTTATTCAGTATAAAGTATAAATGTACCCAAGTCATTAATTGGTAAAAAAAAAATCAAATAATTTAAGTGCCCACTTACCTCCTGTCACGATCCGGGTATCTGGACGCCATTTCTTACCCATCAGATGCCTCCTAAGGCTGGCTCAGCGCTCCAGGACCGGATCCCATCTGTTATCCTAATGTTCACATTCCTGCATCCTCTCCTGTCTCTCTGAGACGCTGTCACAGTAACGCCTTATTACATCTGGCATGGCGTCTCCCGCGGCCTCCGCCGCCGTCCCTGAGCTTCTGCATGCAGAGTGTCAGAGTGGCGATTACGTCAGCCGCGGCCTCCGCTGTGTCCGCGTGGTTGGATGTGCACTTGTCAGCCTGGCGTCTCCTGTCTCCAGTGGCCGGCGCCGCCATTACTGTTTTCATTACCACATGGATTACAAACCAAACTTCCCTCCAAGTGTCTGCATGGGCGCAGCCATCTTGGATTCTGTCAGCTGATCATTTCCTCCAATCTGTTGTCAGTATTGTTAATCTGCATAATTGCCTAGCCAATCCCTTCCTTGCTGCAGGTATAAATACACTGTGCCTGAGCAAGGAAGGCGTCAGTGCTTTGGTTGTCAAACCTAGTTCCTGTTTGTCTCTCTCCTGTGATTGTCTTCCAGCTCCTGTCTCAAGACTTCCACCATAGAGACCCGCACCAGCATTCCACCTGCGGTGTAGCCTGACTCTCCAATCCATTGTGGATTCATCTGTTTCCAGCTACAGCATTACCTGCTTCCAGCTCAGCTTCCAGCAGAGTACAGCTTCCCTTAAAGGGCCGGTGTCCTTTCTACACTTTACCACTCTCCACCGGTATTATTATTTCTCCGCTCTCAAATTCTACATTTCAGTTCATATTTCATCGCTCCCAAGTTCATCTATTATTTAACTGGTTCCAGCCAGTATCCACTCCGTGCTAACAACAGTCTGGTTCCAGCCAGTATCCACAGCAGCTGTTTTACCTTCAGCAACCCAGCTTTTCCTGGAACATCAGCTGGCACAATCCTGGGTTATCTCCATTGCTACAGTCGGGCCTGGTAAGGACTTTCCATCTAGAAGATCATAAGAACTATCTCACACTACCAGTGCCCTGTGGCTCCTGCCATCCTGTAGTACCCAGGAACTGTATTTATTATTTGCTGACTTTTACGTTTTCTTTTACTGCTGCTGTGTTGCGGAGTTGTCATAATAAACATCATTGACTTTTATCCAAGTTGTCGTGGTCACGCCTTCGGGCAGTTATTATTCATGTTACTTACATGTCCAGGGGTCTGATACAACCTCCCAGGTTCCGGTACATCTCAGCCCCTACAACTGAGGCTGCCTCCCGTCAGCTCAGGCCCTCAGTTGTGACAGTAAGCACTGACCTAATGAATCCAGCCGGAGACCAGGATCAAGCGGCCAGGCCGATGCAAGAACTGGCAGCCCGACTAGAACATCAGGAGGCTGCACAGGGCCACATCATCCGCTGTCTCCAGGATCTCTCTACTCGGCTGGATGGGATTCAGACAACTCTCCGTGGATCAGGCGCATCTGGTGCGTCAACCACAGTGACTCCAGTTATAACCCCACCCACCTTACCCATTTCTGCTCCACGTCTTCATCTTCCAACGCCAGCAAAATTTGACGGATCTCCAAGATTCTGCAGGGGATTTCTCAACCAGTGTGAGATTCAGTTTGAGCTACAACCTGGCAATTTTCCCAGTGACCGTACAAAAATTGCCTACATTATCTCTCTTCTCAGTGGCTCCGCCCTTGACTGGGCATCACCGTTATGGGAGAGGTCCGACACCCTGCTATCTTCTTACACTGCATTCGTGTCAACATTCAGGCGCATCTTCGACGAGCCAGGCCGGGTAACCTCAGCTTCATCCGAGATTCTCCATTTACGCCAGGGGTCACGTACTGTAGGACAATATCTGATACAGTTCCAGATCCTGGCATCCGAACTGGCATGGAACGACGAGGCCCTGTATGCTGCATTCTGGCATGGCTTATCTGAGCTTATTAAAGATGAGTTAGCTACCAGAGACTTACCTTCTAAGTTAGATGAGCTAATCTCACTCTGCACGAAAGTTGATTTACGTTTCAGAGAGAGAGCAACTGAGCGTGGAAGATCATCTGCTCCAAAATCTTCTGCTCCTCCTCCTCGTCAACTGTCACCATCTAAAGATGAGCCCATGCAAATTGGCCGTTCCCGTTTAACTCCTGCTGAGCGCCGAAGACGCCTCTCTGAGTCTCTTTGTCTTTACTGTGCAGCTCCGTCTCACACCATCAATGCCTGTCCCGAACGTCCGGGAAAACTCCAAACCCTAGTTCGCCCAGGAGAGGGCCGGCTAGGAGTAATGATCTCCTCTCCATCTCCTCATGATTGTAATCTCCCAGTCTCGCTTCAAGTTGCTCAACGTTATCGGAACGTCATTGCCCTCCTTGATTCCGGAGCAGCTGGGAACTTTATTACTGAAGCCTATGTTAAACGGTGGTCCCTACCCACCGAGAGACTTCCTTCCTCCTTTTCCTTAACTGCCGTGGATGGCAGTAAAATTTTTGATACTGTTATTGCTCTAAGGACTCTACCAGTTCGTCTGAGAGTGGGAGTTCTTCATTCCGAACTTATTTCACTTTTAGTGATTCCAAGAGCCACACATCCTGTGGTCCTGGGCCTTCCATGGCTCCGTCTTCACAATCCTACAATTGATTGGACGACTACGCAAATCCTGGCATGGGGTTCCTCCTGTGCAGAGACATGTTTGTTTAAAGTATTGCCTGTCTGTTCTTCCTCCCCCAGGTCGTCTGATGTTCCACCTCCTCCATATCAAGATTTCACGGATGTGTTCAGTAAAGCTTCTGCTGATATCCTTCCTCCTCATAGAGAATGGGACTGCCCGATTGATCTCATTCCAGGGAAGGTTCCACCTCGAGGCCGAACTTATCCGTTGTCTCTGCCTGAGACGCATTCTATGGAGGAATACATTAAAGAGAACCTAGCAAAGGGGTTCATTCGACCTTCTTCTTCCCCAGCCGGCGCAGGCTTCTTTTTTGTAAAAAAGAAAGATGGTGGTCTGCGGCCGTGCATCGACTACAGAGGTTTGAACGACATTACCATCAAGAACCGTTATCCTTTACCCCTGATTACTGAGCTCTTTGACAGAGTTAGCGGAGCTACCATCTTTACAAAGCTGGACTTGCGAGGTGCATACAATCTCATCCGGATCCGTGAGGGTGACGAGTGGAAGACCGCCTTTAACACCCGTGACGGACATTATGAGTACCTCGTCATGCCCTTCGGATTGAGCAATGCTCCAGCTGTCTTCCAGCATTTTGTCAATGAGATCTTCAGAGACATTCTATACCGTCATGTCGTGGTCTATCTAGACGATATCCTCATTTTTGCCAATGATTTAGAGGAACATCGTTTTTGGGTTAAAGAGGTTCTGTCCCGTCTCCGTGTCAATCATCTCTATTGCAAATTAGAAAAATGCGTCTTTGAAGTCAAGTCCATTCCGTTTCTAGGGTACATTGTGTCCGGTTCCGGACTAGAGATGGATCCTGAGAAACTACAAGCAATTCAGAATTGGCCGGTACCCTTAACCCTCAAAGGTGTCCAGAGGTTCTTAGGGTTCGCCAATTATTACCGAAAGTTTATACGAGACTTTTCCACCATTGTGGCGCCTATTACTGCTTTCACCAAGAAAGGTGCTAACCCGTCCAAGTGGTCTGAAGAAGCCATGCAAGCTTTTCATCTTTTAAAACAGAGGTTCATCTCTGCGCCTGTCCTGAAACAGCCTGACATCGACTCTCCTTTCATCCTAGAGGTGGATGCCTCCTCCGTTGGAGTAGGAGCGGTGTTATCTCAGAGGGCTAAAGATGGCCATTTACATCCTTGCAGTTTCTTCTCCCGGAAGTTCTCCCCAGCTGAGCGCAACTATGCCATTGGCGACCAGGAGTTGCTAGCCATCAAGCTCGCTCTAGAAGAGTGGAGGTATCTGTTGGAGGGAGCTTCTCATTTAATCACCATACTTACAGACCACAAGAACCTTTTATACCTGAAGGGCGCACAATGTCTCAACCCTCGTCAGGCCAGATGGGCACTTTTCTTTTCCAGGTTCGACTTTAAACTCCAGTTCTGTCCGGGCTCTCAGAATCGCAAGGCCGATGCCCTTTCCCGCTCATGGGAGCAAGAAAATGAGTCAGAGTCTTCAGACAAGCATCCTATTATAAATCCGTTGGCATTCTCCACGGTAGGGATGGACTCTACGCCCCCATCAGGGAAAAGTTTTGTGAAGCCGATGCTAAGGAAGAAGCTCATGCATTGGGCCCATGCTTCCCGTTTTGCCGGACATACAGGTATCCAAAAAACCCTGGAGTTTATCTCTAGGTCCTATTGGTGGCCAACTCTGAAAAAAGACGTCTTGGAGTTTATTGCATCTTGCCCAAAGTGTGCCCAACATAAAGTATCCCGCCAGTCGCCTGCGGGGCAACTGGTTCCACTATCCGTTCCCCGTCGACCATGGACACACTTGTCGATGGATTTCATTACAGACTTACCCATGTGCAACAAGTTCAATACCATCTGGGTGGTAGTTGACCGGTTCACCAAGATGGCACACTTCATTCCTCTCAACGGTCTTCCGTCAGCTTCCAAGTTGGCTCAAGTATTCATACAAGAGATCTTCCGACTCCACGGTCTTCCTGAAGAAATTATCTCAGATCGAGGAGTTCAATTCACAGCCAAATTCTGGCGAAGTTTATGTCAAGTCCTCCAAGTCAAGCTAAAGTTTTCCACGGCTTACCATCCTCAGACCAATGGTCAAACCGAGAGGGTGAATCAGGACTTGGAGGCCTTCCTCCGCATCTATGTGTCCTCCTCTCAAGATGACTGGGTTCAATTACTTCCCTGGGCCGAGTTCTGTCATAACAACCAGTATCATTCTTCATCTTCTTCAACACCATTCTTCACCAACTTTGGATTCCACCCTAAAGTCCCTGAGTTCCAACCGCTTCCAGCAACTTCTGTTCCCGCAGTGGATATCACCTTGCATCAGTTTGCCAATATCTGGAAGAGCGTACGATCAGCTCTGCTCAAGGCATCGTTCAGGTACAAGAAGTTTGCGGATAAGAAGCGTCGAGCAGTTCCTGCTCTCAAGGTGGGTGATCGGGTATGGTTATCCACGAAGAATTTGAGGTTAAGAGTTCCCAGTATGAAGTTTGCACCTCGCTATATCGGTCCTTTCAAGATTGAACAAGTCATCAATCCTGTTGCTTACAGACTCCAGTTGCCTCCCTTCTTAAAAATACCCAGGACATTCCATGTTTCCCTGTTGAAACCGCTGATCTTGAATCGGTTTCATTCCTCACTTCCTCCAACTCCGAAAGTCCAAACTCAACGAGGCGTTGAGTATGAAGTGGCCAAGATCCTGGACTCACGTCACCGTTACGGTCAACTACAGTATCTTATTGACTGGAAGGGTTACGGCCCTGAGGAACGTTCATGGACCAATGCTTCTGATGTCCATGCTCCTGCCTTGGTCCGGAGATTCCATTCCAAGTTTCCTCAAAAGCCAAAGAAGTGTCCTGGGGCCACTCCTAAAGGGGGGGGTGCTGTCACGATCCGGGTATCTGGACGCCATTTCTTACCCATCAGATGCCTCCTAAGGCTGGCTCAGCGCTCCAGGACCGGATCCCATCTGTTATCCTAATGTTCACATTCCTGCATCCTCTCCTGTCTCTCTGAGACGCTGTCACAGTAACGCCTTATTACATCTGGCATGGCGTCTCCCGCGGCCTCCGCCGCCGTCCCTGAGCTTCTGCATGCAGAGTGTCAGAGTGGCGATTACGTCAGCCGCGGCCTCCGCTGTGTCCGCGTGGTTGGATGTGCACTTGTCAGCCTGGCGTCTCCTGTCTCCAGTGGCCGGCGCCGCCATTACTGTTTTCATTACCACATGGATTACAAACCAAACTTCCCTCCAAGTGTCTGCATGGGCGCAGCCATCTTGGATTCTGTCAGCTGATCATTTCCTCCAATCTGTTGTCAGTATTGTTAATCTGCATAATTGCCTAGCCAATCCCTTCCTTGCTGCAGGTATAAATACACTGTGCCTGAGCAAGGAAGGCGTCAGTGCTTTGGTTGTCAAACCTAGTTCCTGTTTGTCTCTCTCCTGTGATTGTCTTCCAGGTTCCAGCTCCTGTCTCAAGACTTCCACCATAGAGACCCGCACCAGCATTCCACCTGCGGTGTAGCCTGACTCTCCAATCCATTGTGGATTCATCTGTTTCCAGCTACAGCATTACCTGCTTCCAGCTCAGCTTCCAGCAGAGTACAGCTTCCCTTAAAGGGCCGGTGTCCTTTCTACACTTTACCACTCTCCACCGGTATTATTATTTCTCCGCTCTCAAATTCTACATTTCAGTTCATATTTCATCGCTCCCAAGTTCATCTATTATTTAACTGGTTCCAGCCAGTATCCACTCCGTGCTAACAACAGTCTGGTTCCAGCCAGTATCCACAGCAGCTGTTTTACCTTCAGCAACCCAGCTTTTCCTGGAACATCAGCTGGCACAATCCTGGGTTATCTCCATTGCTACAGTCGGGCCTGGTAAGGACTTTCCATCTAGAAGATCATAAGAACTATCTCACACTACCAGTGCCCTGTGGCTCCTGCCATCCTGTAGTACCCAGGAACTGTATTTATTATTTGCTGACTTTTACGTTTTCTTTTACTGCTGCTGTGTTGCGGAGTTGTCATAATAAACATCATTGACTTTTATCCAAGTTGTCGTGGTCACGCCTTCGGGCAGTTATTATTCATGTTACTTACATGTCCAGGGGTCTGATACAACCTCCCAGGTTCCGGTACATCTCAGCCCCTACAACTGAGGCTGCCTCCCGTCAGCTCAGGCCCTCAGTTGTGACACCTCCCCTACCACATATCGGTGCTGCTCTGCCAAGGGCAGATAATAATAATAGTAGTAGTATTGCAGTCTTTGTGTAGAAACACATCATGCTCTCTACTCTCCTGAAACTTCCTATCAAAGGAGGCTGCTACAGCGTATGTCCTTATATGATGCCAGAGCTCTATTATGATGTGACAGTCAGGGCCGGATTAACAATGGGGCGGATGGAGCTGCAAATAGGCCCACAGGAGGAGACTGACAGCATAGACAGGAAAAAAACTTTTTCCTGTCACAGACTGTCAGCGGCTGTCCTCTCTCCCATGCCCCGGCTCCAGAACTCTCACCATTATGATTCACAGAACGGTGCAGGCATTGTGGTTGCCGCCCCTACTCTCCATTTTCTACTTCTCCGGGGTCCTGACTGAGCCTGTCACTCACAAGCTCCGCCCCCAGACTACACGAGGAGCTCCTACTGCTGCTGCTTGAAGCCTCGTAATTGTAAGTTATATGATGACTTCTTGATGAGCAGCATCGATTGGATTGTGTGCTGTGTGTGTAGTGTTTGTGTGTATGTATATGTGTTGGTGTGTACCGTATGTGTTTATAGTATTTGTGTACTGTATTTGTGTGTGGTGTGTACTGTGTATATATGTGGTAATGTGTGTAGTGTTCACTGTGTGTGGACTGTGTGTGTATAGGTGGTGGTGTGTGTGTGTACTGCATGTGTTTGTAGTGTGTACTGTCGAATACTGTGACAGAGACAACCTTCTGAAGGCCTAACAGCTATATACATGTACTACGGGATAGTGCGTATGTTATGCATACACATAATAAACATAATATCAAAGGTGATCTCATATTCACTAGTATAGTATAAAAGCATAAGAGGATCCATTTTGTTTCTAGCTAGATGATACAGCAGATTCATCTTGAACTTTGTACACACTAACAAAGTACAATAACAACTTTGTTGGCAGTATTAATTCCACATACGCACATCCGAAAAGCTCTTAGAGTCCAGTTTAATTCCTAATATGGACACAGTCGAGGATCACGAGTATCTTTTAGTTTTCTTGACAATTGTCCTAATATTGCATAATACTGTATTCCAGATGTGTGAAATCATATGGGAGGGTTATAAGAATGGGGCGTAACTGTATGTTATAAAACTCATTGTTTTACATGAATCTGGGGTTGAAGCATTTGACTCAGGCTATGAGGATGTAGTCTCTAGACCTGTATAAGGCCGTGGTCCTTAAATAAAAGATATTTTTATTTGTTTTTCTAAATCTGACTTTATATAGTTATTTACTTTAACAGTAACTCAAACAACAAACAGCAACATGATGATTAATTTAATTAACACTACGTATTTAACAATTTGGGCACTCATCCGGGATCTATAGATCTCGATCTCTTCATCAAATTCTCAAAGGGGTGTGCCAGCCAGCCAGCAGCTGAGGATGGAAGGAATATCCCAAGTCATTACAGCACTGGTAAGTATAGAATACCATGGTATGTGCTATATTCCAGTACATGCTGTTTCTGTACCTGCCAGCTGTCTGTGTGATTGTATTTTTTTTATAATATGAGAATTAGGAGTGGAGAGATTGACTAAGCTAGGAAAATAACTCAGGGACCTGTTTGTTGTTGCTTGTTTGTAAAATGAATCCCAAAGTTGTGTTCAAGTCGGTTGAAGGACCAAGTAGCGAGGAATAGTAACTCGGGAACAATGATTGACAGATGCTGTTGCATGAAAAAAAGAATAAATTAGAATACTTAAATTAATTAATTAATGTAAAGTTTGTATTTGGGCAGAGAAATAGTGACCTGGGTTTTTTCACTCTGAGTAATTGTGGGAATAAGTGCTGTGGACCATCTTCACGAGGTTTGAATGAGTTCCAATCTGAGCTCACAGTTAACGCTGTGAGTGTCAGATAAGATAAGAGCCAAAGTAATGTGAAAACACATAAATCACATCCCTAGTGAATAGCGACATATGTGTGCCTGAGTGTGAATTAAATAAATAGGGTGATTACCTGAGGTTATAGGTGATTATAAATAATTTGATTGAAATTTTATACTGTAATACTGTGCAGCTGCTGATTGTTTTAACCATATATGGATTCTGGTAAATAACAGAATCTACAGACTAAAGCCCCAAATATATTCTGAGTCTGTTTGCTAACCTTGTTTATTAACATTTATTTATTGTGCACAAAAGAACGGAGCAACTCTAAAGAGGTGTTGTTTTAACCATAACCTAAGCCTGTTTGCTAACATTGTAGAGCACTAAGTTGACAAGCAACTTTTAACATGGCATGCATGTTGCTTTGTGATTGTAGTTTGTGATAAGAGGGACTACTGCAGTTTCCCAGTTGACAGACGTGTCGCGTGTGTGAAAGATTGCAGGGATTGCAAATTTTTCAGCATATGGGAAGGGCAGAGAGGATTAACCCTAAGTGTGCATATCATGTATGGAAGAAATATTCCATAGAAGCACCAATTTTGTATAGTACTGTGACAAAGGGGTACAGTCTATGTTTTGCATTTCAATCATGCTGTATAATATTGGCCTGATCAACCAATACTAAGCGTATTTTGAAATCGGCAAAACTGTTGAAATCTGCAAGATATTGAAGTTTGCAAACTGTTTTTATTATTATTTAAAGTATGGGCGCCCAATTTATGAAACTCAGAATTTTAAACTAAGCACAGATTCAGTACAGCATGATAAGAAAATGAAATACTGTACATCAGGATTGAAATAAAACTATGGTACCAAAAGAACACTCCCCTTGCGCTGGCGAAACTGTATTTACATTTTTGTGTTTTATGGTGTCTTGTGTGTGGGACATAAAAGTTCAGTGTTTGTTCAGTTAAGTATATTCTCAGATCTGTGTCTAACAGAAACTTTCTGTCTGTGACTGGCATGATTACAAGTCTAATGAAAAGTGTTCATCTGATGTTACTATCTAACTATGAAGTGAAGTTTCCATATGGTATTGGTTAATACGTAAAGTCTTTAATTCAATATATTGTGAAAAGATCTGCCAGCATATTAATGGCTGGATGCCGTGTGTTGTATTGCATTATAAAGGAAAATAAAAAGTTTTTTTCTGTAAAATAAGCCTTCAGTTTCCAATGCTGTGTAACACGGAGAGGTAGGGAGCTGTGACAGCACCCCCTTTCCAGCAGCAGCATAGTAGTATCCAGAAGCAGCATCGTAGTGATTGTAATTTTAAATGATTGCAGAGGTTCTTAGTGGACTGCATAATATGCAGTGATGAACCAGGTACCATAAACAAAAAGTGTAAGGGTATGATTGTATAGAAAAGCTATACAGATAATGTGAGAGATTTTTGGATTTGTTAAGTTTGTCTGAATGGGTGAGTTTTCAGGGAATGCGTGTATGTGGGAAGGCATTCCATAGAATGGATGCAATCCAAGGAAAGTTGTAGTTGTGCATGGAAGCAAGTAATGAGTATGGATGTGAGACGTAGATCTGGTGTAAAGTGAATTGAGTGGACTGGCCAGTCTGAATGATATTTTGAGATAAGCAAGGAAATGTATAGTATGTTGGTGTAGTATGATTACTAACCTTGTGTGTAAGTAATGGTAGAATACAAAATACCCAATGAGAAAATTGTAAGGTTGATGGAATAGATTACACTGTATGGGATTAGATTATGCAAAAGATTTATAGACAATCTTTCTTTGTACTTGCAAAATTAACCTACATTCTTTTTACCTACAGATGGTGTAACCAGTATGTGGATGATATACCTTTGTGCTATAAATTATTTGAAGTGTTGGTGTCAGATACTAAACAGTTGTGTTTACTTGCAGAACAGGACACAAGGTGTCGCAAGACAAAATTCGACGGTGTGCTGACATAGTTAACTACCTAGGTCATTATTTGGCAGTAGGCCAAAGACAGTTAAAACCCTCAGAGGGTGGAGCCTTGATATATATTTATTAAGAGATACATATGTATGACCATATGATAAATCTCTGAATACAGTAATTTTTGGGGGGTAAATGATATGTTCATGCATTCAAGTTCATATCCAAAGAAATTATAGAAGGTAATACAATATTACACTTTATCATGAATAAGACATTATGGATACACAGTTAGAGCCAAACCATCATTTTATGTATAATCAAGAAAAAAAATATATATATACATTTAGAACTGTGGTTAAGCAGTAGATTTTGTACGATGTGTACATCTTACCTCTGACAGTATACAACTTTGATACAGCTGCATACTTGTCTTCCTCACCCCCAAAAATGCAAATTACATTGCATTTAAAAAAAAACTGACAGTAACAGGAGGAAAACTTTCTCTAGCATCCATAGGGGATAATGGGATGGTGAATTACAGTGCGTTAACTTAAATTAGTATGTAAATTAATATTAGTAATAGTAAAGTGTTGCTGCCAACTTTTACTATGGGAAATGTCATGAGTTATGCAAATCTAAGGGTAACTAGCATGAAATAGATTCACAAGCTTTCTATGGTAGGATGAAGTTTAATGGAGAAGTGTACATTGTGTTCTGGCATATGACCAAAATAACAAATTATGTGATAATGAGAGGGATCGTGATGGTGATAAAGAAAGCTATAGCATGTTTACTGCAGATGGTTGGGTTGATTAAAAAAACATTGTTTTAATACAACATAGTTTAATACTAAAAAAAAGGAACTATAGTATGTGTAACAGGTGTTAAGGGGTTATTTGAGAAATGAATAATAAGGCCAGAGGTGTGATCTATTGTTTCAAAGACAGTAAAGTTTCTTTACTGATAGAAAGAGTTTATAGGAGTTTGGAAAATATGTTTCAATTAATATGTGTAATGTTGAGAGAAAAAAAAAGTCATAATTTGACAGGGAAGGTTTAAAGAATTAAGCATTATTAATCTACTAAAGAGACAGGAAAGGCAGAATTTGAATCATGGCATGGTTCTATCGTTGGTTCAATAAAGGTAGAATTACACCTAAGCCTCTGCTTAGCCTCTCTTCTATATAAATCTTTTTGTTGTTCTTTTTGGAATCCAGCAAAGATATATTATCCAGAGCAAAGATATATTATCCAGAGACTGATTCAAAACTACAAAATTATTTGACAATTCAAATGTGTCACGCAAATATTTAAATAGTTACAAGAATATCAAACGCTGCAAGAACCTTGGAAAGATATTTAAGCAACACGAAAATACACAGTCCAGCACAGGACAAATCACTGAGAGTTATGGTGAGAAGTTGCTTATGTTTTGGTTCCATTACAGATCGCATAGAATGGTCCTTGGCAAGTACCGCTGACTGCTGATACAGCCGTTGCAAAGGCTGCAGAAGAAGGACATCTAGATCCATGAGCTTGCAATGAAATGAGAAGGTCAGAGACCAGAGCTTAAAGGAATCTAAGACTAAAATAAATAAATAAAACAATTGTATGGAGATACAGAGACTGTTACTACTGTTACTACCACAGAGTTGTATTTGAATGAACCCTTCAATCAAGATGGAGATGATTATGATCATTGATAATAGACTATGTGCTTATAAGCTAATATCCTACAGAACTTTTAACATTTCTGAAAGTATACGGGAGCAATGTTATCTATACCACAAATTGGAGGATATTGTTGATTTCCGGAAATAGCACTTTGAGTTCACGGCTGTGCTTATTGTACCAAAGACATTACAGATCCTGATACATGTATTGCCAAGTATATAAAGGAGGCCCATGATATAAAAGAAGAACTTTAACCAAGGCATTATGATATGGACTGGAAAAGATAAATGTTTAAATCCTAGTATTCAATTTTCAGGATTAGGAAAATGTTTTTTAAGTATATTGTATGTGATGATGTATTCTGTGATGAGGTTTATTCTTGTGATCATTATAGCCATTCTTTGGTGACCCCGACCCCGACGTAATTATACCACATTCTTTTTATGTACACTACCTACAGGTGAGGCCTATGCTGTATTTAGAAGGCTACTGCCAGACGCAGAATAGCAATATTACATGAAATGATTATTAGTGAACTATACGTTCCCAGAAATTCTCCTGAGATGACAGGGAACATGGATAATGTCCCTGATCAAAGGGTGGAGCTGACGAATACTGTGACAGAGACAACCTGCTGAAGGCCTAACAGCTATATATATGTACTACTGCTACTGCTCTGGACACTGCCAAACAAACATATTTTCAATCTCTCATCTCTGCTCAAGCCTCTAACCCCAAGCGACTTTTTAATACATTTAAATCACTTCTTGTCCCTCACTCACCTAACCCACCAGCCACTGTCAGTGCGCAAGATCTTGCTTCCTATTTCAAGGACAAGATTGACAAGATCCGAAATGAAATGGTATGCTCTTCCACAGCAAGTGACCTGCTCAATTCCCTGCCTGAACCCTCTAACACCTTCTCTTCCTTTGATCCTACAAATGAAGATGAAGTATCTGCACTCTTTTCATCTGCCTACTCTAATACCTCTCCCCTTGACTCTATACCCTCACAAATTAGTAAAGCTCTGTCTACTGTGCTCATCCCAACCTTAACAAAAATCTGTAATCTCTCCCTGTCTACTGGTATCTTTCCTTCTCTATACAAGCATGCAGTGATTACTCCCATTCTGAAAAAACACAACTCTGACCCGAACGCTCTCTCTAACTACCGTCCCATCTCTCAGCTCCCATGCCCCTCCAAGCTACTGGAGAGACTTGCCTACACTCGCCTCACACACTTTCTTAACTCACACAGCCTACTGGACCCACTTCAGTCAGGATTTCGTGCCCAACACTCCACAGAGACAGCACTGACTAAGGTAGTGAACGATTTGGTCACTGCTAAATCTAAAGGACATTTCTCTCTACTTATTCTCCTTGATCTCTCTGCTGCTTTTGACACTGTTGACCACTCTCTTCTCATACAAACACTACAATCCCTAGGTATTCAGGACACAGCCCTTTCTTGGTTCTCATCCTACCTATCTAATCGCTCCTTCAGTGTTCGTTTCTCTGATTCCACCTCTCCTTCGCTACCTCTCTCAGTTGGAGTACCGCAAGGCTCAGTCCTAGGTCCTCTGCTTTTCTCTATCTATACCACATCTCTTGGCAAACTAATCAACTCTTTCGGATTTCAGTACCATCTGTATGCGGATGATACTCAAATCTACCTATCCTCCCCTGATTTGTCACCATCTGTATTGGGCCGTGTCACTGCATGCCTTTCTGCCATTTCATCTTGGATGACATCTCGCCACCTCAAACTTAATTTCTCTAACGTCCTAGTGTCGACCGACTGAGGTAAAGGGCGTTTTACAGCCCCTGACGGTGTCTGAGACGCCTGGGCAGGTACTAACTGGTTTTCCGGCCGTCTCATGTCGTCAACTGATTTTTGTAATGTGCTGACATTATCACGTAATTCCATAAACAAAGCCATCCATTCCGGTGTCGACTCCCTGGGGGGTGACATCACCATTACCGGCAATTGCTCTGCCTCCACACCAACATCGTCCTCATACATGTCGACACACACGTACCGACACACAGCAGACACACAGGGAATGCTCTATTGAAGACAGGACCCCACTAGCCCTTTGGGGAGACAGAGGGAGAGTTTGCCAGCACACACCCAAGCGCTATAATATATATGGGAACAACCCTATATAAGTGTTGTATCCTTATAGCAGCTTAAATATAGTAATATCGCCAAAAAAAGTGCCCCCCCTCTCTGTTTTGCCCTGTTTCTGTAGTGCAGTGCAGGGGAGAGTCCTGGGAGCCTTCCTCACAGCGGAGCTGAGCAGGAAAATGGCGCTGTGTGCTGAGGAGAATAAGCCCCGCCCCCTATTTCGGCGGGCTCTTCTCCGGAGTTTGTGAGATCTGGCAGGGGTTAAATACATCCATATAGCCTCAAGGGCTATATGTGATGTATTTTTTAGCCATAAAAAGGTATTATACATTGCTGCCCAGGGCGCCCCCCCAGCGCCCTGCACCCTCCGTGACCGCTGTGTGAAGTGTGCTGACAACAATGGCGCACAGCTGCAGTGCTGTGCGCTACCTCAGGAAGACTGAAAAGTCTTCTGCCGCCTGCTTCTGGACCTCTTCCATCTTCGGCATCTGCAAGGGGGGTCGGCGGCGCGGCTCCGGGACCGGACTCCATGGCTGGGCCTGTGTTCGATCCCTCTGGAGCTAATGGTGTCCAGTAGCCTAAGAAGCCAATCCATCCTGCACGCAGGTGAGTTGACTTCTCTCCCCTAAGTCCCTCGATGCAGTGAGCCTGTTGCCAGCAGGACTCACTGAAAATTAAAAACCTAAAACTTTTTCTAAGCAGCTCTTTAGGAGAGCCACCTAGATTGCACCCTGCTCGGACGGGCACAAAAACCTAACTGAGGCTTGGAGGAGGGTCATAGGGGGAGGAGCCAGTGCACACCACCTGATCCTAAAGCTTTATTTTTGTGCCCTGTCTCCTGCGGAGCTGCTAATCCCCATGGTCCTGACGGAGTCCCCAGCATCCACTACGGACTACGAGAAATAGATTTATCGGTAAGTAAAATCTTATTATTTCCAAAACAGAATTAATTATATTTCCACCGGCCAATAGTAGTTTCCAACCTGATATCTCTATCACTGTTGAGAACTCTGCAATCACCCCTACCCCACAAGCTCGCTGCCTAGGTGTCATTCTTGACTCTGAACTGTCCTTTGTTACCCACATTCAATCTGTCTCAAGATCATGTTACATACATCTAAGAAACATATCCAAAATACGCCCTTATCTTGCACAAGACACAGCAAAAACTCTAATCCATGCTCTCATTATCTCCCGCATTGATTATTGTAATAGTCGCCTGACCGGTCTTCCCAAACATAGGCTCTCACCACTACAATCCATTTTGAATGCAGCTGCGAGATTAACCTTCCTTGCCAGACGTTCATCGTCTGCAGATCCGCTCTGTCAGTCCCTCCATTGGTTACCGGTATTCTACCGTATTAAATATAAAATACTTTTACTCACATACAAGGCTATTAACCAAACTGCACCAACATACATCTCTTCACTCATCTCAAAATATCTCCCTACCCGACCTCTCCGCTCTGCACAAGATCTACGTCTCTCATCCACACGCATTACTTGTTCACACTCAAAATTACAGGACTTTATCCGGGCTTCACCCACTCTGTGGAATGTCCTCCCACGCACAGTAAGACTCGCCTCTAGTCTCCAAACCTTTAAATGTTCCCTGAAAACTCACCTCTTCAGACAAGCCTATCAAATTCCAGACCCACCGACATAACCTTCAGTGCTTCCCTATCTAATTACATCCTCTGTAGAATATTCATAACATCACATATCTTGTCTTTCTTTAGTCTCACACCCTCCTGACACTTGGATAACTTTGTGGGGTATCATCATACAACCCATTAAGAACCTAGCAATCTGGTGGACCATTATGCAATAGGTAGCATCTATCCTTGTGTATCTATGCCTATTTCCCTATAGATTGTAAGCTTGCGAGCAGGGCCTTCCTACCTCTGTCTGTCTGTTTTTACCAAGTTTTGTTCTATTACTGTTGTTCTAATTGTAAAGCGCAACGGAATATGCTGCGCTATATAAGAAACTGTTAATAAATAAATAATAAATTAATAATAATACTACGGGATAGTGCGTATGTTATGCATACACATAATAAACATAATATCAAAGGTGATCTCATATTCACTAGTATAGTATAAAAGCATAAGAGGATCCATTTTATTTCTAGCTAGATGATACAGCAGATTCATCTTGAACTTTGTACACACTAACAAAGTACAATAACAACTTTGTTGGCAGTATTAATTCCACATACGCACATCCGAAAAGCTCTTAGAGTCCAGTTAAATTCCTAATATGGACACAGTCGAGGATCACGAGTATCTTTTAGTTTTCTTGACAATTGTCCTAATATTGCATAATACTGTATTCCAGATGTGTGAAATCATATGGGAGGGTTATAAGAATGGGGCGTAACTGTATGTTATAAAACTCATTGTTTTACATGAATCTGGGGTTGAAGCATTTGACTCAGGCTATGAGGATGTAGTCTCTAGACCTGTATAAGGCCGTGGTCCTTAAATAAAAGATATGTTCATTTGTTTTTCTAAATCTGACTTTATATAGTTATTTACTTTAACAGTAACTCAAACAGCAACATGATGATTCATTTAATTAACACTAAGTATTTAACAGTACTGTGTGTATGTGGTGGTGCGTCTGTGTACTGTGTGTGTGTAGTGTCTAAATGTGGTGTACGTGTGTAAATGTAGTGGGTGTGTGTACTGTATGTGTGTATATGTAGCGGTGGTGTGTATAGTGTGTGTGTGTATATATGTGGTAATGTGTGTACTGTGTGTACTGTGTGTGTGTGTGTGTGTGTACTGCATGTGTTAGTAGTGTGTACTGTGTGTGTTTATGTGGTGGTAGGCAGGGATAAAAGTGAAACAACAAATGAATCCCTAGCGCTTATCAGGCCACCAAAACTGTTTGGCCAATGGCTATATTACTGTATGTATAATTCTTATGTAATGCTGCAGTACTGTGATGCCAGGGATAAGTCACAACAAAAAAAGGCAATAAGAATACCTAGGGTGTGCCATAACAAATTTATTAAAAATGAATATTACTGTACATACACAGTATGCACACATAATAACTAGAGATTATTAAAAATATATTATATGAACAATTGACTTATTTTATCTTCAAATAATTAAGGTTACCCAATAAGGATTTATGGACAGAAATCCTTAATCGATGGTATCCAATCCTAAAAATGTGCCATATAGAATTTTTGTTTCAACAGTTGTATTCCGATAAAGGGCCTAATTCAGATCTGTTCGCTCGCTAGCGGTTTTCGCTGCACATGGATCAGGTCACTACTGCGCATGCGTATGCACCGCACTGCCGGTAACTGACTCCTGGCAGTATCGCACACATGACTTAGTACACTGCGTTACTGCCAGGAGCCGGCCAGGGAGGCTGCAGAATGGGCCGAGTTGGGGTAATTACTATATAAGATTACACAGCACATGTGTTACCCCTTTCAGTGTGCGGTGCTGTGCTATGTGCATTTACAGTGTTACATCTCCAACTGCCCCAGCCTAGCTCTCTGGAGTGTGGGCAATACCTGATAAGGGGGTCCCTGCCCATACAGGCTTTATAGCAGTCACACATACAGTATAGATATAGGTATACGCAGTGATGCAGTAACAGTTCTTGTTTCATCATTTTGACAGAAAGGGGGCGGTTAGGAATGTACACCCTAATATCTCACATAATAAGAGGTACTACCATGCTGAGACTTATAGTGCCACGTAGACAGAAAGAAAAAAGCAGGAGCACACATCAAGCACTAAGAACATTAATACTCAGAACAATTATAATAAATTCTACAATTTAACATGGAGTAATAATAAGGTTTGTTATATATATAAACGCGCACATTATATAAATGTAGGCGCGGAGTCTAATGTGCCGGTTGTTATTCTTGCCACCCCCACAAGGAGGTCTGGACTTATATGTGGAATGGAGATGGACTTAGATGTAGAATGTCCTATCCCTCGGGCGCCTGACTCATGAGATGTTATATCACATTAATGCGGATCTTAGCATTTTGATGATGTCACACACGCCGCCACCACCTACAGTCACGTTTGCATACTCCTTTCCCAGGTCTTTTGGCCGCTATCACACAGGTGTTGCAGTGGCAGTAGCTATGGGATGGTGGTGTTGGAGTTGCAGCTTGTGCAGCGGTAGGCTTGAGATGGTGGTGGTGAGGGTCGCGGTGGTGAGAGTGCTGGAGCTGCGGGTGGAGGGCGTGATGTTGAGTGGCGGGTCTTCCACGCATTTCTCAATATCTGTGAGAATGAAATAAAGGAGACATCATGTTACTATTACTCTTTTTCTTTCATTTCTAATACAACATAGAGACAGATATATGCCCTGCAATAGGGGACTATAGCATGGTGGTAGCACCTGACAAATACACATATATAAAACATCCATTTTCAATGGAGATAATACTTTTCTCTCATGAGGTAAAACTATGGACTTATTAGTTTGTGCTATGGTGTTATTATATAGATACAGTGTCTAGTTCTTATTACCTCTTTCAATAGTCGCCTTCTTTTTTCTGCAGCTGCAATAATAAGGGAGAGTGGTTAGTGAGAGACCGTACCTCTATTCCTGGGAACGCTAAGTCCCAGAGATCCCCCAATGTATCAGCACACTGTCTTCCTTGTATAAAGGAGAAGCAGAATGCCCCCTCCCGCTACACAATGACAAGTATCTGTACTGAGAAGTAACTAGTGTATCACTGTCTGTACTTAGTAAAAGGAGTTTGTAGTAAAGAAATGGGACGGGTACTGCATGTACTGATTGTTATATACAGCGCTACAGCATTCCTCCATACATGATAAGGAGCAGATCCGGCGTGTGAGCCCAAAAAGGGGGCATGGCCTAGACAAAAGAGGGTGTGGCTCTACTGGAATGCTGCAGTTGCCATGCCTCCAGCCTCTCTGCCTCCCTATTACTGTCATGTATAAGACTTCCCCACGGAATACTCTTCATCACTCAAACTGTCCTATAATGAGTCAGGTCTTACTGACATCACAGCAACCTCCCAACTGTCCCGCATTCAGCAGTACAGTACCAGTTTCGTGGGACTGTCGCACTGTCCTACCCGTGGCCGGCAGTGTCCTGTAGTGGGGAGGGAGTTAGGGGGAGTGCAGGAGATAAGGAGAATAGATGCTATGCGCACGTGCATGCCATCTATTCACTATTCCATGGGAAGCTTGGGGGGCAGGCCAGCATCTCATAGAGTGCTGGGCAAGCCCCTACAGTGATGCAATTGGGAGGAATCATGAAGCTCCACCACTTTTCCCAAAGCTCCACCCCTTTTCCTTAATGCTCCGGCCCTCTTACAGAAGCTCGGCCTTAGGTGCCCGAAAGATCCTGCAGCACTGAGCTACAATGTTGGGAGGTGTCACAGGGTCGTGGTGACACTGTCCTCCTCAGCTGGGAATAGGGCATGGGTCTATGTAATGCTACATCTGCCCATGGAGAAAGCTGGAGACATATACACATATACACCTATCTGCCAACCAGAACGTCTGTTACTAGTAATACTATCTAGGTGAATAAACAGTTACACCATATGTAGAGTGTTAGTAACTTACCTCATGTAAACGATGAATACGGCAATCAGTACTGTGCATATGATGAATACACAGACTATTCCATCGCCAACTCTCATATCTGTGCAAGAAAGACAGACATTGGGTCAGTGATCACATCTCATTTACAGCCATGTTACACTTTCCATGTCATTGTATAAAACATTATTAGTACATAGAACTGCGTCCTTACCATGAGAAGCATTGTTAGTATAGGTAATAATGAGGCATGGCAGGGTCATACTCACCGTGCATCCATTTCCAGTCCAAAAACTGGTCCATCTCCTTCTCAGAATCAGATTCGTCATCTGGAGATGGCGACATGGAGGGGCGTCAGCTGCAGCTGAGCGATGTAAACCTGCAGGAACATCAAAATGGAAAGAGGGATCAGCCTTCTGTAATCCCTGATCCCACCCACCCACATCTCATAGGCTAAGGCCCACACAGTAACTGCCAATCACACTAATTCCATTGTTACCATAGCTAAACTGTGCTAGGCATATCCCCCCCTCCTACAGCTAGACACTTATGTGACATCGGGCTTTGGGCCTTATTCAGTATAAAGTATAAATGTACCCAAGTCATTAATTGGTAAAAAAAAATCAAATAATTTAAGTGCCCACTTACCTCCCCTACCACATATCGGTGCTGCTCTGCCAAGGGCAGATAATAATAGTAGTAGTATAGCAGTCTTTGTGTAGAAACACATCATGCTCTCTACTCTCCTGAAACTTCCTATCAAAGGAGGCTGCTACAGCGTATGTCCTTATATGATGCCAGAGCTCTATTATGATGTGACAGTCAGGGCCGGATTAATAATGGGGCGGATGGAGCTGCAAATAGGCCCACAGGAGGAGACTGACAGCATAGACAGGAAAAAAACTTTTTCCTGTCACAGACTGTCAGCGGCTGTCCTCTCTCCCATGCCCTGGCTCCAGAACTCTCACCATTATGATTCACAGAACGGTGCAGGCATTGTGGTTGCCGCCCCTACTCTCCATTTTCTCCTTCTCCGGGGTCCTGACTGAGCCTGTCACTCACAAGCTCCGCCCCCAGACTACACGAGGAGCTCCTGCTGCTGCTGCTTGAAGCCTCGTAATTGTAAATTATATGATGACTTCTTGATGAGCAGCATCGATTGGATTGTGTGCTGTGTGTGTAGTGTTTGTGTGTATGTATATGTGCTGGTGTGTACGGTATGTGTTTATAGTATTTGTGTACTGTATTTGTGTGTGGTGTGTACTGTGGCCCTCATTCCGAGTTGTTCGCTCGGAGATTTTCATCGCATCGCAGTGAGAATTCTCTTAGTGCGCATGCGCAATGTTCGCACTGCGACTGCGCCAAGTAACTTTACTATGAAGAAAGTAAGTTTACTCACGGCTTTTTCATCGCTCCGACGTTCGCATTGTGATTGACAGGAAATGGGTGTTACTGGGCGGATGCACGGCGTTTTAGGGGCGTGTGGCTGAAAACGCTACCGTTTCCGGGAAAAACGCAGGAGTGGCCGGGGAAACGGTGGGTGTGCCTGGGCGAACGCTGGGTGTGTTTATGACGTCAGCCAGGAACGAAAAGCACTGAACTGATCGCACAGGCAGAGTAAGTCTGAAGCTACTCAAAAACTGCTAACTCGTTTGTGATAGCAATATTGCGAATACATCGGTCGCACATTTAAGAAGCTAAGATTCACTCCCAGTAGGCGGCGGCTTAGCGTGTGTAACTCTGCTACATTCGCCTTGCGAGCGAACAACTCGGAATGAGGGCCCGTGTGTATATATGTGGTAATGTGTGTAGTGTTCACTGTGTGTGGACTGTGTGTGTATAGGTGGTGGTGTGTGTGTGTACTGCATGTGTTTGTAGTGTGTACTGTCGAATACTGTGACAGAGACAACCTGCTGAAGGCCTAACAGCTATATATATGTACTACGGGATAGTGCGTATGTTATGCATACACATAATAAACATAATATCAAAGGTGATCTCATATTCACTAGTATAGTATAAAAGCATAAGAGGATCCATTTTGTTTCTAGCTAGATGATACAGCAGATTCATCTTGAACTTTGTACACACTAACAAAGTACAATAACATCTTTTTGGCAGTATTAATTCCACATACGCACATCCGAAAAGCTCTTAGAGTCCAGTTTAATTCCTAATATGGACACAGTCGAGGATCACGAGTATCTTTTAGTTTTCTTGACAATTGTCCTAATATTGCATAATACTGTATTCCAGATGTGTGAAATCATATGGGAGGGTTATAAGAATGGGGCGTAACTGTATGTTATAAAACTCATTGTTTTACATGAATCTGGGGTTGAAGCATTTGACTCAGGCTATGAGGATGTAGTCTCTAGACCTGTATAAGGCCGTGGTCCTTAAATAAAAGATATGTTCATTTGTTTTTCTAAATCTGACTTTATATAGTTATTTACTTTAACAGTAACTCAAACAACAAACAGCAACATGATGATTAATTTAATTAACACTAAGTATTTAACAATTTGGGAACTCGTCCGGGATCTATAGATCTCGATCTCTTCATCAAATTCTCAAAGGGGTGTGCCAGCCAGCCAGCAGCTGAGAATGGAAGGAATATCCCAAGTCATTACAGCACTGGTAAGTATAGAATACCATGGTATGTGCTATATTCCAGTATATGCTGTTTCTGTACCTGCCAGCTGTCTGTGTGATTGTATTTTTTTTATAATATGAGAATTAGGAGTGGAGAGATTGACTAAGCTAGGAAAATAACTCAGGGACCTGTTTGTTGTTGCTTGTTTGTAAAATGAATCCCAAAGTTGTGTTCAAGTCGGTTGAAGGACCAAGTAGCAAGGAATAGTAACTCGGGAATAATGATTGACAGATGCTGTTGCATGAAAAAAAGAATAAATAAGAATACTTAAATTAATTAATTAATGTAAAGTTTGTATTTGGGCAGAGAAATAGTGACCTGGGTTTTTTCACTCTATGAGTAATTGTGTGAATAAGTGCTGTGGACCATCTTCACGAGGTTTGAATGAGTTCCAATCTGAGCTCACAGTTAACGCTGTGAGTGTCAGATAAGATAAGAGCCAAAGTAATGTGAAAACACATAAATCACATCCCTAGTGAATAGCGACATATGTGTGCCAGAGTGTGAATTAAATAAATAGGGTGATTACCCGAGGTTATAGGTGATTATAAATAATTTGATTGAAATTTTATACTGTAATACTGTGCAGCTGCTGATTGTTTTAACCATATATGGATTCTGGTAAATAACAGAATCTACAGACTAAAGCCCCAAATATATTCTGAGTCTGTTTGCTAACCTTGTTTATTAACATTTATTTATTGTGCACAAAAGAACGGAGCAACTCTAAAGAGGTGTTGTTTTAACCATAACCTAAGCCTGTTTGCTAACATTGTAGAGCACTAAGTTGACAAGCAACTTTTAACATGGCATGCATGTTGCTTTGTGATTGTAGTTTGTGATAAGAGGGACTACTGCAGTTTCCCAGTTGACAGACGTGTCACGTGTGTGAAAGATTGCAGGGATTGCAAATTTTTCAGCGTATGGGAAGGGCAGGGAGGATTAACCCTAAGTGTGCATATCATGTATGGAAGAAATATTCCATAGAAGCACCAATTTTGTATAGTACTGTGACAAAGGGGTACAGTCTATGTTTTGCATTTCAATCATGCTGTATAATATTGGCCTGATCAACCAATACTAAGCGTATTTTGAAATCGGCAAAACTGTTGAAATCTGCAAGATATTGACGTTTGCAAACTGTTTTTATTATTATTTAAAGTATGGGCGCCCAACTTATGAAACTCAGAATTTTAAACTAAGCACAGATTCAGTACAGCATGATAAGAAAATGAAATACTGTACATCAGGATTGAAATAAAAACTATGGTACCAAAAGAACACTCCCCTTGCGCTGGCGAAACTGTATTTACATTTTTGTGTTTTATGGTGTCTTGTGTGTGGGACATAAAAGTTCAGTGTTTGTTCAGTTAAGTATATTCTCAGATCTGTGTCTAACAGAAACTTTCTGTCTGTGACTGGCATGATTACAAGTCTAATGAAAAGTGTTCATCTGATGTTACTATCTAACTATGAAGTGAAGTTTCCATATGGTATTGGTTAATACGTAAAGTCTTTAATTCAATATATTGTGAAAAGGTCTGCCAGCATATTAATGGCTGGATGCCGTGTGTTGTATTGCATTATAAAGGAAAATAAAAAGTTTTTTTCTGTAAAATAAGCCTTCAGTTTCTAATGCTGTGTAACACGGAGAGGTAGGGAGCTGTGACAGCACCCCCTTTCCAGCAGCAGCATAGTAGTATCCAGAAGCAGCATCGTAGTGATAGTAATTTTAAATGTTTGTTATACAAATGAGCTACTCTATTTTTTTTTTTTAATATAAGAACTAATATCTTAAACAGATAGTCTGTAGAGGAAGCTGCCAATAGAAAAAAAAATGTCAGCGCTAACAGCGTTAAAGCTAACAAATCTGCATCTGGCAGATAGTCAAGAAGACAACGCCCTATCCCTGCACACAGATTTCTCCCTCTCATATAAAGGGCTATACAGGGGTAGAGTTTTCAAAGCAGCAGTTAGAATCATAGAAAATAAAATAAAGGTATAATTCTGTAAAGTATATGCTGTAAATCACAGATTGCTACAAACAATTGATCATTACGCTTCCAGTATTAACACACTTTTAGGCAATTCTTCAAATTTATTTGGAAGAAACCTAATTTGTAAGTTACAGTGTAAGATATACTGCATGACGGATGAGATATTTTTAAAGATTCCAGAAAGTATAGAATAGGGAAAGATTCAGTTGGATACATAGCATACATATATATCACTTGCCCTGTGTTTCTATGAATGGAGGTAAAGGATATGCTTGCTAAAATCCATAACAAAGTATAGGCATTGATATTATAGATATAGATTGCAGAGGTTCTTAGTGGACTGCATAATATGCAGTGATGAACCAGGTACCATAAACAAAAAGTGTAAGGGTATGATTGTATAGAAAAGCTATACAGATAATGTGAGAGATTTTTGGATTTGTTAAGTTTGTCTGAATGGGTGAGTTTTCAGGGAATGCGTGTATGTGGGAAGGCATTCCATAGAATGGATGCAATCCAAGGAAAGTTGTAGTTGTGCATGGAAGCAAGTAATGAGTATGGATGTGAGACGTAGATCTGGTGTAAAGTGAATTGAGTGGACTGGCCAGTCTGAATGATATTTTGAGATAAGGAAGGAAATGTATAGTATGTTGGTGTAGTATGATTACTAACCTTGTGTGTAAGTAATGGTAGAATACAAAATACCCAATGAGAAAATTGTAAGGTTGATGGAATAGATTACACTGTATGGGATTAGATTATGCAAAAGATTTATAGACAATCTTTCTTTGTACTTGCAAAATTAACCTACATTCTTTTTACCTACAGATGGTGTAACCAGTATGTGGATGATATACCTTTGTGCTATAAATTATTTGAAGTGTTGGTGTCAGATACTAAACAGTTGTGTTTTCTTGCAGAACAGGACACAAGGTGTCGCAAGACAAAATTCGACGGTGTGCTCACATAGTTGACTACCTAGGTCATTATTTGGCAGTAGGCCAAAGACAGTTAAAACCCTCAGAGGGTGGAGCCTTGATATATATTTATTAAGAGATACATATGTATGACCAGATGATAAATCTCTGAATACAGTAATTTTTGGGGGGTAAATGATATGTTCATGCATTCAAGTTCATATCCAAAGAAATTATAGAAGGTAATACAATATTACACTTTATCATGAATAAGACATTATGGATACACAGTTAGAGCCAAACCATCATTTTATGTATAATCAAGAAAAAAAAAATATATACATTTAGAACTGTGGTTAAGCAGTAGATTTTGTACGATGTGTACATCTTACCTCTGACAGTATACAACTTTGATACAGCTGCATACTTGTCTTCCTCACCCCCAAAAATGCAAATTACATTGCATTTAAAAAAAAAACTGACAGTAACAGGAGGAAAACTTTCTCTAGCATCCATAGGGGATAATGGGATGGTGAATTACAGTGCGTTAACTTAAATTAGTATGTAAATTAATATTAGTAATAGTAAAGTGTTGCTGCCAACTTTTACTATGGGAAATGTCATGAGTTATGCAAATCTAAGGGTAACTAGCATGAAATAGATTCACAAGCTTTCTATGGTAGGATGAAGTTTAATGGAGAAGTGTACATTGTGTTCTGGCATATGACCAAAATAACAAATTATGTGATAATGAGAGGGATCGTGATGGTGATAAAGAAAGCTATAGCATGTTTACTGCAGATGGTTGGGTTGATTAAAAAAACATTGTTTTAATACAACATAGTTTAATGCTAAAAAAAAGGAACTATAGTATGTGTAACAGGTGTTAAGGGGTTATTTGAGAAATGAATAATAAGGCCAGAGGTGTGATCTATTGTTTCAAAGACAGTAAAGTTTCTTTACTGATAGAAAGAGTTTATAGGAGTTTGGAAAATATGTTTCAATTAATATGTGTAATGTTGAGAAAAAAAAAAGTCATAATTTGACAGGGAAGGTTTACTGAATTAAGCATTATTAATCTACTAAAGAGACAGGAAAGGCAGAATTTGAATCATGGCATGGTTCTATCGTTGGTTCAATAGAGGTAGAATTACACCTAAGCCTCTGCTTAGCCTCTCTTCTATATAAATCTTTTTGTTGTTCTTTTTGGAATCCAGCAAAGATATATTATCCAGAGCAAAGATATATTATCCAGAGACTGATTCAAAACTACAAAATTATTTGACAATTCAAATGTGTCACGCAAATATTTAAACAGTTACAAGAATATCAAACGCTGCAAGAACCTTGGAAAGATATTTAAGCAACACGAAAACACACAGTCCGGCACAGGACAAATCATTGAGAGTTATGGTGAGAAGTTGCTTATGTTTTGGTTCCATTACAGATCGCATAGAATGGTCCTTGGCAAGTACCGCTGACTGCTGATACAGCCGTTGCAAAGGCTGCAGAAGAAGGACATCTAGATCCATGAGCTTGCAATGAAATGAGAAGGTCAGAGACCAGAGCTTAAAGGAATCTAAGACTAAAATAAATAAATAAAACAATTGTATGGAGATACAGAGACTGTTACTACTGTTACTACCACAGAGTTGTATTTGAATGAACCCTTCAATCAAGATGGAGATGATTATGATCATTGATAATAGACTATGTGCTTATAAGCTAATATCCTACAGAACTTTTAACATTTCTGAAAGTATACGGGAGCAATGTTATCTATAACAGCATTAGGACTTGTTTTCTTTTTTATTTGAAGAGAGAGCGAGCAGACGTGTGGTCTAGGTATAAGTACTCATCCATTATTGTGGATGGGAATTATTTCAATAAGACCATTCCTTCCTCTTTTCTAAGCAGGAAATCCAGAGGGATTTATAACTGGTGTAACGAACAACCTTTGAAAAACGTGGTTGTGAGTATTATACTCCACTTGAAGACAGATGTATAGATTAATGCATGGATAATTTAATAATTTATATTATTCCAAGGAGTATCCAGTCCAGCAATACCATTAATTGTTGGAAAGATTTTGGGTACTGCTGCTATATAAATTGTATTGCTAATTATTATTATAATTGTTAGATATGTATACAAAGACATCAGCATTGTATAGTAACAGACCAAAGTTCTTTATGTAAGTTACATTTGATGCGATTACCAAAACTTTATAGAGTTGTGATAATAGTGAAACAGTCACATGTGTATAGATACAACAGTATCTCAAGAAAGAACCACTGGTGATAATATCAGCTACACATATCGGGTGTAATTCAGTTAGTGGAAATAAAATAGGTCAATAATACAGGAAAAATGAACTTATGTAGATAGAAAAGGTTGATTTAAGTAAATGTAAAAAGATTGTTACAATACACAAACCTAATGTTTCTAGATGTACTAGATATAATGAGCTAGGTATATAAAAAGTAATGGTCACATAGGATGTTCATTAAAGTTTATGATTTAGTAAATGTATTTTACCAGGAGTAGATTCAAAGGTTAAAAGAGATATCATACATAACGGAGAATGTTAGTTGTCACTATGTCCTTAGGATATGATATACAATTGGTTACCTATTAATTCTGAAGATGTTTGTTATTTAAGAAGATTAATTTAGCAATTTTATACAAAAACACATAATAACTTAAGAAAAGTTTTCTTGCAGGATGAACTATTCCTAAAAAGAGTAATTGACTCAGTAATCAGGAAACATGTTCCTGCCACCAGAGCATCAATAAAACCTCGAATTGGTAAAGGTGGAGAATAAGTTCTCCTATGGCTAATGAAGTCGTATGATTAATCAACTGGGAGTTGACGTTTTATTTCATTTAAAAGTTATTGATAACATGATTGAACTTTATGATAGGATATGCCAGGACAGTGGATATTTATGATGATTCCAGGACATTGGACATGAACTATTATACTACCACATTGTTCTACATTCTCTAATACCACAAATTGGAGGATATTGTTGATTTCCGGAAATAGCACTTTGAGTTCACGGCTGTGCTTATTGTACCAAAGACATTACAGATCCTGATACATGTATTGCCAAGTATATAAAGGAGGCCCATGATATAAAAAAAGAACTTTAACCAAGGCATTATGATATGGACTGGAAAAGAAAAATGTTTAAATCCTAGTATTCAATTTTCAGGATTAGGAAAATGTTTTTTAAGTATATTGTATGTGATGATGTATTCTGTGATGAGGTTTATTCTTGTGATCATTATAGCCATTCTTTGGTGACCCCGACCCCGACGTAATTATACCGCATTCTTTTGATGTACACTACCTACAGGTGAGGCCTATGCTGTATTTAGAAGGCTACTGCCAGACGCAGAATAGCAATATTACATGAAATGATTATTAGTGAACTATACGTTCCCAGAAATTCTCCTGAGATGACAGGGAACATGGATAATGTCCCTGATCAAAGGGTGGAGCTGACGAATACTGTGACAGAGACAACCTGCTGAAGGCCTAACAGCTATATATATGTACTACTGCTACTGCTCTGGACACTGCCAAACAAACATATTTTCAATCTCTCATCTCTGCTCAAGCCTCTAACCCCAAGCGACTTTTTAATACATTTAAATCACTTCTTGTCCCTCCCTCACCTAACCCACCAACCACTGTCAGTGCGCAAGATCTTGCTTCCTATTTCAAGGACAAGATTGACAAGATCCGAAATGAAATGGTATGCTCTTCCACAGCAAGTGACCTGCTCAATTCCCTGCCTGAACCCTCTAACACCTTCTCTTCCTTTGATCCTACAAATGAAGATGAAGTATCTGCACTCTTTTCATCTGCCTACTCTAATACCTCTCCCCTTGACTCTATACCCTCACAAATTAGTAAAGCTCTGTCTACTGTGCTCATCCCAACCTTAACAAAAATCTGTAATCTCTCCCTGTCTACTGGTATCTTTCCTTCTCTATACAAGCATGCAGTGATTACTCCCATTCTGAAAAAACACAACTCTGACCCGAACGCTCTCTCTAACTACCGTCCCATCTCTCAGCTCCCATGCCCCTCCAAGCTACTGGAGAGACTTGCCTACACTTGCCTCACACACTTTCTTAACTCACACAGCCTACTGGACCCACTTCAGTCAGGATTTCGTGCCCAACACTCCACAGAGACAGCACTGACTAAGGTAGTGAATGATTTGGTCACTGCTAAATCTAAAGGACATTTCTCTCTACTTATTCTCCTTGATCTCTCTGCTGCTTTTGACACTGTTGACCACTCTCTTCTCATACAAACACTACAATCCCTAGGTATTCAGGACACAGCCCTTTCTTGGTTCTCATCCTACCTATCTAATCGCTCCTTCAGTGTTCGTTTCTCTGATTTCACCTCTCCTTCGCTACCTCTCTCAGTTGGAGTACCGCAAGGCTCAGTCCTAGGTCCTCTGCTTTTCTCTATCTATACCACATCTCTTGGCAAACTAATCAACTCTTTCGGATTTCAGTACCATCTGTATGCGGATGATACTCAAATCTACCTATCCTCCCCTGATTTGTCACCATCTGTATTGGGCCGTGTCACTGCATGCCTTTCTGCCATTTCATCTTGGATGACATCTCGCCACCTCAAACTTAATATTTCCAAAACAGAATTAATTATATTTCCACCGGCCAATAGTAGTTTCCAACCTGATATCTCTATCACTGTTGAGAACTCTGCAATCACCCCTACCCCACAAGCTCGCTGCCTAGGTGTCATTCTTGACTCTGAACTGTCCTTTGTTACCCACATTCAATCTGTCTCAAGATCATGTTACATACATCTAAGAAACATATCCAAAATACGCCCTTATCTTGCACAAGACACAGCAAAAACTCTAATCCATGCTCTCATTATCTCCCGCATTGATTATTGTAATAGTCTCCTGACCGGTCTTCCCAAACATAGGCTCTCACCACTACAATCCATTTTGAATGCAGCTGCGAGACTAATCTTCCTTGCCAGACGTTCATCGTCTGCAGATCCGCTCTGTCAGTCCCTCCATTGGTTACCGGTATTCTACCATATTAAATATAAAATACTTTTACTCACATACAAGGCTATTAACCAAACTGCACCAACATACATCTCTTCACTCATCTCAAAATATCTCCCTACCCAACCTCTCCACTCTGCACAAGATCTACGTCTCTCATCCACACGCATTACTTGTTCACACTCAAAATTACAGGACTTTATCCGGGCTTCACCCACTCTGTGGAATGCCCTCCCACGCACAGTAAGACTCGCCTCTAGTCTCCAAACCTTTAAATGTTCCCTGAAAACTCACCTCTTCAGACAAGCCTATCAAATTCCAGACCCACCGACATAACCTTCAGTGCTTCCCTATCTAATTACATCCTCTGTAGAATATTCATAACATCACATATCTTGTCTTTCTTTAGTCTCACACCCTCCTGACACTTGGATAACTTTGTGGGGTATCATCATACAACCCATTAAGAACCTAGCAATCTGGTGGACCATTATGCAATAGGTAGCATCTATCCTTGTGTATCTATGCCTATTTCCCTATAGATTGTAAGCTTGCGAGCAGGGCCTTCCTACCTCTGTCTGTCTGTTTTTACCCAGTTTTGTTCTATTACTGTTGTTCTAATTGTAAAGCGCAACGGAATATGCTGCGCTATATAAGAAACTGTTAATAAATAAATAATAAATAAATAATAATACTACGGGATAGTGCGTATGTTATGCATACACATAATAAACATAATATCAAAGGTGATCTCATATTCACTAGTATAGTATAAAAGCATAAGAGGATCCATTTTGTTTCTAGCTAGATGATACAGCAGATTCATCTTGAACTTTGTACACACTAACAAAGTACAATAACAACTTTGTTGGCAGTATTAATTCCACATACGCACATCCGAAAAGCTCTTAGAGTCCAGTTTAATTCCTAATATGGACACAGTCGAGGATCACGAGGATCTTTTAGTTTTCTTGACAATTGTCCTAATATTGCATAATACTGTATTCCAGATGTGTGAAATCATATGGGAGGGTTATAAGAATGGGGCGTAACTGTATGTTATAAAACTCATTGTTTTACATGAATCTGGGGTTGAAGCATTTGACTCAGGCTATGAGGATGTAGTCTCTAGACCTGTATAAGGCCGTGGTCCTTAAATAAAAGATATGTTCATTTGTTTTTCTAAATCTGACTTTATATAGTTATTTACTTTAACAGTAACTCAAACAACAAACAGCAACATGATGATTCATTTAATTAACACTAAGTATTTAACAGTACTGTGTGTATGTGGTGGTGCGTGTGTGTACTGTGTGTGTGTAGTGTCTATATGTGGTGTACGTGTGTAAATGTAGTGGGTGTGTGTACTGTATGTGTTTATATGTAGCGGTGGTGTGTATAGTGTGTGTGTGTATATATGTGGTAATGTGTGTACTGTGTGTGTGTGTACTGCATGTGTTAGTAGTGTGTACTGTGTGTGTTTATGTGGTGGTAGGCAGGGATAAAAGTGAAACAACAAATGAATCCCTAGCGCTTATCAGGCCACCAAAACTGTTTGGCCAATGGCTATATTACTGTATGTATAATTCTTATGTAATGCTGCAGTACTGTGATGCCAGGGATAAGTCACAACAAAAAAAGGCAATAAGAATACCTAGGGTGTGCCATAACAAATTTATTAAAAATGAATATTACTGTACATACACAGTATGCACACATAATAACTAGAGATTATTAAAAATATAATATATGAACAATTGACTTATTTTATCTTCAAATAATTAAGGTTACCCAATAAGGATTTATGGACAGAAATCCTTAATCGATGGTATCCAATCCTAAAAATGTGCCATATAGAATTTTTGTTTCAACAGTTGTATTCCGATAAAGGGCCTAATTCAGATCTGTTCGCTCGCTAGCGGTTTTCGCTGCGCAGCGATCAGGTCACTACTGCGCATGCGTATGCACCGCACTGCCGGTAACTGACTCCTGGCAGTATCGCACACATGATTTAGTACACTGCGTTACTGCCAGGAGCCGGCCAGGGAGGCTGCAGAATGGGCCGAGTTGGGGTAATTACTATATAAGATTACACAGCACATGTGTTACCCCTTTCAGTGTGCGGTGCTGTGCTATGTGCATTTACAGTGTTACATCTCCAACTGCCCCAGCCTAGCTTTCTGGAGTGTGGGCAACACCTGATAAGGGGGTCCCTGCCCATACAGGCTTTATAGCAGTCACACATACAGTATAGATATAGGTATACGCAGTGATGCAGTAACAGTTCTTGTTTCATCATTTTGACAGAAAGGGGGCGGTTAGGACTGTACACCCTAATATCTCACATAATAAGAGGTACTACCATGCTGAGACTTATAGTGCCACGTAGACAGAAAGAAAAAAGCAGGAGCACACATCAAGCACTAAGAACATTAATACTCAGAACAATTATAATAAATTCTACAATTTAACATGGAGTAATAATAAGGTTGTTATATATATAAACGCGCACATTATATAAATGTAGGCGCAGAGTCTAATGTGCCGGTTGTTATTCTTGCCACCCCCACAAGTAGGTCTGGACTTATATGTGGAATGGAGATGGACTTAGATGTAGAATGTCCTATCCCTCGGGCACCTGACTCATGAGATGTTATATCACATTAATGCGGATCTTAGCATTTTGATGATGTCACACACGCCGCCACCACCTACAGTCACGTTTGCATACTCCTTTCCCAGGTCTTTTGGCCGCTATCAAACAGGTGTTGCAGTGGCAGTAGCTATGGGATGGTGGTGTTGGAGTTGCAGCTTGTGCAGTGGTAGGCTTGAGATGGTGGTGGTGAGGGTCGCGGTGGTGAGAGTGCTGGAGCTGCGGGTGGATGGCGTGATGTTGAGTGGCGGGTCTTCCACGCATTTCTCAATATCTGTGAGAATGAAATAAAGGAGACATCATGTTACTATTACTCTTTTTCTTTCATTTCTAATACAACATAGAGACAGATATATGCCCTGCAATAGGGGACTATAGCATGGTGGTAGCACCTGACAAATACACGTATATAAAACATCCATTTTCAATGGAGATAATACTTTTCTCTCATGAGGTAAAACTATGGACTTATTAGTTTGTGCTGTGGTGTTATTATATAGATACAGTGTCTAGTTATTATTACCTCTTTCAATAGTCGCCTTCTTTTTTCTGCAGCTGCAATAATAAGGGAGAGTGGTTAGTGAGAGACCGTACCTCTATTCCTGGGAACGCTAAGTCCCAGAGACCCCCCAATGTATCAGCACACTGTCTTCCTTGTATAAAGGAGAAGCAGAATGCCCCCTCCCGCTACACAATGACAAGTATCTGTACTGAGAAGTAACTAGTGTACCACTGTCTGTACTTAGTAAAAGGAGTTTGTAGTAAAGAAATGGGACGGGTACTGCATGTATTGATTGTTATATACAGCGCTACAGCATTCCTCCATACATGATAAGGAGCAGATCCGGCGCGTGAGCCCAAAAAGGGGGCATGGCCTAGACAAAAGAGGGTGTGGCTCTACTGGAATGCTGCAGTTGCCATGCCTCCAGCCTCTCTGCCTCCCTATTACTGTCATGTATAAGACTTTCCCACGGAATACTCTTCATCACTCAAACTGTCCTATAATGAGTCAGGTCTTACTGACATTACAGCAACCTCCCAACTGTCCCGCATTCAGCAGTACAGTACCAGTTTCCTGGGACTGTCGCACTGTCCTACCCGTGGCTGGCAGTGTCCTGTAGTGGGGAGGGAGTTAGGGGGAGTGCAGGAGATAAGGAGAATAGATGCTATGCGCACGTGCATGCCATCTATTCACTATTCCATGGGAAGCTTGGGGGGCAGGCCAGCATCTCGTAGAGTGCTGGGCAAGCCCCTACAGTGATGCAATTGGGAGGAATCATGAAGCTCCACCACTTTTCCCAAAGCTCCACCCCCTTTCCTTAATGCTCCGGCCCTCTTACAGAAGCTCGGCCTTAGGTGCCCGAAAGATCCTGCAGCACTGAGCTACAATGTTGGGAGGTGACACAGGGTCGTGGTGACACTGTCCTCCTCAGCTGGGAATAGGGCATGGGTCTATGTAATGCTATATCTGCCCATGGAGAAAGCTGGAGACATATACACATATACACCTATCTGCCAACCAGAACGTCTGTTACTAGTAATACTATCTAGGTGAATAAACAGTTACACCATATGTAGAGTGTTAGTAACTTACCGCATGTAAACGATGAATACGGCAATCAGTACTGTGCATATGATGAATACACAGACTATTCCATCGCCAACTCTCATATCTGTGCAAGAAAGACAGACATTGGGTCAGTGATCACATCTCATTTACAGCCATGTTACACTTTCCATGTCATTGTATAAAACATTATTAGTACATAGAACTGCGTCCTTACCATGAGAAGCATTGTTAGTATAGGTAATAATGAGGCATGGCAGGGTCATACTCACCGTGCATCCATTTCCAGTCCAAAAACTGGTCCATCTCCTCAGAATGAGATTCGTCATCTGGAGATGGCGACACGGAGGGGCGTCAGCTGCAGCTGAGCGATGTAAACCTGCAGGAACATCAAAATGGAAAGAGGGATCAGCCTTCTGTAATCCCTGATCCCACCCACCCACATCTCACAGGCTAAGGCCCACACAGTAACTGCCAATCACACTAATTCCATTGTTACCATAGCTAAACTGTGCTAGGCATATCCCCCCCCCCCCCCCCCCCCCTACAGCTAGACACTTATGTGACATCGGGCTTTGGGCCTTATTCAGTATAAAGTATAAATGTACCCAAGTCATTAATTGGTAAAAAAAAAATCAAATAATTTAAGTGCCCACTTACCTCCCCTACCACATAACGGTGCTGCTCTGCCAAGGGCAGATAATAATAGTAGTAGTATTGCAGTCTTTGTGTAGAAACACATCATGCTCTCTACTCTCCTGAAACTTCCTATCAAAGGAGGCTGCTACAGCGTATGTCCTTATATGATGCCAGAGCTCTATTATGATGTGACAGTCAGGGCCGGATTAACAATGGGGCGGATGGAGCTGCAAATAGGCCCACAGGAGGAGACTGACAGCATAGACAGGAAAAAAACTTTTTCCTGTCACAGACTGTCAGCGGCTGTCCTCTCTCCCATGCCCCGGCTCCAGAACTCTCACCATTATGATTCACAGAACGGTGCAGGCATTGTGGTTGCCGCCCCTACTCTCCATTTTCTCCTTCTCCGGGGTCCTGACTGAGCCTGTCACTCACAAGCTCCGCCCCCAGACTACACGAGGAGCTCCTGCTGCTGCTGCTTCGATTGGATTGTGTGCTGTGTGTAGTGTTTGTGTGTATGTATATGTGTTGGTGTGTACCGTATGTGTTTATAGTATTTGTGTACTGTATTTGTGTGTGGTGTGTACTGTGTGTATATATGTGGTAATGTGTGTAGTGTTCACTGTGTGTGGACTGTGTGTGTATAGGTGGTGGTGTGTGTGTGTACTGCATGTGTTTGTAGTGTGTACTGTAGAATACTGTGACAGAGACAACCTGCTGAAGGCCTAACAGCTATATATATATGTACTACGGGATAGTGCGTATGTTATGCATACACATAATAAACATAATATCAAAGGTGATCTCATATTCACTAGTATAGTATAAAAGCATAAAAGGGTCCATTTTGTTTCTAGCTAGATGATACAGCAGATTCATCTTGAACTTTGTACACACTAACAAAGTACAATAACAACTTTGTTGGCAGTATTAATTCCACATACGCACATCTGAAAAGCTCTTAGAGTCCAGTTTAATTCCTAATATGGACACAGTCGAGGATCACGAGTATCTTTTAGTTTTCTTGACAATTGTCCTAATATTGCATAATACTGTATTCCAGATGTGTGAAATCATATGGGAGGGTTATAAGAATGGGGCGTAACTGTATGTTATAAAACTCATTGTTTTACATGAATCTGGGGTTGAAGCATTTGACTCAGGCTATGAGGATGTAGTCTCTAGACCTGTATAAGGCCGTGGTCCTTAAATAAAAGATATGTTCATTTGTTTTCCTAAATCTGACTTTATATAGTTATTTACTTTAACAGTAACTCAAACAACAAACAGCAACATGATGATTCATTTAATTAACACTAAGTATTTAACAGTACTGTGTGTATGTGGTGGTGCGTGTGTGTACTGTGTGTGTGTAGTGTCTATATGTGGTGTACGTGTGTAAATGTAGTGGGTGTGTGTACTGTATGTGTGTATATGTAGCGGTGGTGTGTATAGTGTGTGTGTGTGTATATATGTGGTAATGTGTGTACTGTGTGTGTGTGTGTGTGTGTACTGCATGTGTTAGTAGTGTGTACTGTGTGTGTTTATGTGGTGGTAGGCAGGGATAAAAGTGAAACAACAAATGAATCCCTAGCGCTTATCAGGCCACCAAAACTGTTTGGCCAATGGCTATATTACTGTATGTATAATTCTTATGTAATGCTGCAGTACTGTGATGCCAGGGATAAGTCACAACAAAAAAAGGCAATAAGAATACCTAGGGTGTGCCATAACAAATTTATTAAAAATGAATATTACTGTACATACACAGTATGCAAACATAATAACTAGAGATTATTAAAAATATATTATATGAACAATTGACTTATTTTATCTTCAAATAATTAAGGTTACCCAATAAGGATTTATGGACAGAAATCCTTTATCGATGGTATCCAATCCTAAAAATGTGCCATATAGAATTTTTGTTTCAACAGTTGTATTCCGATAAAGGGCCTAATTCAGATCTGTTCGCTCGCTAGCGGTTTTTCGCTGCGCAGCGATCAGGTCACTACTGCGCATGCGTATGCACCGCACTGCCGGTAACTGACTCCTGGCAGTATCGCACACATGACTTAGTACACTGTGTTACTGCCAGGAGCCGGCCAGGGAGGCTGCAGAATGGGCCGAGTTGGGGTAATTACTATATAAGATTACACAGCACATGTGTTACCCTTTTCAGTGTGCGGTGCTGTGCTATGTGCATTTACAGTGTTACATCTCCAACTGCCCCAGCCTAGCTCTCTGGAGTGTGGGCAATACCTGATAAGGGGGTCCCTGCCCATACAGGCTTTATAGCAGTCACACATACAGTATAGATATAGGTATACGCAGTGATGCAGTAACAGTTCTTGTTTCATCATTTTGACAGAAAGGGGGCGGTTAGGAATGTACACCCTAATATCTCACATAATAAGAGGTACTACCATGCTGAGACTTATAGTGCCACGTAGACAGAAAGAAAAAAGCAGGAGCACACATCAAGCACTAAGAACATTAATACTCAGAACAATTATAATAAATTCTACAATTTAACATGGAGTAATAATAAGGTTTGTTATATATATATAAACGCGCACATTATATAAATGTAGGCGCGGAGTCTAATGTGCCGGTTGTTATTCTTGCCACCCCCACAAGGAGGTCTGGACTTATATGTGGAATGGAGATGGACTTAGATGTAGAATGTCCTATCCCTCGGGCACCTGACTCATGAGATGTTATATCACATTAATGCGGATCTTAGCATTTTGATGATGTCACACACGCCGCCACCACCTACAGTCACGTTTGCATACTCCTTTCCCAGGTCTTTTGGCCGCTATCACACAGGTGTTGCAGTGGCAGTAGCTATGGGATGGTGGTGTTGGAGTTGCAGCTTGTGCAGCGGTAGGCTTGAGATGGTGGTGGTGAGGGTCGCGGTGGTGAGAGTGCTGGAGCTGCGGGTGGAGGGCGTGATGTTGAGTGGCGGGTCTTCCACGCATTTCTCAATATCTGTGAGAATGAAATAAAGGAGACATTATGTTACTATTACTCTTTTTCTTTCATTTCTAATAGAACATAGAGACAGATATATGCCCTGCAATAGGGGACTATAGCATGGTGGTAGCACCTGACAAATACACATATATAAAACATCCATTTTCAATGGAGATAATACTTTTCTCTCATGAGGTAAAACTATGGACTTATTAGTTTGTGCTGTGGTGTTATTATATAGATACAGTGTCTAGTTATTATTACCTCTTTCAATAGTCGCCTTCTTTTTTCTGCAGCTGCAATAATAAGGGAGAGTGGTTAGTGAGAGACCGTACCTCTATTCCTGGGAACGCTAAGTCCCAGAGACCCCCCAATGTATCAGCACACTGTCTTCCTTGTATAAAGGAGAAGCAGAATGCCCCCTCCCGCTACACAATGACAAGTATCTGTACTGAGAAGTAACTAGTGTACCACTGTCTGTACTTAGTAAAAGGAGTTTGCAGTAAAGAAATGGGACGGGTACTGCATGTACTGATTGTTATATACAGCGCTACAGCATTCCTCCATACATGATAAGGAGCAGATCCGGCGCGTGAGCCCAAAAAGGGGGCATGGCCTAGACAAAAGAGGGTGTGGCTCTACTGGAATGCTGCAGTTGCCATGCCTCCAGCCACTCTGCCTCCCTATTACTGTCATGTATAAGACTTCCCCACGGAATACTCTTCATCACTCAAACTGTCCTATAATGAGTCAGGTCTTACTGACATCACAGCAACCTCCCAACTGTCCCGCATTCAGCAGTACAGTACCAGTTTCCTGGGACTGTCGCACTGTCCTACCCGTGGCCGGCAGTGTCCTGTAGTGGGGAGGGAGTTAGGGGGAGTGCAGGAGATAAGGAGAATAGATGCTATGCGCACGTGCATGCCATCTATTCACTATTCCATGGGAAGCTTGGGGGGCAGGCCAGCATCTCGTAGAGTGCTGAGCAAGCCCCTACAGTGATGCAATTGGGAGGAATCATGAAGCTCCACCACTTTTCCCAAAGCTCCACCCCTTTTCCTTAATGCTCCGGCCCTCTTACAGAAGCTCGGCCTTAGGTGCCCGAAAGATCCTGCAGCACTGAGCTACAATGTTGGGAGGTGTCACAGGGTCGTGGTGACACTGTCCTCCTCAGCTGGGAATAGGGCATGGGTCTATGTAATGCTACATCTGCCCATGGAGAAAGCTGGAGACATATACACATATACACCTATCTGCCAACCAGAACGTCTGTTACTAGTAATACTATCTAGGTGAATAAACAGTTACACCATATGTAGAGTGTTAGTAACTTACCTCATGTAAACGATGAATACGGCAATCAGTACTGTGCATTCCATCGCCAACTCTCATATCTGTGCAAGAAAGACAGACATTGGGTCAGTGATCACATCTCATTTACAGCCATGTTACACTTTCCATGTCATTGTATAAAACATTATTAGTACATAGAACTGCGTCCTTACCATGAGAAGCATTGTTAGTATAGGTAATAATGAGGCATGACAGGGTCATACTCACCGTGCATCCATTTCCAGTCCAAAAACTGGTCCATCTCCTTCTCAGAATCAGATTCGTCATCTGGAGATGGCGACACGGAGGGGCGTCAGCTGCAGCTGAGCGATGTAAACCTGCAGGAACATCAAAATGGAAAGAGGGATCAGCCTTCTGTAATCCCTGATCCCACCAACCCACATCTCATAGGCTAAGGCCCACACAGTAACTGCCAATCACACTAATTCCATTGTTACCATAGCTAAACTGTGCTAGGCATATCCCCCCCCCCCCCCCCCCTACAGCTAGACACTTATGTGACATCGGGCTTTGGGCCTTATTCAGTATAAAGTATAAATGTACCCAAGTCATTAATTGGTAAAAAAAAATCAAATAATTTAAGTGCCCACTTACCTCCCCTACTACATATCGGTGCTGCTCTGCCAAGGGCAGATAATAATAGTAGTAGTATTGCAGTCTTTGTGTAGAAACACATCATGCTCTCTACTCTCCTGAAACTACCTATCAAAGGAGGCTGCTACAGCGTATGTCCTTATATGATGCCAGAGCTCTATTATGATGTGACAGTCAGGGCCGGATTAACAATGGGGCGGATGGAGCTGCAAATAGGCCCACAGGAGGAGACTGACAGCATAGACAGGAAAAAAAACTTTTTTCCTGTCACAGACTGTCAGCGGCTGTCCTCTCTCCCATGCCCCGGCTCCAGAACTCTCACCATTATGATTCACAGAACGGTGCAGGCATTGTGGTTGCCGCCCCTACTCTCCATTTTCTCCTTCTCCGGGGTCCTGACTGAGCCTGTCACTCACAAGCTCCGCCCCCAGACTACACGAGGAGCTCCTGCTGCTGCTGCTTGAAGCCTCGTAATTGTAAGTTATATGATGACTTCTTGATGAGCAGCATCGATTGGATTGTGTGCTGTGTGTGTAGTGTTTGTGTGTATGTATATGTGTTGGTGTGTACCGTATGTGTTTATAGTATTTGTGTACTGTATTTGTGTGTGGTGTGTACTGTGTGTATATATGTGGTAATGTGTGTAGTGTTCACTGTGTGTGGACTGTGTGTGTATAGGTGGTGGTGTGTGTGTGTGTGTACTGCATGTGTTTGTAGTGTGTACTGTCGAATACTGTGACAGAGACAACCTGCTGAAGGCCTAACAGCTATATATATGTACTATGGGATAGTGCGTATGTTATGCATACACATAATAAACATAATATCACAGGTGATCTCATATTCACTAGTATAGTATAAAAGCATAAGAGGATCCATTTTGTTTCTAGCTAGATGATACAGCAGATTCATCTTGAACTTTGTACACACTAACAAAGTACAATAACAACTTTGTTGGCAGTATTAATTCCACATACGCACATCCGAAAAGCTCTTAGTCCAGTTTAATTCCTAATATGGACACAGTCGAGGATCACGAGTATCTTTTAGTTTTCTTGACAATTGTCCTAATATTGCATAATACTGTATTCCAGATGTGTGAAATCATATGGGAGGGTTATAAGAATGGGGCGTAACTGTATGTTATAAAACTCATTGTTTTACATGAATCTGGGGTTGAAGCATTTGACTCAGGCTATGAGGATGTAGTCTCTAGACCTGTATAAGGCCGTGGTCCTTAAATAAAAGATATGTTCATTTGTTTTTCTAAATCTGACTTTATATAGTTATTTACTTTAACAGTAACTCAAACAACAAACAGCAACATGATGATTAATTTAATTAACACTAAGTATTTAACAATTTGGGCGCTCGTCCGGGATCTATAGATCTCGATCTCTTCATCAAATTCTCAAAGCGGTGTGCCAGCCAGCCAGCAGCTGAGGATGGAAGGAATATCCCAAGTCATTACAGCACTGGTAAGTATAGAATACCATGGTATGTGCTATATTCCAGTACATGCTGTTTCTGTACCTGCCAGCTGTCTGTGTAATTGTATTTTTTTTTATAATATGAGAATTAGGAGTGGAGAGATTGACTAAGCTAGGAAAATAACTCAGGGACCTGTTTGTTGTTGCTTGTTTGTAAAATGAATCCCAAAGTTGTGTTCAAGTCGGTTGAAGGACCAAGTAGCGAGGAATAGTAACTCGGGAATAATGATTGACAGATGCTGTTGCATGAAAAAAAGAATAAATAAGAATACTTAAATTAATTAATTAATGTAAAGTTTGTATTTGGGCAGAGAAATAGTGACCTGGGTTTTTTCACTCTATGAGTAATTGTGTGAATAAGTGCTGTGGACCATCTTCACGAGGTTTGAATGAGTTCCAATCTGAGCTCACAGTTAACGCTGTGAGTGTCAGATAAGATAAGAGCCAAAGTAATGTGAAAACACATAAATCACATCCCTAGTGAATAGCGACATATGTGTGCCAGAGTGTGAATTAAATAGGGTGATTACCCGAGGTTATAGGTGATTATAAATAATTTGATTGAAATTTTATACTGTAATACTGTGCAGCTGCTGATTGTTTTAACCATATATGGATTCTGGTAAATAACAGAATCTGCAGACTAAGGGGTATATGCAATTGCGGTCGAATTCCCGAAATTGTCGAATTTCGGGTTATTTTCGACCAAAAAAAAAATTTGCCTATGCAATTCAGTGCTTTCCAACCAAAAAACGGACTTTCAAAATTCGACTTTTTGAAATTCGAATTTTTGCAAATTCGACTTTTCTGCAATGATATAAGTGCTGCAATTCGACCAAAGCATATTCAATTCAAGTTTGGAAATTCGACAGCAGTGCTTTTAGACAGCAAATTCGTCATTTTCAATCCGCCACACTTTGGAGGGTGAAAACAAATAAAAAAATTTTAAACATGTTTTTTTTTGTGTTTTTTTTTTTTGGGAATAGCAGATCTATTTATATTAGAAGGGATTAGGTACTTTTTTTTTTGGAGGCACAAATATTATTTATATATTTTTTAAAATATTATTTTTTTAAATTTTTTTTTTTATTGCTGGAACGGTAAAATCCTAAAAAAAAATGGCGTGGGGTCCCCCCTCCAAAGCATAACCAGCCTCGGGCTCTTCGAGCTGGTCCTGGTTCTAAAAATGTGGGGGAAAAATTGACAGGGGATCCCCCGTATTTTTAAAACCAGCACCTGGCTCTGCGCCTGTGTGCTGGTGCCAAAAATACGGGGGACAAAAAGCGTAGTGGTTCCCCGTATTTTTAACACCAGCATCGGGCTCCACTAGCTGGACAGATAATGCCACAGCCGGGCGTCACTTTTATGACGTGCCCTGCGGCCGTGGCATTAAATATCCAACTAGTCACCCCTGGCCGGGGTACCCTGGGGGAGTGGGGACCCCTTCAATCAAGGGGTCCTCCCCCCAGCCACCCAAGGGCCAGGGGTGAAGCCCGAGGCTGTCCCCCCCATCCAATGGGCTGCGGATGGGGGGGCTGATAGCCTTTTGTGATCATGAAAAGAATATTGTTTTTTCCAGCAGTACTACAAGTCCCAGCAAGCCTCCCCCGCAAGCTGGTACTTGGAGAACCACAAGTACCAGCATGCGGGAGAAAAGCGGGCCCGCTGGTACCTGTAGTACTACTGGGAAAAAAATACCCAAATAAAAACAGGACACACACACCGTCGACAGTAAAACTTTATTTCATACGTCGACACACACATACTTACCTATGTTCACACGCCGACATCGGTCCTCTTCTCCATGTAGAATCCACGGATACCTGAAAATAAAAGATCAATATACTCACCTCAACCAGGGTCCAGAGATAAATCCACGTACTTGTAGAAAATAACAAACCGGACACCCGACCAAACGGACTGAAAGGGGTCCCATGCTGACACATGGGACCCCTATCCCCGAATGCAGAGAGACCTCTCAGTGACAGCTGTCACTGAAAGGTCTCTAAAGCCAATCAGGAAGCGCAACTTCGTTGCGCTCACCTGATTGGCTGTGCGCTGTCTGAACTCAGACAGCGCATCGCACAGCCCCGTCCATTATATTCAATGGTGGGAACTTAGCGGCTAGCGGTGAGGTCACCCGCCGGTCAGCGGCTGACCGCGGGTTAACCCCACCGCTACCCGCAAAGTTCCCACCATTGAAAGTAATGGAGCGGCTTTGCGATGCGCTGTCTGACAGCACAGACAGCGCACAGCCAATCAGGTGAGCGCCACGGAAGTAGCGCTTCCTGATTGGCTGAAGGGACTTCAGTGACAGGAGTCACGTGATGTCCCGGCATTCGGGAGAAAGGGGTCTGATGTGTCAGCATGGGACCCCTTTCAGTCCGGTATGGAGCGGGTATTTGCGTTTTTTTTTTTTTACAAGTACGTGGATTTATCTCTCTGGACGTGGATTTATCTCTGGACGCTGGAAGGTGAGTGTAATTTTTTCACAGGTACCTCGGATCGTCGGAGACCGTGGCAGTCGGCGTGTCAACATAGGTAAGTATGTGTGTGTCGGTAGTGTGTAATAAAGTTTTACTTTCACGGTGTGTGTGTACTGTTTTTATTTGGGTATTTTTTTTCCAGTAGTACTACAGGTACCAGCGGGCCCGTTTTTCTCCCGCATGCTGGTACTTGTGGTTCTCCAAGTACCAGCTTGCGGGGGAGGCTTGCTGGGACTTGTAGTACTACTGGAAAAAACAATATCTTTTTATTATCACAAAAGGCTATCAGCCTCCCCATCCGCAGCCCATTGGATGGGGGGGGACAGCCTCGGGCTTCACCCCTGGCCCTTGGGTGGCTGGGGGGGGGACCCCTTGATTGAAGGGGTCCCCACTCCCCCAGGGTACCCCGGCCAGGGGTGACTAGTTGGGTAGTTAATGCCACGGCCGCAGGGCACGGCATAAAAGTGACCCCCGGCTGTGGCATTATCTGTCCAGCTAGTGGAGCCCGATGCTGGTGTTAAAAATACGGGGGACCCCTACTCTTTTTGTCCCCCGTATTTTTGGCACCAGCACCAGGCGCAGAGCCCGGTGCTGGTTTTAAAAATACGGGGGATCCCTGCCCAATTTTTCCCCTGCATTTTTAGAACCAGGACCAGCTCGAAGAGCCCGAGGCTGGTTATGCTTTGGAGGGGGGACCCCACGCCATTTTTTTTTCGGGTTTTTCCAGTTTTTTCCCGTTTTTTAAAATCGCGGCAAAATCCGCCAAATCGGCCGATTTTCGCCCGCGATTCTGGCGAATCCGTTTTTCATTGAATATGCTGAATTCCGGCAGCCACCTGCCGGAATTCACCTGCCGAATTTAGTCGAATTAAAAAACGGCGAAAAATTGCCGCGATTCGCCGTGAATTGCATATACCCCTAAAGCCCCAAATATATTCTGAGTCTGTTTGCTAACCTTGTTTATTAACATTTATTTATTTATTGTGCACAAAAGAACGGAGCAACTCTAAAGAGGTGTTGTTTTAACCATAACCTAAGCCTGTTTGCTAACATTGTAGAGCACTAAGTTGACAAGCAACTTTTAACATGGCATGCATGTTGCTTTGTGATTGTAGTTTGTGATAAGAGGGACTACTGCAGTTTCCCAGTTGACAGATGTGTCGCGTGTGTAAAAGATTGCAGGGATTGCAAATTTTTCAGCGTATGGGAAGGGCAGGGAGGATTAACCCTAAGTGTGCATATCATGTATGGAAGAAATATTCCATAGAAGCACCAATTTTGTATAGTACTGTGACAAAGGGGTACAGTCTATGTTTTGCATTTCAATCATGCTGTATAATATTGGCCTGATCAACCAATACTAAGCGTATTTTGAAATCGGCAAAACTGTTGAAATCTGCAAGATATTGAAGTTTGCAAACTGTTTTTATTATTATTTAAAGTATGGGCGCCCAACTTATGAAACTCAGAATTTTAAACTAAGCACAGATTCAGTACAGCATGATAAGAAAATGAAATACTGTACATCAGGATTGAAATAAAAACTATGGTACCAAAAGAACACTCCCCTTGCGCTGGCGAAACTGTATTTAAATTTTTGTGTTTTATGGTGTCTTGTGTGTGGGACATAAAAGTTCAGTGTTTGTTCAGTTAAGTATATTCTCAGATCTGTGTCTAACAGAAACTTTCTGTCTGTGACTGGCATGATTACAAGTCTAATGAAAAGTGTTCATCTGATGTTACTATCTAACTATGAAGTGAAGTTTCCATATGGTATTGGTTAATACGTAAAGTCTTTAATTCAATATATTGTGAAAAGGTCTGCCAGCATATTAATGGCTGGATGCCGTGTGTTGTATTGCATTATAAAGGAAAATAAAAAAATTTTTTCTGTAAAATAAGCCTTCAGTTTCCAATGCTGTGTAACACGGAGAGGTAGGGAGCTGTGACAGCCCCCCCTTTCCAGCAGCAGCATAGTAGTATCCAGAAGCAGCATCGTAGTAAAGAGAAAAAAAAAGTGTTCAGTGAGTTTTGATTTTTTTTCATCTAATGAGATGGATCATAATAAGCATGGGCCAGTGGTTTCCAGGCTTTTTTGAATCATGGCGCCCTAGAGTGTCAGAATTTTTTTTCGCGGCACCCCTGGGCCAAAAATTTCTTATTGAGAAATGTAAAGATAGATATTGCATTGAGTGGATCGCGTTTGTATGTCGTCCTTGCGGTCAGTTGTGTGGTGGGGGACGGGATTTGCTCTGTTTGGCCACATGTTTTGTGGCTGGCGGCCATCAGCGCTGGTTTTGCCTATTATATTGACCATGAATGATTTGAATTGGTCCTGGACCGCCAACCCAGTGCGCCCCTGCGGGTGTCCCGGGGCGCCCCAGGGAGCTGCGGCACATAAGTTTGGGAACCTCTGGCATAGGCAATACTCTACATATGTTTTCTGCTACAAATATTACAGTGATTGTAATTTTAAATGTTTGTTATACAAATGAGCTACTCTATTTTTTTTTAATATAAGAACTAATATCTTAAACAGATAGTCTGTAGAGGAAGCTGCCAATAGAAAAAAAAATGTCAGCGCTAACAGCGTTAAAGCTAACACATCTGCATCTGGCAGATAGTCAAGAAGACAACGCCCTATCCCTGCACACAGATTTCTCCCTCTCATATAAAGGGCTATACGGGGGTAGAGTTTTCAAAGCAGCAGTTAGAATCATAGAAAATAAAATAAAGGTATAATTCTGTAAAGTATATGCTGTAAATCACAGATTGCTACAAACAATTGATCATTACGCTTCCAGTATTAACACACTTTTAGGCAATTCTTCAAATTTATTTGGAAGAAACCTAATTTGTAAATTACAGTGTAAGATATACTGCATGACGGATGAGATATTTTTAAAGATTCCAGAAAGTATAGAATAGGGAAAGATTCAGTTGGATACATAGCATACATATATATCACTTGCCCTGTGTTTCTATGAATGGAGGTAAAGGATATGCTTGCTAAAATCCATAACAAAGTATAGGCATTGATATTATAGATATAGATTGCAGAGGTTCTTAGTGGACTGCATAATATGCAGTGATGAACCAGGTACCATAAACAAAAAGTGTAAGGGTATGATTGTATAGAAAAGCTATACAGATAATGTGAGAGATTTTTGGATTTGTTAAGTTTGTCTGAATGGGTGAGTTTTCAGGGAATGCGTGTATGTGGGAAGGCATTCCATAGAATGGATGCAATCCAAGGAAAGTTGTAGTTGTGCATGGAAGCAAGTAATGAGTATGGATGTGAGACGTAGATCTGGTGTAAAGTGAATTGAGTGGACCGGCCAGTCTGAATTATATTTTGAGATAAGCAAGGAAATGTATAGTATGTTGTTGTAGTATGATTACTAACCTTGTGTGTAAGTAATGGTAGAATACAGAATACCCAATGAGAAAATTGTAAGGTTGATGGAATAGATTACACTGTATGGGATTAGATTATGCAAAATATTTATAGACAATCTTTCTTTGTACTTGCAAAATGAACCTACATTCTTTTTACCTACAGATGGTGCAACCAGTATGTGGATGATATACCTTTGTGCTATAAATTATTTGAAGTGTTGGTGTCAGAAACTAAACAGTTGTGTTTTCTTGCAGAACAGGACACAAGGTGTCGCAAGACAAAATTCGACGGTGTGCTGACATAGTTAACTACCTAGGTCATTATTTGGCAGTAGGCCAAAGACAGTTAAAACCCTCAGAGGGTGGAGCCTTGATATATATTTATTAAGAGATACATATGTATGACCAGATGATAAATCTCTGAATACAGTAATTTTTTGGGGGTAAATGATATGTTCATGCATTCAAGTTCATATCCAAAGAAATTATAGAAGGTAATACAATATTACACTTTATCATGAATAAGACATTATGGATACACAGTTAGAGCCAAACCATCATCTTATGTATAATCAAGAAAAAAAATATATATATACATTTAGAACTGTGGTTAAGCAGTAGATTTTGTATGATGTGTACATCTTACCTCTGACAGTATACAACTTTGATACAGCTGCATACTTGTCTTCCTCACCCCCAAAAATGCAAATTACATTGCATTTAAAAAAAAACCTGACAGTAACAGGAGGAAAACTTTCTCTAGCATCCATAGGGGATAATGGGATGGGGAATTACAGTGCGTTAACTTAAATTAGTATGTAAATTAGTATTAGTAGTAGTAAAGTGTTGCTGCCAACTTTTACTATGGGAAATGTCATGAGTTATGCAAATCTAAGGGTAACTAGCATGAAATAGATTCACAAGCTTTCTATGGTAGGATGAAGTTTAATGGAGAAGTGTACATTGTGTTCTGGCATATGACCAAAATAACAAATTATGTGATAATGAGAGGGATCGTAATGGTGATAAAGAAAGCTATAGCATGTTTACTGCAGATGGTTGGGTTGATTAAAAAAACATTGTTTTAATACAACATAGTTTAATGCTAAAAAAAAGGAACTATAGTATGTGTAACAGGTGTTAAGGGGTTATTTGAGAAATGAATAATAAGGCCAGAGGTGTGATCTATTGTTTCAAAGACAGTAAAGTTTCTTTACTGATAGAAAGAGTTTATAGGAGTTTGGAAAATATGTTTCAATTAATATGTGTAATGTTGAGGGGAAAAAAAGTCATAATTTGACAGGGAAGGTTTAAAGAATTAAGCATTATTAATCTACTAAAGAGACAGGAAAGGCAGAATTTGAATTATGGCATGGTTCTATCGTTGGTTCAATAGAGGTAGAATTACACCTAAGCCTCTGCTTAGCCTCTCTTCTATATAAATCTTTTTGTTGTTCTTTTTGGAATCCAGCAAAGATATATTATCCAGAGCAAAGATATATTATCCAGAGACTGATTCAAAACTACATAAATTATTTGACAATTCAAATGTGTCACGCAAATATTTAAACAGTTACAAGAATATCAAACGCTGCAAGAACCTTGGAAAGATATTTAAGCAACACGAAAACACACAGTCCGGCACAGGACAAATCACTGAGAGTTATGGTGAGAAGTTGCTTATGTTTTGGTTCCATTACAGATCTCATAGAATGGTCCTTGGCAAGTACCGCTGACTGCTGATACAGCCATTGCAAAGGCTGCAGAAGAAGGACATCTAGATCCATGAGCTTGCAATGAAATGAGAAGGTCAGAGACCAGAGCTTAAAGGAATCTAAGACTAAAATAAATAAATAAAACAATTGTATGGAGATACAGAGACTGTTACTACTGTTACTACCACAGAGTTGTATTTGAATGAACCCTTCAATCAAGATGGAGATGATTATGATCATTGATAATAGACTATGTGCTTATAAGCTAATATCCTACAGAACTTTTAACATTTCTGAAAGTATACGGGAGCAATGTTATCTATAACAGCATTAGGACTTGTTTTCTTTTTTATTTGAAGAGAGAGCGAGCAGACGTGTGGTGTAGGTATAAGTACTCATCCATTATTGTGGATGGGAATTATTTCAATAAGATCATTCCTTCCTCTTTTCTAAGCAGGAAATCCAGAGGGATTTATAACTGGTGTAACGAACACCCTTTGAAAAACGTGGTTGTGAGTATTATACTCCACTTGAAGACAGATGTATAGATTAATGCATGGATAATTTAATAATTTATATTATTCCAAGGAGTATCCAGTCCAGCAATACCATTAATTGTTGGAAAGATTTTGGGTACTGCTGCTATATAAATTGTATTGCTAATTATTATTATAATTGTTAGATATGTATACAAAGACATCAGCATTGTATAGTAACAGACCAAAGTTCTTTATGTAAGTTACATTTGATGCGATTACCAAAACTTTATAGAGTTGTGATAATAGTGAAACAGTCACATGTGTATAGATACAACAGTATCTCAAGAAAGAACCACTGGTGATAATATCAGCTACACATATCGGGTGTAATTCAGTTAGTGGAAATAAAATAGGTCAATAATACAGGAAAAATGAACTTATGTAGATAGAAAAGGTTGATTTAAGTAAATGTAAAAAGATTGTTACAATACACAAACCTAATGTTTCTAGATGTACTAGATATAATGAGCTAGGTATATAAAAAGTAATGGTCACATAGGATGTTCATTAAAGTTTATGATTTTGTAAATGTATTTTACCAGGAGTAGATTCAAAGGTTAAAAGAGATATCATACATAACAGAGAATGTTAGTTGTCACTATGTCCTTAGGATATGATATACAATTGGTTACCTATTAATTCTGAAGATGTTTGATATTTAAGAAGATTAATTTAGCAATTTTATACAAAAACACATAATAACTTAAGAAAAGTTTTCTTGCAGGATGAACTATTCCTAAAAAGAGTAATTGACTCAGTAATCAGGAAACATGTTCCTGCCACCAGAGCATCAATAAAACCTCGAATTGGAAAAGGTGGAGAATAAGTTCTCCTATGGCTAATGAAGTCGTATGATTAATCAACTGGGAGTTGACGTTTTATTTCATTTAAAAGTTATTGATAACATGATTGAACTTTATGATAGGATATGCCAGGACAGTGGATATTTATGATGATTCCAGGACATTGGACATGAACTATTATACTACCACATTGTTCTACATTCTCTAATACCACAAATTGGAGGATATTGTTGATTTCCGGAAATAGCACTTTGAGTTCACGGCTGTGCTTATTGTACCAAAGACATTACAGATCCTGATACATGTATTGCCAAGTATATAAAGGAGGCCCATGATATAAAAGAAGAACTTTAACCAAGGCATTATGATATGGACTGGAAAAGATAAATGTTTAAATCCTAGTATTCAATTTTCAGGATTAGGAAAATGTTTTTTAAGTATATTGTATGTGATGATGTATTCTGTGATGAGGTTTATTCTTGTGATCATTATAGCCATTATAGCCATCTTTGGTGACCCCGACCCCGACGTAATTATACCACATTCTTTTGATGTACACTACCTACAGGTGATGCCTATGCTGTATTTAGAAGGCTACTGCCAGACGCAGAATAGCAATATTACATGAAATGATTATTAGTGAACTATACGTTCCCAGAAATTCTCCTGAGATGACAGGGAACATGGATAATGTCCCTGATCAAAGGGTGGAGCTGACGAATACTGTGACAGAGACAACCTGCTGAAGGCCTAACAGCTATATATATGTACTACGGGATAGTGCGTATGTTATGCATACACATAATAATCATAATATCAAAGGTGATCTCATATTCACTAATATAGTATAAAAGCATAAGAGGATCCATTTTGTTTCTAGCTAGATGATACAGCAGATTCATCTTGAACTTTGTACACACTAACAAAGAACAATAACAACTTTGTTGGCAGTATTAATTCTACATACGCACATCCGAAAAGCTCTTAGAGTCCAGTTTAATTCCTAATATGGACACAGTCGAGGATCACGAGTATCTTTTAGTTTTCTTGACAATTGTCCTAATATTGCATAATACTGTATTCCAGATGTGTGAAATCATATGGGAGGGTTATAAGAATGGGGCGTAACTGTATGTTATAAAACTCATTGTTTTACATGAATCTGGGGTTGAAGCATTTGACTCAGGCTATGAGGATGTAGTCTCTAGACCTGTATAAGGCCGTGGTCCTTAAATAAAAGATATGTTCATTTGTTTTTCTAAATCTGACTTATATAGTTATTTACTTTAACAGTAACTCAAACAACAAACAGCAACATGATGATTCATTTAATTAACACTAAGTATTTAACAGTACTGTGTGTATGTGGTGGTGCGTGTGTGTACTGTGTGTGTGTAGTGTCTATATGTGGTGTACGTGTGTAAATGTAGTGGGTGTGTACTGTATGTGTGTATATGTAGCGGTGGTGTGTATAGTGTGTGTGTATATATGTGGTAATGTGTGTACTGTGTGTAGTGTGTGTGTGTGTGTGTGTGTGTGTGTGTGTGTGTGTGTGTGTGTACTGCATGTGTTAGTAGTGTGTACTGTGTGTGTTTATGTGGTGGTAGGCAGGGATAAAAGTGAAACAACAAATGAATCCCTAGCGCTTATCAGGCCACCAAAACTGTTTGGCCAATGGCTATATTACTGTATGTATAATTCTTATGTAATGCTGCAGTACTGTGATGCCAGGGATAAGTCACAACAAAAAAAGGCAATAAGAATACCTAGGGTGTGCCATAACAAATTTATTAAAAATGAATATTACTGTACATACACAGTATGCACACATAATAACTAGAGATTATTAAAAATATATTATATGAACAATTGACTTATTTTATCTTCAAATAATTAAGGTTACCCAATAAGGATTTATGGACAGAAATCCTTAATCGATCGTATTCAATCCTAAAAATGTGCCATATAGAATTTTTGTTTCAACAGTTGTATTCCGATAAAGGGCCTAATTCAGATCTGTTCGCTCGCTAGCGGTTTTCGCTGCGCAGCGATCAGGTCACTACTGCGCATGCGTATGCACCGCACTGCCGGTAACTGACTCCTGGCAGTATCGCACACATGACTTAGTACACTGTGTTACTGCCAGGAGCCGGCCAGGGAGGCTGCAGAATGGGCCGAGTTGGGGTAATTACTATATAAGATTACACAGCACATGTGTTACCCCTTTCAGTGTGCGGTGCTGTGCTATGTGCATTTACAGTGTTACATCTCCAACTGCCCCAGCCTAGCTCTCTGGAGTGTGGGCAATACCTGATAAGGGGGTCCCTGCCCATACAGGCTTTATAGCAGTCACACATACAGTATAGATATAGGTATACGCAGTGATGCAGTAACAGTTCTTGTTTCATCATTTTGACAGAAAGGGGGCGGTTAGGACTGTATACCCTAATATCTCACATAATAAGAGGTACTACCATGCTGAGACTTATAGTGCCACGTAGACAGAAAGAAAAAAGCAGGAGCACACATCAAGCACTAAGAACATTAATACTCAGAACAATTATAATAAATTCTACAATTTAACATGGAGTAATAATAAGGTTAATTATATATATAAACGCGCATATTATATAAATGTAGGCGCGGAGTCTAATGTGCCGGTTGGTATTCCTGCCACCCCCACAAGGAGGTCTGGACTTATATGTGGAATGGAGATGGACTTAGATGTAGAATGTCCTATCCCTCGGGCACCTGACTCATGAGATGTTATATCACATTAATGCGGATCTTAGCATTTTGATGATGTCACAACACGCCGCCACCACCTACAGTCACGTTTGCATACTCCTTTCCCAGGTCTTTTGGCCGCTATCACACTGGTGTTGCAGTGGCAGTAGCTATGGGATGGTGGTGTTGGAGTTGCAGCTTGTGCAGCGGTAGGCTTGAGATGGTGGTGGTGAGGGTCGCGGTGGTGAGAGTGCTGGAGCTGTGGGTGGGGGGCGTGATGTTGAGTGGCGGGTCTTCCACGCATTTCTCAATATCTGTGAGAATGAAATAAAGGAGACATCATGTTACTATTACTCTTTTTCTTTCATTTCTAATACAACATAGAGACAGATATATGCTCTGCAATAGGGGACTATAGCATGGTGGTAACACCTGACAAATACACATATATAAAAATAAGAATTTACTCACCGGTAATTCTATTTCTCGTAGTCCGTAGTGGATGCTGGGGACTCCGTAAGGACTATGGGGAATAGACGGGCTCCGCAGGAGACTGGGCACTCTTAAAGAAAGATTAGGTACTATATCTGCTGTGCACTGGCTCCTCCCTCTATGCCCCTCCTCCAGACCTCAGTTAAGGAAACTGTGCCCGGAAGAACTAACATTACAAGGAAAGGATTTGAACCCCAGGGTAAGACTCAAACCAGCCACACCAATCACACCGTACAACTTGTGATAAACTTACCCAGTTAACAGTATGAACATAACTGAGCCTCACACAACGGATGGCTCATAACAAAAAACCCTGTATTTAGCAATAACTATATACTAGCATTGCAGAAACAGTCCGCACTTGGGACGGGCGCCCAGCATCCACTACGGACTACGAGAAATAGAATTACCAGTGAGTAAATTCTTATTTTCTCTAACGTCCTAGTGGACCATGGGGATTATACCAAAGCTCCCAAACGGGCGGGAGAGTGCGGATGATTCTGCAGCACCGAGTGAGCCAACTCAAGGTCCTCCTCAGCCAGGGTTTCGAACTTGTAGAACATTTCCAAAGTGTTTGACCCTGACCAAATAACTGCTCGGCAATGCTGTAATGCCGAGACCCCTTGGGCAGCCGCCCAAGAAGAGCCCACTTTCCTTGTGGAAAGGGCCTTTACTGATTTTGGCTGCGGCAATCCTGCGCGCAGATCCAGCGAGCAATAGTTTGTTTTGAAGCAGGAGCACCCAGCTTGTTGGGTGCATACAGTATAAACAGCGAGTCAGTTTTCCTGACTCCAGCCGTTCTACTCACATAGGTCCTCAAAACCAGGACTACGTCCAGCAACTTGGAGTCATCCAAGTCACGAGTAGCCGCAGGCACCACAATAGGTTGGTTTAGGTGGAAAAATGACACCACCTTAGGCAGAAATTTAGGACGAGTCCGCAACTCTGCCCTGTCCATATGGAAAATCAGATAGGGACTTTGACATGACAAAGCCGCCAATTCTGACCCACGCCTAGCCGAAGCTAAAAGGGCCAACAGCATGACCACTTTCCAAGTGAGATATTTCAGCTCCACTGTTTAAAGTGGTTCGAACCAGTGAGATTTTAGGAAATTCAACACCACGTTGAGACCCCAAGGTGCCATTGGTGGCACAAAAGGAGGCTGAATATGCAGCACTCCCTTAACAAACGTCTGAACCTCCGGTAAAGACGCCAGTTCTTTTTGAAAGAAAATATATAGGGCCTAAGCTTGGACCTTTATGGACCCCAATTCTAGGCCCATAGTCACACCTGACTGTAAAAGTGTAGGAATCTTCCCAGCTGGAATTCCTCTGTAGGGGCCTTACTGGCCTCACACCAAACAACATATTTTCGCCATATACGGAGATAATATTCCGCTGTCACGTCCTTCCTAGCCATTATCAGTGTAGGAATGACCTCATCCGGAATGCCTTTTTCTGCTAGGATCCGGCGCTCAACCGCCATGCCATCAAACGCAGCCGCGTTATTTTTGTCTTGGAACAGACAGGACCTGTTGCAACAAGTCCTGTCTTAAAGGCAGAGGCCATGGGTCCTCTGTGAGCATCTCTTACAGATCTGGATACCAATCCTTCTTGGCCACTCCGGAACAAAGAGTATTGTTCTCACTCCACTTTTCCTTATAATTCTCAACACCTTGGGTATGAGAGGAAGAGGAGGAAATCCATAGACTGACGGGAACACCCACAGTGTCACTAGCGCGACCACAGCTAACGCCGGAGGGTCTCATGACCTGGTGCAATATCTCTGCAGCTTTTTGTTGAGGCGGGATGCCATCATGTCCACCTGTGGCAGTTCCCACCAACTTGCAATCTGCATGAAAACTTCTTTATGAAGTCCCCACTCTCCCGGGTGGAGGTCGTGCCTGCTGAAGGAAGTCTGCTTCCCAGCTGTCCACTCCCGGACTGAACACTGCTGACAGTGCGCGTACTTGATTCTCCGCCCAGCGAAGAAATTCTGGTGGCTTCTACCATCGCCACCCTGCTCCTTGTGCCGCCTTGGCGGTTTACATGAGTCACTGCGGTGATATTGTCTGACTGAATCAGAACCGGTTGGTAGCGAAGCAGGAACTCCGCTTGACGTAGGGCGTTGTATATGGCCCTTAGATCCAGGATATTGATGTGATGTGAAGACAAGTCTCCAGACTCGACCACAGCCCTTGGAATTATCTTCCCTGTGTGACTGCCCCCCCACCCTCGGAATCTTGCATCCGTGGACACCAAGACCCAGTCTTGAATGCCGAATCTGCGACCTTCGAGAAGGTGAGCATTCTACAGCCACCACAGGAGAGACACCCTGGCCCTGGGGGATAGGGTGATTAACCGATGCATCTGATGATGTGATCCGGACCACTTGTCCAGTAAGTCCTACTGGAAGGTCCTCGCAGGGAACTTGCCGAAGGGAATGGCCTCTTATGATGCCACCATCCTTCCCAGGACTCGAGTGCAGTGATGCACTAACACCTGTTTTTTGGTTTTAATAGATTCCTGACCAGTGTCACGAGCTCCTAAGCTCTTTTTATCGGGAGATAAACCCTTTTCTGATCTGTGTCTAGGATCATGCCTAGGAGAGGCAGATGAGCTGTAGGAACCAACTGCGACTTTGGATATATAGAATTTAGCCGCGTTGCCGTTACACTTCCAGAGAAAGTGATACGCTGTTCAGCAACTGCTCTCTTGATCTCGCTTTTATGAGGAGATCGTCCAAATACGTGATAATAGTGACGTCTTGCTTCCGCAGGAGCACCATAATTTTCGCCATTACCTTGGTGAATATTCTCCAGGCGAGAGAGAGACCAAACGACAACGCTTGAAATTGGCAATGGCAATCCCGTACCGCAATTTTGAGGTACGCCTGTAGAGGTGGATATATGGGGACCTGAAGGTATGCATCCTATATGTCCCGAGTCACCCTTCAAGCTTACAACTACCGCTCTTAGCGATTCCATCTTGAACTTGCACCTTTCCAGGTATATGCTCAGGGATTTTAATTCAATATAGGTCTGACCGAACCATCTGGTTTCGGGCCTACCACATGGTCATTTATAATAATAATAATAATAATAAATAAGAATTTACTTACCGATAATTCTATTTCTCGTAGTCCGTAGTGGATGCTGGGAACTCCGTAAGGACCATGGGGAATAGCGGCTCCGCAGGAGACTGGGCACAACTAAAGAAAGCTTTAGGACTACCTGGTGTGCACTGGCTCCTCCCCCTGTGACCCTCCTCCAAGCCTCAGTTAGGATACTGTGCCCGGACGAGCGTACACAATAAGGAAGGATTTTGAATCCCGGGTAAGACTCATACCAGCCACACCAATCACACCGTACAACTTGTGATATGAAACCCAGTTAACAGCATGATAATAGAGGAGCCTCTGAATAGATGGCTCACAACAATAACCCGTTTTAGTTAACAATAACTATGTACAAGTATTGCAGACAATCCGCACTTGGGATGGGCGCCCAGCATCCACTACGGACTACGAGAAATAGAATTATCGGTAAGTAATTTCTTATTTTCTCTGACGTCCTAGTGGATGCTGGGAACTCCGTAAGGACCATGGGGATTATACCAAAGCTCCCAAACGGGCGGGAGAGTGCGGATGACTCTGCAGCACCGAATGAGAGAACTCCAGGTCCTCCTCAGCAAGGGTATCAAATTTGTAGAATTTTGCAAACGTGTTTGCCCCTGACCAAGTAACAGCTCGGCAAAGTTGTAAAGCCGAGACCCCTCGGGCAGCCGCCCAAGATGAGCCCACCTTCCTCGTGGGATGGGCTTTAACAGATTTAAGATGCGGTAATCCCACCGCAGAATGCGCCAGCTGAATAGTGCTACACATCCAGCGCGCAATAGACTGCTTAGAAGCAGGAGCACCCAGCTTGTTGGGTGCATACAGGATAAACAGCGAGTCAGACTTTCTGACTCCAGCCGTCCTGGAAACGTACATTTTCAGGGCCCTGACTACGTCCAGCAACTTGGAATCCTCCAAGTCCCTAGTAGCCGCAGGCACCACAATAGGTTGGTTCAAGTGAAAAACTGAGACCACCTTCGGGAGAAACTGAGGACGAGTCCTCAATTCTGCCCTATCCATATGGAAAATCAGATAAGGGCTTTTACAAGACAAAGCCGCCAATTCTGAAACTCACCTGGCCGAAGCCAGGGCCAACAGCATGACCACTTTCCACGTGAGATATTTTAAATCCACAGTCTTAAGTGGTTCGAACCAATGTGATTTCAGGAATTCCAAAACCACATTGAGATCCCAAGGTGCCACTGGGCACAAAAGGAGGCTGAATATGCAGAACTCCTTTGACAAAAAGTCTGAACTACAGGCGGTGAAGCCCGTTCTTTCTGGAAGAAAATCGACAGAGCCGAAATCTGGACCTTGCTGGACCCCAATTTGAGGCCCAACGTCACTCCTGCTTGCAGGAATTGTAGGAATCGACCCAGCTGACATTCCTTCGTCGGGGGCCTTCTTGGCCTCACACCACGCAACATATTTTCGCCCAATGCGGTGATAACGTTTTGCGGTGACATCCTTCCTGGCTTTGAGCAGGGTAGGGATGACTTCCTCCGGAATGCCCATTAGGATCCGGTGTTCAACCGCCATGCCGTCCAACGTAGCCGCGGTAAGTCTTGGAACAGACAGGATCCCTGCTGCAGCAGGTCTTGTCCGAGCGGCAGAGGCCAAGGGTCCTCTGCAAGCATCTCTTAAAGTTCCGGGTACCCAGCTCTTCGTGGCCAATCCGGAACCACGAGTATAGTTTCCACTCCTCGTTTTCATATGATTCTCAGTACCTTGGGAATGAGAGGCAGAGGAGGAAACACATAAACCGACTGGTACACCCACGGTGTCACTAGAGCGTCCCCAGCGATCGCCTGAGGGTCCCTTGACCTGGCGCAATATCTTTTCAACTTTTTGTTGAGGCGGGACGCCATCATGTCCACCCGTGGTCATACCCAACGGTTTTTCCGCATTTGGAAAACTTCTGGATGAAGTCCCCATTCTCCCGGGTGTAGGTCGCCCATCGGAGAATCCTTGTGGCTTCTGCCATCGCCATCCTGCTTCTTGTGCCGCCCTGTTTGTTTACATGGGCGACCGCCGTGATGTTGTCTGATTGGATCAGTACCGGCTGGTTCTGAAGCAGGGGCCTTGCTTGACTTAGGGCATTGTAAAAAGCCCTTAGCTCCCGGATATTAATGTGAGGCGAAATTTCCTTGGAAATTTCTTCCCTGTGTGACTGCACCCCAGCCCCGAAGGCTGGCATCCGTGGTCACCAGGACCCCGTCCTGTATTCCGAATCTGCGGCCCTCTAGTAGATGAGCCCTCTGCAGCCACCACAGCAGCGACACCCTGTTTCTTGCTGACCGGGTTATCCGCTGTTGTATCTGTAGATGGGACCCGGACCATTTGTCCCACAGGCCCCACTGGAACGTCCTTGCGTGGAACCTTCTGAATGGAATTATGCTTCGTACAAAGCTACCATTTTTCCCAGGACTCGTGTGCATTGAAGTGCCGACACTTGTCCTGGTTTTAGGATGTCTCTGACTAGAGATGACAACTCCTCGGCTTTTTCCACTGGAAGAAACACTCTTTTCTGGTCTGTGTCCAGAATCATTCCCAGGAACAGAAGACGTGTCGTCGGGACCAGCTGTGACTTTGGAAAATTGAGAATCCAGCCGTGCTGTTGTAGCACTTCCCGAGAGAGTGCTACCCCTATTACCAACTGTTCTTTGGACCTCGCCTTTATCAGGAGATCGTCCAAATACGGGATAATAAAAACTTCCTTCTTGCGAAGGAGTATCATTTCGATCATTACCTTGGTAAAGACCTTCGGAGCCGTGGGCAACTCCAACGGCAGCATCTGGAACTGATAGTGACAGTCCTGTACCACACATCTGAGGTACTCCTGGTGAGGAGGGTAAATGGGGACATGCAGGTACGCATCCTTGATGTCCAGGGAGACCCTGTAATCCCCCTCGTCCAGGCTCGTAATAACCGCCCTGAGCGATTCCATCTTGAACATGAATCTTCTGATATAAAAAATTCAAGCATTTTAATTTTAAGATGGGTCTCACCGAACCGTTCTGTTTCGGTACCACGACCATTGTGGTATAGTAACCCCTTCCTTGCTGAAGGAGGGGCACCTTGACAATCACTTGTTGTGATTATAGTGTTGAATAGTCACCAATACCGCCTCCCTGGCAGAAGGAGGTGCCGGTAAGGCAGATTTTATGAAACGGCGGGGGGGCGAACATCTCGAACTCCAGCCTGTACCCCTGAGAAACTACCTGAAGGACCCAGGGATCCATGTGAGAGAGCCCACTGGGCGCTGAAATTTCTGAGACGGGACCCCACCGTACCCGGGTCCGCCTAAGCAGCCCCAGCGTCATGCTGTGGACTTACCGGACGCAGGGGAGGACTTCTGCTCTTGGGAACTAGCTGTTGCTTTTTCCTCTACCTTTGCCTCTCGGCAGAAAGGATGAGCCTCTAGCCCTCTTGCTTTTCTGGGGCCGAAAGGACTGTACTTGATGATACGGTGCTTTCTATTGTTGTGGGGTAACCTGTGGCAAAAAAGTCGATTTCCCAGCAGTAGCTGTGGAAACGAGGTCTGACAGACCATCCCCAAACAGTTTTACCCCCTTATAGGGCAAACTTCCATGTGCCGATTCGAGTCGGCATCGCCTGACCATTGCCGAGTCCATAACCCCCGTCTGGCGGCAATGGACCTAGCGCTTATTTTTGATGCCAGTCGGCAATTATCCCTCTGTGCATCACGCATGTATAAGACCACGTCTTTTATATGCTCTATTGTCAGCAAAATATTGTCCCTATCCATAGTTATTTTCCAACAGGGAATCTGACCATGCAGCGGGAGCACTGCACATCCATGCCGAAGCAACGGCTGGTCGCAATATAATGCCCTAGTGTGTGACTATATCTTATAGGGTAACCTCCTGCTTTCTATCAGCAGGTTCCTTCAGGACGGCCGTATCCGGAGACGGTAGTGCCACCTTTTCTGATAAGCGTGTAAACGCTGTATCTACCCTATGGGGTGTTTCACCGCGTGACCTATCCTCTGGCGGGAAAGGGTACGCTGCCAATAACCGTTTTGAAATTATCAATTTCTTATCGGGAGAAGACCACGCTTCCTCACACACCTCATTTAATTTCTCAGATGCAGAAAAAACTACTAATAGTTTTCTCTCACCAAACACAATACCCTTTTTATGTGGTATCTGGGGTATAATCATAAATGTGTAATACATTTTTCATTGCCTCAATCATGTAACGGGTGGACCTATTTGGAGGGTACACTAGTCTCATCGTTGTCGACACTGGAGTCGGCATCCGTGTCGACATCTGTGTCTGCTATCTGAGGTAGCGGGCGTTTTTAGAGCCCCCCATGACATTTGAGACGCTGGAACAGGCACAAGCTGAGTAGCCGGCTGTTCTGTCGTCGACCTTTTATGTAAGGAGTTGACACATTCACGTAATCCTTCCATAAATTCAACCACACCGGTGTCAACCCCGCAGGGGGTGACAACATATTTACAGGCATTCGCTCCGCCTCCACCTCATTATCCTCCACATACATGTCGACACAGCCGTACCGACACACAGCCCACACACAGGGAATGCTCTGATAGAGGACAGGACCCCACAAAGCCCTTTGGGGAGACAGAGGGAGAGTATGCCAGCACACACCAGGGCGCTATATATCACAGGGATAGCACCTATAAAAAAGGGTTTTCCCTTATAGCTGCATATATTGTATACTGCGCCTAATTTGTGCCCCCCCTCTCTTTTTTAACCCTTTCTGTAGTGTAGTTACTGCAGGGGAGAGCCAGGGAGCTTCCCTCCAACGGAGCTGTGAGGGAAAAATGGCGCCAGTGTGCTGAGGGAGATAGCTCCGCCCCTTTTTCGCGGACTTTTCTCCCGCATTTTTATGGATTCTGGCAGGGGTTAATGTACATCCATATAGCCCTGGGGGTTATATGTGATGTATTTTTGCCAGCCAAGGTGTTAATATTGCTGCTCAGGGCGCCCCCCCCCCCCCAGCGCCCTGCACCCATCAGTGACCGCAGTGTGAGGTGTGCATGAGGAGCAATGGCGCACAGCTGCAGTGCTGTGCGCTACCTTGATGAAGACTGATGTCTTCTGCCGCCGATTTTCCGGACCTCTTCTTGCTTCTGGCTCTGTAAGGGGGCCGGCGGCGCGGCTCTGGGACCGGACTCCGAGGCTGGGCCTGTGTTCGATCCCTCTGGAGCTAATGGTGTCCAGTAGCCTAAGAAGCCCAAGCTGGCTGCAAGCAGGCAGGTTCGCTTCTTCTCCCCTTAGTCCCTCGATGCAGTGAGCCTGTTGCCAGCAGGTCTCACTGAAAATAAAAAACCTAAAACTAACTTTTTTCTAAGAAGCTCAGGAGAGCCCCCTAGATTGTACCCATCTCGGCCAGGCACAAAAATCTAACTGAGGCTTGGAGGAGGGTCATAGGGGGAGGAGCCAGTGCACACCAGGTAGTCCTAAAGCTTTCTTTAGTTGTGCCCAGTCTCCTGCGGAGCCGCTATTCCCCATGGTCCTTACGGAGTTCCCAGCATCCACTAGGACGTCAGAGAAATAATAACAACCCCCTCCTTGTTGAAGGAGGTGAACCTTGACCACCACCTGTTGAAGATACAATTTTTGAATTGCAGTTAACACTGTTTCCCTCTCGTGGGGGGAAGACGGCAGGGTCATCGGTGAGTGGGCATTTCTCAAAGTCCAGCTTGTATCCCTGAGACACAATATCTATTGCCCAGGGATATAATAGGGAGCGAACCCACTTGTGGCTGAACTTCCGAAGGCGTGCCCCCTAGGGGCCTAGCTCCGCCTCGACATGCGGTCTATTTTTGTAGAGGCCGAGGAGGACTTCTGTTTTTCTGCCCCCGGTTCTGACAAGAAAGGACGCATCTCGGACTTTCTTGTTTCTTTATTCGAAAAGCTGCATTTAATAATGTCGTGCTTTCCTAGGCCGTGCAGGGATATAAGGCAAAATATCAGAATTTCCCAGATATAGCCGCGGAGACCAAACCCTTCTCCACACAATCCTCAGCGTTTCATATGCCTCTTAAGGCAGCATCATATGTCCATTGCATATTGTACAGGACACGACAAGCAGAGATCGACATAGCTTTGACACTAGGACCCAGTATACTCATGTCTCTATGGCATGTTTTATACATATCTCTCAAGACAGCATCTTAAGTATATACATATATATATATATATATATCTATACATATATATATCCCCATACATATATCTATATTTCTATATACATACTAGGGTCTCTATCTCTGCTGATAAGGTACCTGTCTGTACCAGCATGTGTATGCTATCTGCAGGATCCCTGAGAATAGCTGTAACCTCAGGGCTGCCTTTTGTGACACCCTAGGGGAAGATTCCTATCTTATCCTGGCCCTAGTGGGGAAAGGATACTTTCTGAGAAATCTTTGTGTGAGGCTGCAGACTGTTGCCTGGAGATTCCCGCTCTTTTTCCTCATGAGAGGAGGGAACATTACCTCAGCTTTCTTCCCCTTACTGTTATGAGCCACGGCTGTGGCTCATTCCTGTTTTGCATTTTTGTTATGTATTTTATGTTATACTTCTGTTTATGTTCCCCGTGGGTGTCATGGGGTGCTCGGAGCTCACCCTTAAGGAGGGGATACTGTTATGAACCACAGGTAGTGGTTCATTTCTATTTTATGTTTATTTAGTTGTCTTGCATGCCAGGATTTCCCATTGCTCTGTTTTAGATTACTCTTGTCTGCTGCCGCTGGTGAGTCTGTGCAATTGCAGCTTGTTCCCATGTGTTCAGCCTCATCTGGCTGCTAATTGCATCTTGTCAGCTTGGAGTCCTGCATTAGGCCAGCTGCACTGGATTATTAATTAGGCCTCTCTGTTATATGCTGGCTGATTGCAGTTCGCAGATGCTGGTGATATTTCTGGGTTTTCAGTCTGCTTGAGTTCTGAGCTTGGTTCCTGCTAGTTCCTGAGCTTCCTGAATGCTGAATCTGTTTGCTGAAAGTGTTTCCAGTCCTGCTGTATCCGGTCGTTCCTGTTCTCAGTTGTCCTGTTCTCGGAAGTCGTCATCTGTTCCTGGAGTCCTGACTGAGCACCTTTGAACATCCAGTGGTGTTCGTGAGTCACGGCGTAGCCGTGTGTTGCGGCTTGGGCCGCTTAATTATTTATCTTTTATTATTTGTGTTCCGGAGCTTTTGCGGAGGATTCCGCTCCCACAGATCCACTCTGGTATCCAGCGGTGCTGGGTAGGAGTACGGACTAGTGGATTTTGGTTGTCCTTTTCCCTGGCGGGTTACCGCACATACCTCAGGTTTAGTCAGTTAGCTTGTAGCCCCTGGCCTGGTTGTTTAGTCAGAGGGCCCCTTGTTATCACCCTGTCTCGGATTTCCCTTTGTCTCCCATTAAGACCTGAGGGGGCATCGGAGTTGGGCAGACATAATCCGCCCTTCAAACGCGGCTGCCATGGGCTCAAGCAACCATAGTCTCGCAGGGGATTTCTGACCACACGGGCGAGACAACGGAGTTAGGGCGCCAGGGGCTATTCCCTTTCCATTCCCCTTTCCCAGCATTACGTCCTGGTGCTCTGGACTCGCTTCATAACATCTCCCTTGTTCTGAGCACCAGGAACCTAACATTATCACCAGCCATACCACAAAAAAGAAATAAAACTTTTTTTTCTTTTTTGGCCCAGTCCAGTGTCTAGTCTAGAATCCAGTCCGGTGTTTAGAATCCAGTCCGGTGTTTAGAATCCAGTCCGGTGTTTAGAATCCAGTCCGGTGTTTAGAATCCAGTCCGGTGTTTAAAAAAAAAAAAAAAAAGTCTTGTTTTGTTTAGCAAAATTTAGTCTTGCCTTGCCTTGTCTTGCCTTGCCTTGTCTTGCCTTGCCTTGTCTCGTCTAGTTTTAAATCCTCCTATGTCTACTATGCAAGCCCTGCAGGCATCTCTCGCAGCTCTGAACTCTGTATTCAGTGCTTTGAGACCAGAGCGACTAGAAGTTTTGCAGCAATCCCTAAAGCAACTGCAAAACCTTCTGACTAAAATCTTGCTCATTTTGCCAGAAGTCGTTGAGAGTACATCTATCTCTAAAGAGACTCTTGCTCACAGTATGGTGACAAGAGAATCCTCTGGTCTAATTGAAGAGAATAGGTTTAAAAGTTTTCTGCGGCCCAGGCTCTCAGAAGAGGAGCGTCTGCGTCGCAGAAACTTAAACTTATGCCTATATTGTGGGGGTTTAGGCCATTATCTGCAGACCTGTGAGTTGCGCAAGCCAAAGTGTGGTGACGAGTCTTGCCCTCTGGCCAAGTTGAGTCATGATACAAGACCTACTCCTGTCTCTACTGTGGCAGAGGCACTTGTCACACAACCCACACAAAAAAAGCTCTCTGTCCTATAATTGGGGTCCTTGGCCAAGGGAGCCCCATTATAGATTCAGGAATCAAAAGAGAATGTTTCTCTCCTCTCTTGAGGTTCCTGTGGAAGCGGAGTTGCAAGTCCCTGGAGTGATGCCTGATGCCCAGGTTCCTGGAGTGGTGCCTGATGCCCAGGTTCCTGGAGTGGTGCCTGATGCCCAGGTTCCTGGAGTGGTGCCTGATGCCCAGGTTCCTGGAGTGGTGCCTGATGCCCAGGTTCCTGGAGTGGTGCCTGATGCCCAGGGTCCTGGAGTGGTGCCTGATGCCCAGGGTCCTGGAGTGGTGCCTGATGCCCAGGGTCCTGGAGTGGTGCCTGATGCCCAGGGTCCTGGAGTGGTGCCCGATGCCCAGGGTCCTGGAGCGGTGCCCGATGCCCAGAGTGCTGGAGCGGTACCCGATGCCCAGAGTGCTGGAGCGGTACCCGATGCCCAGAGTGCTGGAGCGGTACCCGATGCCCAGAGTGCTGGAGCGGTACCCGATGCCCAGAGTGCTGGAGCGGTACCCGATGCCCAGAGTGCTGGAGCGGTACCTGATGCCCTAGCTTATAGAGGGACATCAAATATTATAGTTCAGGTGTCCATATCGGAAGGGGTCTCAGAAGCTGTTACCCCAGGTAGGGACTTGAAAAGCGCAACCCTAGAAAGGGTCTCTAAAACCATAGTTCTTGAGGGGAACTCGAGAAGCAAAACCCCAGAAGGGATCTTTGAAGTAATATCCCCAAGTGGGGTCTCGAGAGACGCAGCCCCAAAGAAGGGTCTAGAAGTCGCTTCCCCAGGAAAGAACTTAAGAAGCATAGCATTAGTGGAGGATCTGAACGTTATTGCTTCAGCAAAAGTCCCGGAAGTCATAGTCCCGGGAGAACTTTCGATAATTATCGACTCAGAGAGGGAGGCCGATGGCCCGATCCCAGTCAGGGAGGCCAACGGCCCGATCCCAGTAAAAGAATCCGAGGTGCTGGCCCCAGCGGGGTTCTCGGAGGCCACTGCCCCAGCGGGGTTCTCGGAGGCCACTGCCCCAGCGGGGTTCTCGGACGCCACTGTCCCAGCGGGGTTCTCGGAGGCCACTGCCCCAGCGGGGTTCCCGGAGGCCACTGCCCCAGCGGGGTCCCCGGAGGCCACTGCCCCAGCGGGGTTCCCGGAAGTCACTGCCCCAGCGGGGTTCCCGGAAGTCACTGCCCCGGGTGGGGTTCAGAAAGTCACTGCCCCGGGTGGGGTTCAGAAAGTCACTGCCCCGGGTGGGGTTCAGAAAGTCACTGCCCCGGGTGGGGTTCAGAAAGTCACTGCCCCGGGTGGGATTCAGAAAGTCACTGCCCCGGGTGGGGTTCAGAAAGTCTCAGCCCCGGGTTGGGTTCAGAGAGTCTCAGCCTCGAGTAAGGTCAATAGTGACCAGGTCCTAGCAAAGCACTCCAGTCAGTCAGATGAGAAGGAAACAGATCCTGACTCTGATATCTCAACATCCATAACCTTTGATGGGGACTTCGCCCAATTTCTGGCGCTTTTCAAACACTATTACACTATTATGTTGTCTAGACCATTTCTGGGCATCACTTCAGAAAACCTTGGGCTCTATCTGATTTATTCTTTTAGAGGAGAGCCTTCTGAGTGGGCAACCAGCCTAATGAAAGCTGAAGATCCCATTCTTCAGGATCCCCTAGCATTCTGTGATGCAATTGTTAAAAGATACGGTTCCAAAGAAATTGGTTCAGGTTCCTCTAAGTCATCCGTCTTGTCTGCTGAGAGTCCACCAAATACTGTAAACTCTGCACAAGAGTCCCAGCCCGATGTTTTGACTGCAGGATGTGCTTTTTTGACTTCTTCTTCTAATAATAGTACTTTACCAGAAAGTTCAGCTCCCAAGGGTAAGAAACCTGTCTCTGATTTGAACGCAGCCTTGCTGGGTGGTACCATCAGTTCAGACAATGTTTGGGGAATTACCTTGGTCAGACCTAAAGAGCTTTGTAAAAAGAAGAAGAAAAAGAAATATTTTTTTGACTCTTGCCTTGATTTAAAAAAAAAAAAAGAGAGATTTTTTTTTCTCCTTGTCTTGTGTCCTGTGGCCACCGTTAGGGGGAGGGCACTGTTACAAGTTGTTGCTACAGCTTGTTTTTGTTTTCTTGTCTGTTAGACCAGTGTGTCAGGTTTTTTTTTTTGTATCCCTTGTTCTGGATAGTCTGAATTTTGGGGTCTTTTGACCCCTCCTCAAGGGGGGGGTAATGTTATGAGCCACGGCTGTGGCTCATTCCTGTTTTGCATTTTTGTTATGTATTTTATGTTATACTTCTGTTTATGTTCCCCGTGGGTGTCATGGGGTGCTCGGAGCTCACCCTTAAGGAGGGGATACTGTTATGAACCACAGGTAGTGGTTCATTTCTATTTTATGTTTATTTAGTTGTCTTGCATGCCAGGATTTCCCATTGCTCTGTTTTAGATTACTCTTGTCTGCTGCCGCTGGTGAGTCTGTGCAATTGCAGCTTGTTCCCATGTGTTCAGCCTCATCTGGCTGCTAATTGCATCTTGTCAGCTTGGAGTCCTGCATTAGGCCAGCTGCACTGGATTATTAATTAGGCCTCTCTGTTATATGCTGGCTGATTGCAGTTCGCAGATGCTGGTGATATTTCTGGGTTTTCAGTCTGCTTGAGTTCTGAGCTTGGTTCCTGCTAGTTCCTGAGCTTCCTGAATGCTGAATCTGTTTGCTGAAAGTGTTTCCAGTCCTGCTGTATCCGGTCGTTCCTGTTCTCAGTTGTCCTGTTCTCGGAAGTCGTCATCTGTTCCTGGAGTCCTGACTGAGCACCTTTGAACATCCAGTGGTGTTCGTGAGTCACGGCGTAGCCGTGTGTTGCGGCTTGGGCCGCTTAATTATTTATCTTTTATTATTTGTGTTCCGGAGCTTTTGCGGAGGATTCCGCTCCCACAGATCCACTCTGGTATCCAGCGGTGCTGGGTAGGAGTACGGACTAGTGGATTTTGGTTGTCCTTTTCCCTGGCGGGTTACCGCACATACCTCAGGTTTAGTCAGTTAGCTTGTAGCCCCTGGCCTGGTTGTTTAGTCAGAGGGCCCCTTGTTATCACCCTGTCTCGGATTTCCCTTTGTCTCCCATTAAGACCTGAGGGGGCATCGGAGTTGGGCAGACATAATCCGCCCTTCAAACGCGGCTGCCATGGGCTCAAGCAACCATAGTCTCGCAGGGGATTTCTGACCACACGGGCGAGACAACGGAGTTAGGGCGCCAGGGGCTATTCCCTTTCCATTCCCCTTTCCCAGCATTACGTCCTGGTGCTCTGGACTCGCTTCATAACATCTCCCTTGTTCTGAGCACCAGGAACCTAACACTTACATCTGTGTACCCTTGTGCAGGGACAGATGAGTCATCAGTGACATGCAAATCATCTTTTTACAATAAACATATATTGAATACTTTACTGCCAATCTGGCTGTAACTTTGCATTATCATAGTCGACACTGGAGGCAGACTCCGTGACGACATCTGTGTCAATTAACTGGGATAGTGGACGCTTATGAGACCCTGACAGCCTCTGAGCTGTGGGATCAGGCACCGGGTGAGACCCTGACTGTCCCAAGGCTTCAGCTTTATCCAACCTATTATGCAAGGAGTTTACATTATTATTTAACACCTTCCACATATCCATCCAGTCAGGCGTCGGAGCCCTCGGCGGCTATATCTCATTCATATGCACTTGCTCCGCCTCCACGTACCCTTCCTCATCAAACATGTCGACACTGACGTACCGACACACCGCACACACACAGGGAATGCTCTGACTGAGGACAGGACCCCACAAAGGCTTTTGGGGTGACAGAGAGAGAGTATGCCAGCACACACCACAGCGCTATTATAACCCAGGGATAACACTATCAGATGTGTTCACCTAGTAGCTGCTGATATAAACACAATAATGTTCTTTTTTGCGCCTAAATTTATGTGCCCCCCCCCTCTTTTGCCCTTGTTGTATCTGGATACTGCATGGGAGAGCCTGGGGAGCGACTTCCAGCGGAGCTGTGAAGATAAAATGGCGCTGGTTAGTGCTGAGGAAGAAGCTCCACCCCCTCATCGGCGGGCTTCTGTCCCGTTATTCTGTGAGAAAAAATGGCGGGGTTTTACACATATACTGTCTGGGACTGTATTTATGTGTATATTTTGCCAAAAGGTACTAATATTGCTGCCCAGGGCGCTCCCCCCCAGCGCCCTGCACCCTACAGTGACCGGAGTGTGTGGTGTGCAGAGGGAGCAATGGCGCACAGCTGCGGTGCTGTGCGCTACCTTATGTGAAGACCGGAGTCTTCATGCCGCCGATTTCGACGTCTTCTGTCTTCTCCGGACTTCAGTGCTTCTGGCTCTGCGAGGGGGACGGCGATGCTGCTCCGGGAACGGACGTCCGAGGACAGGTGCCTGTGTTCGATCCCTCTGGAGCTAATGGTGTCCAGTAGCCTAAGAAGCACAACCTAGCTGCAAGCAGGTACGTTGGCTTCTCTCCCCTCAGTCCCTCGTAGCAGTGAGTCTATTGCCAGCAGAAGCTCACTGAAAATAAAAAACCTAACGAATACTTTCTTTTCTAGCAGGCTCAGGAGAGCCCACTAGGTGCCTCTGCTCTGGCCGGGCACAGATTCTAACTGAGGTCTGGAGGAGGGGCATAGAGGGAGGAGCCAGTGCACACCAGTTATAGTACCTAATCTTTCTTTAAGAGTGCCCAGTCTCCTGCGGAGCCCGTCTATTCCCCATGGTCCTTACGGAGTCCCCAGCATCCACTAGGACGTTAGAGAAACATCCATTTTCAATGGAGATAATACTTTTCTCTCATGAGGTAAAACTATGGACTTATTAGTTTGTGCTGTGGTATTTTTATATAGATACAGTGTCTAGTTATTATTACCTCTTTCAATAGTCGCCTTCTTTTTTCTGCAGCTGCAATAATAAGGGAGAGTGGTTAGTGAGAGACCGTACCTCTATTCCTGGGAACGCTAAGTCCCAGAGACCCCCCAATGTATCAGCACACTGTTTTCCTTGTACAAAGGAGAAGCAGAATGCCCCCTCCCGCTACACAATGACAAGTATCTGTACTGAGCAGTAACTAGTGTACCACTGTCTGTACTTAGTAAAAGGAGTTTGTAGTAAAGAAATGGGACGGGTACTGCATGTACTGATTGTTATATACAGCGCTACTGCATTCCTCCCAACATGATAAGGAGCAGATCCGGTGCGTGAGCTCAAAAAGGGGGCATGGCCTAGACAAGAGAGGGTGTGGCTCTACTGGAATGCTGCAGTTGCCATGCCTCCAGCCTCTCTGCCTCCCTATTACTGTCATGTATAAGACTTCCCCACGGAATACTCTTCATCACTCAAACTGTCCTATAATGAGTCAGGTCTTACTGACATCACAGCAACCTCCCAACTGTCCCGCAGTCAGCAGTACAGTACCAATTTCCTGGGACTGTCTCACTGTCCTACCCGTGGCCAGCAGTGTCCCGTGGTGGGGAGGGAGTTAGGGGGAGTGCAGGAGATGAGAATAGATGCTATGCGCATGCGTACGCCATCTATTCACTATTTCAGGGGGAGCCTGGGGGCAGGCTTGCATCTCAGAGAGTGCCCTACAGTGATGTGATTGGGAGGAATCATGAAACTCCGACACTTTTCCCAAAGCTCCACCCCTTTTCCCTGAAGTTTTGGCCCTCTTACAGAAGCTCGGTTTTAGGCCCCCGAAAGATCCTGCAGCACCGAGCTACAATGTTGGGAGGTGTCACAGGGTCGTGGTGACACTGTCCTCCTCAGCTGGGAATAGGGCATGGGTCTATGTAATGCTACATCTGCCCATGGAGAAAGCTGGAGACATATACACATATACACCTATCTGCCAACCAGAACGTCTGTTACTAGTAATAATGTAGTAATATTATCTAGGTAAATAAACAGTTACACCATATGTAGAGTGTTAGTAACTTACCTCATGTAAACGATGAATACGGCAATCAGTACTGTGCATATGATGAATACACAGACTATTCCATCGCCAACTCTCATATCTGTGCAAGAAAGACAGACATTGGGTCAGTGATCACATCTCATTTACAGCCATGTTACACTTTCCATGTCAGTGTATAAAACATTATTAGTACATAGAGCTGCGTCCTTACCATGAGAAGCATTGTTAGTATAGGTAATAATGAGGCATGGCAGGGTCATACTCACCGTGCATCAATTTCCAGTCCAAAAACTGTTCCATCTCCTTCTCAGAATCAGATTCGTCATCTGGAGATGGCGACATGGAGGGGGCATCAGCTGCAGCTGAGCGATGTAAACCTGCAGGAACATCAAAATGGAAAGAGGGATCAGCCACCCACCCACATCTCATAGGCTAAGGCCCACACAGTAACTGCCAATCAAACTAACTCCATTGTTACCATAGCTAAACTGTGCTAGGCATATCCCCCCCCTACAGCTAGACACTTATGTGACATCGGGCTTTGGGCCTTATTCAGTATAAAGTATAAATGTGCCCAAGTCATTAATTGGTAAAAAAAAAAATAAGAATTTACTTACCGATAATTCTATTTCTCGTAGTCCGTAGTGGATGCTGGGGACTCCGTAAGGACCATGGGGAATAGCGGCTCCGCAGGAGACAGGGCACAAAAGTAAAAGCTTTAGGATCAGGTGGTGTGCACTGGCTCCTCCCCCTATGACCCTCCTCCAAGCCTCAGTTAGGATACTGTGCCCGGACGAGCGTACACAATAAGGAAGGATCTTGAATCCCGGGTAAGACTCATACCAGCCACACCAATCACACTGTACAACCTGTGATCTGAACCCAGTTAACAGCATGATAACAGCGGAGCCTCTGAAAAGATGGCTCACAACAATAATAACCCGATTTTTGTAACAATAACTATGTACAAGTATTGCAGACAATCCGCACTTGGGATGGGCGCCCAGCATCTACTACGGCCTACGAGAAATAGAATTATCGGTAAGTAAATTCTTATTTTCTCTGACGTCCTAAGTGGATGCTGGGGACTCCGTAAGGACCATGAGGATTATACCAAAGCTCCCAAACGGGCGGGAGAGTGCGGATGACTCTGCAACACCGAATGAGAGAACTCCAGGTCCTCCTCAGCCAGGGTATCAAATTTGTAGAATTTTGCAAACGTGTTTGCCCCTGACCAAGTAGCAGCTCGGCAAAGTTGTAAAGCCGAGACCCCTTGGGCAGTCGCCCAAGATGAGCCCACCTTCCTTGTGGAATGGGCATTTACAGATTTTGGCTGTGGCAGGCCTGCCACAGAATGTGCAAGCTGAATTGTACTACAAATCCAACGAGCAATCGTCTGCTTAGAAGCAGGAGCACCCAGTTTGTTGGGTGCATACAGGATAAACAGCGAGTCAGTTTTCCTGACTCCAGCCGTCCTGGAAACATATATTTTCAGGGCCCTGACAACATCTAGCAACTTGGAGTCCTCCAAGTCCCTATTAGCCGCAGGTACCACAATAGGCTGGTTCAGGTGAAACGCTGACACCACCTTAGGGAAAAACTGGGGACGAGTCCGCAGTTCTGTCCTGTCCGAATGGAAAAAGAGATATGGGCTTTTGTGAGACAAAGCCGCCAATTCTGACACTCGCCTGGCCGAGGCCAGGGCCAACCGCATGGTCACTTTCCATGTGAGATATTTCAAATCCACAGATTTGAGCGGTTCAAACTAATGTGATTTGAGGAATCCCAGAACTACGTTGAGATCCCACGGTGCCACTGGAGGCACAAAAGGGGGTTGTATATGCAGTACTCCCTTGACAAACGTCTGGACTTCAGGAACTGAAGCCAATTCTTTCTGGAAGAAAAACGACAGGGCCGAAATTTGAACCTTAATGGACCCCAATTTTAGGCCCATAGACACTCCTGTTTGCAGGAAATGCAGGAATCGACCGAGTTGAAATTTCTTCGTGGGGGCCTTCCTGGCCTCACACCACGCAACATATTTTCGCCACCTGTGGTGATAATGTTGTGCGGTCACCTCCTTCCTGGCTTTGACCAGGGTAGGGATGACCTCTTCCGGAATGCCTTTTTCCCTTAGGATCCGGCGTTCAACCGCCATGCCGTCAAACGCAGCCGCGGTAAGTCTTGGAACAGACATGGTACTTGCTGAAGCAAGTCCCTTCTTAGCGGCAGAGGCCATGGGTCCTCTGTGAGCATCTCTTGAAGTTCCGGGTACCAAGTCCTTCTTGGCCAATCCGGAGCCACGAGTATAGTTCTTACTCCTCTACGTCTTATAATTCTCAGTACCTTGGGTATGAGAAGCAGAGGAGGGAACACATACACCGACTGGTACACCCACGGTGTTACCAGAACGTCCACAGCTATTGCCTGAGGGTCTCTTGACCTGGCGCAATACCTGTCCAGTTTTTTGTTCAGGCGGGACGCCATCATGTCCACCTTTGGTCTTTCCCAACGGTTCACAATCATGTGGAAGACTTCCAGATGAAGTCCCCACTCTCCCGGGTGGAGGTCGTGCCTGCTGAGGAAGTCTGCTTCCCAGTTGTCCACTCCCGGAATGAACACTGCTATCACATGATTTTCCGCCCAGCGAAGAATCCTTGCAGTTTCTGCCATTGCCCTCCTGCTTCTTGTGCCGCCCTGTCTGTTTACGTGGGCGACTGCCGTGATGTTGTCCGACTGGATCAATACCGGCTGACCTTGAAGCAGAGGTCTTGCTAAGCTTAGAGCATTGTAAATTGCCCTTAGCTCCAGTATATTTATGTGGAGAGAAGTCTCCAGACTTGACCACACTCCCTGGAAATTTTTTCCCTGTGTGACTGCTCCCCAGCCTCTCAGGCTGGCATCCGTGGTCACCAGGACCCAGTCCTGAATGCCGAATCTGCGGCCCTCTAGTAGATGAGCACTCTGCAGCCACCACAGAAGAGACACCCTTGTCCTTGGAGACAGGGTTATCCGCTGATGCATCTGAAGATGCGTTCCGGACCATTTTTCCAGCAGATCCCACTGAAAAGTTCTTGCGTGAAATCTGCCGAATGGAATCGCTTCGTAAGAAGCCACCATTTTTCCCAGGACCCTTGTGCAATGATGCACTGACACTTTTCCTGGTTTTAGGAGGTTCCTGACTAGCTCAGATAACTCCCTGGCTTTCTCCTCCGGGAGAAACACCTTTTTCTGGACTGTGTCCAGAATCATCCCTAGGAACAGCAGACGTGTCGTCGGGATCAGCTGCGATTTTGGAATATTTAGAATCCACCCGTGCTGTTGTAGCAGTACTGCTACTCCGACCTCCAACTGTTCCCTGGACTTTGCCCTTATCAGGAGATCGCCCAAGTAAGGGATAATTAAGACGTCTTTTCTTCGAAGAAGAATCATCATTTCGGCCCTTACCTTGGTAAAGACCCGGGGTGCCGTGGACAATCCAAGCGGCAGCGTCTGAACTGATAGTGACAGTTCAGTACCACGAACCTGAGGTACCCTTGGTGAGAAGGGCAAATTGGGACATGGAGGTAAGCATCCTTGATGTCCAAGGACACCATATAGTCCCCTCTTCCAGGTTCGCTATCACTGCTCTGAGTGACTCCATCTTGATTTGAACCTTTGTATGTAAGTGTTTAAAGATTTCAGATTTAGAATAGGTCTCACCGAGCCGTCTGGCTTCGGTACCACAAATAGTGTGGAATAATACCCCTTTCCTTGTTGTAGGAGGGGTACTTTGATTATCACCTGCTGGTGAATTGCTTCCAATACTGCCTCCCTGTCGGAGGGAGACGTTGGTAAAGCAGACTTCAGGAACCTGCGAGGAGGCGACGTCTCGAATTCCAATCTGTACCCCTGAGATACTACCTGTAGGATCCAGGGGTCCACTTGCGAGTGAGCCCACTGCGCGCTGAAACTCTTGAGACGACCCCCCACCGCACCTGAGTCCGCTTGTAAGGCCCCAGCGTCATGCTGAGGACTTGGCAGAAGCGGTGAAGGGCTTCTGTTAGTGGGAAGGGGCTGCCTGCTGCAGTCTTTTTTCCTTTCCTCTACCCCTGGGCAGATATGACTGGCCTTTTGCCCGCTTGCCCTTATGGGGACGAAAGGACTGAGGCTGAAAAGACGGTGTCTTTTTCTGCTGAGAGGTGACTTGGGGTAAAAAGGTGGATTTTCCAGCTGTTGCCGTGGCCACCAGGTCCGATAGACCTACCCCAAATAACTCCTCCCCTTTATACGGCAATACTTCCATGTGCCGTTTGGAATCCGCATCACCTGACCACTGTCGTGTCCATAAACATCTTCTGGCAGAAATGGACATCGCACTTACTCTTGATGCCAGAGTGCAAATATCCCTCTGTGCATCTCGCATATATAGAAATGCATCCTTTAAATGCTCTATAGTCAATAAAATACTGTCCCTGTCAAGGGTATCAATATTTTCAGTCAGGGAAACCGACCAAGCCACCCCAGCACTGCACATCCAGGCTGAGGCGATCGCTGGTCGCAGTATAACACCAGTATGTGTGTGTATACTTTTTAGGATATTTTCCAGCCTCCTATCAGCTGGTTCCTTGAGGGCGGCCGTATCTGGAGACGGTAACGCCACTTGTTTTGATAAGCGTGTGAATGCCTTATCCACCCTAGGGGGTGTTTCCCAACGCGCCCTAACTTCTGGCGGGAAAGGGTATAACGCCAATAATTTCTTAGATATTAGCAATTTTTAATTCATCTGATTCAGGAAAAACTACAGGTAGTTTTTTCACACCCCACATAATACCCTTTTTTGTGGTACTTGTAGTATCAGAAATATGTAACACCTCCTTCATTGCCCTTATCATGTAACGTGTGGCCCTACTGGAAAATACGTCTGTTTTTTCACCGTCGACACTGGAGTCAGTGTCCGTGTCTGTGTCGACCGACTGAGGTAATGGCCGTTTTAAAGCCCCTGACGGTGTTTGAGACGCCTGGACAGGTACTAATTGGTTTGCCGGCCGTCTCATGTCGTCAACCGACCTTGCAGCGTGTTGACATTATCACGTAATTCCATAAATAAGCCATCCATTCCGGTGTCGACTCCCTAGGGGGTGACATCACCATTACAGGCAATTTCTCCGCCTCCACACCAACATCGTCCTCATACATGTCGACACACACGTACCGACACACAGCACACACACAGGGAATGCTCTGATAGAGGACAGGACCCCACTAGCCCTTTTGGGGAGACAGAGGGAGAGTTTGCCAGCACACACCAAAACGCTATAATTATACAGGGACAACCTTATAATAAGTGTTTTCCCTTATAGCATCTTAATATTAGAGATGAGCGCCTGAAATTTTTCGGGTTTTGTGTTTTGGTTTTGGGTTCGGTTCCGCGGCCGTGTTTTGGGTTCGAACGCGTTTTGGCAAAACCTCACCGAATTATTTTTGTCGGATTCGGGTGTGTTTTGGATTCGGGTGTTTTTTTCCAAAAACACTAAAAAACAGCTTAAATCATAGAATTTGGGGGTCATTTTGATCCCAAAGTATTATTAACCTCAAAAACCATAATTTACACTCATTTTCAGTCTATTCTGAATACCTCACACCTCACAATATTATTTTTAGTCCTAAAATTTGCACCGAGGTCGCTGTGTGAGTAAGATAAGCGACCCTAGTGGCCGACACAAACACCGGGCCCATCTAGGAGTGGCACTGCAGTGTCACGCAGGATGTCCCTTCCAAAAAACCCTCCCCAAACAGCACATGACGCAAAGAAAAAAAGAGGCGCAATGAGGTAGCTGTGTGAGTAAGATTAGCGACCCTAGTGGCCGACACAAACACCGGGCCCATCTAGGAGTGGCACTGCAGTGTCACGCAGGATGGCCCTTCCAAAAAACCCTCCCCAAACAGCACATGACGCAAAGAAAAAAAGAGGCGCAATGAGGTAGCTGACTATGTGAGTAAGATTAGCGACCCTAGTGGCCGACACAAACACCGGGCACATCTAGGAGTGGCACTGCAGTGTCACGCAGGATGTCCCTTCCAAAAAACCCTCCCCAAACAGCACATGACGCAAAGAAAAAAAGAGGCGCAATGAGGTAGCTGACTATGTGAGTAAGATTAGCGACCCTAGTGGCCGACACAAACACCGGGCACATCTAGGAGTGGCACTGCAGTGTCACGCAGGATGTCCCTTCCAAAAAACCCTCCCCAAACAGCACATGACGCAAAGAAAAAAAGAGGCGCAATGAGGTAGCTGTGTGAGTAAGATTAGCGACCCTAGTGGCCGACACAAACACCGGGCACATCTAGGAGTGGCACTGCAGTGTCACGCAGGATGTCCCTTCCAAAAAACCCTCCCCAAACAGCACATGACGCAAAGAAAAAAAGAGGCGCAATGAGGTAGCTGTGTGAGTAAGATTAGCGACCCTAGTGGCCGACACAAACACCGGGCCCATCTAGGAGTGGCACTGCAGTGTCACGCAGGATGTCCCTTCCAAAAAACCCTCCCCAATCAGCACATGATGCAAAGAAAAAGAAAAGAAAAAAGAGGTGCAAGATGGAATTATCCTTGGGCCCTCCCACCCACCCTTATGTTGTATAAACAAAACAGGACATGCACACTTTAACCAACCCATCATTTCAGTGACAGGGTCTGCCACACGACTGTGACTGATATGACGGGTTGGTTTGGACCCCCCCCAAAAAAGAAGCAATTAATCTCTCCTTGCACAAACTGGCTCTACAGAGGCAAGATGTCCACCTCATCTTCACCCTCCGATATATCACCGTGTACATCCCCCTCCTCACAGATTATCAATTCGTCCCCACTGGAATCCACCATCTCAGCTCCCTGTGTACTTTGTGGAGGCAATTGCTGCTGGTCAATGTCTCCGCGGAGGAATTGATTATAATTCATTTTAATGAACATCATCTTCTCCACATTTTCTGGATGTAACCTCGTACGCCGATTGCTGACAAGGTGAGCGGCTGCACTAAACACTCTTTCGGAGTACACACTTGTGGGAGGGCAACTTAGGTAGAATAAAGCCAGTTTGTGCAAGGGCCTCCAAATTGCCTCTTTTTCCTGCCAGTATAAGTACGGACTGTGTGACGTGCCTACTTGGATGCGGTCACTCATATAATCCTCCACCATTCTATCAATGTTGAGAGAATCATATGCAGTGACAGTAGACGACATGTCCGTAATCGTTGTCAGGTCCTTCAGTCCGGACCAGATGTCAGCATCAGCAGTCGCTCCAGACTGCCCTGCATCACCGCCAGCGGGTGGGCTCGGAATTCTGAGCCTTTTCCTCGCACCCCCAGTTGCGGGAGAATGTGAAGGAGGAGATGTTGACAGGTCGCGTTCCGCTTTACTTGACAATTTTGTCACCAGCAGGTCTTTCAACCCCAGCAGACCTGTGTCTGCCGGAAAGAGAGATCCAAGGTAGGCTTTAAATCTAGGATCGAGCACGGTGGCCAAAATGTAGTGCTCTGATTTCAACAGATTGACCACCCGTGAATCCTTGTTAAGCGAATTAAGGGCTGCATCCACAAGTCCCACATGCCTAGCGGAATCGCTCCGTGTTAGCTCCTTCTTCAATGCCTCCAGCTTCTTCTGCAAAAGCCTGATGAGGGGAATGACCTGACTCAGGCTGGCAGTGTCTGAACTGACTTCACGTGTGGCAAGTTCAAAGGGCATCAGAACCTTGCACAACGTTGAAATCATTCTCCACTGCACTTGAGACAGGTGCATTCCATCTCCTATATCGTGCTCAATTGTATAGGCTTGAATGGCCTTTTGCTGCTCCTCCAACCTCTGAAGCATATAGAGGGTTGAATTCCACCTCGTTACCACTTCTTGCTTCAGATGATGGCAGGGCAGGTTCAGTAGTTTTTGGTGGTGCTCCAGTCTTCTGTACGTGGTGCCTGTACGCCGAAAGTGTCCCGCAATTTTTCTGGCCACCGACAGCATCTCTTGCACGCCCCTGTCGTTTTTTAAAAAATTCTGCACCACCAAATTCAAGGTATGTGCAAAACATGGGACGTGCTGGAATTTGCCCATATTTAATGCACACACAATATTGCTGGCGTTGTCCGATGCCACAAATCCACAGGAGAGTCCAATTGGGGTAAGCCATTCCGCGATGATCTTCCTCAGTTGCTGTAAGAGGTTTTCAGCTGTGTGCGTATTCTGGAAAGCGGTGATACAAAGCGTAGCCTGCCTAGGAAAGAGTTGGCGTTTGCGAGATGCTGCTACTGGTGCCGCCGCTGCTGTTCTTGCGGCGGGAGTCCATACATCTACCCAGTGGGCTGTCACAGTCATATAGTCCTGACCCTGCCCTGCTCCACTTGTCCACATGTCCGTGGTTAAGTGGACATTGGGTACAACTGCATTTTTTAGGACACTGGTGAGTCTTTTTCTGACGTCCGTGTACATTCTCGGTATCGCCTGCCTAGAGAAGTGGAACCTAGATGGTATTTGGTAACGGGGGCACACTGCCTCAATAAATTGTCTAGTTCCCTGTGAACTAACGGCGGATACCGGACGCACGTCTAACACCAACATAGTTGTCAAGGACTCAGTTATCCGCTTTGCAGTAGGATGACTGCTGTGATATTTCATCTTCCTCGCAAAGGACTGTTGAACAGTCAATTGCTTACTGGAAGTAGTACAAGTGGGCTTACGACTTCCCCTCTGGGATGACCATCGACTCCCAGCGGCAACAACAGCAGCGCCAGCAGCAGTAGGCGTTACACGCAAGGATGCATCGGAGGAATCCCAGGCAGGAGAGGACTCGTCAGACTTGCCAGTGACATGGCCTGCAGGACTATTGGCATTCCTGGGGAAGGAGGAAATTGACACTGAGGGAGTTGGTGGGGTGGTTTGCGTGAGCTTGGTTACAAGAGGAAGGGATTTACTGGTCAGTGGACTGCTTCCGCTGTCACCCAAAGTTTTTGAACTTGTCACTGACTTATTATGAATGCGCTGCAGGTGACGTATAAGGGAGGATGTTCCGAGGTGGTTAACGTCCTTACCCCTACTTATTACAGCTTGACAAAGGGAACACACGGCTTGACACCTGTTGTCCGCATTTCTGGTGAAATACCTCCACACCGAAGAGCTGATTTTTTTGGTATTTTCACCTGGCATGTCAACGGCCATATTCCTCCCACGGACAACAGGTGTCTCCCCGGGTGCCTGACTTAAACAAACCACCTCACCATCAGAATCCTCCTGGTCAATTTCCTCCCCAGCGCCAGCAACACCCATATCCTCCTCATCCTGGTGTACTTCAACACTGACATCTTCAATCTGACTATCAGGAACTGGACTGCGGGTGCTCCTTCCAGCACTTGCAGGGGGCATGCAAATAGTGGAAGGCGCATGCTCTTCACGTCCAGTGTTGGGAAGGTCAGGCATCGCAAACGACACAATTGGACTCTCCTTGTGGATTTGGGATTTCAAAGAACGCACAGTTCTTTGCGGTGCTTTTGCCAGCTTGAGTCTTTTCAGTTTTCTAGCGAGAGGCTGAGTGCTTCCATCCTCATGTGAAGCTGAACCACTAGCCATGAACATAGGCCAGGGCCTCAGCCGTTCCTTGCCACTCCGTGTGGTAAATGGCATATTGGCAAGTTTACGCTTCTCCTCCGACAATTTTATTTTAGGTTTTGGAGTCCTTTTTTTTCTGATATTTGGTGTTTTGGATTTGACATGCTCTGTACTATGACATTGGGCATCGGCCTTGGCAGACGACGTTGCTGGCATTTCATCGTCTCGGCCATGACTAGTGGCAGCAGCTTCAGCACGAGGTGGAAGTGGATCTTGATCTTTCCCTAATTTTGGAACCTCAACTTTTTTGTTCTCCATATTTTATAGGCAGAACTAAAAGGCACCTCAGGTAAACAATGGAGATGGATGGATTGGATACTAGTATACAATTATGGACGGACTGCCACGGTTAGGTGGTATAAAAAAACCACGGTTAGGTGGTATATAATACAATTATGGATGGACGGACTGCCTGCCGAGTGCCGACACAGAGGTAGCCACAGCCGTGAACTATCGCACTGTACACTGGTTGATAAAGAGATAGTAGTATACTCGTAACAACTAGTATGACGACGGTATAAAGAATGAAAAAAAAACCACGGTTAGGTGGTATATATTATAATACAATTATGGTTGGACGGACTGCCTGCCGAGTGCCGACACAGAGGTAGCCACAGCCGTGAACTACCGCACTGTACACTGGTTGATAAAGAGATAGTAGTATACTCGTAACAACTAGTATGACGACGGTATAAAGAATGAAAAAAAAACCACGGTTAGGTGGTATATATTATAATACAATTATGGTTGGACGGACTGCCTGCCGAGTGCCGACACAGAGGTAGCCACAGCCGTGAACTACCGCACTGTACACTGGTTGATAAAGAGATAGTAGTATACTCGTAACAACTAGTATGACGACGGTATAAAGAATGAAAAAAAAACCACGGTTAGGTGGTATATATTATAATACAATTATGGTTGGACGGACTGCCTGCCGAGTGCCGACACAGAGGTAGCCACAGCTGTGAACTACCGCACTGTACACTGGTTGATAAAGAGATAGTAGTATACTCGTAACAACTAGTATGACGACGGTATAAAGAATGAAAAAAAAACCACGGTTAGGTGGTATATAATACAATTATGGTTGGACGGACTGCCTGCCGAGTGCCGACACAGAGGTAGCCACAGCCGTGAACTACCGCACTGTACACTGGTTGATAAAGAGATAGTAGTATACTCGTAACAACTAGTATGACGACGGTATAAAGAATGAAAAAAAAACCACGGTTAGGTGGTATATATTATAATACAATTATGGTTGGACGGACTGCCTGCCGAGTGCCGACACAGAGGTAGCCACAGCCGTGAACTACCGCACTGTACACTGGTTGATAAAGAGATAGTAGTATACTCGTAACAACTAGTATGACGACGGTATAAAGAATGAAAAAAAAACCACGGTTAGGTGGTATATATTATAATACAATTATGGTTGGACGGACTGCCTGCCGAGTGCCGACACAGAGGTAGCCACAGCCGTGAACTACCGCACTGTACACTGGTTGATAAAGAGATAGTAGTATACTCGTAACAACTAGTATGACGACGGTATAAAGAATGAAAAAAAAACCACGGTTAGGTGGTATATATTATAATACAATTATGGATGGACGGACTGCCTGCCGAGTGCCGACACAGAGGTAGCCACAGCCGTGAACTACCGCACTGTACTGTGTCTGCTGCTAATATAGACTGGTTGATAAAGAGATAGTATACAATACTACTAATATACTGGTGGTCAGGCACTGGTCACCACTAGTCACACTGGCAGTGGCACTCCTGCAGCAAAAGTGTGCACTGTTTAATTTTAATATAATATTATTTATCATGTACTCCTGGCTCCTGCTATAACAACCTGCAGTGCTCCCCAGTCTCCCCCACAATTATAAGCTTTATATACAATACATTGATGTGCAGCACACTGGGCTGAGCAGTGCACACAGACTGAGTCACTGTGTGACTGTGTATCGTTTTTTTCAGGCAGAGAACGGATATATTAAATAAAACAAACAACTGCACTGTCTCTGGTGGTCACTGGTCACTGTGGTCGTCAGTCACTAAACTCTGTCTGCACTCTCTTCTAATCTACAGTATCACAGCAATCTCTCTCTCTCTCTCTCTTCTAAATCTAATCTAAATGGAGAGGACGCCAGCCACGTCCTCTCCCTATCAATCTCAATGCACGTGTGAAAATGGCGGCGACGCGCGGCTCCTTATATAGAATCCGAGTCTCGCGAGAATCCGACAGCGTCATGATGACGTTCGGGCGCGCTCGGGTTAACCGAGCAAGGCGGGGAAGATCCGAGTCGCTCGGACCCGTGAAAAAAAAAGTGAAGTTCGTGCGGGTTCGGATTCAAAGAAACCGAACCCGCTCATCTCTACTTAATATATTATAATATCGCCACACAAAATGCCCCCCCTCTCTGTTTTAACCCTGTTTCTGTAGTGCAGTGCAGGGGAGAGCCTGGGAGCCTTCCTAGCAGCGGAGCTGTGTAGGAAAATGGCGCTGTGTGCTGAGGAGAATAGGCCCCGCCCACTTTCCGGCGGGCTCTTCTCCCGGTTTTTCTGACAACCTGGCAGGGGTTAAATACATCCATATAGCCTCAGGGGCTATATGTGATGTATTTTTAGCCAGCATAGGTACTTTCATTGCTGCCCAGGGCGCCCCCCCAGCGCCCTGCACCCTCAGTGACCGTTGGTGTGAAGTGTGCTGAGAGCAATGGCGCACAGCTGCCGTGCTGTGCGCTACCTTAAGAAGACTGGGAAGTCTTCAGCCGCCGATTTCTGGACCTCTTCTCTCTTCAGCATCTGCAAGGGGGTCGGCGGCGCGGCTCCGGTGACCCATCCAGGCTGTACCTGTGATCTTCCCTCTGGAGCTAGTGTCCAGTAGCCTAAGAAGCCAATCCATCCTGCACGTAGGTGAGTTCACTTCTTCTCCCCTAAGTCCCGCGTTGCAGTGAGCCTGTTGCCAGCAGGACTCACTGAAAATAAAAAACCTAACAAAACTTTTACTCTAAGCAGCTCTTTAGGAGAGCCACCTAGATTGCACCCTTCTCGGCCGGGCACAAAAACCTAACTGAGGCTTGGAGGAGGGTCATAGGGGGAGGAGCCAGTGCACACCACCTGATCCTAAAGCTTTTACTTTTGTGCCCTGTCTCCTGCGGAGCCGCTATTCCCCATGGTCCTTACGGAGTCCCCAGCATCCACTTAGGACGTCAGAGAAAATCAAATAATTTAAGTGGCCACTTACCTCCCATACCACGTATCGGTGCTGCTCTGCCAAGGGCAGATAATAATAATAGTAGTATTGCAGTCTCTGTGTAGAAACACATCATGCTCTCTACTCTCCTGAAACTTCCTATCAAAGGAGGCTGCTACAGCGTATGACCTTGTATGATGCCAGAGCTCTATTATGATGTCACAGGGCCGGCTGCAGCTCCAGGCCCCCAACTTTTTCCTGTCACAGACTGTCAGCGGCTGTCCTCTCTCCCATGCCCCGCCTCCAGCACTCTCACCAAAATGAGTCACAGAACGGTGCAGGCATTGTGGTGGCCGCCCCTCCTCTCCATTCTCTCCTTCTCCGGGGTCCTGACTGAGCCTGTCACAAGCTCCGCCCCCAGACTACACAAGGAGCTCCTGCTGCTGCTGCTGCTGCTGCTGCTTGAAGCCTGGTAATTGTAAGTTATATGATGACTTCTTGATGAGCAGCATCGATTGGATTGTGTGCTGTGTGTGTATTGTTTGTGTGTATGTATATGTGATGGTGTGTACTGTATGTGCACCGGAAATTTTTTCGGGTTTTGGTTTTGGGTTCGGTTCCGCGGGCGTGTTTTGGATTCGGACGCGTTTTGGCAAAACCTCACCGAAAATTTTTTGTCGGGTGTGTTTTGGATTCGGGTGTTTTTTTAAAAAAAACAGCTTAAATCATAGAATTTGGGGGTCATTTTGATCCCAAAGTATTATTAACCTCAATAACCATAATTTCCACTCATTTTCAGTCTATTCTGAACACCTCACATCTCACAATATTATTTTTAATCCTAAAATTTGCACCAAGGTCGCTGGATGGCTAAGCTAAGCGACCCAAGTGGCCGACACAAACACCTGGTCCATCTAGGAGTGTCACTGCAGTGTCACGCAGGATGGCCCTTCAAAAAAATACTCCCCAAACAGCACATGACGCAAAGAAAAAAAGAGGGGCAATGAGGTAGCTGTGTGACTAAGCTAAGCGACCCTAGTGGCCGACACAAACACCTGGCCCATCTAGGAGTGGCACTGCAATGTCACGCAGGATGGCCCTTCAAAAAATACTCCCCAAACAGCACATGACACAAAGAAAAAAAGAGGCGCAATGAGATAGCTGTGTGACTAAGCTAAGCGACCCTAGTGGCCGACACAAACATCTGGTCCATCTAGGAGTGGCACTGCAGTGTCACGCAGGATGGCCCTTCAAAAAAATACTCCCCAAACAGCACATGACGCAAAGAAAAAAAGAGGCGCAATGAGGTAGCTGTGTGACTAAGATAAGCGACCTAAGTGGCCGACACAAACATCTGGCCCATCTAGGAGTGGCACTGCAGTGTCACGCAGGATGGGCCTTCAAAAAAATACTCCCCAAACAGCACGACGCAAAGAAAAATTAAAGAAAAAAGAGGTGCAAGATGGAATTGTCCTTGGGCCCTCCCACCCACCCTTATGTTGTATAAACAGGACATGCACACTTTAACGAACCCATCATTTCAGTGACAGGGTATGCCACACGACTGTGACTGAAATGACTGGTTGGTTTGGGCCCCCACCAAAAAAGAAGCAATCAATCTCTCCTTGCACAAACTGGCTCTACAGAGGCAAGATGTCCACCTCCTCCTCATCCTCCGATTCATCACCCCTTTCACTGTGTACATCCCCCTCCTCACAGATTATTAATTCGTCCCCACTGGAATCCACCATCTCAGGTCCCCGTGTACTTTCTGGAGGCAATTGCTGCTGGTGAATATCTCCACGGAGGAATTGATTATAATTCATTTTAATGAACATCATCTTCACATTTTCTGGAAGTAACCTCGTACGCCGATTGCTGACAAGGTGAGCGGCTGCACTAAACACTCTTTCGGAGTACACACTGGAGGGAGGGCAACTTAGGTAGAATAAAGCCAGTGTGTGCAAGGGCCTCCAAATTGCCTCTTTTTCCTGCCAGTATATGTACGGACTGTCTGACGTGCCTACTTGGATGTGGTCACTCATATAATCCTCCACCATTCTTTCAATGGTGAGAGAATCATATGCAGTGACAGTAGACGACATGTCAGTAATCGTTGGCAGGTCCTTCAGTCCGGACCAGATGTCAGCACTCGCTCCAGATTGCCCTGCATCACCGCCAGCGGGTGGGCTCGGAATTCTTAGCCTTTTCCTCGCACCCCCAGTTGCGGGAGAATGTGAAGGAGGAGCTGTTGACGGGTCACGTTCCGCTTGACTTGACAATTTTCTCACCAGCAGGTCTTTGAACCCCTGCAGACTTGTGCCTGCCGGAAAGAGAGATACAACGTAGGTTTTAAATCTAGGATCGAGCACGGTGGCCAAAATGTAGTGCTCTGATTTCAACAGATTGACCACCCGTGAATCCTGGTTAAGCGAATGAAGGGCTCCATCCACAAGTCCCACATGCCTAGCGGAATCGCTCTGTTTTAGCTCCTCCTTCAATGTCTCCAGCTTCTTCTGCAAAAGCCTGATGAGGGGAATGACCTGACTCAGGCTGGCAGTGTCTGAACTGACTTCACGTATGGCAAGTTCAAAGGGTTGCAGAACTTTGCACAACGTTGAAATCATTCTCCACTGCGCTTGAGACAGGTGCATTCCACCTCCTTTGCCTATATCGTGGCCAGATGTATAGGCTTGAATGGCCTTTTGCTGCTCCTCCATCCTCTGAAGCATATAGAGTGTTGAATTCCACCTCATTACCACCTCCTGCTGCAGATGATGGCAGGGCAGGTTCAGGTATTTTTGGTGGTGCTCCAGTCTTCTGTACGCGGTGCCTGAACGCCGAAAGTGGCCCGCAATTCTTCGGGCCACCGACAGCATCTCTTTCACGCCCCTGTCGTTTTTTAAATAATTCTGCACCACCAAATTCAAGGTATGTGCAAAACATGGGACGTGCAGGAATTTGCCCAGATGTAATGCACGCACAATATTGGTGGCGTTGTCCGATGTCACAAATCCCCAGGAGAGTCCAATTGGGGTAAGCCATTCTGCGATGATCTTCCTCAGTTGCCGTAAGAGGTTTTCAGCTGTGTGCGTATTCTGGAAAGCGGTGATACAAAGCGTAGCCTGCCTAGGAACGAGTTGGCGTTTGCGAGATGCTGCTACTGGTGCCGCCGCTGCTGTTCTTGCAGCGGGAGGCAATACATCTACCCAGTGGGCTGTCAGTCATATAGTCCTGAGTCTGCCCTGCTCCACTTGTCCACATGTCCGTGGTTAAGTGGACATTGGGTACAACTGCATTTTTTAGGACACTGGTGAGTCTTTTTCTGAGGTCTGTGTACATTTTCGGTATCACCTGCCTAGAGAAATGGAACCTAGATGGTATTTGGTACCGGGGACACCGTACCTCAATCAAGTCTATAGTTGGCTCTGAATTAACGATGGACTCCGGACCCACGTTTCTCACCGCCCAGGCTGCCAAGGCCTCAGTTATACGCTTTGCAGCAGGATGACTGCTGTGATATTTCATCTTCCTCGCAAAGGACTGTTGGACAGTCAATTGCTTACTGGAAGTAGTACAAGTGGTCTTCCGACTTCCCCTCTGGGATGACGATCGACTCCCAGCAGCAACAACAGCAGCGCCAGCAGCAGTAGACGTTACACTCAAGGATGCATCGGAGGAATCCCAGGCAGGAGAGGTCTCGTCAGACTTGCCAGTGACATGGCCTGCAGGACTATTGGCTTTCCTGGGTAAGGAGGAAATTGACACTGAGGGAGTTGGTGGTGTGGTTTGCAGGAGCTTGGTTACAAGAGGAAGGGATTTAGTGGTCAGTGGACTGCTTCCGCTGTCACCCAAAGTTTTTGAACTTGTCACTGACTTATGATGAATGCGCTGCAGGTGACGTATAAGGGAGGATGTTCCGAGGTGGTTAACGTCCTTACCCCTACTTATTACAGCTTGACAAAGGCAACACACAGCTTGACACCTGTTGTCCGCATTTGTGTTGAAATAATTCCACACCGAAGAGCTGATTTTTTTTTTGTATTTTGACCAGGCATGTCAATGGCCATATTCCTCCCACGGACAACAGGCGTCTCCCCGGGTGCCTGACTTAAACAAACCACCTCACCATCAGAATCCTCCTTGTCAATTTCCTCCCCAGCGCCAGCAACACCCATATCCTCATCCTGGTGTACTTCAACACTGACATCTTCAATTTGACTATCAGGAACTGGACTGCGGGTGCTCCTTCCAGCACTTGCAGGGGGCGTGCAAATGGTGGAAGGCGCAAGCTCTTCCCGTCCAGTGTTGGGAAGGTCAGGCATCGCAACCGACACAATTGGACTCTCCTTGGGGATTTGTGATTTCGAAGAACGCACAGTTCTTTGCTGTGCTTTTGCCAGCTTAAGTCTTTTCTTTTTTCTAGCGAGAGGATGAGTGCTTCCATCCTCATGTGAAGCTGAACCACTAGCCATGAACATAGGCCAGGGCCTCAGCCGTTCCTTGCCACTCCGTGTCGTAAATGGCATATTGGCAAGTTTACGCTTCTCCTCAGATGCTTTTAATTTTGATTTTTGGGTCATTTTACTGATCTTTTGTGTTTTGGATTTTACATGCTCTGTACTATGACATTGGGCATCGTTTCGGCCATGACTAGTGGCAGCAGCTTCAGCACGAGGTGGAAGTGGATCTTGATCTTTCCCTATTTTTTTAAACTCCACATTTTTGTTCTCCATATTTTAATGCGCACAACTAAAAGGCACCACAGGTATACAATGTAGATGGATGGATAGTATACTTATTATTATTAATGGATGACGAGTGACTGACGACACAGAGGTAGGTACAGCAGTGGCCTACCGTACCGCTATATACAGTATAATGGACCTGGTGGACACTGTCAGCAGACTGCTAAACTAGTATAAAAAAAAAGCCACCACAGGAGTGTTTTTCAGGCAGACAAACGTATACTGGTGGTCACTGTCAGCAAAACTGTGCACTGTACTCCTGCTACAGCTGCTACCCAGTCCCCACAATTAAGCAGTGTGAGCACTCAGCACAGATATATCATGCAGCACACTGAGCACAGATATGGTATGGAGCGTTTTTTTTCAGGCAGAGAACGGGTAAAAAAAAACTGGTGGTCACTATCAGCAAAACTCTGCACTCTACTCCGAGTCCTAACAGCTGCTCCCCAATCCTCCCCACAATTAGTAATAAAACAAGCAATCAACTGTCTCTTCTACAATTATAAACGGAGAGGACGCCAGCCACGTCCTCTCCCTATCAATCTCAATGCACGTGTGAAAATGGCGGCGACGCGCGGCTGCTTATATAGAATCCGAATCTCGCGAGAATCCGACAGCGGGATGATGACGTTCGGGCGCGCTCGGGTTAACCAAACCATACGGGAGAATCCGAGTATGGCTCGGACCCGTGTACAAAGGCTGAAGTTCGGGGGGGTCCGGTTTCTCGGAAACCGAACCCGCTCATCACTAGTACATACACAGTATGCACACATAATAACTAGAGATTATTAAGAATATATTATATGAAAAATTGAACAAGATTTATTTTATCTTCAAATAATTAAGGTTACCCAATAAGGGTTTATGGACAGAAATTCTTAATTGTTGGTATCTAATCCTAAAAATGTGCCATATAGAAATTTTGTTTAAACAATTGTATTCCGATAAAGGGCCTAATTCAGATCTGTTCGCTCGCTAGCGGTTTTCGCTGCGCAGCGATCAGGTCACTACTGCGCATGCGTATGCACCGCACTGCCGGTAACTGACTCCTGGCAGTATCGCACACATGACTTAGTACACTGCGTTACTGCCAGGAGCCGGCCAGGAAGGCTGCAGGATGGGCCGAGTTGGGGTAATTACTAGAGATGAGCGGATTCGGTTTTACTCGGTTTTACTCGGTTCTCAAAACGACATCTTATTGGCTCACGGATGTCACGTGTTTTGGATAGCCAATAAGATTCGGTTTTGAGAACCGAGTAAAACCGAGTAAAACCGAATCCGCTCATCTCTAGTAATTACTATATAAGATTACACAGCACATGTGTTACCCCTTTTAGTGTGCGGTGCTGTGCTAGGTGCAGTTAAAGTATTATACCTCCCATTGCCCCAGGCTAGCTCTCTGGAGTGTGGGCAATACCTGATAAGGGGGTCCCTGCCCATACAGGCTTTATAGCAGTCACACATACAGTATAGATATAGGTATATGCAGTGATGCAGTAACAGTTCTTGTTTCATCATTTTGACAAAAAGTGGGTGGTTAGAACTGCACACCCTAATATCTCACATAATAAGAGGTACTACCATGCTGAGACTTATAGTGCCACGTAGACAGAAAGAAAAAAGCAGGAGCACAATTCAAGCACTAAGAACATTAATACTCAGAACAATTATAATAAATTCTACAATTTAACATGGAGTAATAATAAGGTTTATTACATATATAAACGCGCACATTATATAAATGTAGGCGCGGAGTTTAATGTGCCGGTTGGTATTCTTGCCACCCCCACAAGGAGGTCTGGACTTATATGTGGAATGGAGATGGACTTAGATGTAGAATGTCCTATCCCTCGGACACCTGACTCATGAGATGTTATATCACATTAATGCGGATCTTAGCATTTTGATGATGTCATAACACGCCGCCACCACCTACAGTCACGTTTGCATACTCCTTTCTCAGGTCTTTTGGCTGGCATCACACAGGTGTTGCAGTGGTAGTAGCTATGGGATGGTGGTGTTGGAGTTGCAGCTTGTGCAGTGGTAGGCTTGAGATGGTGGTGGTGAGGGACGCGATGGTGAGAGTGCTGGAGCTGCGGGTGGAGGGCGTGATGTTGAGTGGTCGGTCTTCCACGCATTTCTCAATATCTGTGAGAATGAAATAAAGGAGACATCATGTTACTATTACTCTTTTTCTTTCATTTCTAATACAACATAGAGACAGAGATATGCCCTGCAATAGGGGACTATAGCATGGTGGTAGCACCTGACAAATACACATATATAAAACATCCATTTTCAATGGAGATAATACTTTTCTCTCATGAGGTAAAACTATGGACTTATTAGTTTGTGCTGTGGTGTTATTATATAGATACAGTGTCTAGTTATTATTATATCTTTCAATAGTCGCCTTCTTTTTTCTGCAGCTGCAATAATAAGGGAGAGTGGTTAGTGAGAGACCGTACCTCTATTCCTGGGAACGCTAAGTCCCAGAGACCCCCCAATGTATCAGCACACTGTCTCCCTTGTATAAAGGAGAAGCAGAATCCCTCTCCCGCTACACAATGACAAGTATCTGTACTGAGCAGTAACTAGTGTACCACTGTCTGACATCATAGCAACCTCCCAACTGTCCCGCATTCAGCAGTACAGTACCAATTTCCTGGGACTGTCTCACTGTCCTACCCGTGGCCAGCAGTGTCCTCTAGTGGGGAGGGAGTTAGGGGGAGCGCAGGAGATGAGGAGAATAGATGCTATGCGCATGCGCACGCCATCTATTCACTTTTTCAGGGGGAGCCTGGGGGCAGGCCAGCATCTCAGAGAGTGCTGGGCACGCCCCTACAGTGAGCGATTGGGAGGAATCATGAAGCTCCGACACTTTCCCAAAGCTCCACCCCTTTTCCCTGAAGTTTTGGCCCTCTTACAGAAGCTCGGTTTTAGGCCCCCGAAAAGGTCCTGCAGCACTGAGCTACAATGTTGGGAGGTGTCACAGGGTCGTGGTGACACTGTCCTCCCACTGGCGTGTGCAGCACATTTTATTAGGGGGTGCACCATCAGAGGGGTGTGTCTAGCACCGTCTTATGTGCGTGTCTAGCACCATCTATTGATGGTCAACGCATATAAAATATCCACCTTTGTACCAATCCTAATAAAGCAGATACATTGTCAGATGTTGTGGTGTGCACCAAACAAACACCCCTGATGGCATTCACTGCAATTACACTGCTCCTCCTCAGCCTGGTCTGGCTCCCCCTCTCTTTCCCCTGCAAGCTGCAGCAGCTTACTTACAAGTCAGTCACTCACTGACATTGACAGTCGCAGACTAGTACTGCTGCTGCTGGAAAAACAAGTATTGAATTTGTCTTCCTAAGAGGAATGCTGGCTGCATGCTGCTCCTCATCAGTGGCTGGCGTTGGCATAGAATAGAAGGAGAGAGGTGGGCGTGTGACAGGTGGGCGTGTGAGCAGCATGATGTAATCACATCACACTGTTTTTGTACATGGAGGTGGAGCTGGGAATTTGAAAGCCGGTGTCAGTGGCACCCTTGATTAACCCAGTCGTCCGGTCAGTAATGCAATCCTGCAGGGTGCAGCGCAGAGGGGACAGTAATCAGCCTGCTCGGCAATCGCTGCATCAGGCATGTGAGATCGGGGTGCCAGACATTAGGCGGTGCCTATGCACACCAGGCACCCCCCCTGCGCACACCTATGTGTCCTCCTCAGCTGGGAATAGGGCATGGGTCTATGTAATACTACATCTGCCCATGGAGAAAGCTGGAGACATATACACATATACACCTATCTGCCAACCAGAACGTCTGTTACTAGTAATAATGTAGTAATAATATCTAGGTGAATAAACAGTTACACCGTATATAGAGTGTTAGTAACTTACCTCATGTAAACGATGAATACGGCAATCAGTACTGTGCATATGATGAATACACAAGCTATTCCATCACCAACTCTCATTTCTCTGACGTCCTAGTGGATACTGGGAACTCCGTAAGGACCATGGGGAATAGCGGCTCCGCAGGAGACTGGGCACAACTAAAGAAAGCTTTAGGACTACCTGGTGTGCACTGGCTCCTCCCCCTATGACCCTCCTCCAGACCTCAGTTAGATTTTTGTGCCCGGCTGAGCTGGATGCACACTAGGGGCTCTCCTGAGCTCCTAGAAAAGAAAGTAATAGTTTAGGTTTTTTATTTTCAGTGAGATCTGCTGGCAGTGACTATGGGCCTAAAATTGGGTTCCATTAAGGTCCAGATTTCGGCTCTGTACATTTTCTTCCAAAAAGAACTGGCTTCACTGTCTGAAGTTCAGACTTGTGTTAAGGGAAGGCTGCATATGCAGCCCCCGTTTGTGCCTCCAGTGGCACCGTGGGATCTCAACGTGGTGTTGGATTTCCTGAAAGTCGCATTGGTTTGAGCCACTTAAATCCGTAGAGCTAAAATACCTCAGGTAGAAAGTGGTCATGCTGTTGACCTTGGCGTCGGCAGACGTGTATCAGAATTGGCAGCTTTGTCATGCAAAAGCCCTATTCTGATTTTTCATATGGATAGGGCGGAATTGAGGACTCTTTCCCAATCCCTTCCTAAGGTGGTATCAGCTTTTCATGTGAACCAACCTATTGTGGTGCCTGCGGCTACTCGGGACTTGGAGGATTCCAAGTTGCTGGACGTAGTCAGGGCCCTGAAAATATAAGTTTCCAGGACGGCGGGAGTCAGGAAAACTGACTCGCTATTTATCCTGTATGCACCCAACAAGCTGGGTGCTCCTGCTTCTAAGCAGACTATGGCTCGCTGGATCTGTAGCACGATTCAACTTGCACATTCTGCGGCTGGACTGCCGCATCCTAAATCTGTAAAAGCCCATTCCACGAGGAAAGGGGCTCTACTTGGGCGGCTGCCCGAGGGGTCTCGGCTTTACAACTTTGCCGAGCTGCTACTTGGTCGGGTTCAAACACTTTTGCAAGAGTCTACAAGTTTGATACCCTGGCTGAGGAGGACCTTGAGTGCTCATTCGGTGCTGCAGACTCATCCGCACTCTCCCGCCCGTTTGGGAGCTTTGGTCCTTACGGAGTTCCCAGCATCCACTAGGACGTTAGAGAAAATAAGATTTTACTCACCGGTAAATCTATTTCTCGTAGTCCGTAGTGGATGCTGGGCGCCCATCCCAAGTGCGGGTTGTCTGCAATACTTGTATATAGTTATTGCCTAACTAAAGGGTTATTGTTATGAGCCATCTGTAGTGAGGCTCAGTATATATTTCATACTGTTAACTCGGTATAATATCACGAGTTATACGGTGTGATTGGTGTGGCTGGTATGAGTCTTACCCGGGATTCCAAATCCTTTCCTTATTGTGTCAGCTCTTCCGGGCACAGTATCCTAACTGAGGTCTGGAGGAGGGTCATAGGGGGAGGAGCCAGTGCACACCAGGTAGTCCTAAAGCTTTCTTTAGTTGTGCCCAGTCTCCTGCGGAGCCGCTATTCCCCATGGTCCTTACGGAGTTCCCAGCATCCACTACGGACTACGAGAAATAGATTTACCGGTGAGTAAAATCTTATTATCTGTGCAAGAAAGACAGACATTGGGTCAGTGATCACATCTCATTTACAGCCATGTTACACTTTCCATTTCATTGTATAAAACATTATTAGTACATAGAGCTGCGTCCTTACCATGAGAAGCATTGTTAGTATAGGTAATAATGGGGCATGGCAGGGTCATACTCACCGTGCATCAATTTCCAGTCCAAAACCTGTTCCATCTCCTTCTCAGAATCAGATTCGTCATCTGGAGATGGCGACACGGAGGGGGTATCAGCTGCAGCTGAGCGATGTAAACCTGCAGTAACATCAAAATGGAAAGAGGGATCAGCCACCCACCCACATCTCATAGGCTAAGGCCCACACAGTAACTGCCAATCAAACTAACTCCATTGTTACCATAGCTAAACTGTGCTAGGCATATCCCCCCCCCCCCCCCCTACAGCTAGACACTTATGTGACATCAGGCTTTGGGCCTTATTCAGTATAAAGTATAAATGTACCCAAGTCATAAATTGGTAAAAAAAAATCAAATAATCTAAGTGCCCACTTACCTCCCCTACCACATATCGGTGCTGCTCTGCCAAGGGCAGATAATAATAGTAGTAGTATTGCAGTCTTTGTGTAGAAACACATCATGCTCTCTACTCTCCTGAAACTTCCTATCAAAGGAGGCTGCTACAGCGTATGTCCTTATATGATGCCAGAGCTCTATTATGATGTGACAGTCAGGGCCGGATTAACAATGGGGCGGATGGAGCTGCAAATAGGCCCACAGGAGGAGACTGACAGCATAGACAGGAAAAAAAACTTTTTCCTGTCACAGACTGTCAGCGGCTGTCCTCTCTCCCATGCCCCGGCTCAAGAACTCTCACCATTATGATTCACAGAACAGTGCAGGCATTGTGGTTGCCACCCCTACTCTCCATTCTCTCCTTCTCCGGGGTCCTGACTGAGCCTGACACTCACAAGCTCCGCCCCCAGACTACACGAGGAGCTCCTGCTGCTGCTGCTTGAAGCCTCGTAATTGTAAGTTATATGATTACTTCTTGATGAGCAGCATCGATTGGATTGTGTTCTGTGTGTGTAGTGTTTGTGTGTATGTATATGTGTTGGTGTGTACCGTATGTGTTTATAGTATTTGTGTACTGTATTTGTGTTTGGGTGTACTGTGTGTATATATGTGGTAATGTGTGTAGTGTTCACTTTGTGTGGACTGTGTGTGTATAGGTGGTGGTGTGTGTGTGTGTACTGCATGTGTTTGTAGTGTGTACTGTCGAATACTGTGAGAGACAACCTGCTGAAGGCCTAACAGCTATATATATGTACTACGTGATAGTGCGTATGTTATGCATACACATAATAAACATAATATCAAAGGTGATCTCATATTCACTAGTATAGTATAAAAGCATAAGAGGATCCATTTTGTTTCTAGCTAGATGATACAGCAGATTCATCTTGAACTTTGTACACACTAACAAAGTACAATAACAACTTTGTTGGCAGTATTAATTCCACATACGCACATCCGAAAAGCTCTTAGAGTCCAGTTAAATTCCTAATATGGACACAGTCGAGGATCACGAGGATCTTTTAGTTTTCTAGACAATTGTCATAATATTGCATAATACTGTATTCCAGATGTGTGAAATCATATGGGAGGGTTATAAGAATGGGGCGTAACTGTATGTTATAAAACTCATTGTTTTACATAAATCTGGGGTTGAAGCATTTGACTCAGGCTATGAGGATGTAGTCTCTAGACCTGTATAAGGCCTTGGTCCTTAAATAAAAGATATGTTCATTTGTTTTTCTAAATCTGACTTTATATAGTTATTTACTTTAACAGTAACTCAAACAACAAACAGCAACATGAGGATTAATTTAATTAACACTAAGTATTTAACAATTTGGGGCTCGTCCGGGATCTATAGATCTTGATCTCTTCATCAAATTCTCAAAGGGGTGTGCCAGCCAGCCAACAGCTGAGGATGGAAGGAATATCCCAAGTCATTACAGCACTGGTAAGTATAGAATACCATGGTATGTGCTATATTCCAGTACATGCTGTTTCTGTACCTGCCAGCTGTCTGTGTGATTGTATTTTTTTATAATATGAGAATTAGGAGTGGAGAGATTGACTAAGCTAGGAAAATAACTCAGGGACCTGTTTGTTGTTGCTTGTTTGTAAAATGAATCCCAAAGTTGTGTTCAAGTCGGTTGAAGGACCAAGTAGCGAGGAATAGTAACTCGGCAATAATGATTGACAGATGCTGTTGCATGAAAAAAAGAATAAATAAGAATACTTAAATTAATTAATTAATGTAAAGTTTGTATTTGGGCAGAGAAATAGTGACCTGGGTTTTTTCACTATATGAGTAATTGTGTGAATAAGTGCTGTGGACCATCTTCACGAGGTTTGAATGAGTTCCAATCTGAGCTCACCGTTAACGCTGTGAGTGTCAGATAAGATTAAGAGCCAAAGTAATGTGAAAACACATAAATCACATCCCTAGTGAATAGCGACATATGTGTGCCAGAGTGTGAATTAAATAAATAGGGTGATTACCCAAGGTTATAGGTGATTATAAATAATTTGATTGAAATTTTATACTGTAATACTGTGCAGCTGCTGATTGTTTTAACCATATATGGATTCTGGTAAATAACAGAATCTACAGACTAAAGCCCCAAATATAGTCTGAGTCTGTTTGCTAACCTTGTTTATTAACATTTATTGTGCACAAAAGAACGGAGCAACTCTAAAGAGGTGTTGTTTTAACCATAACCTAAGCCTGTTTGCTAACATTGTAGAGCACTAAGTTGACAAGCAACTTTTAACATGGCATGCATGTTGCTTTGTGATTGTAGTTTGTGAATAAGAGGGACTACTGCAGTTTCCCAGTTGACAGACGTGTCACGTGTGTGAAAGATTGCAGGGATTGCAAATTTTTCACCGTATGGGAAGGGCAGGGAGGATTAACCCTAAGTGTGCATATCATGTATGGAAGAAATATTCCATAGAAGCACCAATTTTGTATAGTACTGTGACAAAGGGGTACAGTCTATGTTTTGCATTTCAATCATGCTGTATAATATTGGCCTGATCAACCAATACTAAGCGTATTTTGAAATCGGCAAAACTGTTGAAATCTGCAAGATATTGAAGTTTGCAAACTGTTTTTATTATTATTTAAAGTATGGGCTCCCAACTTATGAAACTCAGAATTTTAAACTAAGCACAGATTCAGTACAGCATGATAAGAAAATGAAATACTGTACATCAGGATTGAAATAAAAACTATGGTACCAAAAGAACACTCCCCTTGCGCTGGCGAAACTGTATTTAAATTTTTGTGTTTTATGGTGTCTTGTGTGTGGGACATAAAAGTTCAGTGTTTGTTCAGTTAAGTATATTCTCAGATCTGTGTCTAACAGAAACTTTCTGTCTGTGACTGGCATGATTACAAGTCTAATGAAAAGTGTTCATCTGATGTTACTATCTAACTATGAAGTGAAGTTTCCATATGGTATTGGTTAATACGTAAAGTCTTTAATTCAATATATTGTGAAAAGGTCTGCCAGCATATTAATGGCTGGATGCTGTGTATTGTATTGCATTATAAAGGAAAATAAAAAGTTTTTTTCTGTAAAATAAGCCTTCAGTTTCCAATGCTGTGTAACACGGAGAGGTAGGGAGCTGTGACAGCACCCCCTTTCCAGCAGCAGCATAGTAGTATCCAGAAGCAGCATCGTAGTAAAGAGAAAAAAAAAAGTATTCAATGAGTTTTGATTTTTTTTTCATCTAATGAGATGGATCATAATAAGCATGGGCCAGTGGTTTCCAGGCTTTTTTGAATCATGGCGCCCTAGAGTGTCAGAATTTTTTTTCGCGGCACCCCTGGGCCAAAAATGTCTTATTGAGAAATGTAAAGATAGATATTGCATTGAGTGGATCGCGTTTGTATGTCGTCCTTGGGGTCAGTTGTGTGGTGGGGGACGGGATTTGCTCTGTTTGGCCACATGTTTTGTGGCTGGCGGCCATCAGCGCTGGTTTTGCCTATTATATTGACCATGAATGATTTGAATTGGTCCTGGACCGCCAACCCAGTGCGCCCCTGCGGGTGTCCCGGGGCGCCCCAGGGAGCCGCGGCACATAAGTTTGGGAACCTCTGGCATAGGCAATACTCTACATATGTTTTCTGCTACAAATATTACAGTGATTGTAATTTTAAATGTTTGTTATACAAATGAGCTACTCTATTTTTTTTTAATATAAGAACTAATATCTTAAACAGATAGTCTGTAGAGGAAGCTGCCAATAGAAAAAAAAATGTCAGCGCTAATAGCGTTAAAGCTAACAAATCTGCATCTGGCAGATAGTCAAGAAGACAACGCCCTATCCCTGCACACAGATTTCTCCCTCTCATATAAAGGGCTATACGGGGGTACAGTTTTCAAAGCAGCAGTTAGAATCATAGAAAATAAAATAAAGGTATAATTCTGTAAAGTATATGCTGTAAATCACAGATTGCTACAAACAATTGATCATTACGCTTCCAGTATTAACACACTTTTAGGCAATTCTTCAAATTTATTTGGAAGAAACCTAATTTGTAAGTTACAGTGTAAGATATACTGCATGACGGATGAGATATTTTTAAAGATTCCAGAAAGTATAGAATAGGGAAAGATTCAGTTGGATACATAGCATACATATATATCACTTGCCCTGTGTTTCTATGAATGGAGGTAAAGGATATGCTTGCTAAAATCCATAACAAAGTATAGGCATTGATATTATAGATATAGATTGCAGAGGTTCTTAGTGGACTGCATAATATGCAGTGATGAACCAAGTACCATAAACAAAAAGTGTAAGGGTATGATTGTATAGAAAAGCTATACAGATAATGTGAGAGATTTTTGGATTTGTTAAGTTTGTCTGAATGGGTGAGTTTTCAGGGAATGCGTGTATGTGGGAAGGCATTCCATAGAATGGATGCAATCCAAGGAAAGTTGTAGTTGTGCATGGAAGCAAGTAATGAGTATGGATGTGAGACGTAGATCTGGTGTAAAGTGAATTGAGTGGACTGGCCAGTCTGAATGATATTTTGAGATAAACAAGGAAATGTAAAGTATGTTGGTAACCTTGTGTGTAAGTAATGGTAGAATACAGAATACCCAATGAGAAAATTGTAAGGTTGATGGAATAGATTACACTGTATGGGATTAGATTATGCAAAAGATTTATAGGCAATCTTTCTTTGTACTTGCAAAATTAACCTACATTCTTTTTACCTACAGATGGTGTAACCAGTATGCGGATGATATACCTTTGTGCTATAAATTATTTGAAGTGTTGGTGTCAGATACTAAACAGTTGTGTTTTCTTGCAGAACAGGACACAAGGTGTCGCAAGACAAAATTCGATGGTGTACTGACATAGTTAACTACCTAGGTCATTATTTGTCAGTAGGCCAAAGACAGTTAAAACCCTCAGAGGGTGGAGCCTTGATATGTATTTATTAAGAGATACATATGTATGACCAGATGATAAATCTCTGAATACAGTAATTTTTTGGGGGTAAATGATATGTTCATGCATTCAAATTCATATCCAAAGAAATTATAGAAGGTAATACAATATTACACTTTATCATGAATAAGACATTATGGATACACAGTTAGAGCCAAACCATCATCTTATGTATAATCAAGAAAAAAATATATATATACATTTAGAACTGTGGTTAAGCAGTAGATTTTGTATGATGTGTACATCTTACCTCTGACAGTATACAACTTTGATACAGCTGCATACTTGTCTTCCTCACCCCCAAAAATGCAAATTACATTGCATTTAAAAAAAAAAAAACTGACAGTAACAGGAGGAAAACGTTCTCTAGCATCCATAGGGGATAATGGGATGGTGAATTACAGTGCGTTAACTTAAATTAGTATGTAAATTAGTATTAGTAATAGTAAAGTGTTGCTGCCAACTTTTACTATGGGAAATGTCATGAGTTATGCAAATCTAAGGGTAACTAGCATGAAATAGATTCACAAGCTTTCTATGGTAGGATGAAGTTTAATGGAGAAGTGTACATTGTGTTCTGGCATATGACCAAAATAACAAATTATGTGATAATGAGAGGGATCGTGATGGTGATAAAGAAAGCTATAGCATGTTTACTGCAGATGGTTGGGTTGATTAAAAAAACATTGTTTTAATACAACATAGTTTAATGCTAAAAAAAAAGGAACTATAGTATGTGTAACATGTGTTAAGGGGTTATTTGAGAAATGAATAATAAGGCCAGAGGTGTGATCTATTGTTTCAAAGACAGTAAAGTTTCTTTACTGATAGAAAGAGTTTATAGGAGTTTGGAAAATATGTTTCAATTAATATGTGTAATGTTGAGGAAAAAAAAAGGTCATAATTTGACAGGGAATGTTTAAAGAATTAAGCATTATTAATCTACTAAAGAGACAGAAAAGGCAGAATTTGAATCATGGCATGGTTCTATCGTTGGTTCAATAGAGGTAGAATAACACCTAAGCCTCTGCTTAGCCTCTCTTCTATATACATCTTTTTGTTGTTCTTTTTGGAATCCAGCAAAGATATATTATCCAGAGCAAAGATATATTATCCAGAGACTGATTCAAAACTACAAAATTATTTGACAATTCAAATGTGTCACGCAAAAATTTAAACAGTTACAAGAATATCAAATGCTGCAAGAACCTTGGAAAGATATTTAAGCAACACGAAAACACACAGTCCGGCACAGGACAAATCACTGAGAGTTATGGTGAGAAGTTGCTTATGTTTTGGTTCCATTACAGATCGCATAGAATGGTCCTTGGCAAGTACCGCTGACTGCTGATACAGCCGTTGCAAAGGCTGCAGAAGAAGGACATCTAGATCCATGAGCTTGCAATGAAATGAGGTCAGAGACCAGAGCTTAAAGGAATCTAAGACTAAAATAAATAAATAAAACAATTGTATGGAGATACAGAGACTGTTACTACCACAGAGTTGTATTTAAATGAACCCTTCAATCAAGATGGAGATGATTATGATCATTGATAATAGACTATGTGCTTATAAGCTAATATCCTACAGAACTTTTAACATTTCTGAAAGTATACGGGAGCAATGTTATCTATAACAGCATTAGGACTTGTTTTCTTTTTTATTTGAAGAGAGAGCGAGCAGACGTGTGGTGTAGGTATAAGTACTCATCCATTATTGTGGATGGGAATTATTTCAATAAGACCATTCCTTCCTCTTTTCTAAGCAGGAAATCCAGAGGGATTTATAACTGGTGTAACGAACAACCTTTGAAAAACGTGGTTGTGAGTATTATACTCCACTTGAAGACAGATGTATAGATTAATGCATGGATAATTTAATAATTTATATTATTCCAAGGAGTATCCAGTCCAGCAATACCATTAATTGTTGGAAAGATTTTGGGTACTGCTGCTATATAAATTGTATTGCTAATTATTATTATAATTGTTAGATATGTATACAAAGACATCAGCAGTGTATAGTAACAGACCAAAGTTCTTTATGTAAGTTACATTTGATGCGATTACCAAAACTTTATAGAGTTGTGATAATAGTGAAACAGTCACATGTGTATAGATACAACAGTATCTCAAGAAAGAACCACTGGTGATAATATCAGCTACACATATCGGGTGTAATTCAGTTAGTGGAAATAAAATAGGTCAATAATACAGGAAAAATTAACTTATGTAGATAGAAAAGGTTGATTTAAGTAAATGTAAAAAGATTGTTACAATACACAAACCTAATGTTTCTAGCTGTACTAGATGTAATGAGCTAGGTATATAAAAAGTAATGGTCACATAGGATGTTCATTAAAGTTTATGATTTAGTAAATGTATTTTACCAGGAGTAGATTCAAAGGTTAAAAGAGATATCATACATAACAGAGAATGTTAGTTGTCACTATGTCCTTAGGATATGATATACAATTGGTGACCTATTAATTCTGAAGATGTTTGTTATTTAAGAAGATTAATTTAGCAATTTTATACAAAAACACATAATAACTTAAGAAAAGTTTTCTTGCAGGATGAACTATTCCTAAAAAGAGTAATTGACTCAGTAATCAGGAAACATGTTCCTGCCACCAGAGCATCAATAAAACCTCGAATTGGTAAAGGTGGAGAATAAGTTCTCCTATGGCTAATGAAGTCGTATGATTAATCAACTGGGAGTTGACGTTTTATTTCATTTAAAGTTATTGATAACATGATTGAACTTTATGATAGGATATGCCAGGACAGTGGATATTTATGATGATTCCAGGACATTGGACATGAACTATTATACTACCACATTGTTCTACATTCTCTAATACCACAAATTGGAAGATATTGTTGATTTCCGGAAATAGCACTTTGAGTTCACGGCTGTGCTTATTGTACCAAAGACATTACAGATCCTGATACATGTATTGCCAAGTATATAAAGGAGGCCCATGATATAAAAGAAGAACTTTAACCAAGGCATTATATGGACTGGAAAAGATAAATGTTTAAATCCTAGTATTCAATTTTCAGGATTAGGAAAATGTTTTTTAAGTATATTGTATGTGATGATGTATTCTGTGATGAGGTTTATTCTTGTGATCATTATAGCCATTATAGCCATTCTTTGGTGACCCCGACGTAATTATACCACATTCTTTTGATGTACACTACCTACAGGTGAGGCCTATGCTGTATTTAGAAGGCTACTGCCAGACGCAGAATAGCAATATTACATGAAATGATTATTAGTGAACTATACGATCCCAGAAATTCTCCTGAGATGACAGGGAACATGGATAATGTCCCTGATCAAAGGGTGGAGCTGACGAATACTGTGACAGAGACAACCTGCTGAAGGCCTAACAGCTATATATATGTACTACGGGATAATGCGTATGTTATGCATACACATAATAAACATAATATCAAAGGTGATCTCATATTCACTAGTATAGTATAAAAGCATAAGAGGATCCATTTTGTTTCTAGCTAGATGATACAGCAGATTCATCTTGAACTTTGTACACACTAACAAAGTACAATAACAACTTTGTTGGCAGTATTAATTCCACATACGCACATCCGAAAAGCTCTTAGAGTCCAGTTTAATTCCTAATATGGACACAGTCGAGGATCACGAGGATCTTTTAGTTTTCTTGACAATTGTCCTAATATTGCATAATACTGTATTCCAGATGTGTGAAATAATATGGGAGGGTTATAAGAATGGGGCGCAACTGTATGTTATAAAACTCATTGTTTTACATGAATCTGGGGTTGAAGCATTTGACTCAGGCTATGAGGATGTAGTCTCTAGACCTGTATAAGGCCGTGGTCCTTAAATAAAAGATATGTTCATTTGTTTTTCTAAATCTGACTTTATATAGTTATTTACTTTAACAGTAACTCAAACAACAAACAGCAACATGATGATTAATTTAATTAACACTAAGTATTTAACAGTACTGTGTGTATGTGGTGGTGCGTGTGTGTACTGTACTGTGTGTGTGTAGTGTCTATATGTGGTATACGTGTGTAAATGTAGTGGGTGTGTGTACTGTATGTGTGTATATGTAGCGGTGGTGTGTATAGTGTGTGTGTGTATATATGTGGTAATGTGTGTATGTGTACTGCATGTGTTAGTAGTGTGTACTGTGTGTGTGTTTATGTGGTGGTAGGCAGGGATAAAAGTGAAACAACAAATGAATCCCTAGCGCTTATCAGGCCACCAAAACTGTTTGGCCAATGGCTATATTACTGTATGTATAATTCTTATGTAATGCTGCAGTACTGTGATGCCAGGGATAAGTCACAACAAAAAAAGGCAATAAGAATACCTAGGGTGTGCCATAACAAATTTATTAAAAATGAATATTACTGTACATACACAGTATGCACACATAATAACTAGAGATTATTAAAAATATATTATATGAACAATTGACTTATTTTATCTTCAAATAATTAAGGTTACCCAATAAGGATTTATGGACAGAAATCCTTAATCGATGGTATCCAATCCTAAAAATGTGCCATATAGAATTTTTGTTTCAACAGTTGTATTCCGATAAAGGGCCTAATTCAGATCTGTTCGCTCGCTAGCGGTTTTCGCTGCGCAGCGATCAGGTCACTACTGCGCATGCGTATGCACCGCACTGCCGGTAACTGACTCCTGGCAGTATCGCACACATGACTTAGTACACTGCGTTACTGCCAGGAGCCGGCCAGGGAGGCTGCAGAATGGGCCGAGTTGGGGTAATTACTATATAAGATTACACAGCACATGTGTTACCCCTTTCAGTGTGCGGTGCTGTGCTATGTGCATTTACATTGTTACATCTCCAACTGCCCCAGCCTAGCTCTCTGGAGTGTGGGAAATACCTGATAAGGGGGTCCCTGCTCATACAGGCTTTATAGCAGTCACACATACAGTATAGATATAGGTATACGCAGTGATGCAGTAACAGTTCTTGTTTCATCATTTTGACAGAAAGGGGCGGTTAGGACTGTACACCCTAATATCTCACATAATAAGAGGTACTACCATGCTGAGACTTATAGTGCCACGTAGACAGAAAGAAAAAAGCAGGAGCACACATCAAGCACTAAGAACATTAATACTCAGAACAATTATAATAAATTCTACAATTTAACATGGAGTAATAATAAGGTTTGTTATATATATAAACGCGCACATTATATAAATGTAGGCGCGGAGTCTAATGTGCCGGTTGGTATTCTTGCCACCCCCACAAGGAGGTCTGGACTTATATGTGGAATGGAGATGGACTTAGATGTAGAATGTCCTATCCCTTGGGCACCTGACTCATGAGATGTTATATCACATTAATGCGGATCTTAGCATTTTGATGATGTCACACACGACGCCACCACCTACAGTCACGTTTGCATACTCCTTTCCCAGGTCTTTTGGCCGCTATCACACAGGTGTTGCAGTGGCAGTAGCTATGGGATGGTGGTGTTGGAGTTGCAGCTTGTGCAGCGGTAGGCTTGAGATGGTGGTGGTGAGGGTCGCGGTGGTGAGAGTGCTGGAGCTGCGGGTGGAGGGCGTGATGTTGAGTGGCGGGTCTTCCACGCATTTCTCAATATCTGTGAGAATGAAATAAAGGAGACATCATGTTACTATTACTCTTTTTCTTTCATTTCTAATACAACATAGAGACAGATATATGCCCTGCAATAGGGGACTATAGCATGGTGGTAGCACCTGACAAATACACATATATAAAACATCCATTTTCAATGGAGATAATACTTTTCTCTCATGAGGTAAAACTATGGACTTATTAGTTTGTGCTGTGGTGTTATTATATAGATACAGTGTCTAGTTATTATTACCTCTTTCAATAGTCGCCTTCTTTTTTCTGCAGCTGCAATAATAAGGGAGAGTGGTTAGTGAGAGACCGTACCTCTATTCCTGGGAACGCTAAGTCCCAGAGACCCCCCAATGTATCAGCACACTGTTTTCCTTGTACAAAGGAGAAGCAGAATGCCCCCTCCCGCTACACAATGACAAGTATCTGTACTGAGAAGTAACTAGTGTACCACTGTCTGTACTTAGTAAAAGGAGTTTGTAGTAAAGAAATGGGACGGGTACTGCATGTACTGATTGTTATATACAGCGCTACAGCATTCCTCCATACATGATAAGGAGCAGATCTGGCGCGTGAGCCCAAAAAGGGGGCATGGCCTAGACAAAAGAGGGTGTGGCTCTACTGGAATGCTGCAGTTGTCATGCCTCCAGCCTCTCTGCCTCCCTATTACTGTCATGTATAAGACTTCCCCACGGAATACTCTTCATCACTCAAACTGTCCTATAATGAGTCAGGTCTTACTGACATCACAGCAACCTCCCAACTGTCCCGCATTCAGCAGTACAGTACCAGTTTCCTGGGACTGTCGCACTGTCCTACCCGTGGCCGGCAGTGTCCTGTAGTGGGGAGGGAGTTAGGGGGAGTGCAGGAGATAAGGAGAATAGATGCTATGCGCACGTGCATGCCATCTATTCACTATTCCATGGGAAGCTTGGGGGGCAGGCCAGCATCTCGTAGAGTGCTGGGCAAGCCCCTACAGTGATGCAATTGGGAGGAATCATGAAGCTCCACCACTTTTCCCAAAGCTCCACCCCTTTTCCTTAATGCTCCGGCCCTCTTACAGAAGCTTGGCCTTAGGTGCCCGAAAGATCCTGCAGCACTGAGCTACAATGTTGGGAGGTGTCACAGGGTCGTGGTGACACTGTCCTCCTCAGCTGGGAATAGGGCATGGGTCTATGTAATGCTACATCTGCCCATGGAGAAAGCTGGAGACATATACACAGATACACCTATCTGCCAACCAGAACGTCTGTTACTAGAAATACTATCTAGGTGAATAAACAGTTACACCATAGGTAGAGTGTTAGTAACTTACCTCATGTAAACGATGAATACGGCAATCAGTATTGTGCATATGATGAATACACAGACTATTCCATCGCCAACTCTCATATCTGTGCAAGAAAGACAGACATTGGGTCAGTGATCACGTCTCATTTACAGCCATGTTACACTTTCCATGTCATTGTATAAAACATTATTAGTACATAGAACTGCGTCCTTACCATGAGAAGCATTGTTAGTATAGGTAATAATGAGGCATGGCAGGGTCATACTCACCGTGCATCCATTTCCAGTCCAAAAACTGGTCCATCTCCTTCTCAGAATCAGATTTGTCATCTGGAGATGGCGACACGGAGGAGCGTCAGCTGCAGCTGAGCGATGTAAACCTGCAGGAACATCAAAATGGAAAGAGGGATCAGCCTTCTGTAATCCCTGATCCCACCCACCCACATCTCACAGGCTAAGGCCCACACAGTAACTGCCAATCACACTAATTCTATTGTTACCATAGCTAAACTGTGCTAGGCATATCCCCCCCCCCCCCCCCCCTACAGCTAGACACTTATGTGACATCGGGGTTTGGGCCTTATTCAGTATAAAGTATAAATGTACCCATGTCATTAATTGGTAAAAAAAAATCAAATAATTTAAGTGCCCACTTACCACGCCTACCACATATCGGTGCTGCTCTGCCAAGGGCAGATAATAATAGTAGTAGTATTGCAGTCTTTGTGTAGAAACACATCATGCTCTCTACTCTCCTGAAACTTCCTATCAAAGGAGGCTGCTACAGCGTATGTCCTTATATGATGCCAGAGCTCTATTATGATGTGACAGTCAGGGCCGGATTAACAATGGGGCGGATGGAGCTGCAAATAGGCCCACAGGAGGAGACTGACAGCATAGACAGGAAAAAAACTTTTTCCTGTCACAGACTGTCAGCGGCTGTCCTCTCTCCCATGCCCCGGCTCCAGAACTCTCACCATTATGATTCACAGAACGGTGCAGGCATTGTGGTTGCCGCCCCTACTCTCCATTTTCTCCTTCTCCGGGGTCCTGACTGAGCCTGTCACTCACAGGCTCCGCCCCCAGACTACACGAGGAGCTCCTGCTGCTGCTGCTTGAAGCCTCGTAATTGTAAGTTATATGATGACTTCTTGATGAGCAGCATCGATTGGATTGTGTGCTGTGTGTGTAGTGTTTGTGTGTATGTATATGTGTTGGTGTGTACCGTATGTGTTTATAGTATTTGTGTACTGTATTTGTGTGTGGTGTGTACTGTGTGTATATATGTGGTAATGTGTGTAGTGTTCACTGTGTGTGGACTGTGTGTGTATAGGTGGTGGTGTGTGTGTGTACTGCATGTGTTTGTAGTGTGTACTGTCGAATACTGTGACAGAGACAACCTGCTGAAGGCCTAACAGCTATATATATGTACTACGGGATAGTGCGTATGTTATGCATACACATAATAAACATAATATCAAAGGTGATCTCATATTCACTAGTATAGTATAAAAGCATAAGAGGATCCATTTTGTTTCTAGCTAGATGATACAGCAGATTCATCTTGAACTTTGTACACACTAACAAAGTACAATAACAACTTTGTTGGCAGTATTAATTCCACATACGCACATCCGAAAAGCTCTTAGAGTCCAGTTTAATTCCTAATATGGACACAGTCGAGGATCACGAGTATCTTTTAGTTTTCTTGACAATTGTCCTAATATTGCATAATACTGTATTCCAGATGTGTGAAATCATATGGGAGGGTTATAAGAATGGGGCGTAACTGTATGTTATAAAACTCATTGTTTTACATGAATCTGGGGTTGAAGCATTTGACTCAGGCTATGAGGATGTAGTCTCTAGACCTGTATAAGGCCGTGGTCCTTAAATAAAAGATATGTTCATTTGTTTTTCTAAATCTGACTTTATATAGTTATTTACTTTAACAGTAACTCAAACAACAAACAGCAACATGATGATTCATTTAATTAACACTAAGTATTTAACAGTACTGTGTGTATGTGGTGGTGCGTGTGTGTACTGTGTGTGTGTGTAGTGTCTATATGTGGTGTACGTGTGTAAATGTAGTGGGTGTGTGTACTGTATGTGTGTATATGTAGCGGTGGTGTGTATAGTGTGTGTGTGTATATATGTGGTAATGTGTGTACTGTGTGTGTGTGTACTGCATGTGTTAGTAGTGTGTGCTGTGTGTGTTTATGTGGTGGTAGGCAGGGATAAAAGTGAAACAACAAATGAATCCCTAGCGCTTATCAGGCCACCAAAACTGTTTGGCCAATGGCTATATTACTGTATGTATAATTCTTATGTAATGCTGCAGTACTGTGATGCCAGGGATAAGTCACAACAAAAAAAGGCAATAAGAATACCTAGGGTGTGCCATAACAAATTTATTAAAAATGAATATTACTGTACATACACAGTATGCACACATAATAACTAGAGATTATTAAAAATATATTATATGAACAATTGACTTATTTTATCTTCAAATAATTAAGGTTACCCAATAAGGATTTATGGACAGAAATCCTTAATCGATGGTATCCAATCCTAAAAATGTGCCATATAGAATTTTTGTTTCAACAGTTGTATTCCGATAAAGGGCCTAATTCAGATCTGTTCGTTCGCTAGCGGTTTTTCGCTGCGCAGCGATCAGGTCACTACTGCGCATGCGTATGCACCGCACTGCCGGTAACTGACTCCTGGCAGTATCACACACATGACTTAGTACACTGCGTTACTGCCAGGAGCCGGCCAGGGAGGCTGCAGAATGGGCCGAGTTGGGGTAATTACTATATAAGATTACACAGCACATGTGTTACCCCTTTCAGTGTGCGGTGCTGTGCTATGTGCATTTACAGTGTTACATCTCCAACTGCCCCAGCCTAGCTCTCTGGAGTGTGGGCAATACCTGATAAGGGGGTCCCTGCCCATACAGTCTTTATAGCAGTCACACATACAGTATAGATAAAGGTATACGCAGTGATGCAGTAACAGTTCTTGTTTCATCATTTTGACAGAAAGGGGGCGGTTAGGAATGTACACCCTAATATCTCACATAATAAGAGGTACTACCATGCTGAGACTTATAGTGCCACGTAGACAGAAAGAAAAAAGCAGGAGCACACATCAAGCACTAAGAACATTAATACTCAGAACAATTATAATAAATTCTACAATTTAACATGGAGTAATAATAAGGTTTGTTATATATATAAACGCGCACATTATATAAATGTAGGCGCGGAGTCTAATGTGCCGGTTGTTATTCTTGCCACCCCCACAAGGAGGTCTGGACTTATATGTGGAATGGAGATGGACTTAGATGTAGAATGTCCTATCCCTCGGGCACCTGACTCATGAGATGTTATATCACATTAATGCGGATCTTAGCATTTTGATGATGTCACACACGCCGCCACCACCTACAGTCACGTTTGCATACTCCTTTCCCAGGTCTTTTGGCCGCTATCACACAGGTGTTGCAGTGGCAGTAGCTATGGGATGGTGGTGTTGGAGTTGCAGCTTGTGCAGCGGTAGGCTTGAGATGGTGGTGGTGAGGGTCGCGGTGGTGAGAGTGCTGGAGCTGCGGGTGGAGGGCGTGATGTTGAGTGGCGGGTCTTCCACGCATTTCTCAATATCTGTGAGAATGAAATAAAGGAGACATCATGTTACTATTACTCTTTTTCTTTCATTTCTAATACAACATAGAGACAGATATATGCCCTGCAATAGGGGACTATAGCATGGTGGTAGCACCTGACAAATACACATATATAAAACATCCATTTTCAATGGAGATAATACTTTTCTCTCATGAGGTAAAACTATGGACTTATTAGTTTGTGCTGTGGTGTTATTATATAGATACAGTGTCTAGTTCTTATTACCTCTTTCAATAGTCGCCTTCTTTTTTCTGCAGCTGCAATAATAAGGGAGAGTGGTTAGTGAGAGACCGTACCTCTATTCCTGGGAACGCTAAGTCCCAGAGACCCCCTAATGTATCAGCACACTGTCTTCCTTGTATAAAGGAGAAGCAGAATGCCCCCTCCTGCTACACAATGACAAGTATCTGTACTGAGAAGTAACTAGTGTACCACTGTCTGTACTTAGTAAAAGGAGTTTGTAGTAAAGAAATGGGACGGGTACTGCATGTACTGATTGTTATATACAGCGCTACAGCATTCCTCCATACATGATAAGGAGCAGATCTGGCGCGTGAGCCCAAAAAGGGGGCATGGCCTAGACAAAAGAGGGTGTGGCTCTACTGGAATGCTGCAGTTGCCATGCCTCCAGCCTCTCTGCCTCCCTATTACTGTCATGTATAAGACTTCCCCACGGAATACTCTTCATCACTCAAACTGTCCTATAATGAGTCAGGTCTTACTGACATCACAGCAACCTCCCAACTGTCCCGCATTCAGCAGTACAGTACCAGTTTCGTGGGACTGTCGCACTGTCCTACCCGTGGCCGGCAGTGTCCTGTAGTGGGGAGGGAGTTAGGGGGAGTGCAAGAGATAAGGAGAATAGATGCTATGCGCACGTGCATGCCATCTATTCACTATTCCATGGGAAGCTTGGGGGGCAGGCCAGCATCTCGTAGAGTGCTGGGCAAGCCCCTACAGTGATGCAATTGGGAGGAATCATGAAGCTCCACCACTTTTCCCAAAGCTCCACCTCCTTTCCTTAATGCTCCGGCCCTCTTACAGAAGCTCGGCCTTAGGTGCCCGAAAGATCCTGCAGCACTGAGCTACAATGTTGGGAGGTGTCACAGGGTCGTGGTGACACTGTCCTCCTCAGCTGGGAATAGGGCATGGGTCTATGTAATGCTACATCTGCCCATGGAGAAAGCTGGAGACATATACACATATACACCTATCTGCCAACCAGAACGTCTGTTACTAGAAATACTATCTAGGTGAATAAACAGATACACCATATGTAGAGTGTTAGTAACTTACCTCTTGTAAACGATGAATACGGCAATCAGTACTGTGCATATGATGAATACACAGACTATTCCATCGCCAACTCTCATATCTGTGCAAGAAAGACAGACATTGGGTCAGTGATCACATCTCATTTACAGCCATGTTACACTTTCCATGTCATTGTATAAAACATTATTAGTACATAGAACTGCGTCCTTACCAGGAGAAGCATTGTTAGTATAGGTAATAATGAGGCATGGCAGGGTCATACTCACCGTGCATCCATTTCCAGACCAAAAACTGGTCCATCTCCTTCTCAGAATCAGATTCGTCATCTGGAGATGGCGACACGGAGGAGCATCAGCTGCAGCTGAGCGATGTAAACCTGCAGGAACATCAAAATGGAAAGAGGGATCAGCCTTCTGTAATCCCTGATCCCACCCACATTTCACAGGCTAAGGCCCACACAGTAACTGCCAATCACACTAATTCCATTGTTACCATAGCTAAACTGTGCTAGGCATATCCCCCCCCCCTACAGCTAGACACTTATGTGACATCGGGGTTTGGGCCTTATTCAGTATAAAGTATAAATGTACCCAAGTCATTAATTGGTAAAAAAAAAATCAAATAATTTAAGTGCCCACTTACCTCCCCTACCACATATCGGTGCTGCTCTGCCAAGGGCAGATAATAATAGTAGTAGTATTGCAGTCTTTGTGTAGAAACACATCATGCTCTCTACTCTCCTGAAACTTCCTATCAAAGGAGGCTGCTACAGCGTATGTCCTTATATGATGCCAGAGCTCTATTATGATGTGACAGTCAGGGCCGGATTAACAATGGGGCGGATGGAGCTGCAAATAGGCCCACAGGAGGAGACTGACAGCATAGACAGGAAAAAAACTTTTTCCTGTCACAGACTGTCAGCGGCTGTCCTCTCTCCCATGCCCCGGCTCCAGAACTCTCACCATTATGATTCACAGAACGGTGCAGGCATTGTGGTTGCCGCCCCTACTCTCCATTTTCTACTTCTCCGGGGTCCTGACTGAGCCTGTCACTCACAAGCTCCGCCCCCAGACTACACGAGGAGCTCCTACTGCTGCTGCTTGAAGCCTCGTAATTGTAAGTTATATGATGACTTCTTGATGAGCAGCATCGATTGGATTGTGTGCTGTGTGTGTAGTGTTTGTGTGTATGTATATGTGTTGGTGTGTACCGTATGTGTTTATAGTATTTGTGTACTGTATTTGTGTGTGGTGTGTACTGTGTGTATATATGTGGTAATGTGTGTAGTGTTCACTGTGTGTGGACTGTGTGTGTATAGGTGGTGGTGTGTGTGTGTACTGCATGTGTTTGTAGTGTGTACTGTCGAATACTGTGACAGAGACAACCTTCTGAAGGCCTAACAGCTATATACATGTACTACGGGATAGTGCGTATGTTATGCATACACATAATAAACATAATATCAAAGGTGATCTCATATTCACTAGTATAGTATAAAAGCATAAGAGGATCCATTTTGTTTCTAGCTAGATGATACAGCAGATTCATCTTGAACTTTGTACACACTAACAAAGTACAATAACAACTTTGTTGGCAGTATTAATTCCACATACGCACATCCGAAAAGCTCTTAGAGTCCAGTTTAATTCCTAATATGGACACAGTCGAGGATCACGAGTATCTTTTAGTTTTCTTGACAATTGTCCTAATATTGCATAATACTGTATTCCAGATGTGTGAAATCATATGGGAGGGTTATAAGAATGGGGCGTAACTGTATGTTATAAAACTGATTGTTTTACATGAATCTGGGGTTGAAGCATTTGACTCAGGCTATGAGGATGTAGTCTCTAGACCTGTATAAGGCCGTGGTCCTTAAATAAAAGATATGTTTATTTGTTTTTCTAAATCTGACTTTATATAGTTATTTACTTTAACAGTAACTCAAACAACAAACAGCAACATGATGATTAATTTAATTAACACTACGTATTTAACAATTTGGGCACTCGTCCGGGATCTATAGATCTCGATCTCTTCATCAAATTCTCAAAGGGGTGTGCCAGCCAGCCAGCAGCTGAGGATGGAAGGAATATCCCAAGTCATTACAGCACTGGTAAGTATAGAATACCATGGTATGTGCTATATTCCAGTACATGCTGTTTCTGTACCTGCCAGCTGTCTGTGTGATTGTATTTTTTTTATAATATGAGAATTAGGAGTGGAGAGATTGACTAAGCTAGGAAAATAACTCAGGGACCTGTTTGTTGTTGCTTGTTTGTAAAATGAATCCCAAAGTTGTGTTCAAGTCGGTTGAAGGACCAAGTAGCGAGGAATAGTAACTCGGGAATAATGATTGACAGATGCTGTTGCATGAAAAAAAGAATAAATTAGAATACTTAAATTAATGAATTAATGTAAAGTTTGTATTTGGGCAGAGAAATAGTGACCTGGGTTTTTTCACTCTATGAGTAATTGTGGGAATAAGTGCTGTGGACCATCTTCACGAGGTTTGAATGAGTTCCAATCTGAGCTCACAGTTAACGCTGTGAGTGTCAGATAAGATAAGAGCCAAAGTAATGTGAAAACACATAAATCACATCCCTAGTGAATAGCGACATATGTGTGCCAGAGTGTGAATTAAATAAATAGGGTGATTACCCGAGGTTATAGGTGATTATAAATAATTTGATTGAAATTTTATACTGTAATACTGTGCAGCTGCTGATTGTTTTAACCATATATGGATTCTGGTAAATAACAGAATCTACAGACTAAAGCCCCAAATATATTCTGAGTCTGTTTGCTAACCTTGTTTATTAACATTTATTTATTGTGCACAAAAGAACGGAGCAACTCTAAAGAGGTGTTGTTTTAACCATAACCTAAGCCTGTTTGCTAACATTGTAGAGCACTAAGTTGACAAGCAACTTTTAACATGGCATGCATGTTGCTTTGTGATTGTAGTTTGTGATAAGAGGGACTACTGCAGTTTCCCAGTTGACAGACGTGTCGCGTGTGTGAAAGATTGCAGGGATTGCAAATTTTTCAGCGTATGGGAAGGGCAGGGAGGATTAACCCTAAGTGTGCATATCATGTATGGAAGAAATATTCCATAGAAGCACCAATTTTGTATAGTACTGTGACAAAGGGGTACAGTCTATGTTTTGCATTTCAATCATGCTGTATAATATTGGCCTGATCAACCAATACTAAGCGTATTTTGAAATCGGCAAAACTGTTAAAATCTGCAAGATATTGAAGTTTGCAAACTGTTTTTATTATTATTTAAAGTATGGGCGCCCAACTTATGAAACTCAGAATTTTAAACTAAGCACAGATTCAGTACAGCATGATAAGAAAATGAAATACTGTACATCAGGATTGAAATAAAAACTATGGTACCAAAAGAACACTCCCCTTGCGCTGGCGAAACTGTATTTAAATTTTTGTGTTTTATGGTGTCTTGTGTGTGGGACATAAAAGTTCAGTGTTTGTTCAGTTAAGTATATTCTCAGATCTGTGTCTAACAGAAACTTTCTGTCTGTGACTGGCATGATTACAAGTCTAATGAAAAGTGTTCATCTGATGTTACTATCTAACTATGAAGTGAAGTTTCCATATGGTATTGGTTAATACGTAAAGTCTTTAATTCAATATATTGTGAAAAGGTCTGCCAGCATATTAATGGCTGGATGCCGTGTGTTGTATTGCATTATAAAGGAAAATAAAAAGTTTTTTTCTGTAAAATAAGCCTTCAGTTTCCAATGCTGTGTAACACGGAGAGGTAGGGAGCTGTGACAGCCCCCCCTTTCCAGCAGCAGCATAGTAGTATCCAGAAGCAGCATCGTAGTAAAGAGAGAAAGTGTTCAGTGAGTTTTGATTTTTTTCATCTAATGAGATGGATCATAATAAGCATGGGCCAGTGGTTTCCAGGCTTTTTTGAATCATGGCGCCCTAGAGTGTCAGAATTTTTTTCGCGGCACCCCTGGGCCAAAAATTTCTTATTGAGAAATGTAAAGATAGATATTGCATTGAGTGGATCGCGTTTGTATGTCGTCCTTGGGGTCAGTTGTGTGGTGGGGGATGGGATTTGCTCTGTTTGGCCACATGTTTTGTGGCTGGCGGCCATCAGCGCTGGTTTTGCCTATTATATTGACCATGAATGATTTGAATTGGTCCTGGACCGCCAATCCAGTGCGCCCCTGCGGGTGTCCCGGGGCGCCCCAGGGAGCCGCGGCACATAAGTTTGGGAACCTCTGGCATAGGCAATACTCTACATATGTTTTCTGCTACAAATATTACAGTGATTGTAATTTTAAATGTTTGTTATACAAATGAGCTACTCTATTTTTTTTTTTAATATAAGAACTAATATCTTAAACAGATAGTCTGTAGAGGAAGCTGCCAATAGAAAAAAAAATGTCAGCGCTAACAGCGTTAAAGCTAACAAATCTGCATCTGGCAGATAGTCAAGAAGACAACGCCCTATCCCTGCACACAGATTTCTCCCTCTCATATAAAGGGCTATACGGGGGTAGAGTTTTCAAAGCAGCAGTTAGAATCATAGAAAATAAAATAAAGGTATAATTCTGTAAAGTATATGCTGTAAATCACAGATTGCTACAAACAATTGATCATTACGCTTCCAGTATTAACACACTTTTAGGCAATTCTTCAAATTTATTTGGAAGAAACCTAATTTGTAAGTTACAGTGTAAGATATACTGCATGAAGGATGAGATATTTTTAAAGATTCCAGAAAGTATAGAATAGGGAAAGATTCAGTTGGATACATAGCATACATATATATCACTTGCCCTGTGTTTCTATGAATGGAGGTAAAGGATATGCTTGCTAAAATCCTTAACAAAGTATAGGAATTGATATTATAGATATAGATTGCAGAGGTTCTTAGTGGACTGCATAATATGCAGTGATGAACCAGGTACCATAAACAAAAAGTGTAAGGGTATGATTGTATAGAAAAGCTATACAGATAATGTGAGAGATTTTTGGATTTGTTAAGTTTGTCTGAATGGGTGAGTTTTCAGGGAATGCGTGTATGTGGGAAGGCATTCCATAGAATGGATGCAATCCAAGGAAAGTTGTAGTTGTGCATGGAAGCAAGTAATGAGTATGGATGTGAGACGTAGATCTGGTGTAAAGTGAATTGAGTGGACTGGCCAGTCTGAATGATATTTTGAGATAAGCAAGGAAATGTATAGTATGTTGGTGTAGTATGATTACTAACCTTGTGTGTAAGTAATGGTAGAATACAGAATACCCAATGAGAAAATTGTAAGGTTGATGGAATAGATTACACTGTATGGGATTAGATTATGCAAAAGATTTATAGACAATCTTTCTTTGTACTTGCAAAATTAACCTACATTCTTTTTACCTACAGATGGTGTAACTAGTATGTGGATGATATACCTTTGTGCTATAAATTATTTGAAGTGTTGGTGTCAGATACTAAACAGTTGTGTTTTCTTGCAGAACAGGACACAAGGTGTCGCAAGACAAAATTTGACGGTGTGCTGACATAGTTAACTACCTAGGTCATTATTTGGCAGTAGGCCAAAGACAGTTAAAACCATCAGAGGGTGGAGCCTTGATATATATTTATTAAGAGATACATATGTATGACCAGATGATAAATCTCTGAATATAGTAATTTTTTGGGGGTAAATGATATGTTCATGCATTCAAGTTCATATCCAAAGAAATTATAGAAGGTAATACAATATTACACTTTATCATGAATAAGACATTATGGATACACAGTTAGAGCCAAACCATCATCTTATGTATAATCAAGAAAAAAATATATATATACATTTAGAACTGTGGTTAAGCAGTAGATTTTGTATGATGTGTACATCTTACCTCTGACAGTATACAACTTTGATACAGCTGCATACTTGTCTTCCTCACCCCCAAAAATGCAAATTACATTGCATAAAAAAAAAACTGACCGTAACAGGAGGAAAACTTTCTCTAGCATCCATAGGGGATAATGGGATGGTGAATTACAGTGCGTTAACTTAAATTAGTATGTAAATTAGTATTAGTAATAGTAAAGTGTTGCTGCCAACTTTTACTATGGGAAATGTCATGAGTTATGCAAATCTAAGGGTAACTAGCATGAAATAGATTCACAAGCTTTCTATGGTAGGATGAAGTTTAATGGAGAAGTGTACATTGTGTTCTGGCATATGACCAAAATAACAAATTATGTGATAATGAGAGGGATCATGATGGTGATCAAGAAAGCTATAGCATGTTTACTGCAGATGGTTGGGTTGATTAAAAAAACATTGTTTTAATACAACATAGTTTAATGCTAAAAAAAAGGAACTATAGTATGTGTAACAGGTGTTAATGGGTTATTTGAGAAATGAATAATAAGGCCAGAGGTGTGATCTATTGTTTCAAAGACAGTAAAGTTTCTTTACTGATAGAAAGAGTTTATAGGAGTTTGGAAAATATGTTTCAATTAATATGTGTAATGTTGAGGGGAAAAAAAGTCATAATTTGACAGGGAAGATTTAAAGAATTAAGCATTATTAATCTACTAAAGAGACAGGAAAGGCAGAATTTGAATCATGGCATGGTTCTATCGTTGGTTCAATAGAGGTAGAATTACACCTAAGCCTCTGCTTAGCCTCTCTTCTATATAAATCTTTTTGTTGTTCTTTTTGGAATCCAGCAAAGATATATTATCCAGAGCAAAGATATATTATCCAGAGACTGATTCAAAACTACAAAATTATTTGACAATTCAAATGTGTCACGCAAATATTTAAACAGTTACAAGAATATCAAACGCTGCAAGAACCTTGGAAAGATATTTAAGCAACACGAAAACACACAGTCCGGCACAGGACAAATCACTGAGAGTTATGTTGAGAAGTTGCTTATGTTTTGGTTCCATTACAGATCGCATAGAATGGTCCTTGGCAAGTACCGCTGACTGCTGATACAGCCGTTGCAAAGGCTGCAGAAGGACATCTAGATCCATGAGCTTGCAATGAAATGAGAAGGTCAGAGACCAGAGCTTAAAGGAATCTAAGACTAAAATAAATAAATAAAACAATTGTATGGAGATACAGAGACTGTTACTACTGTTACTACCACAGAGTTGTATTTGAATGAACCCTTCAATCAAGATGGAGATGATTATGATCATTGATAATAGACTATGTGCTTATAAGCTAATATCCTACAGAACTTTTAACATTTCTGAAAGTATACGGGAGCAATGTTATCTATAACAGCATTAGGACTTGTTTTCTTTTTTATTTGAAGAGAGAGCGAGCAGACGTGTGGTGTAGGTATAAGTACTCATCCATTATTGTGGATGGGAATTATTTCAATAAGACCATTCCTTCCTCTTTTCTAAGCAGGAAATCCAGAGGGATTTATAACTGGTGTAACGAACACCCTTTGAAAAACGTGGTTGTGAGTATTATACTCCACTTGAAGACAGATGTATAGATTAATGCATGGATAATTTAATAATTTATATTATTCCAAGGAGTATCCAGTCCAGCAATACCATTAATTGTTGGAAAGATTTTGGGTACTGCTGCTATATAAATTGTATTGCTAATTATTATTATAATTGTTAGATATGTATACAAAGACATCAGCATTGTATAGTAACAGACCAAAGTTCTTTATGTAAGTTACATTTGATGCGATTACCAAAACTTTATAGAGTTGTGATAATAGTGAAACAGTCACATGTGTATAGATACAACAGTATCTCAAGAAAGAACCACTGGTGATAATATCAGCTACACATATCGGGTGTAATTCAGTTAGTGGAAATAAAATAGGTCAATAATACAGGAAAAATGAACTTATGTAGATAGAAAAGGTTGATTTAAGTAAATGTAAAAAGATTGTTACAATACACAAACCTAATGTTTCTAGATGTACTAGATATAATGAGCTAGGTATATAAAAAGTAATGGTCACATAGGATGTTCATTAAAGTTTATGATTTAGTAAATGTATTTTACCAGGAGTAGATTCAAAGGTTAAAAGAGATATCATACATAACGGAGAATGTTAGTTGTCACTATGTCCTTAGGATATGATATACAATTGGTTACCTATTAATTCTGAAGATGTTTGTTATTTAAGAAGATTAATTTAGCAATTTTATACAAAAACACATAATAACTTAAGAAAAGTTTTCTTGCAGGATGAACTATTCCTAAAAAGAGTAATTGACTCAGTAATCAGGAAACATGTTCCTGCTACCAGAGCATCAATAAAACCTCGAATTGGTAAAGGTGGAGAATAAGTTCTCCTATGGCTAATGAAGTCGTATGATTAATCAACTGGGAGTTGACGTTTTATTTCATTTAAAAGTTATTGATAACATGATTGAACTTTATGATAGGATATGCCAGGACAGTGGATATTTATGATTCCAGAACATTGGATACAGTGGCGTCACAAGGGGGGTGCGGGGGGTGCGGCCCGCTCCCGGGTGTCACCCGCCGAGGGGTGACACCAAAATGCCGGCTCCTGCAGAGTGACTGAAGCCGAGTGCTGCACTGTTATATTATGTGCAGTACTCGGCTCCTGTCACTGTGTAGGAGCCAGCACTGCAGGGACAGCACCTCCCGGGAGTGAGCCCTCACCTCCCACACCCACCAGTGAAAAAAAAATGGGTGTCGGGACGCGAAGCCCCGCCCCTTCGCAAAGCCCCGCCCCTTTGTGCGCCTGCAATAATCTAAAAACGGGTTCCGCCCACGAAGCCCCGCCCCTCTGTTTAAGCCACGCCCATTCCCATGAAGCCCCCGCCCCCTTTATACTCGTTGCCGCACCGGGTGTCACAGAGGTGAGTGACGCCTCTGATTGGATATGAACTATTATACTACCACATTGTTCTACATTCTCTAATACCACAAATTGGAGGATATTGTTGATTTCCAGAAATAGCACTTTGAGTTCACGGCTGTGCTTATTGTACCAAAGACATTACAGATCCTGATACATGTATTGCCAAGTATATAAAGGAGGCCCATGATATAAAAGAAGAACTTTAACCAAGGCATTATGATATGGACTGGAAAAGATAAATGTTTAAATCCTAGTATTCAATTTTCAGGATTAGGAAAATGTTTTTTAAGTATATTGTATGTGATGATGTATTCTGTGATGAGGTTTATTCTTGTGATCATTATAGCCATTATAGCCATATTTTGGTGACCCCGACCCCGACGTAATTATACCACATTCTTTTGATGTACACTACCTACAGGTGAGGCCTATGCTGTATTTAGAAGGCTACTGCCAGACGCAGAATAGCAATATTACATGAAATGATTATTAGTTAACTATACGTTCCCAGAAATTCTCCTGAGATGACAGGGAACATGGATAATGTCCCTGATCAAAGGGTGGAGCTGACGAATACTGTGACAGAGACAACCTGCTGAAGGCCTAACAGCTATATATATGTACTACGGGATAGTGCGTATGTTATGCATACACATAATAATCATAATATCAAAGGTGATCTCATATTCACTAATATAGTATAAAAGCATAAGAGGATCCATTTTGTTTCTAGCTAGATGATACAGCAGATTCATCTTGAACTTTGTACACTAACAAAGTACAATAACAACTTTGTTGGCAGTATTAATACCACATACGCACATCCGAAAAGCTCTTAGAGTCCAGTTTAATTCCTAATATGGACACAGTCGAGGATCACGGGTATCTTTTAGTTTTCTTGACAATTGTCCTAATATTGCATAATACTGTATTCCAGATGTGTGAAATCATATGGGAGGGTTATAAGAATGGGGCGTAACTGTATGTTATAAAACTCATTGTTTTACATGAATCTGGGGTTGAAGCATTTGACTCAGGCTATGAGAATGTAGTCTCTAGACCTGTATAAGGCCGTGGTCCTTAAATAAAAGATATGTTCATTTGTTTTTTCTAAATCTGACTTTATATAGTTATTTACTTTAACAGTAACTCAAACAACAAACAGCAACATGATGATTCATTTAATTAACACTAAGTATTTAACAGTACTGTGTGTATGTGGTGGTGCGTGTGTGTACTGTGTGTGTGTGTAGTGTCTATATGTGGTGTACGTGTGTAAATGTAGTGGGTGTGTGTACTGTATGTGTGTATATGTAGCGGTGGTGCGTATAGTGTGTGTGTGTGTATATATGTGGTAATGTGTGTACTGTGTGTACTGTGTGTGTGTGTGTGTGTGTGTACTGCATGTGTTAGTAGTGTGTACTGTGTGTGTTTATGTGGTGGTAGGCAGGGATAAAAGTGAAACAACAAATGAATCCCTAGCGCTTATCAGGCCACCAAAACTGTTTGGCCAATGGCTATATTACTGTATGTATAATTCTTATGTAATGCTGCAGTACTGTGATGCCAGGGATAAGTCACAACAAAAAAAGGCAATAAGAATACCTAGGGTGTGCCATAACAAATTTATTAAAAATGAATATTACTGTACATACACAGTATGCACACATAATAACTAGAGATTATTAAAAATATATTATATGAACAATTGACTTATTTTATCTTCAAATAATTAAGGTTACCCAATAAGGATTTATGGACAGAAATCCTTAATCGATGGTATCCAATCCTAAAAATGTGCCATATAGAATTTTTGTTTCAACAGTTGTATTCCGATAAAGGGCCTAATTCAGATCTGTTCGCTTGCTAGCGGTTTTCGCTGCGCAGCGATCAGGTCACTACTGCGCATGCGTATGCACCGCACTGCCGGTAACTGACTCCTGGCAGTATCGCACACATGACTTAGTACACTGCGTTACTGCCAGGAGCCGGCCAGGGAGGCTGCAGAATGGGCCGAGTTGGGGTAATTACTATATAAGATTACACAGCACATGTGTTACCCCTTTCAGTGTGCGGTGCTGTGCTATGTGCATTTACAGTGTTACATCTCCAACTGCCCCAGCCTAGCTCTCTGGAGTGTGGGCAACACCTGATAAGGGGGTCCCTGCCCATACAGGCTTTATAGCAGTCACACATACAGTATAGATATAGGTATACGCAGTGATGCAGTAACAGTTCTTGTTTCATCATTTTGACAGAAAGGGGGCGGTTAGGACTGTACACCCTAATATCTCACATAATAAGAGTTACTACCATGCTGAGACTTATAGTGCCACGTAGACAGAAAGAAAAAAGCAGGAGCACACATCAAGCACTAAGAACATTAATACTCAAAACAATTATAATAAATTCTACAATTTAACATGGAGTAATAATAAGGTTTGTTATATATATAAACGCGCACATTATATAAATGTAGGCGCAGAGTCTAATGTGCCGGTTGTTATTCTTGCCACCCCCACAAGTAGGTCTGGACTTATATGTGGAATGGAGATGGACTAAGATGTAGAATGTCCTATCCCTCGGGCACCTGACTCATGAGATGTTATATCACATTAATGCGGATCTTAGCATTTTGATGATGTCACACACGCCGCCACCACCTACAGTCACCTTTGCATACTCCTTTCCCAGGTCTTTTGGCCGCTATCAAACAGGTGTTGCAGTGGCAGTAGCTATGGGATGGTGGTGTTGGAGTTGCAGCTTGTGCAGCGGTAGGCTTGAGATGGTGGTGGTGAGGGTCGCGGTGGTGAGAGTGCTGGAGCTGCGGGTGGAGGGCGTGATGTTGAGTGGCGGGTCTTCCACGCATTTCTCAATATCTGTGAGAATGAAATAAAGGAGACATTATGTTACTATTACTCTTTTTCTTTCATTTCTAATACAACATAGAGACAGATATATGCCCTGCAATAGGGGACTATAGCATGGTGGTAGCACCTGACAAATACACATATATAAAACATCCATTTTCAATGGAGATAATACTTTTCTCTCATGAGGTAAAACTATGGACTTATTAGTTTGTGCTGTGGTGTTATTATATAGATACAGTGTCTAGTTCTTATTACCTCTTTCAATAGTCGCCTTCTTTTTTCTGCAGCTGCAATAATAAGGGAGAGTGGTTAGTGAGAGACCGTACCTCTATTCCTGGGAACGCTAAGTCCCAGAGACCCCCCAATGTATCAGCACACTGTCTTCCTTGTATAAAGGAGAAGCAGAATGCCCCCTCCCGCTACACAATGACAAGTATCTGTACTGAGAAGTAACTAGTGTACCACTGTCTGTACTTAGTAAAAGGAGTTTGTAGTAAAGAAATGGGACGGGTACTGCATGTACTGATTGTTATATACAGCGCTACAGCATTCCTCCATACATGATAAGGAGCAGATCCGGCGCGTGAGCCCAAAAAGGGGGCATGGCCTAGACAAAAGAGGGTGTGGCTCTACTGGAATGCTGCAGTTGCCATGCCTCCAGCCTCTCTGCCTCCCTATTACTGTCATGTATAAGACTTCCCCACGGAATACTCTTCATCACTCAAACTGTCCTATAATGAGTCAGGTCTTACTGACATCACAGCAACCTCCCAACTGTCCCGCATTCAGCAGTACAGTACCAGTTTCCTGGGACTGTCGCACTGTCCTACCCGTGGCCGGCAGTGTCCTGTAGTGGGGAGGGAGTTAGGGGGAGTGCAGGAGATAAGGAGAATAGATGCTATGCGCACGTGCATGCCATCTATTCACTATTCCATGGGAAGCTTGGGGAACAGGCCAGCATCTCGTAGAGTGCTGGGCAAGCCCCTACAGTGATGCAATTGGGAGGAATCATGAAGCCCCACCCCTTTCCCCAAAGCTCCACCCCTTTTCCTTAATGCTCCGGCCCTCTTACAGAAGCTCGGCCTTAGGTGCCCGAAAGATCCTGCAGCACTGAGCTACAATGTTGGGAGGTGTCACAGGGTCGTGGTGACACTGTCCTCCTCAGCTGGGAATAGGGCATGGGTCTATGTAATGCTACATCTGCCCATGGAGAAAGCTGGAGACATATACACATATACACCTATCTGCCAACCAGAACGTCTGTTACTAGTAATACTATCTAGGTGAATAAACAGTTACACCATATGTAGAGTGTTAGTAACTTACCTCATGTAAACGATGAATACGGCAATCAGTACTGTGCATATGATGAATACACAGACTATTCCATCGCCAACTCTCATATCTGTGCAAGAAAGACAGACATTGGGTCAGTGATCACATCTCATTTACAGCCATGTTACACTTTCCATGTCATTGTATAAAACATTATTAGTACATAGAACTGCGTCCTTACCATGAGAAACATTGTTAGTATAGGTAATAATGAGGCATGGCAGGGTCATACTCACCGTGCATCCATTTCCAGCCAAAAACTGGTCCATCTCCTCAGAATCAGATTCGTCATCTGGAGATGGCGACAGGGAGGGGCGTCAGCTGCAGCTGAGCGATGTAAACCTGCAGGAACATCAAAATGGAAAGAGGGATCAGCCTTCTGTAATCCCTGATCCCACCCACCCACATCTCACAGGCTAAGGCCCACACAGTAACTGCCAATCACACTAATTCCATTGTTACCATAGCTAAACTGTGCTAGGCATATCCCCCCCCCTACAGCTAGACACTTATGTGACATCGTGCTTTGGGCCTTATTCAGTATAAAGTATAAATGTACCCAAGTCATTAATTGGTAAAAAAAAAAATCAAATAATTTAAGTGCCCACTTACCTCCCCTACCACATATCGGTACTGCTCTGCCAAGGGCAGATAATAATAGTAGTAGTATTGCAGTCTTTGTGTAGAAACACATCATGCTCTCTACTCTCCTGAAACTTCCTATTAAAGGAGGCTGCTACAGCGTATGTCCTTATATGATGCCAGAGCTCTATTATGATGTGACAGTCAGGGCCGGATTAACAATGGGGCGGATGGAGCTGCAAATAGGCCCACAGGAGGAGACTGACAGCATAGACAGGAAAAAAACTTTTTCCTGTCACAGACTGTCAGCGGCTGTCCTCTCTCCCATGCCCCGGCTCCAGAACTCTCACCATTATGATTCACAGAACGGTGCAGGCATTGTGGTTGCCGCCCCTACTCTCCATTTTCTCCTTCTCCGGGGTCCTGACTGAGCCTGTCACTCACAAGCTCCGCCCCCAGACTACACGAGGAGCTCCTGCTGCTGCTGCTTGAAGCCTTGTAATTGTAAGTTATATGATGACTTCTTGATGAGCAGCATCGATTGGATTGTGTGCTGTGTGTGTAGTGTTTGTGTGTATGTATATGTGTTGGTGTGTACCGTATGTGTTTATAGTATTTGTGTACTGTATTTGTGTGTGGTGTGTACTGTGTGTATATATGTGGTAATGTGTGTAGTGTTCACTGTGTGTGTATAGGTGGTGGTGTGTGTGTGTACTGCATGTGTTTGTAGTGTGTACTGTCGAATACTGTGACAGAGACAACCTGCTGAAGGCCTAACAGCTATATATATGTACTACGGATAGTGCGTATGTTATGCATACACATAATAAACATAATATCAAAGGTGATCTCATATTCACTAGTATAGTATAAAATCATAAGAGGGTCCATTTTGTTTCTAGCTAGATGATACAGCAGATTCATCTTGAACTTTGTACACACTAACAAAGTACAATAACAACTTTGTTGGCAGTATTAATTCCACATACGCACATCTGAAAAGCTCTTAGAGTCCAGTTTAATTCCTAATATGGACACAGTCGAGGATCACGAGGATCTTTTAGTTTTCTTGACAATTGTCCTAATATTGCATAATACTGTATTCCAGATGTGTGAAATCATATGGGAGGGTTATAAGAATGGGGCATAACTGTATGTTATAAAACTCATTGTTTTACATGAATCTGGGGTTGAAGCATTTGACTCAGGCTATGAGGATGTAGTCTCTAGACCTGTATAAGGCCGTGGTCCTTAAATAAAAGATATGTTCATTTGATTTTCTAAATCTGACTTTATATAGTTGTTTACTTTAACAGTAACTCAAACAACAAACAGCAACATGATGATTAATTTAATTAACACTAAGTATTTAACAATTTGGGTGCTCGTCCGGGATCTATAGATCTCGATCTCTTCATCAAATTCTCAAAGGGGTGTGCCAGCCAGCCAGCAGCTGAGGATGGAAGGAATATCCCAAGTCATTACAGCACTGGTAAGTATAGAATACCATGGTATGTGCTATATTCCAGTACATGCTGTTTCTGTACCTGCCAGCTGTCTGTGTGATTGTATTTTTTTTATAATATGAGAATTAGGAGTGGAGAGATTGACTAAGCTAGGAAAATAACTCAGGGACCTGTTTGTTGTTGCTTGTTTGTAAAATGAATCCCAAAGTTGTGTTCAAGTCAGTTGAAGGACCAAGTAGCGAGGAATAGTAACTCGGGAATAATGATTGACAGATGCTGTTGCATGAAAAAAAGAATAAATAAGAATACTTAAATTAATTAATGTAAAGTTTGTATTTGGGCAGAGAAATAGTGACCTGGGTTTTTTCACTCTATGAGTAATTGTCTGAATAAGTGCTGTGGACCATCTTCACGAGGTTTGAATGAGTTCCAATCTGAGCTCACAGTTAACGCTGTGAGTGTCAGATAAGATAAGAGCCAAAGTAATGTGAAAACACATAAATCACATCCCTAGTGAATAGCGACATATGTGTGCCAGAGTGTGAATTAAATAAATAGGGTGATTACCCGAGGTTATAGGTGATTATAAATAATTTGATTGAAATTTTATACTGTAATACTGTGCAGCTGCTGATTGTTTTAACCATATATGGATTCTGGTAAATAACAGAATCTACAGACTAAAGCCCCAAATATATTCTGAGTCTGTTTGCTAACCTTGTATATTAACATTTATTTATTGTGCACAAAAGAACGGAGCAACTCTAAAGAGGTGTTGTTTTAACCATAACCTAAGCCTGTTTGCTAACATTGTAGAGCACTAAGTTGACAAGCAACTTTTAACATGGCATGCATGTTGCTTTGTGATTGTAGTTTGTGATAAGAGGGACTACTGCAGTTTCCCAGTTGACAGACGTGTCGCGTGTGTGAAAGATTGCAGGGATTGCACATTTTTCAGCGTATGGGAAGGGCAGGGAGGATTAACCCTAAGTGTGCATATCATGTATGGAAGAAATATTCCATAGAAGCACCAATTTTGTATAGTACTGTGACAAAGGGGTACAGTCTATGTTTTGCATTTCAATCATGCTGTATAATATTGGCCTGATCAACCAATACTAAGCGTATTTTGAAATCGGCAAAACTGTTGAAATCTGCAAGATATTGACGTTTGCAAACTGTTTTTATTATTATTTAAAGTATGGGCGCCCAACTTATGAAACTCAGAATTTTAAGCTAAGCACAGATTCAGTACAGCATGATAAGAAAATGAAATACTGTACATCAGGATTGAAATAAAAACTATGGTACCAAAAGAACACTCCCCTTGCGCTGGCGAAACTGTATTTACATTTTTGTGTTTTATGGTGTCTTGTGTGTGGGACATAAAAGTTCAGTGTTTGTTCAGTTAAGTATATTCTCAGATCTGTGTCTAACAGAAACTTTCTGTCTGTGACTGGCATGATTACAAGTCTAATGAAAAGTGTTCATCTGATGTTACTATCTAACTATGAAGTGAAGTTTCCATATGGTATTGGTTAATACGTAAAGTCTTTAATTCAATATATTGTGAAAAGGTCTGCCAGCATATTAATGGCTGGATGCCGTGTGTTGTATTGCATTATAAAGGAAAATAAAAAGTTTTTTTCTGTAAAATAAGCCTTCAGTTTCCAATGCTGTGTAACACGGAGAGGTAGGGAGCTGTGACAGCCCCCCCTTTCCAGCAGCAGCATAGTAGTATCCAGAAGCAGCATCGTAGTAAAGAGAGAAAGTGTTCAGTGAGTTTTGATTTTTTTCATCTAATGAGATGGATCATAATAAGCATGGGCCAGTGGTTTCCAGGCTTTTTTGAATCATGGCGCCCTAGAGTGTCAGAATTTTTTTTTGCGGCACCCCTGGGCCAAATTTTTTTTATTGAGAAATGTAAAGATAGATATTGCATTGAGTGGATCGCGTTTGTATGTCGTCCTTGGGGTCAGTTGTGTGGTGGGGGATGGGATTTGCTCCGTTTGGCCACATGTTTTGTGGCTGGCGGCCATCAGCGCTGGTTTTGCCTATTATATTGACCATGAATAATTTGAATTGGTCCTGGACCGCCAACCCAGTGCGCCCCTGCGGGTGTCCCGGGGCTCCCCAGGGAGCCGCGGCACATAAGTTTGGGAACCTCTGGCATAGGCAATACTCTACATATGTTTTCTGCTACAAATATTCCAGTGATTGTAATTTTAAATGTTTGTTATACAAATGAGCTACTCTATTTTTTTTTAATATAAGAACTAATATCTTAAACAGATAGTCTGTAGAGGAAGCTGCCAATAGAAAAAAAAATGTCAGCGCTAATAGCGTTAAAGCTAACAAATCTGCATCTGGCAGATAGTCAAGAAGACAACGCCCTATCCCTGCACACAGATTTCTCCCTCTCATATAAAGGGCTATACGGGGGTAGAGTTTTCAAAGCAGCAGTTAGAATCATAGAAAATAAAATAAAGGTATAATTCTGTAAAGTATATGCTGTAAATCACAGATTGCTACAAACAATTGATCATTACGCTTCCAGTATTAACACACTTTTAGGCAATTCTTCAAATTTATTTGGAAGAAACCTAATTTGTAAGTTACAGTGTAAGATATACTGCATGACGGATGAGATATTTTTAAAGATTCCAGAAAGTATAGAATAGGGAAAGATTCAGTTGGATACATAGCATACATATATATCACTTGCCCTGTGTTTCTATGAATGGAGGTAAAGGATATGCTTGCTAAAATCCATAACAAAGTATAGGCATTGATATTATAGATATAGATTGCAGAGGTTCTTAGTGGACTGCATAATATGCAGTGATGAACCAGGTACCATAAACAAAAAGTGTAAGGGTATGATTGTATAGAAAAGCTATACAGATAATGTGAGAGATTTTTGGATTTGTTAAGTTTGTCTGAATGGGTGAGTTTTCAGGGAATGCGTGTATGTGGGAAGGCATTCCATAGAATGGATGCAATCCAAGGAAAGTTGTAGTTGTGCATGGAAGCAAGTAATGAGTATGGATGTGAGACGTAGATCTGGTGTAAAGTGAATTGAGTGGACTGGCCAGTCTGAATGATATTTTGAGATAAGCAAGGAAATGTATAGTATGTTGGTGTAGTATGATTACTAACCTTGTGTGTAAGTAATGGTAGAATACAGAATACCCAATGAGAAAATTGTAAGGTTGATGGAATAGATTACACTGTATGGGATTAGATTATGCAAAAGATTTATAGACAATCTTTCTTTGTACTTGCAAAATTAACCTACATTCTTTTTACCTACAGATGGTGTAACCAGTATGTGGATGATATACCTTTGTGCTATAAATTATTTGAAGTGTTGGTGTCAGATACTAAACAGTTGTGTTTTCTTGCAGAACAGGACACAAGGTGTCGCAAGACAAAATTCGACGGTGTGCTGACATAGTTAACTACCTAGGTCATTATTTGGCAGTAGGCCAAAGACAGTTAAAACCCTCAGAGGGTGGAGCCTTGATATATATTTATTAAGAGATACATATGTATGACCAGATGATAAATCTCTGAATACAGTAATTTTTGGGGGGTAAATGATATGTTCATGCATTCAAGTTCATATCCAAAGAAATTATAGAAGGTAATACAATATTACACTTTATCATGAATAAGACATTATGGATACACAGTTAGAGCCAAACCATCATCTTATGTATAATCAAGAAAAAAATATATATATACATTTAGAACTGTGGTTAAGCAGTAGATTTTGTATGATGTGTACATCTTACCTCTGACAGTATACAACTTTGATACAGCTGCATACTTGTCTTCCTCACCCCCAAAAATGCAAATTACATTGCATTAAAAAAAAACTGACAGTAACAGGAGGAAAACTTTCTCTAGCATCCATAGGGGATAATGGGATGGTGAATTACAGTGCGTTAACTTAAATTAGTATGTAAATTAGTATTAGTAATAGTAAAGTGTTGCTGCCAACTTTTACTATGGGAAATGTCATGAGTTATGCAAATCTAAGGGTAACTAGCATGAAATAGATTCACAAGCTTTCTATGGTAGGATGAAGTTTAATGGAGAAGTGTACATTGTGTTCTGGCATATGACCAAAATAACAAATTATGTGATAATGAGAGGGATCATGATGGTGATAAAGAAAGCTATAGCATGTTTACTGCAGATGGTTGGGTTGATTAAAAAAACATTGTTTTAATACAACATAGTTTAATGCTAAAAAAAAGGAACTATAGTATGTGTAACAGGTGTTAATGGGTTATTTGAGAAATGAATAATAAGGCCAGAGGTGTGATCTATTGTTTCAAAGACAGTAAAGTTTCTTTACTGATAGAAAGAGTTTATAGGAGTTTGGAAAATATGTTTCAATTAATATGTGTAATGTTGAGGGGAAAAAAAGTCATAATTTGACAGGGAAGATTTAAAGAATTAAGCATTATTAATCTACTAAAGAGACAGGAAAGGCAGAATTTGAATCATGGCATGGTTCTATCGTTGGTTCAATAGAGGTAGAATTACACCTAAGCCTCTGCTTAGCCTCTCTTCTATATAAATCTTTTTGTTGTTCTTTTTGGAATCCAGCAAAGATATATTATCCAGAGCAAAGATATATTATCCAGAGACTGATTCAAAACTACAAAATTATTTGACAATTCAAATGTGTCACGCAAATATTTAAACAGTTACAAGAATATCAAACGCTGCAAGAACCTTGGAAAGATATTTAAGCAACACGAAAACACACAGTCCGGCACAGGACAAATCACTGAGAGTTATGGTGAGAAGTTGCTTATGTTTTGGTTCCATTACAGATCGCATAGAATGGTCCTTGGCAAGTACCGCTGACTGCTGATACAGCCGTTGCAAAGGCTGCAGAAGAAGGACATCTAGATCCATGAGCTTGCAATGAAATGAGAAGGTCAGAGACCAGAGCTTAAAGGAATCTAAGACTAAAATAAATAAATAAAACAATTGTATGGAGATACAGAGACTGTTACTACCACAGAGTTGTATTTGAATGAACCCTTCAATCAAGATGGAGATGATTATGATCATTGATAATAGACTATGGGCCATATTCAATTAGCAGTGATAACGGACTTTTCACGTGAAATGCAATTACAGCCTATTCAATTATCCTGGAAAATTTATCGGTGATCATGTTTTCACTAATTTCACTTCACCTTCTCTGTAGCAGGTGAAAAGTTGGGAAAAGTCACTATTTTAAGGTAAAAATGTTTGGATATGGTACAGAACTCCTGGGACACCCCCCTTTATGACTAATTAGGCACGTTGAAGTTTTTAATTATTTTTAATTGGCCAATAATGACATGTCATTTTTGGGGTGAAAAAGTAAAAAGTGATGGAAATTGGGGTTCAAGGTATGGGACAGGTATATTGGGGTGCTTTATGAGTGGGACAGGTGTTTTTTAGGCTTGCAGATGGGAGTAATCGGTCTGTTTCCACTTTTTTTTTTAAAGTACCCTAAAATGACCCAAATATATACTTATACCCATTTTCATGTACCCCAAATTTAATGAGAGCATTTATTTTGCTAAAAAAACTTGCTTTCTCTCATTTTTTTGCATTTAAAAAAAAATGCATATAACCGCCATTTCACACAATTTAGGTCCCCAAAAACTCTCTAATGTGATCTCTATCACAATTTTCTTCTGTTTTCCTATGTTAGTTTAGCATTTTTTGGGGTACAGGCTGATTTCCCCATTTTCACCTGCACTTTTCACTGCAAGAATTTTCACGTGAAACCCGGTCGGAATTGAATAGGTCGAAAAATGGAGCGTTTTCGCGGCAATTTTCGGCCGATTGCCGCGAAAAATTTTCGGGCGAAAAATTGCCGCAAATTTGCAGATAATTGAATACCCTAGTATGTGCTTATAAGCTATTATCCTACAGAACTTTTAACATTTCTGAAAGTATACGGGAGCAATGTTATCTATAACAGCATTAGGACTTGTTTTCTTTTTTATTTGAAGAGAGAGCGAGCAGACGTGTGGTGTAGGTATAAGTACTCATCCATTATTGTGGATGGGAATTATTTCAATAAGACCATTCCTTCCTCTTTTCTAAGCAGGAAATCCAGAGGGATTTATAACTGGTGTAACGAACACCCTTTGAAAAACGTGGTTGTGAGTATTATACTCAACTTGAAGACAGATGTATAGATTAATACATGGATAATTTATTAATTTATATTATTCCAAGGAGTATCCAGTCCAGCAATACCATTAATTGTTGGAAAGATTTTGGGTACTGCTGCTATATAAATTGTATTGCTAATTATTATTATAATTGTTAGATATGTATACAAAGACATCAGCATTGTATAGTAACAGACCAAAGTTCTTTATGTAAGTTACATTTGATGCGATTACCAAAACTTTATAGAGTTGTGATAATAGTGAAACAGTCACATGTGTATAGATACAACAGTATCTCAAGAAAGAACCACTGGTGATAATATCAGCTACACATATCGGGTGTAATTCAGTTAGTGGAAATAAAATAGGTCAATAATACAGGAAAAATGAACTTATGTAGATAGAAAAGGTTGATTTAAGTAAATGTAAAAAGATTGTTACAATACACAAACCTAATGTTTCTAGATGTACTAGATATAATGAGCTAGGTATATAAAAAGTAATGGTCACATAGGATGTTCATTAAAGTTTATGATTTAGTACATGTATTTTACCAAGAGTAGATTCAAAGGTTAAAAGAGATATCATACATAACGGAGAATGTTAGTTGTCACTATGTCCTTAGGATATGATATACAATTGGTTACCTATTAATTCTGAAGATGTTTGTTATTTAAGAAGATTAATTTAGCAATTTTATACAAAAACACATAATAACTTAAGAAAAGTTTTCTTGCAGGATGAACTATTCCTAAAAAGAGTAATTGACTCAGTAATCAGGAAACATGTTCCTGCCACCAGAGCATCAGTAAAACCTCGAATTGGTAAAGGTGGAGAATAAGTTCTCCTATGGCTAATGAAGTCGTATGATTAATCAACTGGGAGTTGACGTTTTATTTCATTTAAAAGTTATTGATAACATGATTGAACTTTATGATAGGATATGCCAGGACAGTGGATATTTATGATGATTCCAGGACATTGGACATGAACTATTATACTACCACATTGTTCTACATTCTCTAATACCACAAATTGGAGGATATTGTTGATTTCCGGAAATAGCACTTTGAGTTCACGGCTGTGCTTATTGTACCAAAGACATTACAGATCCTGATACATGTATTGCCAAGTATATAAAGGAGGCCCATGATATAAAAGAAGAACTTTAACCAAGGCATTATGATATGGACTGGAAAAGATAAATGTTTAAATCCTAGTATTCAATTTTCAGGATTAGGAAAATGTTTTTTAAGTATATTGTATGTGATGATGTATTCTGTGATGAGGTTTATTCTTGTGATCATTATAGCCATTATAGCCATTCTTTGGTGACCCCGACCCCGACGTAATTATACCACATTCTTTTGATGTACACTACCTACAGGTGAGGCCTATGCTGTATTTAGAAGGCTACTGCCAGACGCAGAATAGCAATATTACATGAAATGACTATTAGTGAACTATACGTTCCCAGAAATTCTCCTGAGATGACAGGGTACATGGATAATGTCCCTGATCAAAGGGTGGAGCTGACGAATACTGTGACAGAGACAACCTGCTGAAGGCCTAACAGCTATATATATGTACTACGGGATTGTGCGTATGTTATGCATACACATAATAATCATAATATCAAAGGTGATCTCATATTCACTAATATAGTATAAAAGCATAAGAGGATCCATTTTGTTTCTAGTTAGATGATACAGCAGATTCATCTTGAACTTTGTACACTATCAAAGTACAATAACAACTTTGTTGGCAGTATTAATTCCACATACGCACATCCAAAAAGCTCTTAGAGTCCAGTTTAATTCCTAATATGGACACAGTCGAGGATCACAAGTAACTTTTAGTTTTCTTGACAATTGTCCTAATATTGCATAATACTGTATTCCAGATGTGTGAAATCATATGGGAGGGTTATAAGAATGGGGCGTAACTGTATGTTATAAAACTCATTGTTTTACATGAATCTGGGGTTGAAGCATTTGACTCAGGCTATGAGGATGTAGTCTCTAGACCTGTATAAGGCCGTGGTCCTTAAATAAAAGATATGTTCATTTGTTTTTCTAAATCTGACTTTATATAGTTATTTACTTTAACAGTAACTCAAACAACAAACAGCAACATGATGATTCATTTAATTAACACTAAGTATTTAACAGTACTGTGTGTATGTGGTGGTGCGTGTGTGTACTGTGTGTGTGTAGTGTCTATATGTGGTGTACGTGTGTAAATGTAGTGGGCGTGTGTACTGTATGTGTGTATATGTAGCGGTGGTGTGTATAGTGTGTGTGTGTATATATGTGGTAATGTGTGTACTGTGTGTGTGTGTGTGTACTGCATGTGTTAGTAGTGTGTGCTGTGTGGTGGTAGGCAGGGATAAAAGTGAAACAACAAATGAATCCCTAGCGCTTATCAGGCCACCAAAACTGTTTGGCCAATGGCTATATTACTGTATGTATAATTCTTATGTAATGCTGCAGTACTGTGATGCCAGGGATAAGTCACAACAAAAAAAGGCAATAAGAATACCTAGGGTGTGCCATAACAAATTTATTAAAAATGAATATTACTGTACATACACAGTATGCACACATAATAACTAGAGATTATTAAAAATATATTATATGAACAATTGACTTATTTTATCTTCAAATAATTAAGGTTACCCAATAAGGATTTATGGACAGAAATCCTTTATCGATGGTATCCAATCCTAAAAATGTGCCATATAGAATTTTTGTTTCAACAGTTGTATTCCGATAAAGGGCCTAATTCAGATCTGTTCGCTCGCTAGCGGTTTTCGCTGCACATGGATCAGGTCACTACTGCGCATGCGTATGCACCGCACTGCCGGTAACTGACTCCTGGCAGTATCGCACACATGACTTAGTACACTGCGTTACTGCCAGGAGCCGGCCAGGGAGGCTGCAGAATGGGCCAAGTTGGGGTAATTACTATATAAGATTACACAGCACATGTGTTACCCCTTTCAGTGTGCGGTGCTGTGCTATGTGCATTTACAGTGTTACATCTCCAACTGCCCCAGCCTAGCTCTCTGGAGTGTGGGCAATACCTGATAAGGGGGTCCCTGCCCATACAGGCTTTATAGCAGTCACACATACAGTATAGATATAGGTATACGCAGTGATGCAGTAACAGTTCTTGTTTCATCATTTTGACAGAAAGGGGGTGGTTAGGACTGTACACCCTAATATCTCACATAATAAGAGGTACTACCATGCTGAGACTTATAGTGCCACGTAGACAGAAAGAAAAAAGCAGGAGCACACATCAAGCACTAAGAACATTAATACTCAGAACAATTATAATAAATTCTACAATTTAACATGGAGTAATAATAAGGTTTGTTATATATATAAACGCGCACATTATATAAATGTAGGCTCGGAGTCTAATGTGCCGGTTGTTATTCTTGCCACCCCCACAAGGAGGTCTGGACTTATATGTGGAATGGAGATGGACTTAGATGTAGAATGTCCTATCCCTCGGGCACCTGACTCATGAGATGTTATATCACATTAATGCGGATCTTAGCATTTTGATGATGTCACACACGCCGCCACCACCTACAGTCACGTTTGCATACTCCTTTCCCAGGTGTTTTGGCCGCTATCACACAGGTGTTGCAGTGGCAGTAGCTATGGGATGGTGGTGTTGGAGTTGCAGCTTGTGCAGCGGTAGGCTTGAGATGGTGGTGGTGAGGGTCGCGGTGGTGAGAGTGCTGGAGCTGCGGGTGGAGGGCGTGATGTTGAGTGGCGGGTCTTCCACGCATTTCTCAATATCTGTGAGACTGAAATAAAGGAGACATCATGTTACTATTACTCTTTTTCTTTCATTTCTAATACAACATAGAGACAGATATATGCCCTGCAATAGGGGACTATAGCATGGTGGTAGCACCTGACAAATACACATATATAAAACATCCATTTTCAATGGAGATAATACTTTTCTCTCATGAGGTAAAACTATGGACTTATTAGTTTGTGCTGTGGTGTTATTATATAGATACAGTGTCTAGTTATTATTACCTCTTTCAATAGTCGCCTTCTTTTTTCTGCAGCTGCAATAATAAGGGAGAGTGGTTAGTGAGAGACCGTACCTCTATTCCTGGGAACGCTAAGTCCCAGAGACCCCCCAATGTATCAGCACACTGTCTTCCTTGTATAAAGGAGAAGCAGAATGCCCCCTCCCGCTACACAATGACAAGTATCTGTACTGAGAAGTAACTAGTGTACCACTGTCTGTACTTAGTAAAAGGAGTTTGTAGTAAAGAAATGGGACGGGTACTGCATGTACTGATTGTTATATACAGCGCTACAGCATTCCTCCATACATGATAAGGAGCAGATCCGGCGCGTGAGCCCAAAAAGGGGGCATGGCCTAGACAAAAGAGGGTGTGGCTCTACTGGAATGCTGCAGTTGCCATGCCTCCAGCCTCTCTGCCTCCCTATTACTGTCATGTATAAGACTTCCCCACGGAATACTCTTCATCACTCAAACTGTCCTATAATGAGTCAGGTCTTACTGACATCACAGCAACCTCTTAACTGTCCCGCATTCAGCAGTACAATACCAGTTTCCTGGGACTGTCGCACTGTCCTACCCGTGGCCGGCAGTGTCCTGTAGTGGGGAGGGAGTTAGGGGGAGTGCAGGAGATAAGGAGAATAGATGCTATGCGCACGTGCATGCCATCTATTAACTATTCCATGGGAAGCTTGGGGGGCAGGCCAGCATCTCGTAGAGTGCTGGGCAAGCCCCTACAGTGATGCAATTGGGAGGAATCATGAAGCTCCACCACTTTTCCCAAAGCTCCACCCCTTTTCCTTAATGCTCCGGCCCTCTTACAGAAGCTCGGCCTTAGGTGCCCGAAAGATCCTGCAGCACTGAGCTACAATGTTGGGAGGTGTCACAGGGTCGTGGTGACACTGTCCTCCTCAGCTGGGAATAGGGCATGGGTCTATGTAATGCTACATCTGCCCATGGAGAAAGCTGGAGACATATACACATATACACCTATCTGCCAACCAGAACGTCTGTTACTAGTAATACTATCTAGGTGAATAAACAGTTACACCATATGTAGAGTGTTAGTAACTTACCTCATGTAAACGATGAATACGGCAATCAGTACTGTGCATATGATGAATACACAGACTATTCCATCGCCAACTCTCATATCTGTGCAAGAAAGACAGACATTGGGTCAGTGATCACATCTCATTTACAGCCATGTTACACTTTCCATGTCATTGTATAAAACATTAATAGTACATAGAACTGCGTCCTTACAATGAGAAGCATTGTTAGTATAGGTAATAATGAGGCATGGCAGGGTCATACTCACCGTGCATCCATTTCCAGTCCAAAAACTGGTCCATCTCCTTCTCAGAATCAGATTCGTCATCTGGAGATGGCGACACGGAGGGGCGTCAGCTGCAGCTGAGCGATGTAAACCTGCAGGAACATCAAAATGGAAAGAGGGATCAGCCTTCTGTAATCCCTGATCCCACCCACCCACATCTCACAGGCTAAGGCCCACACAGTAACTGCCAATCACACTAATTCCATTGTTACCATAGCTAAACTCTGCTAGGCATATCCCCCCCTCCTACAGCTAGACACTTATGTGACATCGGGCTTTGGGCCTTATTCAGTATAAAGTATAAATGTACCCAAGTCATTAATTGGTAAAAAAAAATCAAATAATTTAAGTGCCCACTTACCTCCCCTACCACATATCGGTGCTGCTCTGCCAAGGGCAGATAATAATAGTAGTAGTATTGCAGTCTTTGTGTAGAAACACATCATGCTCTCTACTCTCCTGAAACTTCCTATCAAAGGAGGCTGCTACAGCGTATGTCCTTATATGATGCCAGAGCTCTATTATGATGTGACAGTCAGGGCCGGATTAACAATGGGGCGATGGAGCTGCAAATAGGCCCACAGGAGGAGACTGACAGCATAGACAGGAAAAAAACTTTTTCCTGTCACAGACTGTCAGCGGCTGTCCTCTCTCCCATGCCCTGGCTCCAGAACTCTCACCATTATGATTCACAGAACGGTGCAGGCATTGTGGTTGCCGCCCCTACTCTCCATTTTCTCCTTCTCCGGGGTCCTGACTGAGCCTGTCACTCACAAGCTCCGCCCCCAGACTACACGAGGAGCTCCTGCTGCTGCTGCTTGAAGCCTCGTAATTGTAAGTTATATGATGACTTCTTGATGAGCAGCATCGATTGGATTGTGTGCTGTGTGTGTAGTGTTTGTGTGTATGTATATGTGCTGGTGTGTACGGTATGTGTTTATAGTATTTGTGTACTGTATTTGTGTGTGGTGTGTACTGTGTGTATATATGTGGTAATGTGTGTAATGTTCACTGTGTGTGGACTGTGTGTGTATAGGTGGTGGTGTGTGCGTGTACTGCATGTGTTTGTAGTGTGTACTGTCGAATACTGTGACAGAGACAACCTGCTGAAGGCCTAACAGCTATATATATGTACTACGGGATAGTGCGTATGTTATGCATACACATAATAAACATAATATCAAAGGTGATCTCATATTCACTAGTATAGTATAAAAGCATAAGAGGATCCATTTTGTTTCTAGCTAGATGATACAGCAGATTCATCTTGAACTTTGTACACACTAACAAAGTACAATAACAACTTTGTTGGCAGTATTAATTCCACATACGCACATCCGAAAAGCTCTTAGAGTCCAGTTTAATTCCTAATATGGACACAGTCGAGGATCACGAGTATCTTTTAGTTTTCTTGACAATTGTCCTAATATTGCATAATACTGTATTCCAGATGTGTGAAATCATATGGGAGGGTTATAAGAATGGGGCGTAACTGTATGTTATAAAACTCATTGTTTTACATGAATCTGGGGTTGAAGCATTTGACTCAGGCTATGAGGATGTAGTCTCTAGACCTGTATAAGGCCGTGGTCCTTAAATAAAAGATATGTTTATTTGTTTTTCTAAATCTGACTTTATATAGTTATTTACTTTAACAGTAACTCAAACAACAAACAGCAACATGATGATTAATTTAATTAACACTATGTATTTAACAATTTGGGAACTCGTCCGGGATCTATAGATCTCGATCTCTTCATCAAATTCTCAAAGGGGTGTGCCAGCCAGCCAGCAGCTGAGGATGGAAGGAATATCCCAAGTCATTACAGCACTGGTAAGTATAGAATACCATGGTATGTGCTATATTCCAGTACATGCTGTTTCTGTACCTGCCAGCTGTCTGTGTGATTGTATTTTTTTTATAATATGAGAATTAAGAGTGGAGAGATTGACTAAGCTAGGAAAATAACTCAGGGACCTGTTTGTTGTTGCTTGTTTGTAAAATGAATCCCAAAGTTGTGTTCAAGTCGGTTGAAGGACCAAGTAGCGAGGAATAGTAACTCGGGAATAATGATTGATAGATGCTGTTGCATGAAAAAAAGAATAAATAAGAATACTTAAATTAATTAATTAATGTAAAGTTTGTATTTGGGCAGAGAAATAGTGACCTGGGTTTTTTCAGTCTATGAGTAATTGTGTGAATAAGTGCTGTGGACCATCTTCACGAGGTTTGAATGAGTTCCAATCTGAGCTCACAGTTAGCGCTGTGAGTGTCAGATAAGATAAGAGCCAAAGTAATGTGAAAACACATAAATCACATCCCTAGTGAATAGCGACATATGTGTGCCAGAGTGTGAATTAAATAAATAGGGTGATTACCCGAGGTTATGTGATTATAAATATTTGATTGAAATTTTATACTGTAATACTGTGCAGCTGCTAATTGTTTTAACCATATATGGATTCTGGTAAATAACAGAATCTACAGACTAAAGCCCCAAATATATTCTGAGTCTGTTTGCTAACCTTGTTTATTAACATTTATTTATTGTGCACAAAAGAACGGAGCAACTCTAAAGAGGTGTTGTTTTAACCATAACCTAAGCCTGTTTGCTAACATTGTAGAGCACTAAGTTGACAAGCAACTTTTAACATGGCATGCATGTTGCTTTGTGATTGTAGTTTGTGATAAGAGGGACTACTGCAGTTTCCCAGTTGACAGACGTGTCGCGTGTGTGAAAGATTGCAGGGATTGCAAATTTTTCAGCGTATGGGAAGGGCAGGGAGGATTAACCCTAAGTGTGCATATCATGTATGGAAGAAATATTCCATAGAAGCACCAATTTTGTATAGTACTGTGACAAAGGGGTACTGTCTATGTTTTGCATTTTAATCATGCTGTATAATATTGGCCTGATCAACCAATACTAAGCGTATTTTGAAATCGGCAAAACTGTTGAAATCTGCAAGATATTGACGTTTGCAAACTGTTTTTATTATTATTTAAAGTATGGGCGCCCAACTTATGAAACTCAGAATTTTAAACTAAGCACAGATTCAGTACAGCATGATAAGAAAATGAAATACTGTACATCAGGATTGAAATAAAAACTATGGTACCAAAAGAACACTCCCCTTGCGCTGGCGAAACTGTATTTACATTTTTGTGTTTTATGGTGTCTTGTGTGTGGGACATAAAAGTTCAGTGTTTGTTCAGTTAAGTATATTCTCAGATCTGTGTCTAACAGAAACTTTCTGTCTGTGACTGGCATGATTACAAGTCTAATGAAAAGTGTTCATCTGATGTTACTATCTAACTATGAAGTGAAGTTTCCATATGGTATTGGTTAATACGTAAAGTCTTTAATTCAATATATTGTGAAAAGGTCTGCCAGCATATTAATGGCTGGATGCCGTGTGTTGTATTGCATTATAAAGGAAAATAAAAAGTTTTTTTCTGTAAAATAAGCCTTCAGTTTCCAATGCTGTGTAACACGGAGAGGTAGGGAGCTGTGACAGCACCCCCTTTCCAGCAGCAGCATAGTAGTATCCAGAAGCAGCATCGTAGTGATAGTAATTTTAAATGTTTGTTATACAAATGAGCTACTCTATTTTTTTTTTTTATATAAGAACTAATATCTTAAACAGATAGTCTGTAGAGGAAGCTGCCAATAGAAAAAAAAATGTCAGCGCTAACAGCGTTAAAGCTAAGAAATCTGCATCTGGCAGATAGTCAAGAAGACAACGCCCTATCCCTGCACACAGATTTCTCCCTCTCATATAAAGGGCTATACAGGGGTAGAGTTTTCAAAGCAGCAGTTAGAATCATAGAAAATAAAATAAAGGTATAATTCTGTAAAGTATATGCTGTAAATCACAGATTGCTACAAACAATTGATCATTACGCTTCCAGTATTAACACACTTTTAGGCAATTCTTCAAATTTATTTGGAAGAAACCTAATTTGTAAGTTACAGTGTAAGATATACTGCATGACGGATGAGATATTTTTAAAGATTCCAGAAAGTATAGAATAGGGAAAGATTCAGTTGGATACATAGCATACATATATATCACTTGCCCTGTGTTTCTATGAATGGAGGTAAAGGATATGCTTGCTAAAATCCATAACAAAGTATAGGCATTGATATTATAGATATAGATTGCAGAGGTTCTTAGTGGACTGCATAATATGCAGTGATGAACCAGGTACCATAAACAAAAAGTGTAAGGGTATGATTGTATAGAAAAGCTATACAGATAATGTGAGAGATTTTTGGATTTGTTAAGTTTGTCTGAATGGGTGAGTTTTCAGGGAATGCGTGTATGTGGGAAGGCATTCCATAGAATGGATGCAATCCAAGGAAAGTTGTAGTTGTGCATGGAAGCAAGTAATGAGTATGGATGTGAGACGTAGATCTGGTGTAAAGTGAATTGAGTGGACTGGCCAGTCTGAATGATATTTTGAGATAAGCAAGGAAATGTATAGTATGTTGGTGTAGTATGATTACTAACCTTGTGTGTAAGTAATGGTAGAATACAAAATACCCAATGAGAAAATTGTAAGGTTGATGGAATAGATTACACTGTATGGGATTAGATTATGCAAAAGATTTATAGACAATCTTTCTTTGTACTTGCAAAATTAACCTACATTCTTTTTACCTACAGATGGTGTAACCAGTATGTGGATGATATACCTTTGTGCTATAAATTATTTGAAGTGTTGGTGTCAGATACTAAACAGTTGTGTTTTCTTGCAGAACAGGACACAAGGTGTCGCAAGACAAAATTCGACGGTGTGCTGACATAGTTAACTACCTAGGTCATTATTTGGCAGTAGGCCAAAGACAGTTAAAACCCTCAGAGGGTGGAGCCTTGATATATATTTATTAAGAGATACATATGTATGACCAGATGATAAATCTCTGAATACAGTAATTTTTGGGGGGTAAATGATATGTTCATGCATTCAAGTTCATATCCAAAGAAATTATAGAAGGTAATACAATATTACACTTTATCATGAATAAGACATTATGGATACACAGTTAGAGCCAAACCATCATTTTATGTATAATCAAGAAAAAAAATATATATATACATTTAGAACTGTGGTTAAGCAGTAGATTTTGTACGATGTGTACATCTTACCTCTGACAGTATACAACTTTGATACAGCTGCATACTTGTCTTCCTCACCCCCAAAAATGCAAATTACATTGCATTTAAAAAAAAAACTGACAGTAACAGGAGGAAAACTTTCTCTAGCATCCATAGGGGATAATGGGATGGTGAATTACAGTGCGTTAACTTAAATTAGTATGTAAATTAATATTAGTAATAGTAAAGTGTTGCTGCCAACTTTTACTATGGGAAATGTCATGAGTTATGCAAATCTAAGGGTAACTAGCATGAAATAGATTCACAAGCTTTCTATGGTAGGATGAAGTTTAATGGAGAAGTGTACATTGTGTTCTGGCATATGACCAAAATAACAAATTATGTGATAATGAGAGGGATCGTGATGGTGATAAAGAAAGCTATAGCATGTTTACTGCAGATGGTTGGGTTGATTAAAAAAACATTGTTTTAATACAACATAGTTTAATGCTAAAAAAAAGGAACTATAGTATGTGTAACAGGTGTTAAGGGGTTATTTGAGAAATGAATAATAAGGCCAGAGGTGTGATCTATTGTTTCAAAGACAGTAAAGTTTCTTTACTGATAGAAAGAGTTTATAGGAGTTTGGAAAATATGTTTCAATTAATATGTGTAATGTTGAGAAAAAAAAAAAAAGTCATAATTTGACAGGGAAGGTTTAAAGAATTAAGCATTATTAATCTACTAAAGAGACAGGAAAGGCAGAATTTGAATCATGGCATGGTTCTATCGTTGGTTCAATAGAGGTAGAATTACACCTAAGCCTCTGCTTAGCCTCTCTTCTATATAAATCTTTTTGTTGTTCTTTTTGGAATCCAGCAAAGATATATTATCCAGAGCAAAGATATATTATCCAGAGACTGATTCAAAACTACAAAATTATTTGACAATTCAAATGTGTCACGCAAATATTTAAACAGTTACAAGAATATCAAACGCTGCAAGAACCTTGGAAAGATATTTAAGCAACACGAAAACACACAGTCCAGCACAGGACAAATCACTGAGAGTTATGGTGAGAAGTTGCTTATGTTTTGGTTCCATTACAGATCGCATAGAATGGTCCTTGGCAAGTACCGCTGACTGCTGATACAGCCGTTGCAAAGGCTGCAGAAGAAGGACATCTAGATCCATGAGCTTGCAATGAAATGAGAAGGTCAGAGACCAGAGCTTAAAGGAATCTAAGACTAAAATAAATAAATAAAACAATTGTATGGAGATACAGAGACTGTTACTACTGTTACTACCACAGAGTTGTATTTGAATGAACCCTTCAATCAAGATGGAGATGATTATGATCATTGATAATAGACTATGTGCTTATAAGCTAATATCCTACAGAACTTTTAACATTTCTGAAAGTATATGGGAGCAATGTTATCTATAACAGCATTAGAACTTGTTTTCTTTTTTATTTGAAGAGAGAGCGAGCAGACGTGTGGTCTAGGTATAAGTACTCATCCATTATTGTGGATGGGAATTATTTCAATAAGACCATTCCTTCCTCTTTTCTAAGCAGGAAATCCAGAGGGATTTATAACTGGTGTAACGAACAACCTTTGAAAAACGTGGTTGTGAGTATTATACTCCACTTGAAGACAGATGTATAGATTAATGCATGGATAATTTATTAATTTATATTATTCCAAGGAGTATCCAGTCCAGCAATACCATTAATTGTTGGAAAGATTTTGGGTACTGCTGCTATATAAATTGTATTGCTAATTATTATTATAATTGTTAGATATGTATACAAAGACATCAGCATTGTATAGTAACAGACCAAAGTTCTTTATGTAAGTTACATTTGATGCGATTACCAAAACTTTATAGCGTTGTGATAATAGTGAAACAGTCACATGTGTATAGATACAACAGTATCTCAAGAAAGAACCACTGGTGATAATATCAGCTACACATATCGGGTGTAATTCAGTTAGTGGAAATAAAATAGGTCAATAATACAGGAAAAATGAACTTATGTAGATAGAAAAGGTTGATTTAAGTAAATGTAAAAAGATTGTTACAATACACAAACCTAATGTTTCTAGATGTACTAGATATAATGAGCTAGGTATATAAAAAGTAATGGTCACATAGGATGTTCATTAAAGTTTATGATTTAGTAAATGTATTTTACCAGGAGTAGATTCAAAGGTTAAAAGAGATATCATACATAACGGAGAATGTTAGTTGTCACTATGTCCTTAGGATATGATATACAATTGGTTACCTATTAATTCTGAAGATGTTTGTTATTTAAGAAGATTAATTTAGCAATTTTATACAAAAACACATAATAACTTAAGAAAAGTTTTCTTGCAGGATGAACTATTCCTAAAAAGAGTAATTGACTCAGTAATCAGGAAACATGTTCCTGCCACCAGAGCATCAATAACACCTCGAATTGGTAAAGGTGGAGAATAAGTTCTCCTATGGCTAATGAAGTCGTATGATTAATCAACTGGGAGTTGACGTTTTATTTCATTTAAAAGTTATTGATAACATGATTGAACTTTATGATAGGATATGCCAGGACAGTGGATATTTATGATGATTCCAGGACATTGGACATGAACTATTATACTACCACATTGTTCTACATTCTCTAATACCACAAATTGGAGGATATTGTTGATTTCCGGAAATAGCACTTTGAGTTCACGGCTGTGCTTATTGTACCAAAGACATTACAGATCCTGATACATGTATTGCCAAGTATATAAAGGAGGCCCATGATATAAAAGAAGAACTTTAACCAAGGCATTATGATATGGACTGGAAAAGATAAATGTTTAAATCCTAGTATTCAATTTTCAGGATTAGGAAAATGTTTTTTAAGTATACTGTATGTGATGATGTATTCTGTGATGAGGTTTATTCTTGTGATCATTATAGCCATTCTTTGGTGACCCCGACCCCGACGTAATTATACCACATTCTTTTTATGTACACTACCTACAGGTGAGGCCTATGCTGTATTTAGAAGGCTACTGCCAGACGCAGAATAGCAATATTACATGAAATGATTATTAGTGAACTATACGTTCCCAGAAATTCTTCTGAGATGACAGGGAACATGGATAATGTCCCTGATCAAAGGGTGGAGCTGACGAATACTGTGACAGAGACAACCTGCTGAAGGCCTAACAGCTATATATATGTACTACTGCTACTGCTCTGGACACTGCCAAACAAACATATTTTCAATCTCTCATCTCTGCTCAAGCCTCTAACCCCAAGCGACTTTTTAATACATTTAAATCACTTCTTGTCCCTCCCTCACCTAACCCACCAACCACTGTCAGTGCGCAAGATCTTGCTTCCTATTTCAAGGACAAGATTGACAAGATCCGAAATGAAATGGTATGCTCTTCCACAGCAAGTGACCTGCTCAATTCCCTGCCTGAACCCTCTAACACCTTCTCTTCCTTTGATCCTACAAATGAAGATGAAGTATCTGCACTCTTTTCATCTGCCTACTCTAATACCTCTCCCCTTGACTCTATACCCTCACAAATTAGTAAAGCTCTGTCTACTGTGCTCATCCCAACCTTAACAAAAATCTGTAATCTCTCCCTGTCTACTGGTATCTTTCCTTCTCTATACAAGCATGCAGTGATTACTCCCATTCTGAAAAAACACAACTCTGACCCGAACGCTCTCTCTAACTACCGTCCCATCTCTCAGCTCCCATGCCCCTCCAAGCTACTGGAGAGACTTGCCTACACTCGCCTCACACACTTTCTTAACTCACGCAGCCTACTGGACCCACTTCAGTCAGGATTTCGTGCCCAACACTCCACAGAGACAGCACTGACTAAGGTAGTGAATGATTTGGTCACTGCTAAATCTAAAGGACATTTCTCTCTACTTATTCTCCTTGATCTCTCTGCTGCTTTTGACACTGTTGACCACTCTCTTCTCATACAAACACTACAATCCCTAGGTATTCAGGACACAGCCCTTTCTTGGTTCTCATCCTACCTATCTAATCGCTCCTTCAGTGTTCGTTTCTCTGATTCCACCTCTCCTTCGCTACCTCTCTCAGTTGGAGTACCGCAAGGCTCAGTCCTAGGTCCTCTGCTTTTCTCTATCTATACCACATCTCTTGGCAAACTAATCAACTCTTTCGGATTTCAGTACCATCTGTATGCGGATGATACTCAAATCTACCTATCCTCCCCTGATTTGTCACCATCTGTATTGGGCCGTGTCACTGCATGCCTTTCTGCCATTTCATCTTGGATGACATCTCGCCACCTCAAACTTAATATTTCCAAAACAGAATTAATCATGGCCCTCATTCCGAGTTGTTCGCTCGGTATTTTTCATCGCATCGCAGTGAAAATCCGCTTAGTACGCATGCGCAATGTTCGCACTGCGACTGCGCCAAGTAACTTTACTATGAAGAAAGTATTTTTACTCACGGCTTTTTCTTCGCTCCGGCGATCGTAATGTGATTGACAGGAAATGGGTGTTACTGGGCGGAAACACGGCGTTTCAGGGGCGTGTGGCTGAAAACGCTACCGTTTCCGGAAAAAACGCAGGAGTGGCCGGAGAAGCGGTGGGAGTGCCTGGGCGAACGCTGGGTGTGTTTGTGACGTCAACCAGGAACGACAAGCACTGAAATGATCGCACAGGCAGAGTAAGTCTGGAGCTACTCTGAAACTGCTAAGTAGTTAGTAATCGCAATATTGCGAATACATCGGTCGCAATTTTAAGAAGCTAAGATTCACTCCCAGTAGGCGTAGGCTTAGCGTGTGTAACTCTGCTAAATTCGCCTTGCGACCGATCAACTCGGAATGAGGGCCTATATTTCCACCGGCCAATAGTAGTTTCCAACCTGATATCTCTATCACTGTTGAGAACTCTGCAATCACCCCTACCCCACAAGCTCGCTGCCTAGGTGTCATTCTTGACTCTGAACTGTCCTTTGTTACCCACATTCAATCTGTCTCAAGATCATATTACATACATCTAAGAAACATATCCAAAATACGCCCTTATCTTGCACAAGACACAGCAAAAACTCTAATCCATGCTCTCATTATCTCCCGCATTGATTATTGTAATAGTCTCCTGACCGGTCTTCCCAAACATAGGCTCTCACCACTACAATCCATTTTGAATGCAGCTGCGAGACTAATCTTCCTTGCCAGACGTTCATCGTCTGCAGATCCGCTCTGTCAGTCCCTCCATTGGTTACCGGTATTCTACCATATTAAATATAAAATACTTTTACTCACATACAAGGCTATTAACCAAACTGCACCAACATACATCTCTTCACTCATCTCAAAATATCTCCCTACCCAACCTCTCCGCTCTGCACAAGATCTACGTCTCTCATCCACACGCATTACTTGTTCACACTCAAAATTACAGGACTTTATCCGGGCTTCACCCACTCTGTGGAATGCCCTCCCACGCACAGTAAGACTCGCCTCTAGTCTCCAAACCTTTAAATGTTCCCTGAAAACTCACCTCTTCAGACAAGCCTATCAAATTCCAGACCCACCGACATAACCTTCAGTGCTTCCCTATCTAATTACATCCTCTGTAGAATATTCATAACATCACATATCTTGTCTTTCTTTAGTCTCACACCCTCCTGACACTTGGATAACTTTGTGGGGTATCATCATACAACCCATTAAGAACCTAGCAATCTGGTGGACCATTATGCAATAGGTAGCATCTATCCTTGTGTATCTATGCCTATTTCCCTATAGATTGTAAGCTTGCGAGCAGGGCCTTCCTACCTCTGTCTGTCTGTTTTTACCCAGTTTTGTTCTATTACTGTTGTTCTAATTGTAAAGCGCAACGGAATATGCTGCGCTATATAAGAAACTGTTAATAAATAAATAATAAATAAATAATAATACTACGGGATAGTGCGTATGTTATGCATACACATAATAAACATAATATCAAAGGTGATCTCATATTCACTAGTATAGTATAAAAGCATAAGAGGATCCATTTTGTTTCTAGCTAGATGATACAGCAGATTCATCTTGAACTTTGTACACACTAACAAAGTACAATAACAACTTTGTTGGCAGTATTAATTCCACATACGCACATCCGAAAAGCTCTTAGAGTCCAGTTTAATTCCTAATATGGACACAGTCGAGGATCATGAGGATCTTTTAGTTTTCTTGACAATTGTCCTAATATTGCATAATACTGTATTCCAGATGTGTGAAATCATATGGGAGGGTTATAAGAATGGGGCGTAACTGTATGTTATAAAACTCATTGTTTTACATGAATCTGGGGTTGAAGCATTTGACTCAGGCTATGAGGATGTAGTCTCTAGACCTGTATAAGGCCGTGGTCCTTAAATAAAAGATATGTTCATTTGTTTTTCTAAATCTGACTTTATATAGTTATTTACTTTAACAGTAACTCAAACAACAAACAGCAACATGATGATTCATTTAATTAACACTAAGTATTTAACAGTACTGTGTGTATGTGGTGGTGCGTGTGTGTACTGTGTGTGTGTAGTGTCTATATGTGGTGTACGTGTGTAAATGTAGTGTGTGTGTGTACTGTATGTGTGTATATGTAGCGGTGGTGTGTATAGTGTGTGTGTGTATATATGTGGTAATGTGTGTACTGTGTGTGTGTGTCCTGCATGTGTTTGTAGTGTGTACTGTGTGTGTGTATGTGGTGGTAGGCAGGGATAAAAGTGAAACAACAAATGAATCCCTAGCGCTTATCAGGCCACCAAAACTGTTTGGCCAATGGCTATATTACTGTATGTATAATTCTTATGTAATGCGCAGTACTGTGATGCCAGGGATAAGTCACAACAAAAAAAGACAATAAGAATACCTAGGGTGTGCCATAACAAATTTATTAAAAATGAATATTACTGTACATACACAGTATGCACACATAATAACTAGAGATTATTAAAAATATATTATATGAACAATTGACTTATTTTATCTTCAAGTAATTAAGGTTACCCAATAAGGATTTATGGACAGAAATCCTTAATCGATGGTATCCAATCCTAAAAATGTGCCATATAGAATTTTTGTTTCAACAGTTGTATTCCGATAAAGGGCCTAATTCAGATCTGTTCGCTCGCTAGCGGTTTTCGCTGCGCAGCGATCAGGTCACTACTGCGCATGCGTATGCACCGCCGGTAACTGACTCCTGGCAGTATCGCACACATGACTTAGTACACTGCGTTACTGCCAGGAGCCGGCCAGGGAGGCTGCAGAATGGGCCGAGTTGGGGTAATTACTATATAAGATTACACAGCACATGTGTTACCCCTTTCAGTGTGCGGTGCTGTGCTATGTGCATTTACAGTGTTACATCTCCAACTGCCCCAGCCTAGCTCTCTGGAGTGTGGGCAATACCTGATAAGGGGGTCCCTGCCCATACAGGCTTTATAGCAGTCACACATACAGTATAGATATAGGTATACGCAGTGATGCAGTAACAGTTCTTATTTCATCATTTTGACAGAAAGGGGGTGGTTAGGACTGTACACCCTAATATTTCACATAATAAGAGGTACTACCATGCTGAGACTTATAGTGCCACGTAGACAGAAAGAAAAAAGCAGGAGCACACATCAAGCACTAAGAACATTAATACTCAGAACAATTATAATAAATTCTACAATTTAACATGGAGTAATAATAAGGTTTGTTATATATATATATAAACGCGCACATTATATAAATGTAGGCGCGGAGTCTAATGTGCCGGTTGTTATTCTTGCCACCCCCACAAGGAGGTCTGGACTTATATGTGGAATGGAGATGGACTTAGATGTAGAATGTCCTATCCCTCGGGCACCTGACTCATGAGATGTTATATCACATTAATGCGGATCTTAGCATTTTGATGATGTCACACACGCCGCCACCACCTACAGTCACGTTTGCATACTCCTTTCCCAGGTCTTTTGGCCGCTATCACACAGGTGTTGCAGTGGCAGTAGCTATGGGATGGTGGTGTTGGAGTTGCAGCTTGTGCAGCGGTAGGCTTGAGATGGTGGTGGTGAGGGTCGCGGTGGTGAGAGTGCTGGAGCTGCGGGTGGAGGGCGTGATGTTGAGTGGCGGGTCTTCCACGCATTTCTCAATATCTGTGAGAATGAAATAAAGGAGACATCATGTTACTATTACTCTTTTTCTTTCATTTCTAATACAACATAGAGACAGATATATGCCCTGCAATAGGGGACTATAGCATGGTGGTAGCACCTGACAAATACACATATATAAAACATCCATTTTCAATGGAGATAATACTTTTCTCTCATGAGGTAAAACTATGGACTTATTAGTTTGTGCTGTGGTGTTATTATATAGATACAGTGTCTAGTTCTTATTACCTCTTTCAATAGTCGCCTTCTTTTTTCTGCAGCTGCAATAATAAGGGAGAGTGGTTAGTGAGAGACCGTACCTCTATTCCTGGGAACGCTAAGTCCCAGAGACCCCCCAATGTATCAGCACACTGTCTTCCTTGTATAAAGGAGAAGCAGAATGCCCCCTCCTGCTACACAATGACAAGTATCTGTACTGAGAAGTAACTAGTGTACCACTGTCTGTACTTAGTAAAAGGAGTTTGTAGTAAAGAAATGGGACGGGTACTGCATGTACTGATTGTTATATACAGCGCTACAGCATTCCTCCATACATGATAAGGAGCAGATCCGGCGCGTGAGCCCAAAAAGGGGGCATGGCCTAGACAAAAGAGGGTGTGGCTCTACTGGAATGCTGCAGTTGCCATGCCTCCAGCCTCTCTGCCTCCATATTACTGTCATGTATAAGACTTCCCCACGGAATACTCTTCATTACTCAAACTGTCCTATAATGAGTCAGGTCTTACTGACATCACAGCAACCTCCCAACTGTCCCGCATTCAGCAGTACAGTACCAGTTTCGTGGGACTGTCGCACTGTCCTACCCGTGGCCGGCAGTGTCCTGTAGTGGGGAGGGAGTTAGGGGGAGTGCAGGAGATAAGGAGAATAGATGCTATGCGCACGTGCATGCCATCTATTCACTATTCCATGGGAAGCTTGGGGGGCAGGCCAGCATCTTGTAGAGTGCTGGGCAAGCCCCTACAGTGATGCAATTGGGAGGAATCATGAAGCTCCACCACTTTTCCCAAAGCTCCACCCCTTTTCCGTAATGCTCCGGCCCTCTTACAGAAGCTCGGCCTTAGGTGCCCGAAAGATCCTGCAGCACTGAGCTACAATGTTGGGAGGTGTCACAGGGTCGTGGTGACACTGTCCTCCTCAGCTGGGAATAGGGCATGGGTCTATGTAATGCTACATCTGCCCATGGAGAAAGCTGGAGACATATACACATATACACCTATCTGCCAACCAGAACGTCTGTTACTAGTAATACTATCTAGGTGAATAAACAGTTACACCATATGTAGAGTGTTAGTAACTTACCTCATGTAAACGATGAATACGGCAATCAGTACTGTGCATATGATGAATACACAGACTATTCCATCGCCAACTCTCATATCTGTGCAAGAAGACAGACATTGGGTCAGTGATCACATCTCATTTACAGCCATGTTACACTTTCCATGTCATTGTATAAAACATTATTAGTACATAGAACTGCGTCCTTACCATGAGAAGCATTGTTAGTATAGGTAATAATGAGGCATGGCAGGGTCATACTCACCGTGCATCCATTTCCAGTCCAAAAACTGGTCCATCTCCTTCTCAGAATCAGATTCGTCATCTGGAGATGGCGACACGGAGGGGCGTCAGCTGCAGCTGAGCGATGTAAACCTGCAGGAACATCAAAATGGAAAGAGGGATCAGCCTTCTGTAATCCCTGATCCCACCCACCCACATCTCATAGGCTAAGGCCCACACAGTAACTGCCAATCACACTAATTCCATTGTTACCATAGCTAAACTGTGCTAGGCATATCCCCCCCTCCTACAGCTAGACACTTATGTGACATCGGGCTTTGGGCCTTATTTAGTATAAAGTATAAATGTACCCAAGTCATTAATTGGTAAAAAAAAAAATCAAATAATTTAAGTGCCCACTTACCTCCCCTACCACATATCGGTGCTGCTCTGCCAAGGGCAGATAATAATAGTAGTAGTATTGCAGTCTTTGTGTAGAAACACATCATGCTCTCTACTCTCCTGAAACTTCCTATCAAAGGAGGCTGCTACAGCGTATGTCCTTATATGATGCCAGAGCTCTATTATGATGTGACAGTCAGGGCCGGATTAACAATGGGGCGGATGGAGCTGCAAATAGGCCCACAGGAGGAGACTGACAGCATAGACAGGAAAAAAACTTTTTCCTGTCACAGACTGTCAGCGGCTGTCCTCTCTCCCATGCCCTGGCTCCAGAACTCTCACCATTATGATTCACAGAACGGTGCAGGCATTGTGGTTGCCGCCCCTACTCTCCATTTTCTCCTTCTCCGGGGTCCTGACTGAGCCTGTCACTCACAAGCTCCGCCCCCAGACTACACGAGGAGCTCCTGCTGCTGCTGCTGCTTGAAGCCTCGTAATTGTAAGTTATATGATGACTTCTTGATGAGCAGCATCGATTGGATTGTGTGCTGTGTGTGTAGTGTTTGTGTGTATGTATATGTGCTGGTGTGTACGGTATGTGTTTATAGTATTTGTGTACTGTATTTGTGTGTGGTGTGTACTGTGTGTATATATGTGGTAATGTGTGTAGTGTTCACTGTGTGTGGACTGTGTGTGTATAGGTGGTGGTGTGTGTGTGTACTGCATGTATTTGTAGTGTGTACTGTCGAATACTGTGACAGAGACAACCTGCTGAAGGCCTAACAGCTATATATATGTACTACGGGATAGTGCGTATGTTATGCATACACATAATAAACATAATATCAAAGGTGATCTCATATTCACTAGTATAGTATAAAAGCATAAGAGGATCCATTTTGTTTCTAGCTAGATGATACAGCAGATTCATCTTGAACTTTGTACACACTAACAAAGTACAATAACAACTTTTTGGCAGTATTAATTCCACATACGCACATGCGAAAAGCTCTTAGAGTCCAGTTTAATTCCTAATATGGACACAGTCGAGGATCACGAGTATCTTTTAGTTTTCTTGACAATTGTCCTAATATTGCATAATACTGTATTCCAGATGTGTGAAATCATATGGGAGGGTTATAAGAATGGGGCGTAACTGTATGTTATAAAACTCATTGTTTTACATGAATCTGGGGTTGAAGCATTTGACTCAGGCTATGAGGATGTAGTCTCTAGACCTGTATAAGGCCGTGGTACTTAAATAAAAGATATGTTCATTTGTTTTTCTAAATCTGACTTTATATAGTTATTTACTTTAACAGTAACTCAAACAACAAACAGCAACATGATGATTCATTTAATTAACACTAAGTATTTAACAATTTGGGAACTCGTCCGGGATCTATAGATCTCGATCTCTTCATCAAATTCTCAAAGGGGTGTGCCAGCCAGCCAGCAGCTGAGGATGGAAGGAATATCCCAAGTCATTACAGCACTGGTAAGTATAGAATACCATGGTATGTGCTATATTCCAGTATATGCTGTTTCTGTACCTGCCAGCTGTCTGTGTGATTGTATTTTTTTTATAATATGAGAATTACGAGTGGAGAGATTGACTAAGCTAGGAAAATAACTCAGGGACCTGTTTGTTGTTGCTTGTTTGTAAATTGAATCCCAAAGTTGTGTTCAAGTCGGTTGAAGGACCAAGTAGCGAGGAATAGTAACTCGGGAATAATGATTGACAGATGATGTTGCATGAAAAAAAGAATAAATAAGAATACTTAAATTAATTAATTAATGTAAAGTTTGTATTTGGGCAGAGAAATAGTGACCTGGGTTTTTTCAGTCTATGAGTAATTGTGTGAATAAGTGCTGTGGACCATCTTCACGAGGTTTGAATGAGTTCCAATCTGAGCTCACAGTTAACGCTGTGAGTGTCAGATAAGATAAGAGCCAAAGTAATGTGAAAACACATAAATCACATCCCTAGTGAATAGCGACATATGTGTGCCAGAGTGTGAATTAAATAAATAGGGTGATTACCCGAGGTTATAGGTGATTATAAATAATTTGATTGAAATTTTATACTGTAATACTGTGCAGCTGCTGATTGTTTTAACCATATATGGATTCTGGTAAATAACAGAATCTACAGACTAAAGCCCCAAATATATTCTGAGTCTGTTTGCTAACCTTGTTTATTAACATTTATTTATTGTGCACAAAAGAACGGAGCAACTCTAAAGAGGTGTTGTTTTAACCATAACCTAAGCCTGTTTGCTAACATTGTAGAGCACTAAGTTGACAAGCAACTTTTAACATGGCATGCATGTTGCTTTGTGATTGTAGTTTGTGATAAGAGGGACTACTGCAGTTTCCCAGTTGACAGACGTGTCGCGTGTGTGAAAGATTGCAGGGATTGCAAATTTTTCAGCGTATGGGAAGGGCAGGGAGGATTAACCCTAAGTGTGCATATCATGTATTGAAGAAATATTCCATAGAAGCACCAATTTTGTATAGTACTGTGACAAAGGGGTACTGTCTATGTTTTGCATTTCAATCATGCTGTATAATATTGGCCTGATCAACCAATACTAAGCGTATTTTGAAATCGGCAAAACTGTTGAAATCTGCAAGATATTGACGTTTGCAAACTGTTTTTATTATTATTTAAAGTATGGGCGCCCAACTTATGAAACTCAGAATTTTAAACTAAGCACAGATTCAGTACAGCATGATAAGAAAATGAAATACTGTACATCAGGATTGAAATAAAAACTATGGTACCAAAAGAACACTCCCCTTGCGCTGGCAAAACTGTATTTACATTTTTGTGTTTTATGGTGTCTTGTGTGTGGGACATAAAAGTTCAGTGTTTGTTCAGTTAAGTATATTCTCAGATCTGTGTCTAACAGAAACTTTCTGTCTGTGACTGGCATGATTACAAGTCTAATGAAAAGTGTTCATCTGATGTTACTATCTAACTATGAAGTGAAGTTTCCATATGGTATTGGTTAATACGTAGTCTTTAATTCAATATATTGTGAAAAGGTCTGCCAGCATATTAATGGCTGGATGCCGTGTGTTGTATTGCATTATAAAGGAAAATAAAAAGTTTTTTTCTGTAAAATAAGCCTTCAGTTTCCAATGCTGTGTAACACGGAGAGGTAGGGAGCTGTGACAGCACCCCCTTTCCAGCAGCAGCATAGTAGTATCCAGAAGCAGCATCGTAGTGATTGTAATTTTAAATGTTTGTTATACAAATGAGCTACTCTATTTTTTTTTTTAATATAAGAACTAATATCTTAAACAGATAGTCTGTAGAGGAAGCTGCCAATAGAAAAAAAAATGTCAGCGCTAACAGCGTTAAAGCTAACAAATCTGCATCTGGCAGATAGTCAAGAAGACAACGCCCTATCCCTGCACACAGATTTCTCCCTCTCATATAAAGGGCTATACAGGGGTAGAGTTTTCAAAGCAGCAGTTAGAATCATAGAAAATAAAATAAAGGTATAATTCTGTAAAGTATATGCTGTAAATCACAGATTGCTACAAACAATTGATCATTACGCTTCCAGTATTAACACACTTTTAGGCAATTCTTCAAATTTATTTGGAAGAAACCTAATTTGTAAGTTACAGTGTAAGATATACTGCATGACGGATGAGATATTTTTAAAGATTCCAGAAAGTATAGAATAGGGAAAGATTCAGTTGGATACATAGCATACATATATATCACTTGCCCTGTGTTTCTATGAATGGAGGTAAAGGATATGCTTGCTAAAATCCATAACAAAGTATAGGCATTGATATTATAGATATAGATTGCAGAGGTTCTTAGTGGACTGCATAATATGCAGTGATGAACCAGGTACCATAAACAAAAAGTGTAAGGGTATGATTGTATAGAAAAGCTATACAGATAATGTGAGAGATTTTTGGATTTGTTAAGTTTGTCTGAATGGGTGAGTTTTCAGGGAATGCGTGTATGTGGGAAGGCATTCCATAGAATGGATGCAATCCAAGGAAAGTTGTAGTTGTGCATGGAAGCAAGTAATGAGTATGGATGTGAGACGTAGATCTGGTGTAAAGTGAATTGAGTGGACTGGCCAGTCTGAATGATATTTTGAGATAAGCAAGGAAATGTATAGTATGTTGGTGTAGTATGATTACTAACCTTGTGTGTAAGTAATGGTAGAATACAAAATACCCAATGAGAAAATTGTAAGGTTGATGGAATAGATTACACTGTATGGGATTAGATTATGCAAAAGATTTATAGACAATCTTTCTTTGTACTTGCAAAATTAACCTACATTCTTTTTACCTACAGATGGTGTAACCAGTATGTGGATGATATACCTTTGTGCTATAAATTATTTGAAGTGTTGGTGTCAGATACTAAACAGTTGTGTTTTCTTGCAGAACAGGACACAAGGTGTCGCAAGACAAAATTCGACGGTGTGCTGACATAGTTAACTACCTAGGTAATTATTTGGCAGTAGGCCAAAGACAGTTAAAACCCTCAGAGGGTGGAGCCTTGATATATATTTATTAAGAGATACATATGTATGACCAGATGATAAATCTCTGAATACAGTAATTTTTGGGGGGTAAATGATATGTTCATGCATTCAAGTTCATATCCAAAGAAATTATAGAAGGTAATACAATATTACACTTTATCATGAATAAGACATTATGGATACACAGTTAGAGCCAAACCATCATTTTATGTATAATCAAGAAAAAAAATATATATATACATTTAGAACTGTGGTTAAGCAGTAGATTTTGTACGATGTGTACATCTTACCTCTGACAGTATACAACTTTGATACAGCTGCATACTTGTCTTCCTCACCCCCAAAAATGCAAATTACATTGCATTTAAAAAAAAAACTGACAGTAACAGGAGGAAAACTTTCTCTAGCATCCATAGGGGATAATGGGATGGTGAATTACAGTGCGTTAACTTAAATTAGTATGTAAATTAATATTAGTAATAGTAAAGTGTTGCTGCCAACTTTTACTATGGGAAATGTCATGAGTTATGCAAATCTAAGGGTAACTAGCATGAAATAGATTCACAAGCTTTCTATGGTAGGATGAAGTTTAATGGAGAAGTGTACATTGTGTTCTGGCATATGACCAAAATAACAAATTATGTGATAATGAGAGGGATCGTGATGGTGATAAAGAAAGCTATAGCATGTTTACTGCAGATGGTTGGGTTGATTAAAAAAACATTGTTTTAATACAACATAGTTTAATGCTAAAAAAAAGGAACTATAGTATGTGTAACAGGTGTTAAGGGGTTATTTGAGAAATGAATAATAAGGCCAGAGGTGTGATCTATTGTTTCAAAGACAGTAAAGTTTCTTTACTGATAGAAAGAGTTTATAGGAGTTTGGAAAATATGTTTCAATTAATATGTGTAATGTTGAGGAAAAAAAAAAAGTCATAATTTGACAGGGAAGGTTTACTGAATTAAGCATTATTAATCTACTAAAGAGACAGGAAAGGCAGAATTTGAATCATGGCATGGTTCTATCGTTGGTTCAATAGAGGTAGAATTACATCTAAGCCTCTGCTTAGCCTCTCTTCTATATAAATCTTTTTGTTGTTCTTTTTGGAATCCAGCAAAGATATATTATCCAGAGCAAAGATATATTATCCAGAGACTGATTCAAAACTACAAAATTATTTGACAATTCAAATGTGTCACGCAAATATTTAAACAGTTACAAGAATATCAAACGCTGCAAGAACCTTGGAAAGATATTTAAGCAACACGAAAACACACAGTCCGGCACAGGACAAATCATTGAGAGTTATGGTGAGAAGTTGCTTATGTTTTGGTTCCATTACAGATCGCATAGAATGGTCCTTGGCAAGTACCGCTGACTGCTGATACAGCCGTTGCAAAGGCTGCAGAAGAAGGACATCTAGATCCATGAGCTTGCAATGAAATGAGAAGGTCAGAGACCAGAGCTTAAAGGAATCTAAGACTAAAATAAATAAATAAAACAATTGTATGGAGATACAGAGACTGTTACTACTGTTACTACCACAGAGTTGTATTTGAATGAACCCTTCAATCAAGATGGAGATGATTATGATCATTGATAATAGACTATGTGCTTATAAGCTAATATCCTACAGAACTTTTAACATTTCTGAAAGTATACGGGAGCAATGTTATCTATAACAGCATTAGGACTTGTTTTCTTTTTTATTTGAAGAGAGAGCGAGCAGACGTGTGGTCTAGGTATAAGTACTCATCCATTATTGTGGATGGGAATTATTTCAATAAGACCATTCCTTCCTCTTTTCTAAGCAGGAAATCCAGAGGGATTTATAACTGGTGTAACGAACAACCTTTGAAAAACGTGGTTGTGAGTATTATACTCCACTTGAAGACAGATGTATAGATTAATGCATGGATAATTTAATAATTTATATTATTCCAAGGAGTATCCAGTCCAGCAATACCATTAATTGTTGGAAAGATTTTGTGTACTGCTGCTATATAAATTGTATTGATAATTATTATTATAATTGTTAGATATGTATACAAAGACATCAGCATTGTATAGTAACAGACCAAAGTTCTTTATGTAAGTTACATTTGATGCGATTACCAAAACTTTATAGAGTTGTGATAATAGTGAAACAGTCACATGTGTATAGATACAACAGTATCTCAAGAAAGAACCACTGGTCATAATATCAGCTACACATATCGGGTGTAATTCAGTTAGTGGAAATAAAATAGGTCAATAATACAGGAAAAATGAACTTATGTAGATAGAAAAGGTTGATTTAAGTAAATGTAAAAAGATTGTTACAATACAAAAACCTAATGTTTCTAGATGTACTAGATATAATGAGCTAGGTATATAAAAAGTAATGGTCACATAGGATGTTCATTAAAGTTTATGATTTAGTAAATGTATTTTACCAGGAGTAGATTCAAAGGTTAAAAGAGATATCATACATAACGGAGAATGTTAGTTGTCACTATGTCCTTAGGATATGATATACAATTGGTTACCTATTAATTCTGAAGATGTTTGTTATTTAAGAAGATTAATTTAGCAATTTTATACAAAAACACATAATAACTTAAGAAAAGTTTTCTTGCAGGATGAACTATTCCTAAAAAGAGTAATTGACTCAGTAATCAGGAAACATGTTCCTGCCAACAGAGCATCAATAAAACCTCGAATTGGTAAAGGTGGAGAATAAGTTCTCCTATGGCTAATGAAGTCGTATGATTAATCAACTGGGAGTTGACGTTTTATTTCATTTAAAAGTTATTGATAACATGATTGAACTTTATGATAGGATATGCCAGGACAGTGGATATTTATGATGATTCCAGGACATTGGACATGAACTATTATACTACCACATTGTTCTACATTCTCTAATACCACAAATTGGAGGATATTGTTGATTTCCGGAAATAGCACTTTGAGTTCACGGCTGTGCTTATTGTACCAAAGACATTACAGATCCTGATACATGTATTGCCAAGTATATAAAGGAGGCCCATGATATAAAAGAAGAACTTTAACCAAGGCATTATGATATGGACTGGAAAAGATAAATGTTTAAATCCTAGTATTCAATTTTCAGGATTAGGAAAATGTTTTTTAAGTATATTGTATGTGATGATGTATTCTGTGATGAGGTTTATTCTTGTGATCATTATAGCCATTCTTTGGTGACCCCGACCCCGACGTAATTATACCACATTCTTTTGATGTACACTACCTACAGGTGAGGCCTATGCTGTATTTAGAAGGCTACTGCCAGACGCAGAATAGCAATATTACATGAAATGATTATTAGTGAACTATACGTTCCCAGAAATTCTCCTGAGATGACAGGGAACATGGATAATGTCCCTGATCAAAGGGTGGAGCTGACGAATACTGTGACAGAGACAACCTGCTGAAGGCCTAACAGCTATATATATGTACTACTGCTACTGCTCTGGACACTGCCAAACAAACATATTTTCAATCTCTCATCTCTGCTCAAGCCTCTAACCCCAAGCGACTTTTTAATACATTTAAATCACTTCTTGTCCCTCCCTCACCTAACCCACCAGCCACTGTCAGTGCGCAAGATCTTGCTTCCTATTTCAAGGACAAGATTGACAAGATCCGAAATGAAATGGTATGCTCTTCCACAGCAAGTGACCTGCTCAATTCCCTGCCTGAACCCTCTAACACCTTCTCTTCCTTTGATCCTACAAATGAAGATGAAGTATCTGCACTCTTTTCATCTGCCTACTCTAATACCTCTCCCCTTGACTCTATACCCTCACAAATTAGTAAAGCTCTGTCTACTGTGCTCATCCCAACCTTATCAAAAATCTGTAATCTCTCCCTGTCTACTGGTATCTTTCCTTCTCTATACAAGCATGCAGTGATTACTCCCATTCTGAAAAAACACAACTCTGACCCGAACGCTCTCTCTAACTACCGTCCCATCTCTCAGCTCCCATGCCCCTCCAAGCTACTGGAGAGACTTGCCTACACTCGCCTCACACACTTTCTTAACTCACACAGCCTACTGGACCCACTTCAGTCAGGATTTCGTGCCCAACACTCCACAGAGACAGCACTGACTAAGGTAGTGAATGATTTGGTCACTGCTAAATCTAAAGGACATTTCTCTCTACTTATTCTCCTTGATCTCTCTGCTGCTTTTGACACTGTTGACCACTCTCTTCTCATACAAACACTACAATCCCTAGGTATTCAGGACACAGCCCTTTCTTGGTTCTCATCCTACCTATCTAATCGCTCCTTCAGTGTTCGTTTCTCTGATTCCACCTCTCCTTCGCTACCTCTCTCAGTTGGAGTACCGCAAGGCTCAGTCCTAGGTCCTCTGCTTTTCTCTATCTATACCACATCTCTTGGCAAACTAATCAACTCTTTCGGATTTCAGTACCATCTGTATGCGGATGATACTCAAATCTACCTATCCTCCCCTGATTTGTCACCATCTGTATTGGGCCGTGTCACTGCATGCCTTTCTGCCATTTCATCTTGGATGACATCTCGCCACCTCAAACTTAATATTTCCAAAACAGAATTAATTATATTTCCACCGGCCAATAGTAGTTTCCAACCTGATATCTCTATCACTGTTGAGAACTCTGCAATCACCCCTACCCCACAAGCTCGCTGCCTAGGTGTCATTCTTGACTCTGAACTGTCCTTTGTTACCCACATTCAATCTGTCTCAAGATAATGCTACATACATCTAAGAAACATATCCAAAATACGACCTTATCTTGCACAAGACACAGCAAAAACTCTAATCCATGCTCTCATTATCTCCCGCATTGATTATTGTAATAGTCTCCTGACCGGTCTTCCCAAACATAGGCTCTCACCACTACAATCCATTTTGAATGCAGCTGCGAGACTAATCTTCCTTGCCAGACGTTCATCGTCTGCAGATCCGCTCTGTCAGTCCCTCCATTGGTTACCGGTATTCTACCGTATTAAATATAAAATACTTTTACTCACATACAAGGCTATTAACCAAACTGCACCAACATACATCTCTTCACTCATCTCAAAATATCTCCCTATCCGACCTCTCCGCTCTGCACAAGATCTACGTCTCTCATCCACACGCATTACTTGTTCACACTCAAAATTACAGGACTTTATCCGGGCTTCACCCACTCTGTGGAATGCCCTCCCACGCACAGTAAGACTCGCCTCTAGTCTCCAAACCTTTAAATGTTCCCTGAAAACTCACCTCTTCAGACAAGCCTATCAAATTCCAGACCCACCGACATAACCTTCAGTGCTTCCCTATCTAATTACATCCTCTGTAGAATATTCATAACATCACATATCTTGTCTTTCTTTAGTCTCACACCCTCCTGACACTTGGATAACTTTGTGGGGTATCATCATACAACCCATTAAGAACCTAGCAATCTGGTGGACCATTATGCAATAGGTAGCATCTATCCTTGTGTATCTATGCCTATTTCCCTATAGATTGTAAGCTTGCGAGCAGGGCCTTCCTACCTCTGTCTGTCTGTTTTTACCCAGTTTTGTTCTATTACTGTTGTTCTAATTGTAAAGCGCAACGGAATATGCTGCGCTATATAAGAAACTGTTAATAAATAAATAATCAATAAATAATAATACTACGGGATAGTGCGTATGTTATGCATACACATAATAAACATAATATCAAAGGTGATCTCATATTCACTAGTATAGTATAAAAGCATAAGAGGATCCATTTTGTTTCTAGCTAGATGATACAGCAGATTCATCTTGAACTTTGTACACACTAACAAAGTACAATAACAACTTTGTTGGCAGTATTAATTCCACATACGCACATCCGAAAAGCTCTTAGAGTCCAGTTTAATTCCTAATATGGACACAGTCGAGGATCACGAGTATCTTTTAGTTTTCTTGACAATTCCCCTAATATTGCATAATACTGTATTCCAGATGTGTGAAATCATATGGGAGGGTTATAAGAATGGGGCGTAACTGTATGTTATAAAACTCATTGTTTTACATGAATCTGGGGTTGAAGCATTTGACTCAGGCTATGAGGATGTAGTCTCTAGACCTGTATAAGGCCGTGGTCCTTAAATAAAAGATATGTTCATTTGTTTTTCTAAATCTGACTTTATATAGTTATTTACTTTAACAGTAACTCAAACAACAAACAGCAACATGATGATTCATTTAATTAACACTAAGTATTTAACAGTACTGTGTGTATGTGGTGGTGCGTGTGTGTACTGTGTGTGTGTAGTGTCTATATGTGGTGTACGTGTGTAAATGTAGTGGGTGGGTGTACTGTATGTGTGTATATGTAGCGGTGGTGTGTATAGTGTGTGTGTGTGTGTGTATATATGTGGTAATGTGTGTACTGTGTGTACTGTGTGTGTGTGTGTGTGTGTGTGTGTGTGTGTGTGTACTGCATGTGTTAGTAGTGTGTACTGTGTGTGTTTATGTGGTGGTAGGCAGGGATAAAAGTGAAACAACAAATGAATCCCTAGCGCTTATCAGGCCACCAAAACTGTTTGGCCAATGGCTATATTACTGTATGTATAATTCTCATGTAATGCTGCAGTACTGTGATGCCAGGGATAAGTCACAACAAAAAAAGGCAATAAGAATACCTAGGGTGTGCCATAACAAATTTATTAAAAATGAATATTACTGTACATACACAGTATGCACACATAATAACTAGAGATTATTAAAAATATATTATATGAACAATTGACTTATTTTATCTTCAAATAATTAAGGTTACCCAATAAGGATTTATGGACAGAAATCCTTAATCGATGGTATCCAATCCTAAAAATGTGCCATATAGAATTTTTGTTTCAACAGTTGTATTCCGATAAGGGCCTAATTCAGATCTGTTCGCTCGCTAGCGGTTTTTCGCTGCGCAGCGATCAGGTCACTACTGCGCATGCGTATGCACCGCACTGCCGGTAACTGACTCCTGGCAGTATCGCACACATGACTTAGTACACTGCGTTACTGCCAGGAGCCGGCCAGGGAGGCTGCAGAATGGGCCGAGTTGGGGTAATTACTATATAAGATTACACAGCACATGTGTTACCCCTTTCAGTGTGCGGTGCTGTGCTATGTGCATTTACAGTGTTACATCTCCAACTGCCCCAGCCTAGCTCTCTGGAGTGTGGGCAATACCTGATAAGGGGGTCCCTGCCCATACAGGCTTTATAGCAGTCACACATACAGTATAGATATAGGTATACGCAGTGATGCAGTAACAGTTCTTGTTTCATCATTTTGACAGAAAGGGGGCGGTTAGGAATGTACACCCTAATATCTCACATAATAAGAGGTACTACCATGCTGAGACTTATAGTGCCACGTAGACAGAAAGAAAAAAGCAGGAGCACACATCAAGCACTAAGAACATTAATACTCAGAACAATTATAATAAATTCTACAATTTAACATGGAGTAATAATAAGGTTTGTTATATATATAAACGCGCACATTATATAAATGTAGGCGCGGAGTCTAATGTGCCGGTTGTTATTCTTGCCACCCCCACAAGGAGGTCTGGACTTATATGTGGAATGGAGATGGACTTAGATGTAGAATGTCCTATCCCTCGGGCACCTGACTCATGAGATGTTATATCACATTAATGCGGATCTTAGCATTTTGATGATGTCACACACGCCGCCACCACCTACAGTCACGTTTGCATACTCCTTTCCCAGGTCTTTTGGCCGCTATCACACAGGTGTTGCAGTGGCAGTAGCTATGGGATGGTGGTGTTGGAGTTGCAGCTTGTGCAGCGGTAGGCTTGAGATGGTGGTGGTGAGGGTCGCGGTGGTGAGAGTGCTGGAGCTGCGGGTGGAGGGCGTGATGTTGAGTGGCGGGTCTTCCACGCATTTCTCAATATCTGTGAGAATGAAATAAAGGAGACATCATGTTACTATTACTCTTTTTCTTTCATTTCTAATACAACATAGAGACAGATATATGCCCTGCAATAGGGGACTATAGCATGGTGGTAGCACCTGACAAATACACATATATAAAACATCCATTTTCAATGGAGATAATACTTTTCTCTCATGAGGTAAAACTATGGACTTATTAGTTTGTGCTATGGTGTTATTATATAGATACAGTGTCTAGTTCTTATTACCTCTTTCAATAGTCGCCTTCTTTTTTCTGCAGCTGCAATAATAAGGGAGAGTGGTTAGTGAGAGACCGTACCTCTATTCCTGGGAACGCTAAGTCCCAGAGATCCCCCAATGTATCAGCACACTGTCTTCCTTGTATAAAGGAGAAGCAGAATGCCCCCTCCCGCTACACAATGACAAGTATCTGTACTGAGAAGTAACTAGTGTACCACTGTCTGTACTTAGTAAAAGGAGTTTGTAGTAAAGAAATGGGACGGGTACTGCATGTACTGATTGTTATATACAGCGCTACAGCATTCCTCCATACATGATAAGGAGCAGATCCGGCGCGTGAGCCCAAAAAGGGGGCATGGCCTAGACAAAAGAGGGTGTGGCTCTACTGGAATGCTGCAGTTGCCATGCCTCCAGCCTCTCTGCCTCCCTATTACTGTCATGTATAAGACTTCCCCACGGAATACTCTTCATCACTCAAACTGTCCTATAATGAGTCAGGTCTTACTGACATCACAGCAACCTCCCAACTGTCCCGCATTCAGCAGTACAGTACCAGTTTCGTGGGACTGTCGCACTGTCCTACCCGTGGCCGGCAGTGTCCTGTAGTGGGGAGGGAGTTAGGGGGAGTGCAGGAGATAAGGAGAATAGATGCTATGCGCACGTGCATGCCATCTATTCACTATTCCATGGGAAGCTTGGGGGGCAGGCCAGCATCTCATAGAGTGCTGGGCAAGCCCCTACAGTGATGCAATTGGGAGGAATCATGAAGCTCCACCACTTTTCCCAAAGCTCCACCCCTTTTCCTTAATGCTCCGGCCCTCTTACAGAAGCTCGGCCTTAGGTGCCCGAAAGATCCTGCAGCACTGAGCTACAATGTTGGGAGGTGTCACAGGGTCGTGGTGACACTGTCCTCCTCAGCTGGGAATAGGGCATGGGTCTATGTAATGCTACATCTGCCCATGGAGAAAGCTGGAGACATATACACATATACACCTATCTGCCAACCAGAACGTCTGTTACTAGTAATACTATCTAGGTGAATAAACAGTTACACCATATGTAGAGTGTTAGTAACTTACCTCATGTAAACGATGAATACGGCAATCAGTACTGTGCATATGATGAATACACAGACTATTCCATCGCCAACTCTCATATCTGTGCAAGAAAGACAGACATTGGGTCAGTGATCACATCTCATTTACAGCCATGTTACACTTTCCATGTCAGTGTATAAAACATTATTAGTACATAGAACTGTGTCCTTACCATGAGAAGCATTGTTAGTATAGGTAATAATGAGGCATGGCAGGGTCATACTCACCGTGCATCCATTTCCAGTCCAAAAACTGGTCCATCTCCTTCTCAGAATCAGATTCGTCATCTGGAGATGGCGACATGGAGGGGCGTCAGCTGCAGCTGAGCGATGTAAACCTGCAGGAACATCAAAATGGAAAGAGGGATCAGCCTTCTGTAATCCCTGATCCCACCCACCCACATCTCATAGGCTAAGGCCCACACAGTAACTGCCAATCACACTAATTCCATTGTTACCATAGCTAAACTGTGCTAGGCATATCCCCCCCTCCTACAGCTAGACACTTATGTGACATCGGGCTTTGGGCCTTATTCAGTATAAAGTATAAATGTACCCAAGTCATTAATTGGTAAAAAAAAATCAAATAATTTAAGTGCCCACTTACCTCCCCTACCACATATCGGTGCTGCTCTGCCAAGGGCAGATAATAATAGTAGTAGTATAGCAGTCTTTGTGTAGAAACACATCATGCTCTCTACTCTCCTGATACTTCCTATCAAAGGAGGCTGCTACAGCGTATGTCCTTATATGATGCCAGAGCTCTATTATGATGTGACAGTCAGGGCCGGATTAATAATGGGGCGGATGGAGCTGCAAATAGGCCCACAGGAGGAGACTGACAGCATAGACAGGAAAAAAACTTTTTCCTGTCACAGACTGTCAGCGGATGTCCTCTCTCCCATGCCCTGGCTCCAGAACTCTCACCATTATGATTCACAGAACGGTGCAGGCATTGTGGTTGCCGCCCCTACTCTCCATTTTCTCCTTCTCCGGGGTCCTGACTGAGCCTGTCACTCACAAGCTCCGCCCCCAGACTACACGAGGAGCTCCTGCTGCTGCTGCTTGAAGCCTCGTAATTGTAAATTATAAGATGACTTCTTGATGAGCAGCATCGATTGGATTGTGTGCTGTGTGTGTAGTGTTTGTGTGTATGTATATGTGCTGGTGTGTACCGTATGTGTTTATAGCATTTGTGTACTGTATTTGTGTGTGGTGTGTACTGTGTGTATATATGTGGTAATGTGTGTAGTGTTCACTGTGTGTGGACTGTGTGTGTATAGGTGGTGGTGTGTGTGTGTACTGCATGTGTTTGTAGTGTGTACTGTCGAATACTGTGACAGAGACAACCTGCTGAAGGCCTAACAGCTATATATATGTACTACGGGATAGTGCGTATGTTATGCATACACATAATAAACATAATATCAAAGGTGATCTCATATTCACTAGTATAGTATAAAAGCATAAGAGGATCCATTTTGTTTCTAGCTAGATGATACAGCAGATTCATCTTGAACTTTGTACACACTAACAAAGTACAATAACAACTTTGCTGGCAGTATTAATTCCACATACGCACATCCGAAAAGCTCTTAGAGTCCAGTTTAATTCCTAATATGGACACAGTCGAGGATCACGAGTATCTTTTAGTTTTCTTGACAATTGTCCTAATATTGCATAATACTGTATTCCAGATGTGTGAAATCATATGGGAGGGTTATAAGAATGGGGCGTAACTGTATGTTATAAAACTCATTGTTTTACATGAATCTGGGGTTGAAGCATTTGACTCAGGCTATGAGGATGTAGTCTCTAGACCTGTATAAGGCCGTGGTCCTTAAATAAAAGATATGTTCATTTGTTTTTCTAAATCTGACTTTATATAGTTATTTACTTTAACAGTAACTCAAACAACAAACAGCAACATGATGATTAATTTAATTAACACTAAGTATTTAACAATTTGGGAACTCGTCCGGGATCTATAGATCTCGATCTCTTCATCAAATTCTCAAAGGGGTGTGCCAGCCAGCCAGCAGCTGAGGATGGAAGGAATATCCCAAGTCATTACAGCACTGGTAAGTATAGAATACCATGGTATGTGCTATATTCCAGTACATGCTGTTTCTGTACCTGCCAGCTGTCTGTGTGATTGTATTTTTTTTAATAATATGAGAATTAGGAGTGGAGAGATTGACTAAGCTAGGAAAATAACTCAGGGACCTGTTTGTTGTTGCTTGTTTGTAAAATGAATCCCAAAGTTGTGTTCAAGTCGGTTGAAGGACCAAGTAGCGAGGAATAGTAACTCGGGAATAATGATTGACAGATGCTGTTGCATGAAAAAAAGAATAAATAAGAATACTTAAATTAATTAATTAATGTAAAGTTTGTATTTGGGCAGAGAAATAGTGACCTGGGTTTTTTCACTCTATGAGTAATTGTGTGAATAAGTGCTGTGGACCATCTTCACGAGGTTTGAATGAGTTCCAATCTGAGCTCACAGTTAACGCTGAGTGTCAGATAAGATAAGAGCCAAAGTAATGTGAAAACACATAAATCACATCCCTAGTGAATAGCGACATGTGTGCCAGAGTGTGAATTAAATAAATAGGGTGATTACCCGAGGTTATAGGTGATTATAAATAATTTGATTGAAATTTTATACTGTAATACTGTGCAGCTGCTGATTGTTTTAACCATATATGGATTCTGGTAAATAACAGAATCTACAGACTAAAGCCCCAAATATATTCTGAGTCTGTTTGCTAACCTTGTTTATTAACATTTATTTATTGTGCACAAAAGAACGGAGCAACTCTAAAGAGGTGTTGTTTTAACCATAACCTAAGCCTGTTTGCTAACATTGTAGAGCACTAAGTTGACAAGCAACTTTTAACATGGCATGCATGTTGCTTTGTGATTGTAGTTTGTGATAAGAGGGACTACTGCAGTTTCCCAGTTGACAGACGTGTCGCGTGTGTGAAAGATTGCAGGGATTGCAAATTTTTCAGCGTATGGGAAGGGCAGGGAGGATTAACCCTAAGTGTGCATATCATGTATGGAAGAAATATTCCATAGAAGCACCAATTTTGTATAGTACTGTGACAAAGGGGTACAGTCTATGTTTTGCATTTCAATCATGCTGTATAATATTGGCCTGATCAACCAATACTAAGCGTATTTTGAAATCGGCAAAACTGTTGAAATCTGCAAGATATTGAAGTTTGCAAACTGTTTTTATTATTATTTAAAGTATGGGCGCCCAACTTATGAAACTCAGAATTTTAAACTAAGCACAGATTCAGTACAGCATGATAAGAAAATGAAATACTGTACATCAGGATTGAAATAAAAACTATGGTACCAAAAGAACACTCCCCTTGCGCTGGCGAAACTGTATTTACATTTTTGTGTTTTATGGTGTCTTGTGTGTGGGACATAAAAGTTCAGTGTTTGTTCAGTTAAGTATATTCTCAGATCTGTGTCTAACAGAAACTTTCTGTCTGTGACTGGCATGATTACAAGTCTAATGAAAAGTGTTCATCTGGTGTTACTATCTAACTATGAAGTGAAGTTTCCATATGGTATTGGTTAATACGTAAAGTCTTTAATTCAATATATTGTGAAAAGGTCTGCCAGCATATTAATGGCTGGATGCCGTGTGTTGTATTGCATTATAAAGGAAAATAAAAAGTTTTTTTCTGTAAAATAAGCCTTCAGTTTCCAATGCTGTGTAACACGGAGAGGTAGGGAGCTGTGACAGCACCCCCTTTCCAGCAGCAGCATAGTAGTATCCAGAAGCAGCATCGTAGTGATTGTAATTTTAAATGTTTGTTATACAAATGAGCTACTCTATTTTTTTTTTAATATAAGAACTAATATCTTAAACAGATAGTCTGTAGAGGAAGCTGCCAATAGAAAAAAAAATGTCAGCGCTAACAGCGTTAAAGCTAACAAATCTGCATCTGGCAGATAGTCAAGAAGACAACGCCCTATTCCTGCACACAGATTTCTCCCTCTCATATAAAGGGCTATACGGGGGTAGAGTTTTCAAAGCAGCAGTTAGAATCATAGAAAATAAAATAAAGGTATAATTCTGTAAAGTATATGCTGTAAATCACAGATTGCTACAAACAATTGATCATTACGCTTCCAGTATTACCACACTTTTAGGCAATTCTTCAAATTTATTTGGTAGAAACCTAATTTGTAAGTTACAGTGTAAGATATACTGCATGACGGATGAGATATTTTTAAAGATTCCAGAAAGTATAGAATAGGGAAAGATTCAGTTGGATACATAGCATACATATATATCACTTGCCCTGTGTTTCTATGAATGGAGGTAAAGGATATGCTTGCTAAAATCCATAACAAAGTATAGGCATTGATATTATAGATATAGATTGCAGAGGTTCTTAGTGGACTGCATAATATGCAGTGATGAACCAGGTACCATAAACAAAAAGTGTAAGGGTATGATTGTATAGAAAAGCTATACAGATAATGTGAGAGATTTTTGGATTTGTTAAGTTTGTCTGAATGGGTGAGTTTTCAGGGAATGCGTGTATGTGGGAAGGCATTCCATAGAATGGATGCAATCCAAGGAAAGTTGTAGTTGTGCATGGAAGCAAGTAATGAGTATGGATGTGAGACGTAGATCTGGTGTAAAGTGAATTGAGTGGACTGGCCAGTCTGAATGATATTTTGAGATAAGCAAGGAAATGTATAGTATGTTGGTGTAGTATGATTACTAACCTTGTGTGTAAGTAATGGTAGAATACAAAATACCCAATGAGAAAATTGTAAGGTTGATGGAATAGATTACACTGTATGGGATTAGATTATGCAAAAGATTTATAGACAATCTTTCTTTGTACTTGCAAAATTAACCTACATTTTTTTTACCTACAGATGGTGTAACCAGTATGTGGATGATATACCTTTGTGCTATAAATTATTTGAAGTGTTGGTGTCAGATACTAAACAGTTGTGTTTTCTTGCAGAACAGGACACAAGGTGTCGCAAGACAAAATTCGACGGTGTGCTGACATAGTTAACTACCTAGGTCATTATTTGGCAGTAGGCCAAAGACAGTTAAAACCCTCAGAGGGTGGAGCCTTGATATATATTTATTAAGAGATACATATGTATGACCAGATGATAAATCTCTGAATACAGTAATTTTTTGGGGGTAAATGATATGTTCATGCATTCAAGTTCATATCCAAAGAAATTATAGAAGGTAATACAATATTACACTTTATCATGAATAAGACATTATGGATACACAGTTAGAGCCAAACCATCATTTTATGTATAATCAAGAAAAAAATATATATATACATTTAGAACTGTGGTTAAGCAGTAGATTTTGTACGATGTGTACATCTTACCTCTGACAGTATACAACTTTGATACAGCTGCATACTTGTCTTCCTCACCCCCAAAAATGCAAATTACATTGCATTTAAAAAAAAAACTGACAGTAACAGGAGGAAAACTTTCTCTAGCATCCATAGGGGATAATGGGATGGTGAATTACAGTGCGTTAACTTAAATTAGTATGTAAATTAATATTAGTAATAGTAAAGTGTTGCTGCCAACTTTTACTATGGAAAATGTCATGAGTTATGCAAATCTAAGGGTAACTAGCATGAAATAGATTCACAAGATATAAAATATATACAAGATATAAAATAGATTCACAATCAAATAATCTAAGTGGCCACGTACCTCCCCTACCACGTATCGGTGCTGCTCTGGAAAGGGCAGATAATAATAATAATAATAATAGTATCGCAGTCTCTGTGTAGAAACACATCATGCTCTCTACTCTCCTGAAACTTCCTATCAAAGGAGGCTGCTACAGCGTACGTCCTTATATGATGCCTGAGCTCTATATGATGTCACAGTTATGTCATAATGACAGCTAGAACCTGGCTGGGACTGTTATGGGGAATGTGTGCAGCAATACACAATGTGTCAGTGTGATGTTACTTTATAATTACTATTTGGTGTATTTTATTGCTAATAGAGTCACCCTTTATATATTGCCTATGTCATTTGCTCTGACCCTGCTGATTAGGCTGTACAATCAAAATCCTAGTTTTCTAAATATTGTAATAAATGATTATTATTATTATTATTATTATTATTATTATTATTATCTATATATTAATAGCGTAAGGATGATATTTATGAGTGACTTGTTCCTATGATGCGTTGTCTGATCAGGGCACATCATATACCAAAATAAAGCTCTTGGTCTGTAGATGAGCAGAATTATATTGGCACTGTGATTGGTTGCTTCATTACGGAGTTATATGACAATACATCCACCAGCCAATCACAATGCATCACTACTGAGCTCTTTGGAAATGTGACAGTTAGTCAGCTCTGCCTGTGCAGTTGCCGGGTGACCTGGGACATGTGACCTGCCTGAGGGCCATGAAACTGTCACAGTTATGTGCAGCCACCCACTAAGCAGGGATACTACGGGGTATCACCTCCTAAGGGGGTGTGCCAGCTACTTATTATTATTATTATTATTATTAGTTATAAAGAATCACAAGTTGACACTTACTATCACTGTGTGTGTATTTGTACAGATTATTAGAGTTGTCTGACTGGGGATGTTTTGCTGTTAGCAGGGTCTACACTAACCACCTGTCAGTCAGCGCTATGGGGGTAATACTGTGTATATTACATCTGTGGGGGCATTGCTGTATATACTGCTGGTATGGGGGTAATATTGTGTATATTACATGTGTGGGGGCATTGCTGTATATACTGCTGGTATGGGGGTCATCCTGTGTATATTACATCTGTGGGGGCATTGCTGTATATACTGCTGGTATGGGGGTAATACTGTGTATATTACATCTGTGGGGGCATTGCTGTATATACTGCTGGTATGGGGGTAATACTGTGTATATTACATGTGTGGGGGCATAGCTGTATATAATGCTGGTATGGGGGTAATACTGTGTATATTACATCTGTGGGGGCATTGCTGTATATACTGCTGGTATGGGGATAATACTGTGTATATTGCATCTGTGAGGGCAATGCTGTATATACTGCTGGTATGGAGGTAATATTGTGTATATTGCATCTGTGGGGGCATAGCTGTATATACTGCTGGTATGGGATAACATTGTGTATATTATATCTGTGAGGGCAATGCTGTATATACTGCTGGTATGGGATAACATTGTGTATATTACATCTGTGGGGCATTGCTGTGTATACTGCTGGTATGGGGGTAATAATAAGAATTTACTTACCGATAATTCTATTTCTCGGAGTCCGTAGTGGATGCTGGGGTTCCTGAAAGGACCATGGGGAACAGCGGCTCCGCAGGAGACAGGGCACAAAAAGTAAAGCTTTAGGATCAGGTGGTGTGCACTGGCTCCTCCCCCTATGACCCTCCTCCAAGCCAGTTAGGTACTGTGCCCGGACGAGCGTACACAATAAGGAAGGATATTGAATCCCGGGTAAGACTCATACCAGCCACACCAATCACACCGTACAACTTGTGATCTAAACCCAGTTAACAGTATGATAACAGCGGAGCCTCTGAAAAGATGGCTCACAACAATAATAACCCGATTTTTGTAACTATGTACAAGTATTGCAGATAATCCGCACTTGGGATGGGCGCCCAGCATCCACTACGGACTCCGAGAAATAGAATTATCGGTAAGTAAATTCTTATTTTCTCTATCGTCCTAGTGGATGCTGGGGTTCCTGAAAGGACCATGGGGATTATACCAAAGCTCCCAAACGGGCGGGAGAGTGCGGATGACTCTGCAGCACCGAATGAGAGAACTCCAGGTCCTCTTTTGCCAGGATATCAAATTTGTAGAATTTTACAAACGTGTTCTCCCCTGACCACGTAGCTGCTCGGCAGAGTTGTAATGCCGAGACCTCTCGGGCAGCCGCCCAAGATGAGCCCACCTTCCTTGTGGAATGGGCCTTAACCGATTTAGACTGTGGCAGGCCTGCCTCAGAATGTGCAAGTTGAATTGTGTTACAAATCCAACGAGCAATCGACTGCTTAGAAGCAGGCGCACCCAACTTGTTGGGTGCATACAGTATAAACAGCGAGTCAGATTTTCTGACTCCAGCTGTCCTGGAACATATTTTCAGGGCCCTGACAACTTCTAGCAACTTGGAGTCCTCCAAGTCCCTAGTAGGTGCAAGGCACCACAATAAGCTGGTTCAGGTGAAACACTGACACCACCTTAGGGAGAGAACTAGGGACGAGTCCGCAGCTCTGCCCTGTCCGAATGGACAAACAGATATGGGCTTTTTTGAGAAAAAACCACCAATTTGACACTCGCCTGGTCCAGGCCAGGGCCAAGAGCATGGTCACTTTTTATGTGAGATGCTTCAAATCCACATATTTGACTGGTTTTAAACCAATGTGATTTGAGGAATCCCAGAACTACGTTGAGATCCCACAGTGCCACTGGAGGCACAAAAAAGGGGTTTGTATATGCAATACTCCCTTGACAAACTTCTGGACTTCAGGAACTGAAGCCAATTCTTTCTGGAAGAAAATTTACAGGGCCGAATTTGAACCTTAATGGACCCCAATTTGAGGCCCATAGACACTCCTGTTTGCAGGAAATGCAGGAAACGACCGAGTTGAAATTTCTTTGTGGGGCCTTCCTGGCCTCACACCACGCAACATATTTTCGCCACACGTGGTGATAATGTTGTGCGGTCACCTCCTTTCTGGCTTTGACCAGGGTAGGAATGACCTCTTCCGGAATGCCTTTTTTCCCTTAGGATCCGGCTTTCCATCGCCATGCCGACAACGCAGCTGCGGTAAGTCTTGGAACAGACATGGTACTTGCTGAAGCAAGTCCCTTCTTAGCGGCAGAGGCCATAAGACCTCTGTAAGCATCTCTTGAAGTTCCGGGTACCAAGTCCTTCTTGGCCAATCCGGAGCCATGAGTATAGTTCTTACTCCTCTACGTCTTATAATTCTCAGCACCTTAGGTATGAGAAGCAGAGGAGGGAACACATACACCGACTGGTACACCCACGGTGTTACCAGAACGTCCACATCTATTGCCTGAGGGTCTCTTGACCTGGCGCAATACCTGTCCCGTTTTTTGTTCAGACGGGACGCCATCATGTCCACCTTTGGTATTTCCCAACGGTTTACAATCATGTGGAAAAAACTTCTCAATGAAGTTTCCACTCTCCCGGGTGGAGGTCGTGCTGAGGAAGTCTGCTTCCCAGTTTCCATTCCCGGGATGAAAAACTGCTGACAGTGTTATCACATGATTTTCCGCCCAGCGAAAAGTCCTTGCAGTTTCTGCCATTGCCCTCCTGCTTCTTGTGTCGCCCTGTCTGTTTACGTGGGCGACTGCCGTGATGTTTTTCCCACTGGATCAATACCGGCTGACCTTGAAGCAGAGGTCTTGCTAAGCTTAGAGCATTATAAATTTACCCTTAGCTCCAGTATATTTATGTGGAGAAAAGTCTCCATACTTGATCACACTCCCTGGAAATTTTTCCCTTGTGTGACTGCTCCCCAGCCTCTCAGGCTGGGCTCCGTGGTTACCAGCATCCAATCCTGAATGCCGAATCTGCGGCCCTCTAGAAGATGAGCACTCTATAACCACCACAGGAGAGACACCCTTGTCCTTGGATATTGGGTTATCCTCTGATGCATCTGAAGATGCGATCCGGACCATTTGTCCAGCAGATCCCACTGAAAAGTTCTTACGTGAAATCTGCCGAATGGAATTGCTTCGTAGGAAGCCACCATTTTTACCAGGACCCTTGTGCAATGATGCACTGTTTTTAGGAGGTTCCTGACTTGCTCGGATAACTCCCTGGCTTTCTCTTCCGGGAGAAACACCTTTTTCTGGACTGTGTCCAGAATCATCCCTAGGCACAGCAGACGTGTCGTCGGGATCAGCTGCGATTTTGGAATATTTAGAATCCACCCGTGCTGATTGTAGCAGTATCCGAGATAGTGCTACTCCGACCTCCAACTGTTCCCTGGACTATGCCCCTATCAGGAGATCGTCCAAGTAAGGGATAATTAAGACGCCTTTTCTTCGAAGAAGAATCATCAATTCGGTCATTACCTTGGTAAAGACCCCGGGGTGCCGTGGACAATCCAAACGGCAGCGTCTGAAACTGATAGTGACAGTTCTGCACCACGAACCTGAGGTACCCTTAGTGAGAAGGGCAAATTTGGGACATAGAGGTAAGCATCCCTGATGTCCCGGGACACTATATAGTCCCCTTCTTCCTGGTTCGTTATCACTGCTCTGAGTGACTTCATCTTAATTTGAACCTTTGTAAGTGTTCAAAAAAAATTTTTTAGAATAAGTCTCACCTAGCCTTCTGGCTTCAGTACCACAATATAGTGTGGAATAATACCCCTTTTCTGTAGTAGGAGGGGTAATTTAATTATCACCTGCTGGGAATACAGCTTGTGAATTTTTTCCCATACTACCTCCTTGTCGGAGGGAGACTTGGTAAAGCAGACTTCAGGAGCCTGCGAAGGGGAAACGTCTCGACATTCCCATCTGTACCCCCGGGATACTACTTGTAGGATCCAGGGGTCCTGTACGGTCTCAGCGCCATGCTGAGAACTTGTCAGACGCGGTGGAACGCTTCTGTTCCTGGGAATGGGCTGCCTGCTGCAGTCTTCTTCCCTTTCCTCTATCCCTGGGCAGATATGATCTTATAGGGACGAGAGGACTGAGGCTGAAAAGACGGTGTCTTTTTCTGCAGAGATGTGACTTAGGGTAAAAAACGGTGGATTTTCCAGCAGTTGCCGTGACCACCAGGTCCGATGGACCGACCCCAAACAAGTCCTCTTCCTTTATACGGCCATACTGTGCCGTTTGGAATCTGCATCACCTGACCACTGTCGTGTCCATAACATCTTCTGGCAGTTATGGACATCGCGTTTATTCATGATGCCAGAGTGCAAATATCCCTCTGTGCATCTCGCATATATAGAAATGCTCTATAGTCAATAAAATACTGTCCCTGTCAAGGGTATCAATATTTTTAGTCAGGGAATCCGACCAAGCCACCCTAGCTCTGCACATCCAGGCTGAGGCGATCGCTGGCCGCAGTATAACACCAGTATGTGTGTATATACTTTTTATTATATTTTCCAGCCTTGTCAGCTGGTCCTTGAGGACGGCCCTATCTATAGACGGTACCGCCACTTGTTTTGATAAGCGTGTGAGCGCCTTATCCACCTTAAGGGGTGTTTCCCAACGCGCCCTAACTTCTGGCGGGAAAGGGTATACCGCCCATAATTTTCTATCGGGGGGAACCCACGCATCATCACACACTTTATTTAATTTATCTGATTCAGGAAAAACTATGGTAGTTTTTTCACATCCCACATAATACCCTCTTTTGTGGTACTTGTAGTATCAGAAATACGTAACACCTCCTTCATTGCCTTTAACGTGTGGCCCTAATAAGGAATACGTTTGTTTATTCACCGTCGACACTGGATTCAGTGTCCCTGTCTGTGTCTGTGTCGACCGACTAAAGTAAACGGGCGTTTTAAAACCCTTGACGGTGTTTTTGAGACGTCTGGACCGTACTAATTGTTTGTCGGCCGTCTCATGTCGTCAACCGACCTTGCAGCGTGTTGACATTATCACGTAATTTCCTAAATAAGCCATCCATTCCGGTGTCGACTCCCTAGAGAGTGACATCACCATTACAGGCAATTGCTCCGCCTCCTCACCAACATCGTCCTCCTACCTGTCGACACACACGTACCGACACACAGCACACACACAGGGAATGCTCTGATAGAGGACAGGACCCACTAGCCCTTTGGAGAGACAGAGGGAGAGTTTGCCAGCACACACCAAAAACGCTATAATTATATAGGGACAACCTTATATAAGTGTTTTCCCTTATAGCATCTTAATATATATATAAGCATATCGCCAAATTAGTGCCCCCCCTCTCTGTTTTAACCCTGTTTCTGTAGTGCAGTGCAGGGGAGAGCCTGGGAGCCTTCCCTCCAGCCTTTCTGTGAGGGAAAATGGCGCTGTGTGCTGAGGAGATAGGCCCCGCCCCTTTTTCGGCGGCCTCGTCTCCCGCTCTTAACGGATTCTGGCAGGGGTTAAATATCTCCATATAGCCTCCGGAGGCTATATGTGAGGTATTTTTAGCCAAAATAGGTATTCATTTGCCTCCCAGGGCGCCCCCCTCCCAGCGCCCTGCACCCTCAGTGACTGCCGTGTGAAGTGTGCTGAGAGGAAAATGGCGCACAGCTGCAGTGCTGTGCGCTACCTTTAGAAGACTGAGGAGTCTTCTGCCGCCGATTCTGGACCTCTTCTTACTTCAGCATCTGCAAGGGGGCCGGCGGCAAGGCTCCGGTGACCATCCAGGCTGTACCTGTGATCGTCCCTCTGGAGCTGATGTCCAGTAGCCAAGAAGCCAATCCATCCTGCACGCAGGTGAGTTCACTTCTTCTCCCCTAAGTCCCTCGTTGCAGTGATCCTGTTGCCAGCAGGACTCACTGTAAAATAAAAAACCTAAGCTAAACTTTCCTAAGCAGCTCTTTAGGAGAGCCACCTAGATTGCACCCTTCTCGGCCGGGCACAAAAATCTAACTGGCTTGGAGGAGGGTCATAGGGGGAGGAGCCAGTGCACACCACCTGATCCTAAAGCTTTACTTTTTGTGCCCTGTCTCCTGCGGAGCCGCTGTTCCCCATGGTCCTTTCAGGAACCCCAGCATCCACTAGGACGATAGAGAAACTGTGTATATTACATCTGTGGGGCATTGCTGTGTATACTGCTGGTATGGGGGTTATACTGTGTATATTACATCTGTGGGGGCATTGCTGTATATACTGCTGGTATGGGGGTTATACTGTGTATATTACATCTGTGGGGGCATTGCTGTATATACTGCTGGTATGGGGGTTATACTGTGTATATTACATCTGTGGGGGCATTGCTGTATATACTGCTGGTATGGGATAACATTGTGTATATTACATCTGTGGGGGCATTGCTGTATATACTACTGGTATGGGGTAATATTGTGTATATTATATCTGTGGTGTTATTGCTGTATATACTGCTGGTATGGGGTAATACTGTGTATATTACATCTGTGGGGCAATGCTGTATATACTGCTGGTATGGGGGTTATACTGTGTATATTACATCTGTGGGGCATTGCTGTGTATACTGCTGGTATGGGGGTTATACTGTGTATATTACATCTGTGGGGGCATTGCTGTATATACTGCTGGTATGGGGGTAATACTGTGTATATTACATCTGTGGGGGCATTGCTGTATATACTGCTGGTATGGGGGTTATACTGTGTATATTACATCTGTGGGGGCATTGCTGTATATACTGCTGGTATGGGATAACATTGTGTATATTACATCTGTGGGGGCATTGCTGTATATACTACTGGTATGGGGTAATATTGTGTATATTATATCTGTGGTGTTATTGCTGTATATACTGCTGGTATGGGGTAATACTGTGTATATTACATCTGTGGGGGCATTGCTGTATATACTTTTGATATGGGGTAATGTGTATATTACATCTGTGGGGGCATTGCTGTATATACTGCTGGAATGGGGGTAATACTGTGTATATTACATATGTGGGGGCATTGCTGTATATACTGTTGGTATGGGGGTAATACTGTGTATATTACATCTGTGGGGGCATTGCTGTATATACTGATGGTATGGGGGTAATACGGTGTATATTACCTCTGTGGGGGCATTGCTGTATATACTGCTGGTATGGGGATAATACTGTGTATATTACATCTGTGGGGACATTTCTGTATATACTGATGGTATGGGGGTAATACTGTGTATATTACATCTGTGGGGGCATTGCTGTATATACTGATGGTATGGGGGTAATACAGGTTGAGTCTCCCTTATCCAAAATGCTTGGGACCAGAGGTATTTTGGATATGGGATTTTTCCGTATTTTGGAATAACTGCATACCATAATCAGATATCATGGTGATGGGACCTAAATCTAAGCACAGAATGCATTTATGTTACATATACACCTTATACACACAGCCTGAAGGTCATTTTAACCAATATTTTTTATAACTTTGTGCATTAAACAAAGTGTGTGTACATTCACACAATTCATTTATGTTTCATATACACCTTATACACGCAGCCTGAAGGTCATTTAATACAATATTTTTAATAACTCTGTGTATTAAACAAAGTTTGTGTACATTGAGCCATCAAAAAACAAAGGTTTCACTATCTCACTCTCACTCAAAAAAGTCTGTATTTCGGAATATTCCGTATTTCGGAATATTTGGATATGGGATACTGAACCTGTACTGTGTATATTACATCTGTGGGGGCATTACTGTATATACTGATGGTATGGGGGTAATACATACTTACCTACATTTTATTTCTCCTCTCCGGGAGAAGACCGGAGAGGACACGTTGAAGGTGTCTTCGGGGGGCGGGGGCGGACTGTGACATCACCAATTTGCGTCATTTTAACCCCTTCTCCACCCGACGGACCTGTGAATGCGGGAGGCAATCTCTCCATCCTGCTCGCATCACTAGTGTGCGAGCAGGATGCGGGAGACCTGCCCACTCTTCCAGGGGTGCGGGGGGCTACCCCCAAAAAAGGGAACCTCCCGCAGCTTCTGGGAGAGTAGGTAAGTATGGGGTAATATTGTGTATATTACATCTGTGGCGACATTGCTGTATATACTGCTGGGCTAATATTGTGTAATCTATATCTCTGTAGGCAATGATGTATTTACTGTGGCTGCGTGTGGAGATAATGCTGTGTATACTGCTGGTATGGGTGTAATTGTGTGTGTGTGTGTGTGTGTGTGTGTGTGTGTGTGTGTGTGTGTGTGTGTGTGTGTGTGTGTGCACTCACATGTGTAGGTCAAAGATGGGGGTGCTTTTTTGGGGTTGCCATTGTGGTGGATGACTTGTTGATACTAGAGATCAATGATATTAGTCTATGGAAATAAGATCACTCTCCAGATTCACATATCCATAACTCTGTGTGTGTATATATATATATATATATATATATATATACATACTGTAACATTGTATTTACATACATATATATATATATATATATATATATATATATATATATATAATGTTACATCTTATAATATTTCTCTATCGTCCTAGTGGATGCTGGGGTTCCTGAAAGGACCATGGGGAATAGCGGCTCCGCAGGAGACAGGGCACAAAAGTAAAGCTTTCCGATCAGGTGGTGTGCACTGGCTCCTCCCCCTATGACCCTCCTCCAAGCCTGTTAGATTTTTGTGCCCGGCCGAGAAGGGTGCAATTCTAGGTGGCTCTCCTAAAGAGCTGCTTAGAGAAAGTTTAGCTTAGGTTTTTTATTTTACAGTGAGTCCTGCTGGCAACAGGATCACTGCAACGAGGGACAGAGGGGAGAAGAAGTGAACTCACCTGCGTGCAGGATGGATTGGCTTCTTGGCTACTGGACATCAGCTCCAGAGGGACGATCACAGGTACAGCCTGGATGGTCACCGGAGCCGCGCCGCCGGCCCCCTTGCAGATGCTGAAGTAAGAAGAGGTCCAGAATCGGCGGCTGAAGACCCTTGCAGTCTTCTAAAGGTAGCGCACAGCACTGCAGCTGTGCGCCATTTTCCTCTCAGCACACTTCACACGCAGTCACTGAGGGTGCAGGGCGCTGGGGGGGGGCGCCCTGGGAGGCAAAATGTAAACCTATATACTGGCTAAAAATACCTCACATATAGCCCCCAGAGGCTATATAGAGATATTTAACCCCTGCCAAACTTCACTAAAGAGCGGGAGACGAGGCCGCCGGAAAAGGGGCGGGGCCTATCTCCTCAGCACACAGCGCCATTTTCTCTCACAGAAAGGCTGGAGAGAAGGCTCCCAGGCTCTCCCCTGCACTGCACTACAGAAACAGGGTTTAAACAGAGAGGGGGGGCACTAATTGGCGATATAAATATCTATATAAAGATGCTATTAGGGAGAAACACTTATATAAGGTTGTCCCTATATAAAATTATAGCGTTTTTGGTGTGTGCTGGCAAACTCTCCCTCTGTCTCTCCAAAGGGCTAGTGGGTCCTGTCCTCTATCAGAGCATTCCCTGTGTGTGTGCTGTGTGTCGGTACGTGTGTGTCGACATGTAGGAGGACGATGTTGGTGAGGAGGCGGAGCAATTGCCTGTAATGGTGATGTCACTCTCTAGGGAGTCGACACCGGAATGGATGGCTTATTTAGGGAATTACGTGATAATGTCAACACGCTGCAAGGTCGGTTGACGACATGAGACGGCCGACAAACAATTAGTACCGGTCCAGACGTCTCAAAAACACCGTCAGGGGTTTTAAAACGCCCATTTACTTTAGTCGGTCGACACAGACACAGACAGGGACACTGAATCCAGTGTCGACGGTGAATAAACAAACGTATTCCTTATTAGGGCCACACGTTAAAGGCAATGAAGGAGGTGTTACATATTTCTGATACTACAAGTACCACAAAAGAGGGTATTATGTGGGATGTGAAAAAACTACCATAGTTTTTCATGAATCAGATAAATTAAATAAAGTGTGTGATGATGCGTGGGTTCCCCCCGATAGAAAATTATGGGCGGTATACCCTTTCCCGCCAGAAGTTAGGGCGCGTTGGGAAACACCCCTTAGGGTGGATAAGGCGCTCACACGCTTATCAAAACAAGTGGCGGTACCGTCTATAGATAGGGCCGTCCTCAAGGACCAGCTGACGGGAGGCTGGAAAATATCATAAAAAGTATATACACACATACTGGTGTTATACTGCGACCAGCGATCGCCTCAGCCTGGATGTGCAGAGCTGGGGTGGCTTGGTCGGATTCCCTGACTAAAAATATTGATACCCTTGACAGGGACAGTATTTTATTGACTATAGAGCATTTAAAGGATGCATTTCTATATATGCGAGATGCACAGAGGGATATTTGCACTCTGGCATCAAGAGTAAGTGCGATGTCCATATCTGCCAGAAGATGTTTATGGACACGACAGTGGTCAGGTGATGCAGATTCCAAACGGCACAAAGGTGTATTGCCGTATAAAGGAAGAGGAGTTATTTGGGGTCGGTCCATCGGACCTGGTGGCCACGGCAACTGCTGGAAAATCCACCGTTTTTACCCTAAGTCACATCTCTGCAGAAAAAGACACCGTCTATTCAGCCTCAATCCTTTCGTCCCTATAAGATCATATCTGCCCAGGGATAGAGGAAAGGGAAGAAGACTGCAGCAGGCAGCCCATTCCCAGGAACAGAAGCGTTCCACCGCTTCTGACAAGTTCTCAGCATGGCGCTGAGACCGTACAGGACCCCTGGATCCTACAAGTAGTATCCCAGGGGTACAGATTGGAATGTCGAGACGTTTCCCCTTCGCAGGCTCCTGAAGTCTGCTTTACCAAGGTCTCCCTCCGACAAGGAGGCAGTATGGAAAAAAATTCACAAGCTGTATTCCCAGCAGGTGATAATTAAATTACCCCTCCTACTACAAGAAAGGGGTATTATTCCACACTATATTGTGGTACTGAAGCCAGAAGGCTAGGTGAGACTTATTCTAAAAAAATTTTTGAACACTTACAAAGGTTCAAATCAAGATGGAGTCACTCAGAGCAGTGATAACGAACCAGGAAGAAGGGGACTATATAGTGTCCCGGGACATCAGGGATGCTTACCTCTATGTCCCAAATTTGCCCTTCTCACTAAGGGTACCTCAGGTTCGTGGTGCAGAACTGTCACTATCAGTTTCAGACGCTGCCGTTTGGATTGTCCACGGCACCCCGGGTCTTTACCAAGGTAATGGCCGAAATGATGATTCTTCTTCGAAGAAAAGGCGTCTTAATTATCCCTTACTTGGACGATCTCCTGATAAGGGCATAGTCCAGGGAACAGTTGGAGGTCGGAGTAGCACTATCTCGGATACTGCTACAACAGCACGGGTGGATTCTAAATATTCCAAAATCGCAGCTGATCCCGACGACACGTCTGCTGTGCCTAGGGATGATTCTGGACACAGTCCAGAAAAAGGTGTTTCTCCCGGAAGAGAAAGCCAGGGAGTTATCCGAACTAGTCAGGAACCTCCTAAAAACAGTGCATCATTGCACAAGGGTCCTGGTAAAAATGGTGGCTTCCTACGAAGCAATTCCATTCGGCAGATTTCACGCAAGAACTTTTCAGTGGGATCTGCTGGACAAATGGTCCGGATCGCATCTTCAGATGCATCAGCGGATAACCCTATATCCAAGGACTAGGGTGTCTCTCCTGTGGTGGTTATAGAGTGCTCATCTTCTAGAGGGCCGCAGATTCGGCATTCAGGATTGGATGCTGGTGACCACGGAGCCCAGCCCGAGAGGCTGGGGAGCAGTCACACAAGGAAAAAATTTCCAGGGAGTGTGATCAAGTCTGGAGACTTTTCTCCACATAAATATACTGGAGCTAAGGGTAAATTTATAATGCTCTAAGCTTAGCAAGACCTCTGCTTCAAGGTCAGCCGGTATTGTTCCAGTGGGAAAAACATCACGGCAGTCGCCCACGTAAACAGACAGGGCGACACAAGAAGCAGGAGGGCAATGGCAAAAACTGCAAGGACTTTTCGCTGGGCGGAAAATCATGTGATAGCACTGTCAGCAGTGTTTCATCCCGGGAATGGAAACTGGGAAGCAGACTTCCTCAGCAGGCACGACCTCCACCCGGGAGAGTGGAAACTTCATCGGGAAGTTTTTTCCACATGATTGTAAACCGTTGGGAAATACCAAAGGTGGACATGATGGCGTCCCGTCTGAACAAAAAACGGGACAGGTATTGCGCCAGGTCAAGAGACCCTCAGGCAATAGCTGTGGACGTTCTGGTAACACCGTGGGTGTACCAGTCGGTGTATGTGTTCCCTCCTCTGCTTCTCATACCTAAGGTGCTGAGAATTATAAGACGTAGAGGAGTAAGAACTATACTCATGGCTCCGGATTGGCCAAGAAGGACTTGGTACCCGGAACTTCAAGAGATGCTTACAGAGGTCTTATGGCCTCTGCCGCTAAGAAGGGACTTGCTTCAGCAAGTACCATGTCTGTTCCAAGACTTACCGCAGCTGCGTTTGTCGGCATGGCGGTGGAAAGCCGGATCCTAAGGGAAAAAGGCATTCCGGAAGAGGTCATTCCTACCCTGGTCAAAGCCAGAAAGGAGGTGACCGCACAACATTATCACCACATGTGGCGAAAATATGTTGCGTGGTGTGAGGCCAGGAAGGCCCCACAAAGAAATTTCAACTCGGTCGTTTCCTGCATTTCCTGCAAACAGGAGTGTCTATGGGCCTCAAATTGGGGTCCATTAAGGTTCAAATTTCGGCCCTGTCGATTTTCTTCCAGAAAGAATTGGCTTCAGTTCCTGAAGTCCAGAAGTTTGTCAAGGGAGTATTGCATATACAACCCCCTTTTGTGCCTCCAGTGGCACTGTGGGATCTCAACGTAGTTCTGGGATTCCTCAAATCACATTGGTTTAAAACCAGTCAAATCTGTGGATTTGAAGCATCTCACATGAAAAGTGACCATGCTCTTGGCCCTGGCCTGGACCAGGCGAGTGTCAAATTGGTGGTTTTTTTCTCAAAAAAGCCCATATCTGTTTGTCCATTCGGACAGGGCAGAGCTGCGGACTCGTCCCCAGTTCTCTCCCTAAGGTGGTGTCAGTGTTTCACCTGAACCAGCTTATTGTGGTGCCTTGCACCTACTAGGGACTTGGAGGACTCCAAGTTGCTAGATGTTGTCAGGGCCCTGAAAATATGTTCCAGGACGGCTGGAGTCAGGAAAACTGACTTGCTGTTATCCTGTATGCACCCAACAAACTGGGTGCTCTTGCTTCTGAGCAGACTATTGCTAGTTGGATGTGTAATACAATTCAGCTTGCACATTCTGTGGCAGGCCTGCCACAGCCAAAATATGTAAATGCCCATTCCACAAGGAAGGTGGGCTCATCTTGGGCGGCTGCCCGAGGGGTCTCGGCTTTACAACTTTGCCGAGCAGCTACTTGGTCAGGGGCAAACACGTTTGCTAAATTCTACAAATTTGATACCCTGGCTAAGGAGGACCTGGAGTTCTCTCATTCGGTGCTGCAGAGTCATCCGCACTCTCCCGCCCGTTTGGGAGCTTTGGTATAATCCCCATGGTCCTTTCAGGAACCCCAGCATCCACTAGGACGATAGAGAAAATAAGAATTTACTTACCGATAATTCTATTTCTCGGAGTCCGTAGTGGATGCTGGGCGCCCATCCCAAGTGCGGATTATCTGCAATACTTGTACATAGTTACAAAAATCGGGTTATTATTGTTGTGAGCCATCTTTTCAGAGGCTCCGCTGTTATCATACTGTTAACTGGGTTTAGATCACAAGTTGTACGGTGTGATTGGTGTGGCTGGTATGAGTCTTACCCGGGATTCAAAATTCCTCCCTTATTGTGTACGCTCGTCCGGGCACAGTACCTAACTGGCTTGGAGGAGGGTCATAGGGGGAGGAGCCAGTGCACACCACCTGATCGGAAAGCTTTACTTTTGTGCCCTGTCTCCTGCGGAGCCGCTATTCCCCATGGTCCTTTCAGGAACCCCAGCATCCACTACGGACTCCGAGAAATAGAATTATCGGTAAGTAAATTCTTATTATAACTACTGTTATACATTCCGTTTATCCTTTTTATACATGTACTGTATATAAAGCTCTCATTATTGCTTGTGTAATGCCGCACAGTCTTTTTTTCACTAATTTTGGGGTAGGGACTGTGTCTACAGTTTTGTGGAACATTGGTTGTGGAGGCGTAACCAGAACTTTTTTGGGCTCCATAGCAACATATTGATGGGGCCCCCGTCCCAATGATTCTTGAGAGTAACCCTTTCCACAGCAGTTATTCATTTTATGCCCCATAGTAGTGCCCTAGTTAATAGTATGCCACATAGTAGTGCCCGAGTTAATAGTATGCCACATAGTAGTGCCCTAGTTAATGGTATGCCACATAGTAGTGCCCGAGTTAATAGTATGCCACATAGTAGTGTCCTAGTTAATAGTATGCCCCATAGTAGTGCCCTAGTTAATAGTATGCCACATAGCAGTGCCCTAGTTAATAGTATGCCACATAGCAGTGCCCTAGTTAATAGTATGCCACATAGTAGTGCCCTAGTTAATAGTGTGCCCCATAGTAGTGCCCTAGTTAATAGTATGCCACATAGTAGTGCCCGAGTTAATAGTATGCCACATAGTAGTGCCCGAGTTAATAGTATGCCCCATAGTAGTGTCCTAGTTAATAGTATGCCCCATAGTAGTGCCCTAGTTAATAGTATGCCCCATAGTAGTGCCCTAGTTAATAGTATGCCCCATAGTAGTGTCCTAGTTAATAGTATGCCCCATAGTAGTGCCCTAGTTAATAGTATGCCACATAGTAGTGCCCGAGTTAATAGTATGCCCCATAGTAGTGTCCTAGTTAATAGTATGCCCCATAGTAGTGCCCTAGTTAATAGTATGCCCCATAGTAGTGCCCTAGTTAATAGTATGCCACATAGTTGTGCCCTAGTTAATAGTATGCCACACAGTAGTGCCCGAGTTAATAGTATGCCCCATAGTAGTGCCCTAGTTAATAGTATGCCACATAGCAGTGCCCTAGTTAATAGTATGCCACATAGCAGTGCCCTAGTTAATAGTATGCCACATAGTAGTGCCCTAGTTAATAGTGTGCCCCATAGTAGTGCCCTAGTTAATAGTATGCCACATAGTAGTGCCCGAGTTAATAGTATGCCACATAGTAGTGCCCGAGTTAATAGTATGCCCCATAGTAGTGTCCTAGTTAATAGTATGCCCCATAGTAGTGCCCTAGTTAATAGTATGCCCCATAGTAGTGCCCTAGTTAATAGTATGCCCCATAGTAGTGTCCTAGTTAATAGTATGCCCCATAGTAGTGCCCTAGTTAATAGTATGCCACATAGTTGTGCCCTAGTTAATAGTATGCCACATAGTAGTGCCCGAGTTAATAGTATGCCCCATAGTAGTGCCCTAGTTAATAGTATGCCACATAGTAGTGCCCGAGTTAATAGTATGCCCCATAGTAGTGTCCTAGTTAATAGTATGCCCCATAGTAGTGCCCTAGTTAATAGTATGCCCCATAGTAGTGCCCTAGTTAATAGTATGCCCCATAGTAGTGTCCGAGTTAATAGTATGCCCCATAGTAGTGCCCTAGTTAATAGTATGCCACATAGTAGTGCCCGAGTTAATAGTATGCCCCATAGTAGTGTCCTAGTTAATAGTGTGCCCCATAGTAGTGCCCTAGTTAATAGTATGCCCCATAGTAGTGTCCTAGTTAATAGTATGCCCCATAGTAGTGTCCGAGTTAATAGTATGCCCCATAGTAGTGCCCTAGTTAATAGTATGCTCCATAGTAGTGCCATAGTTAATAGTATGCCACATAGTTGTGCCCTAGTTAATAGTATGCCACATAGTAGTGCCCGAGTTAATAGTATGCCCCATAGTAGTGCCATAGTTAATAGTATGCCACATAGTAGTGCCCTAGTTAATAGTATGCCCCATAGTAGTGTCCTAGTTAATAGTATGCCCCATAGTAGTGTCCGAGTTAATAGTATGCCCCATAGTAGTGCCATAGTTAATAGTATGCCACATAGTTGTGCCCTAGTTAATAGTATGCCACATAGTTGTGCCCTAGTTAATAGTATGCCACATAGTAGTGCCCTAGTTAATAGTATGCCACATAGTTGTGCCCTAGTTTATTTTATGAACAATCATATTTCCCTAGTTTACATTATGCCACAATGCAGAGATGCCAGTACACACTATGCCACAATGTACCCCCAATTCACATTATGCCATACAGTGCCCTCAGTTCTTATTATACCACATTACAGTGCCCTCTGTTAATACTGTGCCATGGGTATGTATCATGAGATCTACATAGTAAAAGTCTACAGTCATTAGGTTAACCACTATTGGTCGACATGCATTAGGTCGACAGGGTCAAAAGGTTGACACATAAACTGCATATATCATTTGCAGAGAGAGTTAGATTTGGGTGGGTTATTTTGTTTCTGTGCAGGGTAAATACTGGCTTCTTTATTTTTACACTGCAATTTAGATTTCAGTTTGAACACACCCCACCCAAATCTAACTCTCTCTGCACATGTTACATCTGCCCCCCCTGCAGTGCACATGGTTTTGCCCATTGCTAAAAAATTTCCTGCTGCGATCAACTTGGAATTACCCCCTTAATTTCTTAATTTCCACCTCAGAACTGTGGCTATTTTTACATTACATCCGTGCTTACAGTATAGTCACACCCAGTCACACACGCAGCACGTATACAAAGAATCAGCGGTGCTTTCACTTATGGGGTCGGTTATTATTGGTATTTAAAAAAATTGATTTAACTCTTTCTGTCGTTTGCATTGCCAGGCAAATCCCCAAAGGCACTGATGTAATCATTTACATTTTGTCCTATCACACGTGTTACAATGTGGATTATACAAAATAGCCGCCTATTGATTATCCAGGGGTATCTGGCAAATTAAGCATCTATGTGAGCAGCTATCATATAAGCATTGGCATATCTTCCATTCATCACCCCCACCCCCACGCCACCCCATATTTCCCAACTTTGAGGATATGCAGGTGGGCGGCAACAAAGGCGGGGCTAGTTGTGTTATTAAACCATTGGAAAATTGCTGCAATTGGTGCACACAGGAATAGGGGCGTGGCCAACATGACGCATTTTCAGAGAAACATGTCACTAGGCCCGGCCCCCTCCTTGAGCACCCTGGGATTCCCTATATTAATCTCCCCATTCCGCCCACTTCACTAGGAATTGGATGGCAGTATAAACTCTCGGGAATTTGGTGAGTTTTGATCAGGGATGTGCGGAAAAGGTAAGCAGGTGAGTTTTGGCTATAAAAATTATTAGAATAATGCAAAGAAGTTATTTAAAACAAATTCTTTGTATTTTTCATATACTATACACAGTCAAAACTCTGGCACAAACGTTAGTATGACAGGAAAGGCTCTGCCTCACCTGCCTCACCCCACCGCACGTCACTGGGCTACAGGGTGGTCTTCAGTATGCCGGCTGTCGGGATCCCGGCGCACAGTACACCGGCGCCGGGATCCCGACAGCCGGCATACCGACACTTATTCTCCCTCGTGGGGGTCCACGACCCCCCTGGAGGGAGAATAAAATAGCCTGGCACGCGTAGCAAGGGGCTCATTTGCGCTCGCCACACTGTCGGTAAGCCGGCGGTCGGGCTCCCGGCACCGATATGCTGGTCGCCGGGAGCCCGACCGCCGGCATACCGTAGTGAACCCGGGCTACGCCCCTGAATGTAGGGGTATTCAGTGCACCAGTGCGGACGCTATTCACGCTGATTCCTTCCATTAGCATGCTTTATGAATAAGTGGCAAGGAAAGGCGGCTTTTTTATGTTCTGCTGCCCTGTGTAAGACAGCGGATCCTCTTGGTTCCTTTTGGTGACTAAGCAGCAGCAGAACTTAGCTGGGGGGTGGGATTGTCGGTATTAAGGTTGTGCATATCTGCAATTTGCGCCTGGAAAGGGAGAGCAGTGGAGGGAAGAGGCGTGTAACCATATGGTGTGTACCTCTTGGGTGCGTTCACCTACTATAACTGCAAGATAAGCAGAAGTGAAAGCATCTGCAGATCCATCTGTTAGGTAAAAGTGATCAAAGTCAGGTTGGTTTTTGACTTGTAAATTATCACCTCTTTAAAAAAAAAAAAAAAAAAAATAGGCAGAGACGCCCGCATCTTGCACACTAGGCCATTTCCCCCAGGTCTCATAGCCAAGCCCGGCTACCACCAGTGCCTGGAGACAGCGGTGCCAAGAGAGGGGTGGAGAGGGTACAAATTACCTGGGCCCAGGTCTGATAGAGGGGCCCAGTTGGGGCCCAGGTCCACGCCTCCTGTGATTTAGGCCATGCCCCCTGAAAAGTACCTAGGCCCAGCCAGGCTCTCTACTGCCCTGGCTGGGAGGCATGCCATGCTATTCTGAGAGGGTGCTTCTCATGTGCTAGACACGCCCCCAAAGAGGTGTGGCCCTGACCCCAGCATGCTGTAGTCACACCCCCTCTAGGGGGGTCAGAGGGCCCAGAAAATTGTTGTATTTCTCTTGGCAGCCCTGCCTGGAGACAAGCCATGTTAGATCCCCCTGCAAAATACGCAACCAGCACTAGGTTAAGGGAAGTTGGTACTTTGTAACAATGAACCTCATTTGCTACAATGACACAACTAACCAGCCAGAGCTTGCTCGCTTGCTGACCTATCATAGTGAAGCTGCTCTAGATTGGCTGGGGGCGAGATGTATTAAAATACATCGCCGTTCCTCGCCACCCACCGCAGCGATGCTAATCGCATACGTACTAACATATGCAATTAACATCGCAATGCGGTGACAGAGACCCCCTGCGATACCTGTGAGAAGGATTGCGGGAGGTCTCTGTTGGGTCCGTCACCTCCAGGCCACGGGAAGTGACATTTGCTGGGAGTCCCCAGGCTCCTCCTTCTCCTCTCTGCAGCCGGAAGGACGAATGGCTGTGCTGCGGGGGAGGAGGCGGGGGATCGTGCTGCTGCACCAGGAACCTGCCAGGAGAGAGGTGAAAGGGGGGTCAGCGAGTGCGGCGTTCGGCGACGGGGGTGAAAGAAGTCCATAGGCTTCTATAAAAGATGGCAATACCTTTGGTGGCAAAAACCCGTTGGCCGGGTCTTAGTATATAAGTACATCCCGACCTTGCTGAGAACAAGGTTCCTGGCCTGAACCATTTTAGCAATAGGTTGCATATCCGGCTACACGCAGATGGGACTCTGGGCTTAGGCGCATGCGCTGCTTCTGAAAGATAGGTAGATGTGGCTGAGGGTGGCTCAGACTCAGGTCCTCAATAAAGTGGGGAATGAGGGATTGGGGGAGCATTTATTTTAAATAAAGTACAGATGGGTCCACGGTTATCTTGGCTAGTTTGCTGCGCCTAGGTACACCATGGTTTATTAATATAAACCCTTTATCTATTGTTCTCAGCTGCAATACAATACAGAGAACAATACAGCAGGAGATTAAGTCATTACAGCAGGGGATTAAGTCCGACTGCCCTGGCTCAATTAATCCTATTAAAGGTCAAGATAAACATAGACCCATCTGTATTTGTTCTATTTATGAAATTATTAAAAACGGCATACTTTATCATCAAGTTGTTCCTATCGGATTAGATTTACGTGTTTATTTTGAGCTGCATGTTTAAACAAACATGTAAATGCGCCATTCTTGTGGCAGGCATTCTATGTGTGCGTCTGTTACACACACGCATGCAGTTTGTTTGTACTTTCATTTAAAGTATAAATAAAGGATAGAAGAATTACTGCTCACCTGCTGATTTATGAAAGAAAAATACTTGACAGATACAAGATATTAAGAGCGTGGCAGATGAAGCTGTTACATTTTCATGTTCCAGAACTGTGATAGTTGGAACGAGATCCGTCATTCTCTCTGCGCTCCAGGACTGATGAGGCAGCAGTCTCAGTGAATTCCAATCAATAACATCCTCCTGTGGACAGTATTGAGTGCTCTAAAGTCAGGCCTTTAAATGAACTTGTTTAATGCTGGTTCTGATTGACTTGCAAAACGATGTCACAAGCCATTAGAAGCTGGCAAAGAATACGGTAGCTGAGGGTAAAGATTCCGTCATTCTGATGGCAACAGAGAACAATTATTATGTTTTTCACTAATATATTTTTAATCATGTATAGTTTATATGGTAGGGGCACATACAGAGATAATGCCACAGTGCGCCAAACTAATGTCTCAGTTTGTCACAGCACTCTGTCCCAGCCTGCGCTCATATACGCCAACCTGACGCAGTTGGGCAGTCGTGACGTGGTTTTTACTTCAACTGCCACCACGAAGAGTATTAGGATACCGCTCTTGCGTTCACAAAACACTTGAATCACAAAATCCATTTATTAAATATGTAGCAAGGGCCTTTCTAGGCACGTGAATCCAGAGCGCGGAGATAACGCTGATAAAGTTTTAGGATTTATTGAGAGTTATGTTATACAGGAAAAACCTCTTCGCTCTTTACAATATCTACTGCTCTCATCCACACTCATTATTTGCTCCCATTTGCGATAGCAAGACTTTCTTCACGCTGCACCCACTCTGTGGAATGTTGAAAAAATTTCGTTCGGACTCAGCTCAAAATGCAAAATGCTAAATCGTTAAAAAAATCATCTAGTGTGTACCCAGCTTTAGAGCTATCCTTGAATGCTTCCTCTTCTTCAAACCACACATTCAGCACCTCTCGCAGTCCTGCCATCTCTTCTCCATCTCAATAATATTTACAGCATCAGACTCTTTCTCACCCTGGGTGCTACTAAGACCCTCAGCCACTCACTGGTCATCTCCAGATTGGACTACTGTAATCTCCTCCTACCTGGCCTCCCTGACTACCGCCTCCTCTCCAATCTATCTTCAATGCTGCTGCCCGGCTCATCTTCTCCAAACGTACTATGTCCACCTCCCCTCACTTACAAGCCCTTCACTCACTTCCCTTCCCCTTCAGAATTCAATTTAACCTTCTCACAATCACTTACAAAGCCCTGCCCCATTCCTCTACCATTTACCTTGTCTCCCTTTACACTCCCACCCACCCTCTTCGCTCGACAAGGAACACCACCTCTCCTGCCCACTGGTTACTTCTGCCGCCTCTATGATTTTGCGCATGCTGCTCCCTGTCTCTGGAATTCTCTACCTCTCCCTATCAGACTCCCCACCTCTACAAAACATCAAATGGTCTCTCAAGACACACTTCTTAATCAAACCCAGTCGTCTCTCATCCGGGTAGGATACGAGATACCGGCAGTCAGGATGCCGGCAGTCAGAATACCGACACTGGCATCCCGACAGCCTAAAATTCTGACAGGAATGCTGAACTAAACTAACTCTTACCCTCCCCCTAACCTTACCCCCCCCCACCCCGCATCCTAACTCTAACCCTCCCTTCCTACAGCCTACTACATCCCCACTCATCCTAACCCTCTGTTCCATGCTCACTGTCTACCCCATCTGTGTCACCCCTGTCTGTCTGTCTCTCCCCTATAGAATGTAAGCTCTCACGAGCAGGGGCCTCTACCCTCATGTGCTTATCCTTCTCTTATACTATCATCTACTCCATACTCCCTACAATGGCATCTAGCCCGCTGTTTTGCCACCCTGACGCTTATTTCAGTGTTATGACTGCAGATGCAGCAATGTTTATACGCCATGTACTTTTCCCACTTTGTCTTGTACTGTAATCCGCTGTTTTTGTGTTTTGCTTATTTGTTTATGCACTTTGTTAGGCGCTGTAGAACCCTTGTGACGCCATATAATGATAGGATAATAATATTATTTGCCTCGAGACCCTCATTGCACAATGACCTCCATTGCTAGCCAGCAACACGTGGTTCTTCAACAAGTTCCAACACATATGAACGACCGGTGCATATGTGTTGGAACATTGTAGTAGTTCACCAGCACTGCAGGGGCACAAAGGTAGCCTTTATATGGGTGGAAAGATAATAATCAGTTGCCGGAATTACTGAATCCCCAATAACTTTATCTCCATCCTGTCAGATGTGAATATGGCAAATTATTTATGGTCAATGTGATAGACAAAACCAGTGCTTGTGCCTAGTGGCACTGTGAAAAAGATTATCATACTCTAGGGTGCCATGATTTTGCTGTGACCCCAAAAAGTTTGGGAACCACTGCATTAGGCTATAGTATTTATCACTGGCTCACATAGAGCAAGTTATTAGGGACTTTTTTGCAATATTACTACATACAGAAAACAGATACTTTTGGGCTAATTCAATTAGCCATGACTCTCCTTCCCCCTTTCACACTGGAACTCGAAGTGCAGGCAGGGGTACTCTGCCAGGCCCCACTAGTGGGAGGGAGGGGGGGGGGGAACCAGACCCCCTACTTTGGGGTGCTAGTTTCAGATCCAGTGGGGGAGTGGAGGGGGGTGTTGGTTTTCACGATCACTCCCCTTTGCATATCACACAGGGAGAGAGAGGACTGACTGCTTCTGCAGCTGTTTCTCTCCCCAGCCCAGCACACAACAGCGTGTCTGCCATATGCTGGGCTGGAGAGTGAACAGCCAGTCCTCTCTCTCAGGGCCGGCTCCAGGACTACTAGCACCCTGAGCGAAAACATGTAATAGCGCTCCCCCCCCCCCCCATTATGCGCGCGCTGAAGGCGCGCGCTCCAGGAAAAGTGGGCGTGGCCTCTTGGAAAGTGGCCGTGGCCTCATAACTTCATACTATTAGAGTATAAATAAATATGTTTTCACACCCCCTCTACGCACACAATTAGTGTTCCTTACACACAATGTCTCCAGTATAGTGTCAGATACACATAATGTCTCCAGTATAGTGCCAGATACACAATGTGCAGTGCCAGATAGACATGATATGCCCCCCAGCAGTGCCAGCTACACACAATATGCCCCCCCAGCAGTGCCAGCTACACGATAGTGTTCACTTTTTAGGGCAGGGACGGCACATTTTTAAGTTAGGAGGGCAAAATGATGTACATACGGTAATGCTTGGTGCTCATCTACCTACATGGGAAAGCATGGACAGTGCAGCAAAAATTTAGGGGCGTTGCTTCGTGGGGAAGGTGCGTGGCCACATAATGGTGGCAATTCGCATTACACCACACAGTAGTGCAGTTAATACACACTGCACCAGGTAGAACCTCCTAGACACTTTACGCCAGGCAGAGCACGTTAGACACTTTGCGCCAGGCAGAGCACGTTAGACACTTTGCGCCAGGCAGAGCACGTTAGACGCTTTGCCTAGCCACAGACGCCTAGCGGGAACACTACATGATATGCTCCCCAGCTGTGCCAGCTACACATGACATGCCCCCCAGCAGTGCCAGCAACACATGACATGCCCCCCAACAATGCCAGATACATAAATGGCCACACAGTGCCAGATATGTAGATACAGAAATGCCCCCACAGTGCCAGATAAATGTCCCCACAGTGCCAGATAAATGCCCCCACAGTGCCAGATATGACCCCACAGTGCTACATAAATGCCCCCACAGTGCTACATAAATGCCCCCACAGTGCTACATAAATGTCCCCACAGTGCCAGATAAATGTCCCCACAGTGCCAGATAAATGCCCCCAGTGCCAGGTAAATGCCCCCACAGTGCCAGATAAATGCCCCCAGTGCCACAGTGCCAGATAAATGTCCCCACAGTGCCAGATAAATGCCCCCAGTGCCAGATAAATGTCCCCACAGTGCCAGGTAAATGCCCCCACAGTGCCAGATAAATGCCCCCAGTGCCACAGTGCCAGATAAATGCCCGAACAGTGCCAGATAAATGCCCCCACAGTGCCATCCATAAATGATTCACTCAGGCCCCCCCCCCCAAATACCTGCGGCGTTGGAGGGGGAGGAGTACTGCTGTCCGGGTGCGGCAGTGCGGGTCCGGGTGCGGGGGTGCTGCGGGCGGGCGGCCAGGAAGCCTTCAAGTCCAAGGCGCTTGAGTGCGCTGCGCGGCGCCGGCGTCTGACGCTAGACTCAAGTTAGACTCAAGTCACACGATGCTGTAAGGGGCCAGGTAAAGAATACACCCCCCCCCTGCGCGCCGCCTCGGCATCACTGTGTGCTGGTATTACAGTACAGTATACATAGCTAATCATTTACCCATAATTAATGAACACATTGGGGGGTATTCAATTCTTTTCACCCCCTTCCACACCCATTCTGTTTCTGCTGAAGGGTGTGGTATAATCATTTCAGCACGGTACCCCCAGGGTAACGAGGGCACCAAACCCTTTACACAGATAAACCTGATTACTATGGGTGCAATGTGCGCAATTACGGGGATCACTTTAGAAGGGAGATTGGGCATGATATATCATTTGAACAGCGCCCACTGAATTGCATAACACATGTTTTTGGGGGAAGAGAAGGAGATGGGGGGGGGGGGGCATTAGAGGAGAAAACACTCTGCAAATTGCAATTGACAGGTCCAAGATACTAATGTTTGTAGATAGATAGATAGATAGATAGATAGATAGATAGATAGATAGATAGATAGATAGATAGATAGATAGATAGATACAGTGTTACATGTGTGCAGTTTTAAAATTATAGATATTTCTCTCTAGCAAGTAATGTTTATATACATTAATATTATTAATATGGGGATAAAGTCACTGTGTTTGGGTTCTTAGTGTAATCTGTGACTGCTGGAAATGTTTAATGACAAGATATAAATAGAGCACACATCTTCGCATAATTATAAATGAAACATTCCTGAAATTGGATTTCTAGAATTAGGGCATCAGTAAGTGTTAATGAACTGCTTAATTTGTATATTTTGTCTAATGCATGTGATAATTAATTTTAAAATAACCTATCCTTGTATGAAGTCCAATTAGATTTACACAACTGGGAAAAACTTACACTTTAGATAAGGTAAATCATTAATTCAAGGTTCCTCATTCATTCACTTTGTAAATTCAGTTTTAATTATATAAATGTGACATTTCTGAGATTTTTGTGTAAAGACAGGTGACTCCGGTGTTGAATTTTAATGAGAGTTAGTCACAAAGTTGTAAAATATATTTTTCCATTCAGCAAAGATAAAGGGAATTTAGCCCCAAAAGGATACTTTTCTGTTCTTTTTCTTTTTTTGTTTTGATGAAATAGTAAAGTCAGACAGGGGCGTAGAGAGCCATGGAGGGCCCGGTAAAGGGGCCGTGGATTTAAAAGGGAAGGGGGGGTAAATTTTAAAAGGGGCATGGCTTTAAAGGGGGCGTGACAACGCCTGTTAAAAAAAATTTTTTTTTAAATAATAAAATAATTGAAGGGCCAGGGGCGCATTTTTAAAATAGGAGGGGGGGCGCAGGAGAGCGCACCCGCTTCCTACCTTACTAGAACAGGAAGCGGCTCCCTCCTCCCTAGTCCTGGCCACTAGAGAGCAAAGACTCTGGCACAGTGCCTGAGTCTTTGCTTTCAATGAGCGACGCCATCTTTCCGAATATATCACCGGGAAGATGGTGCCGCCGCCGCAGGCCACACTACAGGTATACTAGTAAGCGCACCCTATATCCAGTAAGCGCACCCTCACAGCTCCCGCCCCCTCTCTGCACCACTGAGGTCAGAATGAACATGCTGTTGTAATACTAACCAGGGCCCTGTCTGTGTAGAGTAGTTATGTTCTCCCTCTCTTTACAAGTTTCCTCCATCACTTCAAAGGCAACAAGATATCAGTAAGTTAATAGACTGATTAAATTCACCCTAAAGTGGAGAATTATCAAACATTCTAAATGGGGCCGGACGGAGTGTTGCCTATAGCAACCGGCAGGCGGAGTGTTGCCTATAGCAACCAACCAGATTTTAGCTATCATTTGTCTAGTTAGTACATTCTTTAAAATGATAGCTTGGTTGCTATGAGCAACTTTACCTGTTCTTTTTAGAAGGTTTGATACATCTCCCCCATAGATTGAAAGATCCAGTGAGGAAGGGAACGGTGGGGATGATTACATATTCTTTTAAAAGCTCTTTGTCATGTATAGGCACAATAATAAATAACTTAATGAATAATAACTTTTCATAATAGGCATGTGAACAGCTTTGCACAAGGGTGCCCCTGGAGGCCACAGATGAGAACTACATTGGTCTTTAAAAAGTGTTGCAGTGTTATTACACCCGCCTGCCAACCTTTATAGCCAAATCCTCAGCTCCTTGTGTACATGTCAAATACCCCCTAACTCACAACAATGCCCCAGCGTCGCTTCAAGCTCAAAAATAGTGACAGCAGTGAGACCGCTGAAATAAACGTGGGACAATAGGCACATCTGTGGTCACTGTCAGAAAACAGACAGTAAAACAACTGGATGCTTCCAGAGGAAACGTGAAGATGAAATTGCTGGAGCCAAGTCTGTCAACCTTCACTAGATTTTCCAAACGCAGGCATGGCCTGCTGGAAAATATGTGCAACAAAGGTGGCCATCAGCGTAACAGAGGCGTAATCAAAGGGCACACATTGTGCTGAATTTTGTTCGTGGGCAAAGCCCCCGTATCTACATTGGTAAACGATTAGTCATGCCAACACCGGGGTTTTTTTTTTGGTTTTTTGTTTAGTTTAATCCACTTTGTGGAAAAATGGTGTCTGCAAAAATAAAAACTCCAGAAAATAAACTTGTTCGGTCATCATCGACTGTTTTCCATCACCAGCGGACAACACTGGGTTTGCAAAGAATGTCCACAAAATGCATCAATATAGAACAACACTGCATGTTACAGATGACTCCTGCTTGTTTGTAGGTGATGCATGGACATGATAGGACACAGGCAGCCTGAATAGCTCAGAAGCTGGAATAATGAGCAGGATTTGTGTTCGCTGCCAAACCCCAGTATGGAGTATCTAAAAAATGTGACACATCCTGCTGCAACACTGTCCTAGGCTTTACAAATAGACTAACCCAATGACAGAAGCTTGCAGAATCGTGGTTGTAGATTGTACTGTATGCGTATTGACAATCATTACACTCCAAGCCCCCGCATAACTCCAGGGAAAATGTTGGGCACTAAGATGTAGGCCGCATCGTTCAACATCATTTACCATACTGCCAACAGATGTTGGAAGGTGGGTAAGCGCATCTTGGAAGGTAGTGCGCGGGCATCTAATAGTGCAGGGAGGTGAGCCGGGGACTGCCCAGCTGCTCATGTAGTGTTGGGCACGCCCCCAAAATGACAAAAAATAAGAATTTACTCACCGGTAATTCTATTTCTCGTAGTCCGTAGTGGATGCTGGGGACTCCGTAAGGACCATGGGGAATAGACGGGCTCCGCAGGAGACTGGGCACTCTTAAAGAAAGATTAGGTACTATATCTGGTGTGCACTGGCTCCTCCCTCTATGCCCCTCCTCCAGACCTCAGTTAAGGAAACTGTGCCCGGAAGAGCTAACATTACAAGGAAAGGATTTGAACCCCAGGGTAAGACTCAAACCAGCCACACCAATCACACCGTACAACTTGTGATAAACTTACCCAGTTAACAGTATGAACATAACTGAGCCTCACACAACGGATGGCTCATAACAAAAAACCCTGTATTTAGCAATAACTATATACTAGCATTGCAGAAACAGTCCGCACTTGGGACGGGCGCCCAGCATCCACTACGGACTACGAGAAATAGAATTACCGGTGAGTAAATTCTTATTTTCTCTAACGTCCTAGTGGATGCTGGGGACTCCGTAAGGACCATGGGGATTATACCAAAGCTCCCAAACGGGCGGGAGAGTGCGGATGACTCTGCAGCACCGAGTGAGCAAACTCAAGGTCCTCCTTAGCCAGGGTATCGAACTTGTAGAACTTTTCCAAAGTGTTTGACCCTGACCAAGTAACTGCTCGGCAATGCTGTAGTGCCGAGACCCCTTGGGCAGCCGCCCAAGAGACCACTTTCCTTGTGGTAAGGGCCTTTACTGATTTTGGCTGCGGCAAATCGTGTTACAGATCCAGCGAGCAATAGTTTGTTTTGAAGCAGGAGCACCCAGCTTGTTGGGTGCATACAGTATAAACAGCGAGTCAGTTTTCCTGACTCCAGCCGTTCTACTCACATAGGTCCTCAAAACCCGGACTACGTCCAGCAACTTGGAGTCATCCAAGTCACGAGTAGCCGCAGACACCACAATAGGTTGGTTTAGGTGGAAAAATGACACGACCTTAGGCAGAAATTTAGGACGAGTCCGCAACTCTGCCCTGTCCATATGGAAAATCAGATAGGGACTTTGACATGACAAAGCCGCCAATTCTAACCACGCCTAGCCGAAGCTAAGGCCAACAGCATGACCACTTTCCAAGTGAGATATTTCAGCTCCACTGTTTTAAGTGGTTCAAACCAGTGAGATTTTAGGAAATTCAACACCACGTTGAGACCCCAAGGTGCCACTGGTGGCACAAAAGGAGGCTGAATATGCAGCACTTCCTTAACAAACGTCTGAACCTCCGGTAAAGACGCCAGTTCTTTTTTTAAATAAAATGTATAGGGCCTAAGCTTGGACCTTTATGGACCCCAATTCTAGGCCCATAGTCACACCTGACTGTAAAAGTGTAGGAATCTTCCCAGCTGGAATTCCTCTGTAGGGGCCTTACTGGCCTCACACCAAACAACATATTTTCGCCATATACGGTGATAATATTCCACTGTCACGTCCTTCCTAGCCATTATCAGCGTAGGAATGACCTCATCCGGAATGTCTTTTTCTGCTAGGATCCGGCGTTCAACCGCCATGCCGTCAAACGCAGCCGCGTTATTTTAGTCTTGGAACAGACAGGACCCGTTGCAACAAGTCCTGTCTTAGAGGCAGAGGCCATGGGTCCTCTGTGAGCATCTCTTACAGATCTGGATACCAATCCTTCTTGGCCAATCCGGAACAAAGAGTATTGTTCTCACTCCACTTTTCCTTATAATTCTCCACACCTTGGGTATGAGAGGAAGAGGAGGAAATCCATAGACTGACGGGAACACCCACAGTGTCACTAGCGCGACCACAGTTATCGCCGGAGGGTCTCATGACCTGGCGCAATGTCTCTGCAGCTTTTTGTTGAGGCGGAATGCCATCATGTCCACCTGTGGCAGTTCCCACCAACTTGCCATCTGCATGAAAACTTCTTTATGAAGTCCCCACTCTCCCGGGTGGAGGTCGTGAAGGAAGTCTGCTTCCCAGCTGTCCACTCCCGGACTGAACACTGCTGACAGTGCGCGTACTTGATTTTCCGCCCAGCGAAGAAATTCTGGTGGCTTCTACCATCGCCACCCTGCTCCTTGTGCCGCCTTGGCGGTTTACATGAGTCACTGCGGTGATATTGTCTGACTGAATCAGAACCGGTTGGTAGCGAAGCAGGAACTCTGCTTGACGTAGGGCGTTGTATATGGCCCTTAGATCCAGGATATTGATGTGAAGACAAGTCTGTCTCCAGACTTGACCACAGCCCTTGGAATTATCTTCCCTGTGTGACTGCCCCCCCACCCTCAGAGGCTTGCAACCGTGGTCACCAAGACCCAGTCTTGAATGCCGAATCTGCGACCTTCGAGAAGGTGAGCATTCTACAGCCACCACAGGAGAGACACCCTGGCCCTGGGGGATAGGGTGATTAACCGATGCATCTGATGATGATGTGATCCGGACCACTTGTCCAGTAAGTCCTACTGGAAGGTCCTCGCAGGGAGCCTGCCGAAGGGAATGGCCTCTTATGATGCCACCATCCTTCCCAGGACACCTGTTTTTTGGTTTTAATAGATTCCTGGCCAGTGTCACGAGCTCCTAAGCTCTCTCTATCGCTATCGGGAGATAAACCCTTTTCTGATCTGTGTCTAGGATCATGCCTAGGAGAGGCAGATGAGCTGTAGGAACCAACTGCGACTTTGGAATATATAGAATTCAGCCGCGTTGCCGTTACACTTCCAGAGAAAGTGATACGCTGTTCAGCAACTGCTCTCTTGATCTCGCTTTTATGAGGAGATCGTCCAAATACGTGATAATAGTGACATCTTGCTTCCGCAGGAGCACCATAATTTTCGCCATTACCTTGGTGAATATTCTCCAGGTCGTGGAGAGACCAAACGACAACACCTGAAATTGGCAATGGCAATCCCGTACCGCAATTTTGAGGTACGCCTGACAAGGTGGATATATGGGGACCTGAAGGTATGCATCCTATATGTCCCGAGTCACCCTTCCAGCTTACAACTACCGCTCTTAGCGATTCCATCTTGAACTTGCACCTTTCCAGGTATATGCTCAGGGATTTTAAATTCAATATAGGTCTGACCGAACCATCTGGTTTCGGGCCTACCACATGGTCATTTATAATAATAATAATAATAATAATAATAATAACAACAACCCCCTCCTTGTTGAAGGAGGTGAACCTTGACCACCACCTGTTGAAGATACAATTTTTGAATTGCAGTTAACACTGTTTCCCTCTCGTGGGGGGAAGACGGCAGGGTCATCGGTGAGTGGGCATTTCTCAAAGTCCAGCTTGTATCCCTGAGACACAATATCTATTGCCCAGGGATATAATAGGGAGCGAACCCACTTGTGGCTGAACTTCCGAAGGCGTGCCCCCTACGGGCCTAGCTCCGCCTCGACATGCGGTCTATTTTTGTAGAGGCCGAGGAGGACTTCTGTTTTTTCTGCCCCCGGCTCTGACAAGAAAGGACGCATCTCGGACTTTCTTGTTTCTTTATTCGAAAAGCTGCATTTAAGAATGTCGTGCTTTCCTAGGCCGTGCAGGGATATAAGGCAAAATATCAGAATTTCCCAGATATAGCCGTGGAGACCAAACCCTTCTCAACATAATCCTCAGCGTTTCATATGCCTCTTAAGGCAGCATCATATGTCCATTGCATATTGTACAGGACACGACAAGCAGAGATCAACATAGCTTTGACACTAGGACCCAGTGTACTCATGTCTCTATGGCATGTTTTATATGTTTTATACATAAACTCTCAAGACAGCATCTTAAATATATACATATATATCTATCTATATATCTATCTATCTATATATATATATACATATATATATATATATATGCCCATACATATATCTATATTTCTATATACATACTAGGGTCTCTATCTCTGCTGATAAGGTACCTGTCTGTACCAGCATGTGTACGCTATCTGCAGGATCCCTGAGAATAGCTGTAACCTCAGGGCTGCCTTTTGTGACACCCTAGGGGAAGATTCCTATCTTATCCTGGCCCTAGTGGGGAAAGGATACTTTCTGAGAAATCTTTGTGTGAGGCTGCAGTCTGTTGCCTGGAGATTCCCGCTCTTTTTCCTCATGATAGGAGGGAAAATTACCTCAGCTTTCTTCCCCATCTGTGTATTCTTGTGCAGGGACAGATGAGTCATCAGTGACATGCAAATCATCTTTTTACAATAAACATATATTGAATACTTTACTGCCAATCTGGCTGTAACTTTGCATTATCATAGTCGACACTGGAGGCAGACTCCGTGTCGACATCTGTGTCAATTAACTGGGATAGTGGACGCTTATGAGACCCCGACGGCCTCTGAGCTGTGGGATCAGGCACCGAGTGAGACCCTGACTGTCCCAAGGCTTCAGCTTTATCCAACCTATTATGCAAGGAGTTTACATTATTATTTAACACCTTCCACATATCCATCCAGTCAGGTGTCGGAGCCCTCAGCGGCGACACCTCATTCATATGCACTTGCTCCGCCTCCACGTACCGTTCCTCATCAAACATGTCGACACTGACGTACCGACACACCGCACACACACAGGGAATGCTCTGACTGAGGACAGGACCCCACAAAGGCTTTTGGGGAGACAGAGAGCGAGTATGCCAGCACACACCACAGCGCTATTATAACCCAGGGATAACACTATCAGATGTGTTCACCTAGTAGCTGCTGATATAAACACAATAATGTTCCTTTTTGCGCCTAAATTTATGTGCCCCCCCCCCCCTCTTTTGCCCTTGTTGTATCTGGATACTGCAGGGGAGAGCCTGGGGAGCGACTTCCAGCGGAGCTGTAAAGATAAAATGGCGCTGGTTAGTGCTGAGGAAGAAGCTCCGCCCCCTCATCGGCGGGCTTCTGTCCCGTTATTCTGTGAGAAAAAATGGCGGGGTTTTACACATATACAGTCTGGGACTGTATTTATGTGTATATTTTGCCAAAAGGTACTAATATTGCTGCCCAGGGCGCTCCCCCCCAGTGCCCTGCACCCTACAGTGACCGGAGTGTGTGGTGTGCAGAGGAAGCAATGGCGCACAGCTTCGGTGCTGTGCGCTACCTTATGTGAAGACCGGAGTCTTCATGCCGCCGATTTCGACGTCTTCTGTCTTCTCCGGACTTCAGTGCTTCTGGCTCTGCGAGGGGGACGGCGGCGCGGCTCCGGGAATGGACAACCAAGGACAGGTGCCTGTGTTCGAAACCTCTGGAGCTAATGGTGTCCAGTAGCCTAAGAAGCACAACCTAGCTGCAAGCAGGTACGTTGGCTTCTCTCCCCTCAGTCCCTCGTAGCAGTGAGTCTGTTGCCAGCAGAAGCTCACTGAAAATAAAAAACCTAACAAATACTTTCTTTTCTAGCAGGCTCAGGAGAGCCCACTAGGTGCCTCTGCTGTAGCCGGGCACAGATTCTAACTGAGGTCTGGAGGAGGGGCATAGAGGGAGGAGCCAGTGCACACCAGATATAGTACCTAATCTTTCTTTAAGAGTGCCCAGTCTCCTGCGGAGCCCGTCTATTCCCCATGGTCCTTACGGAGTCCCCAGCATCCACTAGGACGTTAGAGAAAACTGGGGTTGTGTGGCAAGACCTTGCCCCTTTCTACTGTTAGGGTATGTTAACCTATTCAGGTCTGGTCTATAAACTCTCTGCAGTCATCAGTCAGAATTCTGTTCCTTTAGCAACCGGTTGGAGGTCAATGAATGATAAGATGACACAAGTTCATGTGTAACCTAAACAAATCATAAATGACCTGCTAGGGGCCGTCATAGCTTTATTATTTATAGCTTAAACAAAATCACGCTTGCCAATACATTTTAGCCAATCAAAATACACCATGTATGTCTTGAAATACATCGATTGTCATACAATGTTCCAAGTGGCAACTAGAACAGCCTTGAAAATGGTTATTGTTTCGTTTATCAGTCTTTCGGACATAAACTCAAAAGATTTCTTTCAACATTCTTCTCAATTAGCCTTGGATATATCTGGTGTTGCTTTGTCCGCCTTGGATACATTTAATGTTGCATTTGTCTTGTACAAGTCATGCTTTAAAACAAGATATTCAGCAAATATAGTATTCTGACCAGCTCTGCACATTTTTCTTAAGGACACATGAACCCATTTTGTCATTAACAGTAAATATCTTAATAAATGCGAAAAAGCGTGAATCAATATATATTTGCTATACTGCGGAAGCTCCTACACTATCATTTCCCCTCTTTTTGATTCCACTTTTTCTCCCTATTCTACCTACACTAGGCCTGAACTATTCCCTTTCAGTAAACCAGTTGCCTGGACTTATAGTCCAAACCTTGGGGATTACCCTTAACAACAACCAAAGGATAAGCAACTTCATTCTTCTGGCTGGGGAGTCACTGTCAGCTTCTTCGAGTGGGAGGCGTGTAATCAGGTATCACGACCTTTCACCTTAATTTGAGGTAGGCATGGTTAGCAGCACTTGATATGGACCATCATATCTTGGTTCAAAGGTCTTTCTTACATGTCTCTTTAAATAGACCCAATCTCCTGGATTTAGCTTATGTGTAGCTGATCCTTCTGGGTCTGGAATGGAAGAAAACACTCGGCAATGGAGGTTAGTCAATGTTTTAAAGACCTCCTGTACATAACCTGTTAAATCACCATGTTGTAATTGTTGTGGACAATAACAACCTGTTCTTGGAGCTGACCCAAACAATATTTCATATGGAGTCAGTTTACTAGGTCTCATAGGTGTGGTCCTAATATTGAACAAGACTATAGGTAGGCATTCTGGCCAAGTTCTTTTGGTTTCTGTCATTTTCTGTAGTTTTAGCTTAAGGTCAAAGTTCAGATGTTCCCCCTCCCCACTCGCCTGGGGACGGTAAGGCACGTGGAAGGCCTGCTGTACCCCCAAATCTTTCATTATATGCTGCATGACTTCTCCTGTGAAATGTGTACCTCTATCTGATTCTATAACCTCAGATATCCCAAATCTACATACTACTTCTGCTATCAGTTTCTTTGCAGTGGTTTTTTTCTGTGGCTTTGCCTACTGGCCAGGCTTCGGCCCAGTGACTAAACATGTCCGTTGCTACTAGTACATATTCATATGGACCGCTTCGTGGCAACTGTATATAGTTGATTTGTAGTCTTAGAAATGGGTAAGAGGCTTTGGGTATAGTTCCTAGAGGTGTCTTGGTTCTTTGTCCTGGATTGCTGATTCCATAGATCCAGCATCCTGCTACAAAGTTTGTTGCAGCTTTATTGAAGCCTGGAGCTATCCAATGCTCTTGTACTCTATTCACCATGGCTTCCTTTGAATGATGTACTTGTCCATGAGCTACTTGTAACATAGGTGGAAATAGAGCGGCTGGTAGACAGTACTTTAATTCTCTTGACTTCCAAAGTCCATGTTCATCTTCTTCTGCCCCCAATCGTGTCCATTTCTCCTTTTCTCCTTGTGATGCTTGTTGTTGACTTAGTATTTCTGTTACAGCGTGCGGTACTTGTATACACAGTGGATGATCAAGCACAAGGTCTGTCACCTTTTCCCTCAGTATTGCTGCTGCTGCCACTGCTCGGACACAGCATGGTGCTCCTCTGATAATCAGATCCAGCTGGGCTGAACAGTATGCCACTGGTCTTTGTTTTGGTCCATATTTCTGGGTGAGCACCCCTAAAGAATGCCCTCTGTTTTCATGGCAGAATAGGTTAAAAGGCTTTTTGTAATCATGCAATCCCAATGCTGGGGCTGTTATTATGGCTTGCTTTAGTTTTCGTACTGCTTCTTCAATGGTGTCCCTGTTTTCTGCTGACGCCTCCTTTTTTGTTAATTCATATAGGGGATGCATCAGTAATGAGGCTGAGGGTATCCATTCTCTGCAATAACCAATAAGGCCCAGGAAAGCTCTGATTTCTTTTAATGTTCTTGGGGTTTTTGCTTGAGTTATTGCTTTTGTTCTTTCATCAGTAAGATGCCTTGTTCCTTGGGATATTCAGTGTCCTAAAAAGATAACTCTTTTCTGTACTAGCTGTAGTTTGGCTTTTTACACTCTGCAATCTTCTTCTGCCAAAAAGATGAGTAGTGGTGCTGTTTCCTTTTTGCACTTCTCTTCTGTCTGTGCAGCAATAAGCAGATCATCGACATGTTGAACTAACTGGGAGTCTGTAAAGTGCGTCTCCATTTCTGCAGGATTAATGCCATTGCCTTTGCCTCTGAGAAATCTGATGGACTGGTTGCTCCCCCTTGGGGTAATCGTGTCCAACAATATTGTTTAACTTCATGAGTGAATGTTAGAAACTTCTGGCTTTCCCATTCATCAGTAGATAATCTGTTTTTCCCTCCTTTTGAATCTTGAGATTCAACACCTTTATTGATTATTGCTAGAAAAGGGTTGCTGAGTTGAGGGTAATACATCTTCTGATGGTTACTTGTCGCACTCTGGCAGTGCTACTTCATACATGGTCAACCTTGCCACTGACAGGTGTCTGGTTCTTGCTTGTTGAAGCTTCTCTGTACCTGCATGTGGACCCTGGATGATAAGTTCATGATTCAGCACTATGCCTGTGTTCTTGTCCTCTTCTAGGACTACTGATTCAGCACTGTGTTTGTGCTCTTGTACTCTGCTAGGACTGTTGCTGCTATCACTGCTCTGATGCCGGTAGGTGCTCTTTGATTACTGCTGTCAAGCTTGCTTGAGTTGTAGGCCACTGGTCTTCACCTCAGTCCATGATTTTGCGTAAGGACTTCTATGTATGGCCTCTTTCTTTAATAGTCAGGTAGTTCTAGGGCTTGAGATGAGGCAACTGCTGTTTCCAAGTGTTCAATAGCTTAATTCATCTGTTGCTGTATGTAGGATGCGGACCCTCCTCCCTTTCAGTGTTGTCATACAATGCTTGCATGTAGACTGGTGCTAGAGGTATCCATGTTCTGTAGTGTCCTACTAGGCCCAGGAATGATCATCTGACTTGCTTGACACTAGTTGGCATCTTAGCTTGCAGTATAAATCTTTTTCTTCTCACTTTTGTTAGATGTCGGGTACCTTGAGTGTCCTAGGAAGATTAACTCTTGCTTGACTAGCTGCAATTTCTCCTTCTGAGGCTCTGCAGTCTTGTTCTTTTAGAAACTTCACTAAGGACACTGCCCCTTCTTGGTACTTCTTTTAGTAGTGGTGGCAATCAGCAGTTCATTCACATCCTGTATTTAGCTGTGTGTTTTGTGGATAAATCACTTGGTGATATAGCCCCTCCACAGGGCTATCCTGGTCCAGTAGTATTGCTTACTTTCTTCTACAACTGGTACTGCGGGAATGAGTCAATACTGAACTTCTGTTCTAACTTGCTTCTAAATGGCTTTTTTGTTCTTTCCTTTGATAAGTTGCTAGAAAGTTAAACTTCTGCTGGTGTGTACTGTATTCTCCTTGGATAAGCTTTAGTACATTGTGCTTCAGCAAAGTCACTGGACATGTACTCCGAGGTTAAGAACTGGGCTGGTATTGGTGACTGTAGTTCTTGCATCTCCTGTCCTTTTAAGAATTTCTGATATCATCAGTTCTTGTGGTATCTCCCTCTGCTGTCTTCTGCGTGTGCTGGCTCCAGTATTCATTAGGCACAAACGTATTTCTCCAGTGGGCAAGGTGACTGTAATTATACCTTCTGCTGTTTCCTCTGGAGACATTATGTTTACTGGGGAGTACCTGAAGAAGCTTGTACTTCATATTGGCAGAAGAAGCATCATTTATTTGTCTTTTGGAACTTTTTCTGTCTTGTTCCTTATTATTTGCTTTAAACCCCGGAGCTTCTGTTGCTTTAAATCATGGCATTATCTCTGTAATCTTGCCATGTAGTACTGACCACTTGTCAGATGTCTTTCTTTGTCCTTTTTAAAGCAGACTTCCTTTAGTCTCCAAACTTTCATGCGACCTTCATATTGTTTCTCAACTTTTCTTTTTTCCAATCACCTCTCTTTATGATTCATTCATAATTCTTCATACTTTGTCCTTTCTTCACTTGCATATTCTTTCTCACTGCTGCTGGCATGTCATCTTCTTAGTCCAAGTCCACCCAGGCTGATGTTCAACATAATGATGTTCACGCTGGGAGTTGTTGTTCCTCTTTGTCTTACTTTTCCTGTGAGAGATAGACTTGTATAGCCGCTTGTATTTCAGGTTACATCTTTGCTTTCTTGCAGGGGTAGGGCTTAACCTCCCAATCCAGTCGTTGCAATGGCCTGATCTGTAAGTAAACGTAGAGGAATCTGGTTGTGCATAAAAACAGCTCTTGAAACCCTTGTGTCTTCTGTGGGTAAAGTCACTTTTATCGAACTGCCAGTGGTGACTTGAGTACACTGTTGCCGACACGGGAGTTGCACACCCTCATATTCTATCATCTTGTGTGTCGTATAGTGACTTTATCATAGTAAGTTCTGATGGACTCAAGTCTGGGGCTGCTGGTGCCCTGAGTGTCTGTGCATGACACCATCTCTTAAGTCTTGTCATGTACATCTTTCCACTTTCAAACGTTGTTCTATTTTCCTGTTTCATCTCTTTTCAATTTCACTGCTAGTGAGCTTGCAGATGATTCAATTCTGTTCATACTAGGGGTACCTGGGTGTGCATGCATGTCTGGGTATAGGGGTGGGGTATAGTGTGGAGGTGCTGTTGCTGGACTAGGTCTCAGTGGTTATTAATTCACTTGGTACCTCTTGCTGCTTTAAAATTGTTCGGCTTGCTCCCGAGTCTATAATGCATTGATATTGGTGACCTGTTGGCAGTACAAGGGTCACTTGATCATTTTCTTGTTCAGATGGTGTTTTGGCAGGGAGGTACCTCGGGAAGCCACTTCTTCATGCTTTAGGTTTTTCTTGCTGGTTTTCACACCATTCCTTGTATTTTCTGCAATTCTTCTTGAAATTTCCTTTTTGCTTGCAGAAATAACACTTTCTGTCATCTTGCTTGGTTCCTTCTTTTGAGTTCCTTCCTGTGGCCCCTTGCGTTGGGCTTCTGATTTTCCACTTGCTTTGTTCCTGGACAACGTGAACTGTTACCTTCGGTATGGCATTCTTTTATTTATTTATTAACAGTTTCTTATATAGCGCAGCATATTCCGTTGCGCTTTACAATTAGAACAACAGTAATAGAACAAAACTGGGTAAAAACAGACAGAGGTAGGAAGGCCCTGCTCGCAAGCTTACAATCTATAGGGAAATAGGCATAGATACACAAGGATAGATGCTACCTATTGCATAATGGTCCACCAGATTGCTAGGTTCTTAATGGGTTGTATGATGATACCCCACAAAGTTATCCAAGTGTCAGGAGGGTGTGAGACTAAAGAAAGACAAGATATGTGATGTTATGAATATTCTACAGAGGATGTAATTAGATAGGGAAGCACTGAAGGTTATGTCGGTGGGTCTGGAATTTGATAGGCTTGTCTGAAGAGGTGAGTTTTCAGGGAACATTTAAAGGTTTGGAGACTAGAGGCGAGTCTTACTGTGCGTGGGAGGGCATTCCACAGAGTGGGTGAAGCCCGGATAAAGTCCTGTAATTTTGAGTGTGAACAAGTAATACGTGTGGATGAGAGACGTAGATCTTGTGCAGAGCGGAGAGGTCGGGTAGGGAGATATTTTGAGATGAGTGAAGAGATGTATGTTGGTGCAGTTTGGTTAATAGCCTTGTATGTGAGTAAAAGTATTTTATATTTAATACGGTAGAATACCGGTAACCAATGGAGGGACTGACTCCCCTCCCTGTTACTAACAATATCCACAGGTTTGTCGGGCCCTGACATCTTTACAGACTGCGCTCCCATGCCTGGGTGAACGTGCGCGGAACCCCTCCTGATGTGGTATTTTAGTAACTCCTTATGAGGGACTTAAAATCTCCTTGCAAGACGCTGACTCTGAAGAATTTCTTCTATCCTTGTACCTAAAGAGCTCCTTAAATCCGTCTGTGGACAAATGACTGGGGTAGTAGTGTTGCCCCTTCCTCCCTGTATTGGTGGAAAATCTATTAGTACTGCTCCCCAAGTGAGACCTGCATAATAGATTATTTCTTCTGGATCACTGAGATGCGTCCCTAATATTATTGTTAAGTCACTCCAAGGGTCTATCCCCCTGCCTATATAGACTCCTGCTTGTACCAGTACCCCTGTTGTTCCTTGTGTTCTTGGTAAACTCCCCACTATTCTTGGAATACGTTCACCTTGTGTCTCTTTCAGACAGTAGCTGTTCTTTATTACTGACCCAATCCTACCCCTTATCTGTCTTGCATAGGGACATACAATATATACAGTACAATGTGTGCAGGAGAATCTAGTTACTGACACTGGTTTCATTATTCAGCAGACACCCCGACTCCCCCCCCCACCACCTTTTCAAAAGCATGTTGACAGAGTACATACAACAGTGCAAGGATCCAAAAAACAAGGATGATAGTAAATGCTATATCTGTTATCTGTGTGCACGGCAGCTGTTTGAGGCTGCACGGGCAAATGGGTCTTAGACCTGGGATTATGTGGTTCCTAGGCCAACAGGTTATGATGTTAGACCAATCATTCTCAATGTAATGTTCCAACAATTCCCTTTTTCAAAATGACAACCTATTGTACAATAAAATTCATCATCATTTTCCACATAACCAAATGAGACTTCAGTGCTTGTAATTGCCACCAATCTCGGTGCTACAGACCCTTTGTATTTTCTTAACACAAAAACACAGGTACAAGATTTGCATACACCTCTTTGGTTATTTATCAATTCAAACTGTTTATCAGCATTAGAATACACCTTGGCCATACGCCACCTTTTAAAAATGTAAATTTTTTCTGAATATTTGATTAATTCCCCCTGTACACTTGTGACAAATTAGCTGAAGATATTTACCCACAATTCAACAATATAACATCACAATATATATTTTACCTTAAAAAAAATGTCTTCTTCTGACTGATACTGGGCTCTTTAAGATATTCTCTGATCTTCTCGACTGAACTTTCTCAGATGCATTCAAGAAACGCTGAGCCAAGTGAGCAGGTAGAAATCTACACATTAAATCTCACTTACCGGTTTTTGTTATCAGCGGTTCCTGAAAGATCAGAGGATTTGTTGCCAGTGGAGGAGATGCTGGAATATCCCCGGACGATGCTCCCAAATGTTAGGGTATGTTAACCTATTCAGGTCTGGTCTATAAACTCTCTGCAGTCATCAGTCAGAATTCTGTTCCTTTAGCAACCGGTTGGAGGTCAATGAATGATAAGATGACACAAGTTGATGTGTAACCTAAACAAATCATAAATGACCTGCTAGGGGCCGTCACAGCTTTATTATTTATAGCTTAAACAAAATCACGCTTGCCAATACATTTTAGCCAATCAGAATACACCATGTATGTCTTGAAATACATCGATTGTCATACAATGTTCCAAGTGGCAACTAGAACAGCCTTGAAAATGGTTATTGTTTCGTTTATCAGTCTTTCGGACATAAACTCAAAAGATTTCTTTCAACATTCTTCTCAATTAGCCTTGGATATATCTGGTGTTGCTTTGTCCGCCTTGGATACATTTAATGTTGCATTTGTCTTGTACAAGTCATGCTTTAAAACAAGATATTCAGCAAATAATAAGAATTTACTTACCGATAATTCTATTTCTCGGAGTCCGTAGTGGATGCTGGGGTTCCTGAAAGGACCATGGGGAATAGCGGCTCCGCAGGAGACAGGGCACAAAAAGTAAAGCTTTCCGATCAGGTGGTGTGCACTGGCTCCTCCCCCTATGACCCTCCTCCAAGCCTCAGTTAGGTACTGTGCCCGGACGAGCGTACACAATAAGGGAGGAATTTTGAATCCCGGGTAAGACTCATACCAGCCACACCAATCACACCGTACAACTTGTGATCTAAACCCAGTTAACAGTATGATAACAGAGGAGCCTCTGAAAGATGGCTCCCTACAACAATAACCCGAATTAGTTAACAATAACTATGTACAATTATTGCAGATAATCCGCACTTGGGATGGGCGCCCAGCATCCACTACGGACTCCGAGAAATAGAATTATCGGTAAGTAAATTCTTATTTTCTCTATCGTCCTAGTGGATGCTGGGGTTCCTGAAAGGACCATGGGGATTATACCAAAGCTCCCAAACGGGCGGGAGAGTGCGGATGACTCTGCAGCACCGAATGAGAGAACTCCAGGTCCTCCTTATCCAGAGTATCAAATTTGTAAAATTTTACAAACGTGTTCTCCCCTGACCACGTAGCTGCTCGGCAAAGTTGTAATGCCGAGACCCCTCGGGCAGCCGCCCAAGATGAGCCCACCTTCCTTGTGGAGTGGGCCTTTACAGATTTAGGCTGTGGCAGGCCTGCCACAGAATGTGCAAGTTGGATTGTGCCTCAGATCCAACGAGCAATCGTCTGCTTAGACGCAGGAGCACCCATCTTGTTGGGTGCATACAATATAAACAACGAGTCAGATTTTCTGACTCCAGCTGTCCTTGCAATATATATTTTCAATGCTCTGACAACGTCCAGTAACTTGGAGTCCTCCAAGTCACTTGTAGCCGCAGGCACTACAATAGGCTGGTTCAGATGAAATGCTGACACCACCTTAGGGAGAAAATGCGGACGAGTCCGCAGTTCCGCCCTGTCCGAATGGAAAATCAGATATGGGCTTTTGTAAGATAAAGCTGCCAGTTCTGACACTCTCCTGGCTGAAGCCAGGGCTAGTAGCATGGTCACTTTCCATGTGAGATATTTCAAATCCACATTTTTTAGTGGTTCAAACCAATGAGATTTTAGAAAGTCCAAAACCACATTGAGATCCCACGGTGCCACTGGAGGCACCACAGGAGGCTGTATATGCAGCACTCCCTTAACAAAAGTCTGGACTTCAGGGACTGAAGCCAATTCTTTCTGGAAGAAAATCGACAGGGCCGAAATTTGAACCTTAATAGATCCCAATTTGAGACCCATAGACAATCCTGATTGCAGGAAATGTAGGAATCGACCCAGATGAAATTCCTCCGTCGGAGCACTCCGATCCTCGCACCACGCAACATATTTTCGCCAAATGCGGTGATAATGTTACACGGTTACTTCCTTCCTTGCTTTAATCAAAGTAGGAATGACTTCTTCCGGCATGCCTTTTTCCTTTAGGATCCGGCGTTCAACCGCCATGCCGTCAAACGCAGCCGCGGTAAGTCTTGAAACAGACAGGGACCCTGCTGAAGCAAGTCCCTCCTTAGAGGTAGAGGCCACGGATCTTCCGTGATCATCTCTTGAAGTTCCGGGTACCAAGTCCTTCTTGGCCAATCCGGAACCACTAGTATCGTTCTTACGCCTCTTTGCCGTATAATTCTCAATACTTTTGGTATGAGAGGCAGAGGAGGAAACACATACACCGACTGGTACACCCAAGGCGTTACCAGCGCGTCCACAGCTATTGCCTGCGGATCTCTTGACCTGGCGCAATACCTGTCCAGTTTTTTGTTGAGGCGAGACGCCATCATGTCCACCATTGGTCTTTCCCAACGGGTTACCAGCATGTGGAAGACTTCTGGATGAAGTCCCCACTCTCCCGGGTGAAGGTCGTGTCTGCTGAGGAAGTCTGCTTCCCAGTTGTCCACTCCCGGGATGAACACTGCTGACAGTGCTATCACATGATTCTCTGCTCAGCGAAGAATCCTTGCAGCTTCTGCCATTGCACTCCTGCTTCTTGTGCCGCCCTGTCTGTTCACATGGGCGACTGCCGTGATGTTGTCCGACTGGATCAACACCGGTTTTCCCTGAAGCAGAGGTTCTGCCTGGCTTAGAGCATTGTAGATTGCTCTTAGTTCCAGAATGTTTATGTGAAGAGACGTTTCCAGGCTCGTCCACACTCCCTGGAAGTTTCTTCCTTGTGTGACTGCTCCCCAGCCTCTCAGGCTGGCGTCCGTGGTCACCAGGATCCAATCCTGTATGCCGAATCTGCGGCCCTCCAATAGATGAGCACTCTGCAACCACCACAGAAGAGATACCCTTGTCCTTGGAGACAGGGTTATCCGCTGGTGCATCTGAAGATGCGACCCTGACCATTTGTCCAACAGATCCCTCTGGAAAATTCTTGCGTGGAATCTGCCGAATGGAATTGCTTCGTAAGAAGCCACCATTTTTCCCAGGACTCTTGTGCATTGATGTACAGACACCTTTCCTGGTTTTAGGAGGTTCCTGACAAGCTCGGATAACTCCTTGGCTTTTTCCTCCGGGAGAAAAACCTTTTTCTGAACCGTGTCCAGAATCATCCCTAGGAACAGCAGACGAGTTGTTGGCATTAACTGGGATTTTGGAATATTCAGAATCCACCCCTGCTGTTTTAGCACTTCTTGAGACAGTGCTAATCCCATCTCTAGCTGTTCTCTGGACCTTGCCCTTATCAGGAGATCGTCCAAGTATGGGATAATTAATACGCCTTTTCTTCGAAGAAGAATCATCATCTCGGCCATTACCTTTGTAAAGACCCGAGGTGCTGTGGACAATCCGAACGGCAGCGTCTGAAACTGATAGTGACAGTTTTGTACGACGAACCTGAGGTACCCCTGGTGTGAGGGGTAAATTGGAACGTGGAGGTACGCATCCTTGATGTCCAAGGATACCATAAAGTCCCCTTCTTCCAGGTTCGCTATCACTGCTCTGAGTGACTCCATCTTGAACTTGAACTTCTTTATGTACAGGTTCAATGACTTCAGATTTAGAATAGGTCTTACCGAGCCATCCGGCTTCGGTACCACAAATAGAGTGGAATAATACCCCTTTCCTTGTTGTAGAAGAGGTACCTTGACTATCACCTGCTGAGAGTACAGCTTGTGAATGGCTTCCAAGACCGTCTCCCTTTCGGAGGGGGACGTTGGTAAAGCAGACTTCAGGAAACGGCGAGGTGGATCTGTCTCTAGTTCCAACCTGTATCCCTGAGATATTATCTGCAGGATCCAGGGATCTACCTGCGAGTGAGCCCACTGCGCGCTGAAATTCTTGAGACGACCGCCCACCGCCCCCGAGTCCGCTTGAGAAGCCCCAGCGTCATGCTGAGGCTTTTGTAGAAGCGGGGGAGGGCTTCTGTTCCTGGGAAGGAGCTGCCTGTTGCTGTCTCTTCCCCCTTCCTCTGCCTCGTGGCAGATATGAATATCCCTTTGCTCTCTTGTTTTTAAAGGAACGAAAGGGCTGCGGTTGAAAAGTCGGTGTCTTTTTCTGTTGGGGAGTAACTTGAGGTAAAAAGGTGGATTTCCCGGCTGTAGCCGTGGCCACCAAATCTGATAGACCGACTCCAAATAACTCCTCCCCTTTATACGGCAAAACTTCCATATGCCGTTTTGAGTCCGCATCGCCTGACCACTGTCGCGTCCATAAACTTCTTCTGGCCGAAATGGACATAGCACTTACCCGTGATGCCAGTGTGCAGATATCGCTCTGTGCATCACGCATATAAAGAAATGCATCCTTTATTTGCTCTAAAGACAGTAAAACATTGTCCCTATCCAGGGTATCAATATTTTCAATCAGGGACTCTGACCAAGCTACTCCAGCACTGCACATCCAGGCTGTCGCTATAGCTGGTCGTAGTATAACACCTGTATGTGTGTATATACTTTTTTGGATATTTTCCATCCTCCTATCTACTGGATCTTTAAGTGCGGCCGTCTCAGGAGAGGGTAACGCCACTTGTTTAGATAAGCGTGTGAGCGCCTTGTCCACCCTAGGAGGTGTTTCCCAGCGCGCCCTAACCTCTGGCGGGAAAGGGTATAAAGCCAATAACTTCTTTGAAATTAGCATCTTTTTATCGGGGGCAACCCACGCTTCATCACACACCTCATTTAGTTCTTCTGATTCAGGAAAAACTATAGGTAGTTTTTTCACACCCCACATAATACCCTGTTTAGTGGTACCTGTAGTATCAGCTAAAAGTAACGCCTCCTTCATTGCCAAAATCATATAACGTGTGGCCCTACTGGAAAATACGGTTGATTCGTCACCGTCGCCACTGGAATCAGTGCCTGTGTCTGGGTCTGTGTCGACCGACTGAGGCAAAGGGCGTTTTACAGCCCCTGACGGTGTTTGAGGCGCCTGGACAAGCACTAATTGATTGTCCGGCCGTCTCATGTCGTCAAACGACTGCTTTAGCGTGTTGACACTATCCCGTAATTCCATAAATAAAGGCATCCATTCTGGTGTCGACCCCCTAGGAGGTGACATCCCCATATTTGGCAATTGCTCCGCCTCCACACCAATATCGTCCTCATACATGTCGACACACACGTACCGACACACAGCAGACACACAGGGAATGCTCTTAACGAAGACAGGACCCGACTAGCCCTTTGGGGAGACAGAGGGAGAGTCTGCCAGCACACACCAAAGCGCTATATATATGACAGGGATAGCCTTATAATAAGTGCTCCCTGTATAGCTGCTTTTATAATATAATTTTTGCCACTATTTTGCCCCCCCTCTCTTGTTTTACCCTGTTTCTGTAGTGCAGTGCAGGGGAGAGACCTGGGAGCCGTCCTGACCAGCGGAGCTGTGTAAGGAAAATGGCGCTGTGTGCTGAGGAGATAGGCCCCGCCCCTTTTACGGCGGGCTCGTCTCCCGCTCTTTAGTGGATTCTGGCAGGGGTTAAATATCTCCATATAGCCCCCGGAGGCTATATGTGAGGTATTTTTTAGCCAAATAGGTTTTCATTTGCCTCCCAGGGCGCTCCCCTCCCAGCGCCCTGCACCCTCAGTGACTGCCGTGTGAAGTGTGCTGAGAGGAAAATGGCGCACAGCTGCAGTGCTGTGCGCTACCTTTAGAAGACTGAGGAGTCTTCTGCCGCCGATTCTGGACCTCTTCTTGTTTCAGCATCTGCAAGGGGGCCGGCGGCGAGGCTCCGGTGACCATCCAGGCTGTACCTGTGATCGTCCCTCTGGAGCTGATGTCCAGTAGCCAAGAAGCCAATCCATCCTGCACGCAGGTGAGTTCACTTCTTCTCCCCTAAGTCCCTCGTTGCAGTGATCCTGTTGCCAGCAGGACTCACTGTAAAATAAAAAACCTAAGCTAAACTTTTCTAAGCAGCTCTTTAGGAGAGCCACCTAGATTGCACCCTTCTCGGCCGGGCACAAAAATCTAACTGAGGCTTGGAGGAGGGTCATAGGGGGAGGAGCCAGTGCACACCACCTGATCGGAAAGCTTTACTTTTTGTGCCCTGTCTCCTGCGGAGCCGCTATTCCCCATGGTCCTTTCAGGAACCCCAGCATCCACTAGGACGATAGAGAAATAGTATTCTGACCAGCTCTGCACATTTTTCTTAAGGACACATGAACCCATTTTGTGATTAACAGTAAATATCTTAATAAATGCGAAAAAGCGTGAATCAATATATATTTGCTATACTGCGGAAGCTCCTACACTATCACTACCGAGGCCCTGTCCCTCCTCAAGAGGCCCCATCCCCTTTTCAGCAGCAGGTGTGCCTCTGGCGCGCCAGGTCCAGCTTTGGAGTCTTAAGAAGTTGGGAGGTATGTAACATTCCAGGTTTTAGTGATATCCATGGTTGAGCATACTGTAGGTGCACTGCTAGTCTGGCTGGAGGGCCGAGGTTGGGAATGCCCGCTTTAGAATGTAAGCTCTCATGAGCAGGACTCTCTTCCCCCATGTGCTTTGGCTTCCCTACTAATGCCAGCACCTACACCTTGCTTCCTTACATGGCACCTAACCAGTGGCTTCTGCCACCCTGCTGCTTAGGTAAGTGCTATGACCAATGATGCAACAATGTTTATAAATCATGTACTTGTTTTGCCTAGTCTTGTAATGTAATTCAGTGATTTCTTTGATTTCTTGTGTGCTCATGTGTGCATGTACATTGTTAGGTGCTGCGGAACCCTTATGGCGCCATATAAATAAAGTATGATGATAATAATAATAATTTAAATATAGTTGATCGCATAACTCCATCCCCCCCCCCACACACACACACACACATCACCAGCCCTAGCTCAAAGGAAAGTGATTACTTCCAGCCCTAGGCTTAGGCCTTTTACTACAGGGGAGATGTTTCAACCCTTGGAGAAAAATACAGTGGAGAGAGATAAAGTACTAACCAATCAGCTCCTGTCATTTTTATTCAAACAAAGCCTGTAACATGGCAGTTAAGCCGGGTATACACTAGCCAGTGGTTCTCAAACTCGGTCCTCAGGACCCCACGTGGTTCACGTTTTCCATGTCACCCAGCAGCTGCACTGTGTATCACCAACTGTCACCGTTTAAAAATCTACAGGTGACCTGCAAAACATGAACCATGTGGGCTCCTGAGGACCGAGTTTGAGAACCTGTGCACTAAACGATGTGCTCCGTGAGCGATATCATTAGTGTTCGCCCTTGAACTCCTGGCCAAACTAAATAGTGCATACACACCGAACGATATAATAAAGTGTAAGAAAGAGGCAATGCATATGAAGAGATAGAGGCTAGCCATAGTCCACCCTTGCATTTGGAGATCATGCATTTTATATAAAAGAAACCGATGTTTCCAGGCACAAAAATCAATGTTTGTTTGTTTTTCAAACCACCAATTTATTGCGGGGGACATTTAACTGCCATCATTGGTAAAGTTCCAATGGAGAAAACGTTGATAACATCAATGTTACAGGTTCAATTATCTCACCCCTAGTTTAAGGGAGGCATAACCACACCCCCAAAAGACACAACCACACCCCCACCAGCATTTGCCTTCGCTTTACTACAGCACACACTGGTGGTCATTCCAAGTTGATCGCTCGCTAGCAGTTTTTAGCAGCCGTGCAAACACTATGTCGCCTCCCACCTGGAGTGTATTTTAGCTTAGAAGTGCGAACGAAAGGATCGCAGAGCATCTACAAAGTTTTTTTGTGCAGTTTTAGAGTAGCTCAAAACCTACTCAGCGCTTGCGATGACTTCAGACCATTCAGTTCCTGTTTTGACGTCACAAACACACCCTGCGTTCGCCCAGCCAAGCCTGCGTTTTTCCTGGCACGCCTGCGATTTTTCAAACACTCCCTGAAAACGGTCAGTTGACACCCAGTAACGCCCACTTCCTGTCAATCACTCAGCGGCATCCAGTGTGACTGAAAAGCTTCACCAGTCCTTGTGGGAAACTACATCGTTCGTTGCAATAGTACGTCGCGCGTGCGCATTGCGCCCCATACGCATGCGCAGAAGTGCCGTTTTTTTGCCTCATCGATGCACAGCGAACGAATGCAGCTAGCGATCAACTCGGAATGACCACCACTGTCCACTGAGAACTCCCAAAGTGGTATAGCCTCGCCCCCATGAGTGGCAGCCAACCTATTAATGGCCTTGCTGTGCAATAACACAACTACACAAACAGTGAGATGTCTCTTGGATACTGGTGACTTTACTTTCCACGTATGTTTTTCTATCACTGTATTTATTAATCTATTTATTGTCAGGAACTATTGATTAATTATTTATAGACATAAACCATTTACATTCATTGGCTGGACTATAATTCCCAACACTGGGCTTTCTATTTGTGTTTTACTCACTACCGTACACGGCTCTTTTTTCTATCACTGAATTTGAGCTATTTAATGTGAATCTTAAATGTGTTTATTGTTTAAATTATTAATCTTCTATTTATAGTCATCAACTAATTTGTTCAGTTATGCAACTTGTCTACCACTGCATTTAGCTTTCTTTTCTGATCTGTGTCTAGGATCATGCCTAGGAGAGGCAGATGAGCTGTAGGAACCAACTGAGACTTTGGAATATATAGAATTCAGCCGCGTTGCCGTTACACTTCCAGAGAGAATAAGATTTTACTTACCGATAAATCTATTTCTCGTAGTCCGTAGTGGATGCTGGGGACTCCGTCAGGACCATGGGGATTAGCGGCTCCGCAGGAGACAGGGCACAAAACTAAAGCTTTAGGATCAGGTGGTGTGTACTGGCTCCTCCCCCTATGACCCTCCTCCAAGCCTCAGTTAGGATACTGTGCCCGGACGAGCGTACACAATAAGGAAGGATATTGAATCCCGGGTAAGACTCATACCAGCCACACCAATCACACCGTATAACTTGTGATCTAAACCCAGTTAACAGTATGACAAACGTAGGAGCCTCTGAACAGACGGCTCACAACAATAACAACCCGATTTTTTTGTAACAATAACTATGTACAAGTATTGCAGACAATCCGCACTTGGGATGGGCGCCCAGCATCCACTACGGACTACGAGAAATAGATTTATCGGTAAGTAAAATCTTATTTTCTCTGACGTCCTAAGTGGATGCTGGGGACTCCGTCAGGACCATGGGGATTATACCAAAGCTCCCAAACGGGCGGGAGAGTGCGGATGACTCTGCAGCACCGAGTGAGAGAACTCCAGGTCCTCCTCAGCCAGGGTGTGCCCCTGACCAAGTAGCAGCTCGGCAAAGTTGTAAAGCCGAGACCCCTCGGGCAGTCGCCCAAGATGAGCCCACCTTCCTTGTGGAATGGGCATTTATATATTTTGGCTGTGGCAGTCCTGCCACAGAATGTGCAAGCTGAATTGTACTACACATTCAACTAGCAATCGTCTGCTTAGAAGCAAGAGCACCCAGTTTTTTGGGTGCATACAGGATAACAGCAAGTCAGTTTTCCTGACTCCAGCCGTCCTGGAAATCTATATTTTCAGGGCCCTGACAACATCTAGCAACTTGGAGTCCTCTAAGTCTCTAGTAGCCGCAGGTACCACAATAAGCTGGTTCAGATGAAACGCTGACACCACCTTAGGGAGAAACTGGGGACGAGTCCGCAGCTCTGCCCTGTCCGAATGGACAATCAGATATGGGCTTTTGTGAGACAAAGCCGCCAATTCTGACACTCGCCTGGCCGAGGCCAGGGCCAACATCATGGTCACTTTCCATGTGAGATATTTCAAATCCACAGATTTGAGCGGTTTAAACCAACGTGATTTGAGGAATCCCAGGACTACGTTGAGATCCCACAGTGCCACTGGAGGCACAAAAGGGGGTTGTATATGCAGTACTCCCTTGTCAAATTTCTGGACTTCAGGAACTGAAGCCAATTCTTTCTGGAAGAAAATCGACAGGGCCGAAATTTGAACCTTAATGGACCCCAATTTGAGGCCCATAGACACTCCTGTTTGCAGGAAATGCAGGAATCGACCGAGTTGAAATTTCTTCGTGGGGCCTTCCTGGCCTCACACCACGCAACATATTTTCGCCACATGTGGTGATAATGTTGTGCGGTCACCTCCTTCCTGGCTTTGACCAGGGTAGGAATGACCTCTTCCGGAATGCCTTTTTCCCTTAGGATCCGGCGTTCAACCGCCATGCCGTCAAACGCAGCCGCGGTAAGTCTTGGAACAGACATGGTACTTGCTGAAGCAAGTACCTTCTTATCGGCAGAGGCTCTGAGTCCTCTGTGAGCATCTCTTGAAGTTCCGGGTACCAAGTCCTTCTTGGCCCATCCGGAGCCACGAGTATAGTTCTTACTCCTCTACGTCTTATAATTCTCAGTACCTTTGGTATGAGAAGCAGAGGAGGGAACACATACACCGACTGGTACACCCATGGTGTTACCAGAACGTCCACAGCTATTGCCTGAGGGTCTCTTGACCTGGCGCAATACCTGTCCAGTTTTTTGTTCAGGCGGGACGCCATCATATCCACCTTTGGTCTTTCCCAACGGTGCACAATCATGTGGAAAAAACTTCTCGATGAAGTCCCCACTCTCCCGGGTGGAGGTCGTGCTGAGGAAGTCTGCTTCCCAGTTGTCGACTCCCGGAATGAAAACTGCTGACAGTGCTATCACATGATTTTCCGCCCAGCGAAGAATCCTTGCAGTTTCTGCCATTGTCCTCCTGCTTCTTGTGCCGCCCTGTCTGTTTACGTGGGCGACTGCCGTGATGTTGTCCCACTGGATCAATACCGGCTGACCTTGAAGCAGAGGTCTTGCTAAGCTTAGAGCATTGTAAATTGCTCTTAGCTCCGGTATATTTATGCGGAGAGAAGTCCCCAGACTTGATCACACTCCCTGGAAATTTTTTCCCTGTGTGACAGCTCCCCAGCCTTTCAAGCTGGAATCCGTGGTCACCAGGACCCAGTCCTGAATGCATAACTGTGGCCCTTTAGTAGATGAGCACTCTGCAGCCACCACAGAAGAGACACCCTTGTCCTTGGAGACAGGGTTATCCGCTGATGCATCTGAAGATGCGATCCGGACCATTTGTCCAGCAGATCCCACTGAAAAGTTCTTGCGTGAAATCTGCCGAATGGAATCGCTTCGTAAGAAGCCACCATTTTTCCCAGGACCCTTGTGCAATGATGCACTGACACTTTTCCTGGTTTTTTGGAGGTTCCTGACTAGCTCGGATAACTCCCTGGCTTTCTCCTCCGGGAGAAACACCTTTTTCTGGACTGTGTCCAGAATCATCCCTAGGGACAGCAGACGTGTCGTCGGAGACAGCTGCGATTTTGGAATATTTAGAATCCACCCGTGCTGTCGTAGAACTACTTGAGATAGTGCTACTCAGACCTCCAACTGTTCTCTGGACCTTGCCCTTATCAGGAGATCGTCCAAGTAAGGGATAATTAAGACGCCTTTTCTTTGAAGAAGAATCATCATTTCGGCCATTACCTTGGTAAAGACCCGGGGTGCCGTGGACAATCCAAACGGCAGCGTCTGAAACTGATAGTGACAGTTTTGTACCACGAACCTGAGGTACCCTTTGTGAGAAGGGCAAATTTGGACATGGAGGTAAGCATCCTTGATGTCCAGGGACACCCTATAGTCCCCTTCTTCCTGGTTCGCTATCACTGCTCTGAGTGACTCCATTTAGAATAGGTCTCACCTAGCCGTCTGGCTTCAGTACCACAATATAGTGTGGAATAATAACCCTTTACTTGTTGTAGGAGGGGTACTTTGATTATCACCTGCTGGGAATACAGCTTGTGAATTGTTTCCAATACTGCCTCCCTGTCGGAGGTAGACGTTGGTAAAGCAAACTTCAGGAACCTGCGAGGGGGAGACGTCTCGAATTTCCAATCTGTACCCCTGGGATACTACTTGTAGGATCCAGGGGTCCACTTGCGAGTGAGCCCACTGCGTGCTGAAACTCTTGAGACGACCCCCCACCGCACCTGTTTGTACGGCCCCAGCGTCATGCTGAGGACTTGGCAGAAGCGGTGGAAGGCTTCTGTTCCTGGGAATGGGCTGCCTGCTGCAGTCTTCTTCCCTTACCTCTATCCCTGGGCAGATATTATGGGGACGAAAGGACTGAGGCTGAAAAGACTATGTCTTTTTCTGCTGAGATGTGACTTGGGGTAAAAAAAAAGGTGGATTTTCTAGCTGTTGCCGTGGCCACCAGGTCCGATGGACCGACCCCAAATAACTCCTCCCCTTTATACGGCAATACTTCCATGTGCCGTTTGGAATCTGCACCACCTGACCACTGTCGTGTCCATAAACATCGTCTGGCAGATATGGACATCGCACTTACTCTTGATGCCAGAGTTTCGCATATATAGAAATGCATCTTTTAAATGCTCTATAGTCAATAAAATACTGTCCCTGTCAAGGGTATCAATATTTCCAGTCAGGGAATCCGACCAAGCCACCCCAGCGCTGCCCATCCAGGCTGAGGCGATCGCTGGTCGCAGTATAACACCAGTATGTGTGTATATACTTTTTAGGATATTTTCCAACCTCCTATCAGTTGGCTCCTTGAGGGCGTCCGTATCTGGAGACGGTAACGCCACTTGTTTTTATAAGCGTGTGAGCGCCTTATCCACCCTAAGGTGTGTTTCCCAACGCGCCATAACTTCTGGCGGGAAAGGGTATACCGCCAATAATTTTCTATCGGGGGAAACCCACGCATCATCACACACTTCATTTAATTTATCTGATTCAGGAAAAACCACATGTAGTTTTTTCACACTCCACATAATACCCTTTTTTGTGGTACTTGTAGTATCAGAAATATGTAACATCTCCTTCATTGCCCTTAACAAGTAACGTGTGGCCCTAAAGGAAAATACGTTTGTTTCTTCACCGTCGACACTGGAGTCAGTGTCCGTGTCTGTGTCGACCGACTGAGGTAAAAGGACGTTTTAACGCCCCTGACGGTGTTTTAGACGCCTGGACAGGTACTAATTGGTTTGCCGGCCGTCTCATGTCGTCAACCGACCTTGCAGCGTGTTGACATTATCACGTAATTCCTTAAATAAGCCATCCATTCCGGTGTCGACTCCCTAGAGAGTGACATCACCATTACCGGCAATTGCTCCGCCTCCTCACCAACATCGTCCTCATACATGTCGACACACAAGTACCGACACACAGCACACACACAGGGAATGCTCTGATAGAGGACAGGACCCCACTAGCCCTTTGGGGAGACAGAGGGAGAGTTTGCCAGCACACACCAAAAACGCTATATTATACAGGGACAACCTTTATATAAGTGTTTTTCCCTTATAGCATTTTAATATATATATACATATCGCCAAATAAGTGCCCCCCCTCTCTGTTTTAACCCTGTTTCTGTAGTGCAGTGCAGGGGAGAGCCTGGGAGCCTTCCCACCAGCATTTCTGTGAGGGAAAATGGCGCTGTGTGCTGAGGAGAATAGGCCCCGCCCCCTTTTCAGCGGGCTTCTTCTCCCGTTTTTCTGAGACCTGGCAGGGGTTAAATACATCCATATAGCCTCCAGGGGCTATATGTGATGTATTTTTAGCCAGAATAAGGTATTATACATTGCTGCCCAGGGCGCCCCCAGCAACGCCCTGCACCCTCCGTGACCGTTGGTGTGAAGTGTGTGACAACAATGGCGCACAGCTGCAGTGCTGTGCGCTACCTTCATGAAGACTGAAAAGCCTTCTGCCGCCGGTTTCTGGACCTTCAATCTTCAGCATCTGCAAGGGGGGTCGGCGGCGCGGCTCCGGGACGAACCCCAGGGTGAGACCTGTGTTCCGACTCCCTCTGGAGCTAATGGTGTCCAGTAGCCTAAGAAGCCAATCCATCCTGCACGCAGGTGAGTTGAACTTCTCTCCCCTAAGTCCCTCGATGCAGTGAGCCTGTTGCCAGCAGGACTCACTGAAAATAAGAAACCTAAAAACTTTTTCTAAGCAGCTCCTTAAGAGAGCCACCTAGATTGCACCCTGCTCGGACGGGCACAAAAACCTAACTGAGGCTTGGAGGAGGGTCATAGGGGGAGGAGCCAGTACACACCACCTGATCCTAAAGCTTTAGTTTTGTGCCCTGTCTCCTGCGGAGCCGCTAATCCCCATGGTCCTGACGGAGTCCCCAGCATCCACTTAGGACGTCAGAGAAAGTGATACGCTGTTCAGCAACTGCTCTCTTGATCTCGCTTTTATGAGGAGATCGTCCAAATACGTGATAATAGTGACATCTTGCTTCCGCAGGAGCACCATAATTTTCGCCATTACCTTGGTGAATATTCTCCAGGCCGTGGAGAGACCAAACGACAACATCTGAAATTGGCAATGGCAATCCCGTACCGCAATTTTGAGGTACGCCTGACAAGGTGGATATATGGGGACCTGAAGGTATGCATCCTATATGTCCCGAGTCACCCTTCCAGCTTACAACTACCGCTCTTAGCGATTCCATCTTGAACTTGCACCTTTCCAGGTATATGCTCAGGGATTTTAAATTCAATATAGGTCTGACCGAACCATCTGGTTTCGGGCCTACCACATGGTCATTTATAATAATAATAATAATAATAATAATAACAACCCCCTCCTTGTTGAAGGAAGTGAACCTTGACCACCACCTGTTGAAGATACAATTTTTGAATTGCAGTTAACACTGTTTCCCTCTCGTGGGGGGGGAGACGGCAGGGTCATCGGTGAGTGGGCATTTCTCAAAGTCCAGCTTGTATCCCTGAGACACAATATCTATTGCCCAGGGATATAATAGGGAGCGAACCCACTTGTGGCTGAACTTCCGAAGGCGTGCCCCCTACTGGCCTAGTTCCGCCTCGACATGCGGTCTATTTTTGTAGAGGCCGAGGAGGACTTCTGTTTTTTCTGCCCCCGGCTCTGACAAGAAAGGACGCATCTCGGACTTTCTTGTTTCTTTATTCGAAAAGCTGCATTTAATAATGTCGTGCTTTCCTAGGCCGTGCAGGGATATAAGGCAAAATATCAGAATTTCCCAGATATAGCCGTGGAGACCAAACCCTTCTCAACACAATCCTCAGCGTTTCATATGCCTCTTAAGGCGGCATCATATGTCCATTGCATATTGTACAGGACACGACAAGCAGAGATCGACATAGCTTTGACACTAGGACCCAGTGTACTCATGTCTCTATGGCATGTTTTATATGTTTTATACATATCTCTCAAGACAGCATCTTAAATATATACATATATATATATATCTATATATATATCCCCATACATAAGTCTATATTTCTATATACATACTAGGGTCTCTATCTCTGCTGATAAGGTACCTGTCTGTACCAGCATGTGTATGCTATCTGCAGGATCCCTGAGAATAGCTGTAACCTCAGGGCTGCCTTTTGTGACACCCTAGGGGAAGATTCCTATCTTATCCTGGCCCTAGTGGGGAAAGGATACTTTCTGAGAAATCTTTGTGTGAGGCTGCAGACTGTTGCCTGGAGATTCCCGCTCTTTTTCCTCATGAGAGGAGGGAACATTACCTCAGCTTTCCTCCCCTTACATCTGTGTACCCTTGTGCAGGGACAGATGAGTCATCAGTGACATGCAAATCATCTTTTTACAATAAACATATATTGAATACTTTACTGCCAATCTGGCTGTAACTTTGCATTATCATAGTCGACACTGGAGGCAGACTCCGTGTCGACATCTGTGTCAATTAACTGGGATAGTGGACGCTTATGAGACCCCGACGGCCTCTGAGCTGTGGGATCAGGCACCGGGTGAGACCCTGACTGTTCCAAGGCTTCAGCTTTATCCAACCTATTATGCAAGGAGTTTACATTATTATTTAACACCTTCCACATATCCATCCAGTCAGGCGTCGGAGCCCTCGGCGGCGACACCTCATTCATATGCACTTGCTCCGCCTCCACGTACCCTTCCTCATCAAACATGTCGACACAGACGTACCGACACACCGCACACACACAGGGAATGCTCTGACTGAGGACAGGACCCCACAAAGGCTTTTGGGGAGACAGAGAGAGAGTATGCCAGCACACACCACAGCGCTATAATTACCCAGGGATGACACTATCAGATGTGTTCACCTAGTAGCTGCTGATATAAACACAATAATGTTCCTTTTTGCGCCTAAATTTATGTGCCCCCCCCTCTCTTTTGCCCTTGTTGTATCTGGATACTGCAGGGGAGAGCCTGGGGAGCGACTTCCAGCGGAGCTGTGAAAATAAAATGGCGCTGGTTAGTGCTGAGGAAGAAGCTCCGCCCCCTCATCGGCGGGCTTCTGTCCCGTTATTCTGTGAGGAAAAAATGGCGGGGTTTTACACATATACAGTCTGGGACTGTATTTATGTGTATATTTTGCCAAAAGGTACTAATATTGCTGCCCAGGGCGCTCCCCCCCAGCGCCCTGCACCCTACAGTTACCGGAGTGTGTGGTGTACAGAGGGAGCAATGGCGCACAGCTGCGGTGCTGTGCGCTACCTTATGTGATGACCGGAGTCTTCATGCCGCTGATTTCGACGTCTTCTGTCTTCTCCGGACTTCAGTGCTTCTGGCTCTGTGAGGGGGACGGCGGCGCGGCTCCGGGAACGGACGACCGAGGACAGGTGCCTGTGTTCGATCCCTCTGGAGCTAATGGTGTCCAGTAGCCTAAGAAGCACAACCTAGCTGCAAGCAGGTATGTTGGCTTCTCTCCCCTCAGTCCCTCGTAGCAGTGAGTCTGTTGCCAGCAGAAGCTCACTGAAAATAAAAAACCTAACAAATACTTTCTTTTCTAGCAGGCTCAGGAGAGCCCACTAGGTGCCTCTGCTCTGGCCGGGCACAGATTCTAACTGAGGTCTGGAGGAGGGGCATAGAGGGAGGAGCCAGTGCACACCAGATATAGTACCTAATCTTTTTTTAAGAGTGCCCAGTCTCCTGCGGAGCCCGTCTATTCCCCATGGTCCTTACGGAGTCCCCAGCATCCACTAGGACGTTAGAGAAAACTGGGGTTGTGTGGCAAGACCTTGCCCCTTTCTACCGGGCCCCTGTCCCTCCTCAAGAGGCCCCATCCCCTTTTCAGCAGCAGGTGTGCCTCTGGCGCGCCAGGTCCAGCTTTGGAGTCTTAAGAAGTTGGGAGGTATGTAGCATTCCAGGTTTTAGTGATATCCATGGTTGAGCATACTGTAGGTGCACTGCTAGTGTGGCTGGAGGGCCGAGGTTGGGAATGCCTGCTTTAGAATGTAAGCTCTCATGAGCAGGACTCTCTTCCCCCATGTGCTTTGGCTTCCCTACTAATACCATCACCTACACCTTGCTTCCTTACATGGCACCTAACCAGTGGCTTCTGCCACCCTGCTGCTTAGGTGAGTGCTATGACCAATGATGCAACGATGTTTATAAATCATGTACTTGTTTTGCCTAGTCTTGTAATGTAATTCGGTGATTTCTTGTGTGCTCATGTGTGCATGTACATTGTTAGGTGCTGCGGAACCCTTATGGCGCCATATAAATAAAGGATGATGATAATAATAATAATTAAAATATAGTTGATCGCATAACTCCCCCCCCCCCCCCCACACACACACACACACACATCACCAGCCCTAGCTCAAAGGAAAGTGATTACTTCCAGCCCTAGGCTTAGGCCTTTTACTACAGGGGAGATGTTTCAACCCTTGGAGAAAAATACAGTGGAGAGAGATAAAGTACTAACCAATCAGCTCCTGTCATTTTTATTCAAACAAAGCCTGTAACATGGCAGTTAAGCCGGGTATACACTAGAGATGAGCGCCTGAAATTTTTCGGGTTTTGTGTTTTGGTTTTGGGTTCGGTTCCGCGGCCGTGTTTTGGGTTCGAACGCGTTTTGGCAAAACCTCACCGAATTTTTTTTGTCGGATTCGGGTGTGTTTTGGATTCGGGTGTTTTTTTCAAAAAACACTAAAAAACAGCTTAAATCATAGAATTTGGGGGTCATTTTGATCCCAAAGTATTATTAACCTCAAAAACCATAATTTACACTCATTTTCAGTCTATTCTGAATACCTCACACCTCACAATATTATTTTTAGTCCTAAAATTTGCACCGAGGTCGCTGTGTGAGTAAGATAAGCGACCCTAGTGGCCGACACAAACACCGGGCCCATCTAGGAGTGGCACTGCAGTGTCACGCAGGATGTCCCTTCCAAAAAACCCTCCCCAAACAGCACATGACGCAAAGAAAAAAAGAGGCGCAATGAGGTAGCTGTGTGAGTAAGATTAGCGACCCTAGTGGCCGACACAAACACCGGGCCCATCTAGGAGTGGCACTGCAGTGTCACGCAGGATGGCCCTTCCAAAAAACCCTCCCCAAACAGCACATGACGCAAAGAAAAAAAGAGGCGCAATGAGGTAGCTGTGTGAGTAAGATTAGCGACCCTAGTGGCCGACACAAACACCGGGCCCATCTAGGAGTGGCACTGCAGTGTCACGCAGGATGTCCCTTCCAAAAAACCCTCCCCAAACAGCACATGACGCAAAGAAAAAAAGAGGCGCAATGAGGTAGCTGTGTGAGTAAGATTAGCGACCCTAGTGGCCGACACAAACACCGGGCCCATCTAGGAGTGGCACTGCAGTGTCACGCAGGATGTCCCTTCCAAAAAACCCTCCCCAAACAGCACATGACGCAAAGAAAAAAAGAGGCGCAATGAGGTAGCTGACTGTGTGAGTAAGATTAGCGACCCTAGTGGCCGACACAAACACCGGGCCCATCTAGGAGTGGCACTGCAGTGTCACGCAGGATGTCCCTTCCAAAAAACCCTCCCCAATCAGCACATGATGCAAAGAAAAAGAAAAGAAAAAAGAGGTGCAAGATGGAATTGTCCTTGGGCCCTCCCACCCACCCTTATGTTGTATAAACAAAACAGGACATGCACACTTTAACCAACCCATCATTTCAGTGACAGGGTCTGCCACACGACTGTGACTGATATGACGGGTTGGTTTGGACCCCCCCCAAAAAAGAAGCAATTAATCTCTCCTTGCACAAACTGGCTCTACAGAGGCAAGATGTCCACCTCATCTTCACCCTCCGATATATCACTGTGTACATCCCCCTCCTCACAGATTATCAATTCGTCCCCACTGGAATCCACCATCTCAGCTCCCTGTGTACTTTGTGGAGGCTATTGCTGCTGGTCAATGTCTCCGCGGAGGAATTGATTATAATTCATTTTAATGAACATCATCTTCTCCACATTTTCTGGATGTAACCTCGTACGCCGATTGCTGACAAGGTGAGCGGCGGCACTAAACACTCTTTCGGAGTACACACTTGTGGGAGGGCAACTTAGGTAGAATAAAGCCAGTTTGTGCAAGGGCCTCCAAATTGCCTCTTTTTCCTGCCAGTATAAGTACGGACTGTGTGACGTGCCTACTTGGATGCGGTCACTCATATAATCCTCCACCATTCTATCAATGTTGAGAGAATCATATGCAGTGACAGTAGACGACATGTCCGTAATCGTTGTCAGGTCCTTCAGTCCGGACCAGATGTCAGCATCAGCAGTCGCTCCAGACTGCCCTGCATCACCGCCAGCGGGTGGGCTCGGAATTCTGAGCCTTTTCCTCGCACCCCCAGTTGCGGGAGAATGTGAAGGAGGAGATGTTGACAGGTCGCGTTCCGCTTGACTTGACAATTTTGTCACCAGCAGGTCTTTCAACCCCAGCAGACTTGTGTCTGCCGGAAAGAGAGATCCAAGGTAGGCTTTAAATCTAGGATCGAGCACGGTGGCCAAAATGTAGTGCTCTGATTTCAACAGATTGACCACCCGTGAATCCTTGTTAAGCGAATTAAGGGCTGCATCCACAAGTCCCACATGCCTAGCGGAATCGCTCCCTTTTAGCTCCTTCTTCAATGCCTCCAGCTTCTTCTGCAAAAGCCTGATGAGGGGAATGACCTGACTCAGGCTGGCAGTGTCTGAACTGACTTCACGTGTGGCAAGTTCAAAGGGCATCAGAACCTTGCACAACGTTGAAATCATTCTCCACTGCACTTGAGACAGGTGCATTCCACCTCCTATATCGTGCTCAATTGTATAGGCTTGAATGGCCTTTTGCTGCTCCTCCAACCTCTGAAGCATATAGAGGGTTGAATTCCACCTCGTTACCACTTCTTGCTTCAGATGATGGCAGGGCAGGTTCAGTAGTTTTTGGTGGTGCTCCAGTCTTCTGTACGTGGTGCCTGTACGCCGAAAGTGTCCCGCAATTCTTCTGGCCACCGACAGCATCTCTTGCACGCCCCTGTCGTTTTTTAAAAAATTCTGCACCACCAAATTCAAGGTATGTGCAAAACATGGGACGTGCTGGAATTTGCCCATATTTAATGCACACACAATATTGCTGGCGTTGTCCGATGCCACAAATCCACAGGAGAGTCCAATTGGGGTAAGCCATTCCGCGATGATCTTCCTCAGTTGCCGTAAGAGGTTTTCAGCTGTGTGCGTATTCTGGAAAGCGGTGATACAAAGCGTAGCCTGCCTAGGAAAGAGTTGGCGTTTGCGAGATGCTGCTACTGGTGCCGTCGCTGCTGTTCTTGCGGCGGGAGTCCATACATCTACCCAGTGGGCTGTCACAGTCATATAGTCCTGACCCTGCCCTGCTCCACTTGTCCACATGTCCGTGGTTAAGTGGACATTGGGTACAACTGCATTTTTTAGGACACTGGTGAGTCTTTTTCTGACGTCCGTGTACATTCTCGGTATCGCCTGCCTAGAGAAGTGGAACCTAGATGGTATTTGGTAACGGGGGCACACTGCCTCAATAAATTGTCTAGTTCCCTGTGAACTAACGGCGGATACCGGACGCACGTCTAACACCAACATAGTTGTCAAGGCCTCAGTTATCCGCTTTGCAGTAGGATGACTGCTGTGATATTTCATCTTCCTCGCAAAGGACTGTTGAACAGTCAATTGCTTACTGGAAGTAGTACAAGTGGGCTTACGACTTCCCCTCTGGGATGACCATCGACTCCCAGCGGCAACAACAGCGGCGCCAGCAGCAGTAGGCGTTACACGCAAGGATGCATCGGAGGAATCCCAGGCAGGAGAGGACTTGTCAGAATTGCCAGTGACATGGCCTGCAGGACTATTGGCATTCCTGGGGAAGGAGGAAATTGACACTGAGGGAGTTGGTGGGGTGGTTTGCGTGAGCTTGGTTACAAGAGGAAGGGATTTACTGGTCAGTGGACTGCTTCCGCTGTCACCCAAAGTTTTTGAACTTGTCACTGACTTATTATGAATGCGCTGCAGGTGACGTATAAGGGAGGATGTTCCGAGGTGGTTAACGTCCTTACCCCTACTTATTACAGCTTGACAAAGGGAACACACGGCTTGACACCTGTTGTCCGCATTTCTGGTGAAATACCTCCACACCGAAGAGCTGATTTTTTTGGTATTTTCACCTGGCATGTCAACGGCCATATTCCTCCCACGGACAACAGGTGTCTCCCCGGGTGCCTGACTTAAACAAACCACCTCACCATCAGAATCCTCCTGGTCAATTTCCTCCCCAGCGCCAGCAACACCCATATCCTCCTCATCCTGGTGTACTTCAACACTGACATCTTCAATCTGACTATCAGGAACTGGACTGCGGGTGCTCCTTCCAGCACTTGCAGGGGGCGTGCAAATGGTGGAAGGCGCATGCTCTTCACGTCCAGTGTTGGGAAGGTCAGGCATCGCAACCGACACAATTGGACTCTCCTTGTGGATTTGGGATTTCGAAGAATGCACAGTTCTTTGCTGTGCTGCTTTTGCCAGCTTGAGTCTTTTCATTTTTCTAGCGAGAGGCTGAGTGCTTCCATCCTCATGTGAAGCTGAACCACTAGCCATGAACATAGGCCAGGGCCTCAGCCGTTCCTTGCCACTCCGTGTGGTAAATGGCATATTGGCAAGTTTACGCTTCTCCTCCGACAATTTTATTTTAGGTTTTGGAGTCCTTTTTTTTCTGATATTTGGTGTTTTGGATTTGACATGCTCTGTACTATGACATTGGGCATCGGCCTTGGCAGACGACGTTGCTGGCATTTCATCGTCTCGGCCATGACTAGTGGCAGCAGCTTCAGCACGAGGTGGAAGTGGATCTTGATCTTTCCCTAATTTTGGAACCTCAACATTTTTGTTCTCCATATTTTAATAGGCACAACTAAAAGGCACCTCAGGTAAACAATGGAGATGGATACTAGTATACAATTATGGACTGCCTGCCGACTGCAGACACAGAGGTAGCCACAGCCGTGAACTACCGTACTGTACTGTGTCTGCAGCTAATATAGACTGGTTGATAAAGAGAAGATGTCTATGTAACTATGTATGTATAAAGAAGACTGAAAAAAATCCACGGTTAGGTGGTATACAATTATGGACGGACTGCCTGCCGAGTGCAGACACAGAGGTAGCCACAGCCGTGAACTACCGTACTGTACTGTGTCTGCAGCTAATATAGACTGGTTGATAAAGAGAAGATGTCTATGTAACTATGTATGTATAAAGAAGAATGAAAAAAAACCACGGTTAGGTGGTATACAATTATGGACGGACTGCCTGCCGAGTGCAGACACAGAGGTAGCCACAGCCGTGAACTACCGTACTGTACTGTGTCTGCAGCTAATATAGACTGGTTGATAAAGAGAAGATGTCTATGTAACTATGTATGTATAAAGAAGAATGAAAAAAATCCACGGTTAGGTGGTATTACAATTATGGACGGACTGCCTGCCGAGTGCAGAGACACAGAGGTAGCCACAGCCGTGAACTACCGTACTGTGTCTGCTGCGACTGGATGATAAATGATATAAAAAATATATATATATCACTACTGCAGCCGGACAGGTATATATTATATATTATATAATGACGGACCTGCTGGACACTGTCTGTCAGCAGAATGAGTTTTATTTTTATAGAATAAAAAAAAAAAAACACACAAGTGAAGTCACACGACGAGTGTTTAACTTTTTCAGGCAATCACAATATAAGTATACTACTAACTATACTGGTGGTCAGTGTGGTCAGGTCACTGGTCAGTCACACTGGCAGTGGCACTCCTGCAGCAAAAGTGTGCACTGTTTAATTTTAATATAATATGTACTCCTGGCTCCTGCTATAACCTATAACTGGCACTGCAGTAGTGCTCCCCAGTCTCCCCCACAATTATAAGCTGTGTGAGCTGAGCAGTCAGACAGATATATAATATATATAGATGATGCAGCACACTGGCCTGAGCCTGAGCAGTGCACACAGATATGGTATGTGACTGACTGAGTCACTGTGTGTATCGCTTTTTTCAGGCAGAGAACGGATATATTAAATAAACTGCACTGTGTGTCTGGTGGTCACTCACTATATAATATATTATGTACTCCTGGCTCCTGCTATAACCTATAACTGGCACTGCAGTAGTGCTCCCCAGTCTCCCCCACAATTATAAGCTGTGTGAGCTGAGCAGTCAGACAGATATATATAATATTATATATAGATAATAGATGATGCAGCACACTGGCCTGAGCCTGAGCAGTGCACACAGATATGGTATGTGACTGACTGAGTCACTGTGTGTATCGCTTTTTTCAGGCAGAGAACGGATATATTAAATAAACTGCACTGTGTGTCTGGTGGTCACTCACTATATAATATATTATGTACTCCTGGCTCCTGCTATAACCTATAACTGGCACTGCAGTAGTGCTCCCCAGTCTCCCCCACAATTATAAGCTGTGTGAGCTGAGCAGTCAGACAGATATATATAATATTATATATAGATAATAGATGATGCAGCACACTGGCCTGAGCCTGAGCAGTGCACACAGATATGGTATGTGACTGAGTCACTGTGTGCTGTGTATCGCTTTTTTCAGGCAGAGAACGGATTATAAAGTAAACTGCACTGTCCTCACTAGTAAACTCTCTCCACTCAGTCTCTACACTTCTACAGTAACAGTACTCCTCCTAGTCAGCTCCAGTAAATCTCTCTCAGTCTCTTATAATCTAAATGGAGAGGACGCCAGCCACGTCCTCTCCCTATCAATCTCAATGCACGTGTGAAAATGGCGGCGACGCGCGGCTCCTTATATAGAATCCGAGTCTCGCGATAGAATCCGAGCCTCGCGAGAATCCGACAGCGTCATGATGACGTTCGGGCGCGCTCGGGTTAACCGAGCAAGGCGGGAAGATCCGAGTCTGCTCGGACCCGTGAAAAAAACCATGAAGTTCTGGCGGGTTCGGATTCAGAGAAACCGAACCCGCTCATCTCTAGTATACACTAGCCAGTGGTTCTCAAACTCGGTCCTCAGGACCCCACGTGGTTCACGTTTTCCATGTCACCCAGCAGCTGCACTGTGTATCACCAACTGTCACCGTTTAAAAATCTACAGGTGACCTGCAAAACATGAACCATGTGGGCTCCTGAGGACCGAGTTTGAGAACCTGTGCACTAGACGATGTGCTCCGTGAGCGATATCATCAGTGTTCGCCCTTGAACTCCTGGCCAAACTAAATAGTGCATACACACCGAACAATATCATAAAGTGTAAGAAAGAGGCAATGCATATGAAGAGATAGAGGCTAGCCATAGTCCACCCTTGCATTTGGAGATCATGCATATTATATAAAAGAAACCGATGTTTCCAGGCACAAAAATCAATGTTTGTTTGTTTTTCAAACCACCAATTTATTGCGGGGGACATTTAACTGCCATCATTGGTAAAGTTCCAATGGAGAAAATGTTGATAACATCAATGTTACAGGTTCAATTATCTCACCCCTAGTTTAAGGGAGGCATAACCACATCCCCAAAAGACACAACCACACCCCCACCAGCATTTGCCTTCGCTTTACTACAGCACACACTAGTGGTCATTCCAAGTTGATCGCTCGCTAGCAGTTTTTAGCAGCCGTGCAAACACTATGTCGCCTCCCACCTGGAGTGTATTTTAGCTTAGCAGAAGTGCAAACGAAAGGATCGCAGAGCAGCTACAAAGTTTTTTTGTGCAGTTTTAGAGTAGCTCAAACTCTACTCGGCGCTTGCGATGACTTCAGACCATTCAGTTCCTGTTTTGACGTCACAAACACACCCTGCGTTCGCCCAGCCAAGCCTGCGTTTTTCCTGGCACGCCTGCGTTTTTTCGAACACTCCCTGAAAACGGTCAGTTGACACCCAGTTAAGCCCACTTTCTGTCAATCACTCAGCGGCATCCAGTGCGACTGAAAAGCTTCACTAGTCCTTGTGGGAAACTACATCGTTCGTTGTAATAGTACGTCGCGCGTGCGCATTGCGCCCCATACGCATGCGCAGAAGTGCCGTTTTTTTGCCTCATCAATGCACAGCGAACGAATGCAGCTAGCGATCAACTCGGAATGACCACCACTGTCCACTGAGAACTCCCAAAGTGGTATAACCTCGCCCCCATGAGTGGCAGCCAACCTATTAATGGCCTTGCTGTGCAATAACACAACACAAACAGTGAGATGTCTCTTGGATACTGGTGACTTTACTTTCCACGTATGTTTTTCTATCACTGTATTTATTAATCTATTTATTGTCAGGAACTATTGATTAATTATTTATAGACATAAACCATTTACATACATTGGCTGCTCTTGTTGGACTATACTTCCCAACACTGGACTTTCTATGTGTGTTTTACTCACTACCGTACACGGCTCTTTTTTCTATCACTGAATTTGAGCTATTTAATGTGAATCTTAAATGTGTTTATTGTTTAAATTATTAATCCTCTATTTATAGTCATCAACTAATTTGTTCAGTTATGCAACTTGTCTACCACTGCATTTAGCTTTCTTTTCTGATCTGTGTCTAGGATCATGCCTAGGAGAGGCAGATGAGCTGTAGGAACCAACTGCGACTTTGGAATAGATAGAATTCAGCCGCGTTGCCGTTACACTTCCAGAGAAAGTGATACGCTGTTCAGCAACTGCTCTCTTGATCTCGCTTTTACGAGGAGATCGTCCAAATACGTGATAATAGTGACATCTTGCTTCCGCAGGAGCACCATTATTTTCGCCATTACCTTGGTGAATATTCTCCAGGCCGTGGAGAGACCAAACGACAACACCTGAAATAGGCAATGGCAATCCCGTACCGCAATTTTGAGGTACGCCTGACAAGGTAGATATATGGGGACCTGAAGGTATGCATCCTATATGTCCCGAGTCACCCTTCCAGCTTACAACTACCGCTCTTAGCGATTCCATCTTGAACTTGCACCTTTCCAGGTATATGCTCAGGGATTTTAAATTCAATATAGGTCTGACCGAACCATCTGGTTTCGGGCCTACCACATGGTCATTTATAATAATAATAATAATAATAACAACCCCCTCCTTGTTGAAGGAGGTGAACCTTGACCACCACCTGCTGAAGATACAATTTTTGAATTGCAGTTAACACTGTTTCCCTCTCGTGGGGGGGAGACGGCAGGGTCATCGGTGAGTGGGCATTTCTCAAAGTCCAGCTTGTATCCCTGAGACACAATATCTATTGCCCAGGGATATAATAGGGAGCGAACCCACTTGTGGCTGAACTTCTGAAGGCGTGCCCCCTACTGGCCTAGCTCCGCCTCGACATGCGGTCTATTTTTGTAGAGGCCGAGGAGGACTTCTGTTTTTTCTGCCCCCGGCTCTGACAAGAAAGGACGCATCTCGGACTTTCTTGTTTCTTTATTCGAAAAGCTGCATTTAATAATGTCGTGCTTTCCTAGGCCGTGCAGGGATATAAGGCAAAATATCAGAATTTCCCAGATATAGCCGTGGAGACCAAACCCTTCTCAACATAATCCTCAGCGTTTCATATGCCTCTTAAGGCGGCATCATATGTCCATTGCATATTGTACAGGACACGACAAGCAGAGATCGACATAGCTTTGACACTAGGACCCAGGGTACTCATGTCTCCATGGCATGTTTTATATGTTTTATACATATCTCTCAAGACAGCATCTTAAATATATACATATATATATATATATATATATATATATATATCCCCATACATAAGTCTATATTTCTATATACATACTAGGGTCTCTATCTCTGCTGATAAGGTACCTGTCTGTACCAGCATGTGTATGCTATCTGCAGGATCCCTGAGAATAGCTGTAACCTCAGGGCTGCCTTTTGTGACACCCTAGGGGAAGATTCCTATCTTATCCTGGCCCTAGTGGGGAAAGGATACTTTCTGAGAAATCTTTGTGTGAGGCTGCAGACTGTTGCCTGGAGATTCCCGCTCTTTTTCCTCATGAGAGGAGGGAACATTACCTCAGCTTTCCTCCCCTTACATCTGTGTACCCTTGTGCAGGGACAGATGAGTCATCAGTGACATGCAAATCATCTTTTTACAATAAACATATATTGAATACTTTACTGCCAATCTGGCTGTAACTTTGCATTATCATAGTCGACACTGGAGGCAGACTCCGTGTCGACATCTGTGTCAATTAACTGGGATAGTGGACGCTTATGAGACCCCGACGGCCTCTGAGCTGTGGGATCAGGCACCGGGTGAGACCCTGACTGTTCCAAGGCTTCAGCTTTATCCAACCTATTATGCAAGGAGTTTACATTATTATTTAACACCTTCCACATATCCATCCAGTCAGGCGTCGGAGCCCTCGGCGGCGACACCTCATTCATATGCACTTGCTCCGCCTCCACGTACCCTTGCTCATCAAACATGTCGACACAGACGTACCGACACACCGCACACACACAGGGAATGCTCTGACTGAGGACAGGACCCCACAAAGGCTTTTGGGGAGACAGAGAGAGAGTATGCCAGCACACACCACAGCGCTATAATTACCCAGGGATGACACTATCAGATGTGTTCACCTAGTAGCTGCTGATATAAACACAATAATGTTCCTTTTTGCGCCTAAATTTATGTGCCCCCCCCTCTCTTTTGCCCTTGTTGTATCTGGATACTGCAGGGGAGAGCCTGGGGAGCGACTTCCAGCGGAGCTGTGAAAATAAAATGGCGCTGGTTAGTGCTGAGGAAGAAGCTCCGCCCCCTCATCGGCGGGCTTCTGTCCCGTTATTCTGTGAGAAAAAATGGCGGGGTTTTACACATATACAGTCTGGGACTGTATTTATGTGTATATTTTGCCAAAAGGTACTAATATTGCTGCCCAGGGCGCTCCCCCCCAGCGCCCTGCACCCTACAGTGACCGGAGTGTGTGGTGTGCAGAGGGAGCAATGGCGCACAGCTGCGGTGCTGTGCGCTACCTTATGTGATGACCGGAGTCTTCATGCCGCTGATTTCGACGTCTTCTGTCTTCTCCGGACTTCAGTGCTTCTGGCTCTGCGAGGGGGACGGCGGCGCGGCTCCGGGAACGGACGACCGAGGACAGGTGCCTGTGTTCGATCCCTCTGGAGCTAATGGTGTCCAGTAGCCTAAGAAGCACAACCTAGCTGCAAGCAGGTATGTTGGCTTCTCTCCCCTCAGTCCCTCGTAGCAGTGAGTCTGTTGCCAGCAGAAGCTCACTGAAAATAAAAAACCTAACAAATACTTTCTTTTCTAGCAGGCTCAGGAGAGCCCACTAGGTGCCTCTGCTCTGGCCGGGCACAGATTCTAACTGAGGTCTGGAGGAGGGGCATAGAGGGAGGAGCCAGTGCACACCAGATATAGTACCTAATCTTTCTTTAAGAGTGCCCAGTCTCCTGCGGAGCCCGTCTATTCCCCATGGTCCTTACGGATTCCCCAGCATCCACTAGGACGTTAGAGAAAACTGGGGTTGTGTGGCAAGACCTTGCCCCTTTCTACCGGGCCCCTGTCCCTCCTCAAGAGGCCCCATCCCCTTTTCAGCAGCAGGTGTGCCTCTGGCGCGCCAGGTCCAGCTTTGGAGTCTTAAGAAGTTGGGAGGTATGTAGCATTCCAGGTTTTAGTGATATCCATGGTTGAGCATACTGTAGGTGCACTGCTAGTGTGGCTGGAGGGCCGAGGTTGGGAATGCCTGCTTTAGAATGTAAGCTCTCATGAGCAGGACTCTCTTCCCCCATGTGCTTTGGCTTCCCTACTAATACCATCACCTACACCTTGCTTCCTTACATGGCACCTAACCAGTGGCTTCTGCCACCCTGCTGCTTAGGTGAGTGCTATGACCAATGATGCAACGATGTTTATAAATCATGTACTTGTTTTGCCTAGTCTTGTAATGTAATTCGGTGATTTCTTGTGTGCTCATGTGTGCATGTACATTGTTAGGTGCTGCGGAACCCTTATGGCGCCATATAAATAAAGGATGATGATAATAATAATAATAAGAATTTACTTACCGATAATTCTATTTCTCGTAGTCCGTAGTGGATGCTGGGGACTCCGTCAGGACCATGGGGGATAGCGGGCTCCGCAGGAGACAGGGCACATCTAAAAAAGCTTTTAGGTCACATGGTGTGTACTGGCTCCTCCCCCTATGACCCCCCTCCAAGCCTCAGTTAGGTACTGTGCCCGGACGAGCGTACACAATAAGGAAGGATCTTGAATCCCGGGTAAGACTCATACCAGCCACACCAATCACACCGTACAACTTGTGATCTGAACCCAGTTAACAGTATGATAACAAAACGAAGTAGCCTCTGAAAAGATGGCTCACAACAATAATAACCCGATTTTTGTAACAATAATTATGTACAAGCATTGCAGACAATCCGCACTTGGGATGGGCGCCCAGCATCCACTACGGACTACGAGAAATAGAATTATCGGTAAGTAAATTCTTATTTTCTCTAACGTCCTAGTGGATGCTGGGGACTCCGTCAGGACCATGGGGATTATACCAAAGCTCCCAAACGGGCGGGAGAGTGCGGATGACTCTGCAGCACCGAATGAGAGAACTCCAGGTCCTCCTTAGCCAGAGTATCAAAATTTGTAAAATTTTACAAACGTGTTCTCCCCTGACCACGTAGCTGCTCGGCAAAGTTGTAATGCCGAGACTCCTCGGGCAGCCGCCCAGGATGAGCCCACCTTCCTTGTGGAATGGGCATCTACATATTTCGGCTGTGGCAGGCCTGCCACAGAATGTGCAAACTGAATTGTACTACAAATCCAGCGTGCAATAGACTGCTTAGAAGCAGGAGCACCCAGCTTGTTGGGTGCATACAATATAAACAGCAAGTCAGACTTTCTGACTCCAGCCGTCCTAACTATATATATATATATATATATATATATATATATATATATATATTTTTAGGGCCCTGACAACGTCTAGTAACTTGGAGTCCTCCAAGTCCCTAGTAGCCGCAGGCACCACAACAGGTTGTTTCAGGTGAAAACGCTGACACCCCTTTAGGAAGAAACTGGAGACGAGTCCCAGTTCTGCCCTGTTCAAATGGAAAATTTTAATATGGGCTTTTGTAAGACAAAGCCGCCCATTCTGACAATCACCTGGCCGAGGCCAGGGCTAACAACATGGTCACTTCCCATGTGAGATATTGGTCAACAGCATGGTCACTTTCCCTGTGAGATATTTCAAATCCACAGATTTGAGCGGTTCAAACCAATATGATTTTAAGGAATCCCAACACTATGTTGAGATCTCACGGTGCCCCTAGAGGCACAAAAAAGCTGTATATGCAATACACCCTTTACAAACTGGACTTCAGGAACTGAAGTCAATTCTTTCTGGAAGAAAATCTACAGGGCCGAAATGTAAATGTTAATGAACCCCAATTTGAGGCCCAAAACACTCCTGTTTTCAGGAAGTGTAGAAATCGACCTAGTTGAATTTCCGTCGTGGAGCCTTCCTGGCCTCACCCACGCAACATATTTTCACCACATGTGGTGATGACGTTGTGCGGTCACCTCCTTCCTGGCTTTGACCAGGGTAGGTATGACCTCTTATGGAATGCCTTTTCCCTTCAGGATCCGGCATTCAACCGCCATGCCGTCAAACGCAGCCGCGGTAAGTCTTGGAATAGACATGGTACTTGCTGAAGTAAGTCCCTTCTTAGCTCCCCAGGCCCTTAGTCCTCTGTGAGCATTTCTTGAAGTTCCGGGTACCAAGTCCCTCTTGGCCAATCCGGAGCCACTAGTATAGTTCATACTCCTCTATGTCTTATAATTCTCAATACCTTGTTTATGAGAAACAGAGGAGGGAACACATACACTGACTGGTACACCCACGGTGTTACCAGAACATCCACAGCTATCGCCTGAAGGTCTCATGACCTGGCGGAATACCTGTCCCGTTTTTGTTCGGGCGGGACGCCATCATGTCCACCTTTGGTCTTTGCCAACGGTCCACAATCATGTTGAAAAACTTCCCTATGAAGTTTCCACTCTCCCGGGTGGAGGTCATGCCTGCTGAGGAAGTCTGCTTCCCAGTCGTCCACTCCCGGAAAGAACACTGCTGACAGTGCTATCACATGATTTTCCGCCTAGCGAAAAATCCTTGCAGTTTTGTCACTGCCCTCCTGCTTGTTGTGCCGCCCTTTCTGTTTACGTGGGCGACTGCCGTGATGTTATCCCACTGGATCAATACCGGCTGACCTTGAAGCAGAGGTCTAGCTAAGTTTAGAGCATTATAAATTTGCTCTAAGCTTATTTATGCGGAGAGAATTCTCCAGACTTAATCACACTTCCCTGGAAATTTTTTCCCTGTGTGACTGTTCCCCAGCCTCTCAGGCTGGCCTCCGTGGTCACCGGCATCCAATCTTGAATGCCGAATCTGCGGCCCTCTAGAAGATGAGCACTCTGTAATCACCACAGGAGAGACACCCTTGTCCTTGGATATAGGGTTATCCACTGATGCATCTGAGGATGCGATCCGGACCATTTGTCCAGCAGATCCCACTGAAGAGTTCTTGCTGGAAATCTGCCGAATGGCATTGCTTCGTAATAAGCTACCATTTTTACCAGGACTCTTGTGCAATGATGCACTGACACTTTTCCTGGTTTTAGGAGGATCCCGATTAGCTCGGATAACTCCCTGGCTTTCTCCACTGGGAGAAACACGTTTTTCTGGACTGTGTCCAGAATCATCCCTAGGAACAGTAGACGTGTCGTCGGGAAAAGCTGCGATTTTGGAATATTTAGAATCCACTCGTGCTGTCGTAGAACTACTTAAGATAGTGCTACTCCGACCTCCAACTGTTCTCTGGACCTTGCCCTTATCAGGAAAGCGTCCATGTTTCTTTTAAGAAAAATCATCATTCCGGCCATTACCTTGGTAAAGACCCGGGGCGCCGTGGACAATCCAAACGGCAGCGTCTGAACTGATAGTGACAGTTCTGTACCAGGAACCTGAAGTACCCTTGGTGAGAAGGGCAAATTTGGACCTGTAGGTAAGCGTCCCTGATATCCAGTGACACCATATCGTCCCCTTCTTCCTGGTTCGCTATCACTGCTCCGAGTGACTCCATCTTGATTTGAACGCTTGTATGTAAGTGTTCAAATATTTCAGATCTCACCGAGCCGGTTGGCTTCAGTACCACAATATAGTGTGGAATACTACCCCCTTCCTTGTTGTAAGAAGGGTACTTTGATTATCACCTGCTGGGAATACAGCCTGTGAATTGTGTGAGGGGGAGACGTCTCGAATTTCCAATGTACACCTGGGATATTACATGTAGGATCCCGGAGTTCCCTTGCGAGTGTTGCTGAAACTCTTGAGATGACCCCCTACCGCACCTGAGTCCGCTTGTACGGCCCCAGCGTTATGCTGCGGACTTGGCAGAAGCCGTGAGGAGCTTCTGTTCCTGGGAATGAGCTGCTTGCTGCAGTCTTCTTCCCTTTCCTCTACCCCTGGGCAGATATGACTGGCCTTTGCCCGCCTGCCCGTATGGGGACGAAAGGACTGAGACTGAAAAGACTGTGTCCTTTTCTGCCAATATGTGACTCGGGGTAACAAAAGGTGGATTTTTCAGCTGTTGCCATGGCCACCAGGTCCAATGGACCGCCCCTTTATACGGCAATACTTCCATATGCCGTCTGGAATCTGCCTCACCTGACCACTGTCGTGTCTTCGTCTGGCAGATATGTACATCACATTTACTCTTGATGCCAGAATGCACATATGCCTCTGCGCATCACGCATATATAGAAATGCATCCTTAAAATGCTCTATAGACAATAAAATCCTGTCCCTGTCAAGGGTATCAAAATTTTCAGTCAGGAAATCCGACCAAGCCCCCTCAGCGCTGCACATCCAGGCTGAGGCGATTGCTGGTCGTAGTATAACACCAGTATGTGTGTATATACTGTTATGATATTTTCCAGCTTCCTATCAGCTGGCTCCTTGAGGGCGGCCGTATCTAGAAACGGTAACGCCATGTTTTTTATAAGCGTGTGAGCGCCTTATCCACCCTAAGGTGTGTTTTCCAACTCGCCCTTACTTCTGGCGGGAAAAGGGTATACCGCCCATAACTTTCTATCGGAGGAACCCCACGTATCATCACACACTTCATTTAATTTATCTGATTCAGGCAAAACTACAAGTAGTTTATTCCCACCCTACAAAATACCCTTATTTGTGGTACTTGTGGTATCAGAAATATGTAACACCTCCTTCATTGCCCTTAACATGTAACTTGTGGCCCTAAAGGAAAAGTACGTTTGTTTCTTCACCGTCGACACTGGGGTCAGTGTCCGTGTCAGTGTCTGTCGACCGACTGAGGTAAATGGGCGTTTTTACAAGCCCCTGACGGTGTCTGAGACGCCTGGACCGATACTAATTTGTCCGCCGGCTGTCTCATGTCGTCAACCGGCTTGCAGCGTGTTGACATTATCACGTAATTCCATAAGTAAGCCATCCATTCCGGTGTCGACTCCCTAGAGAGTGACATCACCATTACAGGCAATTTTCTCCGTCTCCTCACCAACATTTTCCTCATACATGTCGACACACCCGTACCGACCTACAGCACACACACAGGGAATGCTCTGATAGAGGACAGGACCCACTAGCCCTTTGGGGAGACAGAGGGAGAGTTTGCCAGCACACACCAAAAGCGCCATAATGTATATAACAACCCTAGAAGGTGTTGTTTCTATATATGCGCTCTTAATATATAATTATATCGCCAATTTATGCCCCCCTTCTCTTTAACCCTGTTTCTGTAGTGCAGGGGAGAGTGGGAGCCTTCCTCACCAGCGGAGCTGGTCAGGAAAATGGCGCTGAGTGCTGAGGAGAATAAGCTCCGCCCCTTTCTCAGCGGGCTTTTCTCCCGGTTATTAGGAAAACTGGCCTGGGTTAAATACATACATATAGCCTTAATGGCTATATGTGATGTATTTATTTGCCTCTAAGGTAATCTATATTGCTGCCCAGGGCGCCCCCAGCAGCGCCCTGCACCCTCCGTGACCGAGATCAGTGAGCCGTGTAGCAACAATGGCGCACAGCTGCAGTGCTGTGCGCTACCTTCATGAAGACTGAGGAGTCTTCTGCCGCCTGTTTCCGGACCTCCGTTCTGCCGTTCTTCAGCGTCTGTAAGGGGGATCGGCGGCGCGGCTCCGGGACGAACCCCAGGCTGACCTGTGTTCCGACTCCCTCTGGAGCTCAGTGTCCAGTAGCCTAAGACTTCAATCCTCCTGCACGCAGGTGAGTTGCAAGTCTCTCCCCTAAGTCCCTCGTTGCAGTGATCCTGTCGCCAGCAGGAATCACTGATTAGAAACCTAAAAAAAACTTTTCTAAACAGCTCTTTAAGAGAGCCACCTAGATTGCACCCTCTCGGACGGGCACAAAAACCTAACTGAGGCTTGGAGGGGGGTCATAGGGGGAGGAGCCAGTACACACCATGTGACCTAAAAGCTTTTTTAGATGTGCCCTGTCTCCTGCGGAGCCCGCTATCCCCCATGGTCCTGACGGAGTCCCCAGCATCCACTAGGACGTTAGAGAAAATTAAAATATAGTTGATCGCATAACTCCCCCCCCCCACACACACACACACACATCACCAGCCCTAGCTCAAAGGAAAGTGATTACTTCCAGCCCTAGGCTTAGGCCTTTTACTACAGGGGAGATGTTTCAACCCTTGGAGAAAAATACAGTGGAGAGAGATAAAGTACTAACCAATCAGCTCCTGTCATTTTTATTCAAACAAAGCCTGTAACATGGCAGTTAAGCCGGGTATACACTAGCCAGTGGTTCTCAAACTCGGTCCTCAGGACCCCACGTGGTTCACGTTTTCCATGTCACCCAGCAGCTGCACTGTGTATCACCAACTGTCACCGTTTAAAAATCTACAGGTGACCTGCAAAACATGAACCATGTGGGCTCCTGAGGACCGAGTTTGAGAACCTGTGCACTAGACGATGTGCTCCGTGAGCGATATCATCAGTGTTCGCCCTTGAACTCCTGGCCAAACTAAATAGTGCATACACACCGAACAATATCATAAAGTGTAAGAAAGAGGCAATGCATATGAAGAGATAGAGGCTAGCCATAGTCCACCCTTGCATTTGGAGATCATGCATATTATATAAAAGAATGTTACAGGTTCAATTATCTCACCCCTAGTTTAAGGGAGGCATAACCACACCCCCAAAAGACACAACCACACCCCCACCAGCATTTGCCTTCGCTTTACTACAGCACACACTGGTGGTCATTCCAAGTTGATCGCTCGCTAGCAGTTTTTAGCAGCCGTGCAAACACTATGTCGCCTCCCACCTGGAGTGTATTTTAGCTTAGCAGAAGTGCGAACGAAAGGATCGCAGAGCAGCTACAAAGTTTTTTTGTGCAGTTTTAGAGTAGCTCAAAACCTACTCGGCACTTGCGATGACTTCAGACCATTCAGTTCCTGTTTTGACGTCACAAACACACCCTGCGTTCGCCCAGCCAAGCCTGCGTTTTTCCTGGCACGCCTGCGTTTTTTCGAACACTCCCTGAAAACGGTCAGTTGACACCCAGTAAAGCCCACTTCCTGTCAATCACTCAGCGGCATCCAGTGCGACTGAAAAGCTTCACTAGTCCTTGTGGGAAACTACATCGTTCGTTGTAATAGTACGTCGCGCGTGCGCATTGCGCCCCATACGCATGCGCAGAAGTGCCGTTTTTTTGCCTCATCAATGCATAGCGAACGAATGCAGCTAGCGATCAACTCGGAATGACCACCACTGTCCACTGAGAACTCCCAAAGTGGTATAGCCTCGCCCCCATGAGTGGCAGCCAACCTATTAATGGCCTTGCTGTGCAATAACACAACCACACAAACAGTGAGATGTCTCTTGGATACTGGTGACTTTACTTTCCACGTATGTTTTTCTATCACTGTATTTATTAATCTATTTATTGTCAGGAACTATTGATTAATTATTTATAGACATAAACCATTTACATACGTTGGCTGCTCTTGTTGGACTATACCTCCCAACACTGGACTTTCTATGTGTGTTTTACTCACTACCGTACACGGCTCTTTTTTCTATCACTGAATTTGAGCTATTTAATGTGAATCTTAAATATGTTTATTGTTTAAATTATTAATCCTCTATTTATAGTCATCAACTAATTTGTTCAGTTATGCAACTTGTCTACCACTGCATTTAGCTTTCTTTTCTGATCTGTGTCTAGGATCATGCCTAGGAGAGGCAGATGAGCTGTAGGAACCAACTGCGACTTTGGAATATATAGAATTCAGCCGCGTTGCCGTTACACTTCCAGAGAAAGTGATACGCTATTCAGCAACTGCTCTCTTGATCTCGCTTTTACGAGGAGATCGTCCAAATACGTGATAATAGTGACATCTTGCTTCCGCAGGAGCACCATAATTTTCGCCATTACCTTGGTGAATATTCTCCAGGCCGTGGAGAGACCAAACGACAACACCTGAAATTGGCAATGGCAATCCCGTACCGCAATTTTGAGGTACGCCTGACAAGGTAGATATATGGGGACCTGAAGGTATGCATCCTATATGTCCCGAGTCACCCTTCCAGCTTACAACTACCGCTCTTAGCGATTCCATCTTGAACTTGCACCTTTCCAGGTATATGCTCAGGGATTTTAAATTCAATATAGGTCTGACCGAACCATCTGGTTTCGGGCCTACCACATGGTCATTTATAATAATAATAATAATAATAATAATAATATTAATAATAACAACCCCCTCCTTGTTGAAGGAGGTGAACCTTGACCACCACCTGTTGAAGATACAATTTTTGAATTGCAGTTAACACTGTTTCCCTCTCGTGTGGGGAAGACGGCAGGGTCATCGGTGAGTGGGCATTTCTCAAAGTCCAGCTTGTATCCCTGAGACAATATCTATTGCCCAGGGATATAATAGGGAGCGAACCCACTTGTGGCTGAACTTCCGAAGGCGTGCCCCCTACGGGCCTAGCTCCGCCTCGACATGCGGTCTATTTTTGTAGAGGCCGAGGAGGACTTCTGTTTTTTCTGCCCCCGGTTCTGACAAGAAAGGACGCATCTCGGACTTTCTTGTTTCTTTATTCGAAAAGCTGCATTTAATAATGTCGTGCTTTCCTAGGCCGTGCAGGGATATAAGGCAAAATATCAGAATTTCCCAGATATAGCCGTGGAGACCAAACCCTTCTCCACACAATCCTCAGCGTTTCATATGCCTCTTAAGGCAGCATCATATGTCCATTGCATATTGTACAGGACACGACAAGCAGAGATCGACATAGCTTTGACACTAGGACCCAGTGTACTCATGTCTCTATGGCATGTTTTATATGTTTTATACATATCTCTCAAGACAGCATCTTAAATATATACATATATATATATATATATATATATATATATCTATCTATCCCCATACATATATCTATATTTCTATATACATACTAGGGTCTCTATCTCTGCTGATAAGGTACCTGTCTGTACCAGCATGTGTACGCTATCTGCAGGATCCCTGAGAATAGCTGTAACCTCAGGGCTGCCTTTTGTGACACCCTAGGGGAAGATTCCTATCTTATCCTGGCCCTAGTGGGGAAAGGATACTTTCTGAGAAATCTTTGTGTGAGGCTGCAGACTGTTGCCTGGAGATTCCCGCTCTTTTTCCTCATGAGAGGAGGGAACATTACCTCAGCTTTCTTCCCCTTACATCTGTGTACCCTTGTGCAGGGACAGATGAGTCATCAGTGACATGCAAATCATCTTTTTACAATAAACATATATTGAATACTTTACTGCCAATCTGTCTGTAACTTTGCATTATCATAGTCGACACTGGAGGCAGACTCCCTGTCGACATCTGTGTCAATTAACTGGGATAGTGGACGCTTATGAGACCCCGACGGCCTCTGAGCTGTGGGATCAGGCACCGGGTGAGACCCTGACTATCCCAAGGCTTCAGCTTTATCCAACCTATTATGCAAGGAGTTTACATTATTATTTAACACCTTCCACATATCCATCCAGTCAGGCGTCGGAGCCCTCGGCGGCGACACCTCATTCATATGCACTTGCTCCGCCTCCACGTACCCTTCCTCATCAAACATGTCGACACAGACGTACCGACACACCGCACACACACAGGGAATGCTCTGACTGAGGACAGGACCCCACAAAGGCTTTTGGGGAGACAGAGAGAGAGTATGCCAGCACACACCACAGCGCTATAATAACCCAGGGATAACACTATCAGATGTGTTCACCTAGTAGCTGCTGATATAAACACAATAATGTTCCTTTTTGCACCTAAATTTATGTGCCCCCCCCCCCCCCCTCTCTTTTGCCCTTGTTGTATCTGGATACTGCAGGGGAGAGCCTGGGGAGCGACTTCCAGCGGAGCTGTGAAGATAAAATGGCGCTGGTTAGTGCTGAGGAAGAAGCTCCGCCCACTCATCGGCGGGCTTCTGTCCCGTTATTCTGCGAGAAAAAATGGCGGGGTTTTACACATATACAGTCTGGGACTGTATTTATGTGTATATTTTGCCAAAAGGTACTAATATTGCTGCCCAGGGCGCTCCCCCCCAGCGCCCTGCACCCTACAGTGACCGGAGTGTGTGGTGTGCAGAGGGAGCAATGGCGCACAGCTGCGGTGCTGTGCGCTACCTTATGTGAAGACCGGAGTCTTCATGCCGCTGATTTCGACGTCTTCTGTCTTCTCCGGACTTCAGTGCTTCTGGCTCTGCGAGGGGGACGGCGGCGCGGCTCCGGGAACGGACGACCGAGGACAGGTGCCTGTGTTCGATCCCTCTGGAGCTAATGGTGTCCAGTAGCCTAAGAAGCACAACCTAGCTGCAAGCAGGTACGTTGGCTTCTCTCCCCTCAGTCCCTCGTAGCAGTGAGTCTGTTGCCAGCAGAAGCTCACTGAAAATAAAAAACCTAACAAATACTTTCTTTTCTAGCAGGCTCAGGAGAGCCCACTAGGTGCCTCTGCTCTGGCCGGGCACAGATTCTAACTGAGGTCTGGAGGAGGGGCATAGAGGGAGGAGCCAGTGCACACCAGATATAGTACCTAATCTTTCTTTAAGAGTGCCAAGTCTCCTGCGGAGCCCGTCTATTCCCCATGGTCCTTACGGAGTCCCCAGCATCCACTAGGACGTTAGAGAAAACTGGGGTTGTGTGGCAAGACCTTGCCCCTTTCTACCGAGGCCCTGTCCCTCCTCAAGAGGCCCCATCCCCTTTTCAGCAGCAGGTGTGCCTCTGGCGCGCCAGGTCCAGCTTTGGAGTCTTAAGAAGTTGGGAGGTATGTAGCATTCCAGGTTTTAGTGATATCCATGGTTGAGCATACTGTAGGTGCACTGCTAGTCTGGCTGGAGGGCCGAGGTTGGGAATGCCTGCTTTAGAATGTAAGCTCTCATGAGCAGGACTCTCTTCCCCCATGTGCTTTGGCTTCCCTACTAATACCATCACCTACACCATGCTTCCTTACATGGCACCTAACCAGTGGCTTCTGCCACCCTGCTGCTTAGGTGAGTGCTATGACCAATGATGCAACGACGTTTATAAATCATGTACTTGTTTTGCCTAGTCTTGTAATGTAATTTGGTGATTTCTTGTGTGCTCATGTGTGCATGTACATTGTTAGGTGCTGCGGAACCCTTATGGCGCCATATAAATAAAGGATGATGATAATAATAATAAGAATTTACTTACCGATAATTCTATTTCTCGTAGTCCGTAGTGGATGCTGGGCCTCCGTCAGGACCATGGGGAATAGCGGCTCCGCAGGAGACAGGGCACAAAAGTAAAAGCTTTAGGATCAGGTGGTGTGCACTGGCTCCTCCCCCTATGACCCTCCTCCAAGCCTCAGTTAGGATACTGTGCCCGGACGAGCGTACACAATAAGGAAGGATTTTGAATCCCGGGTAAGACTCATACCAGCCACACCAATCACACTGTACAACCTGTGATCTGAACCCAGTTAACAGCATGATAACAGCGGAGCCTCTGAAAAGATGGCTCACAACAATAATAACCCGATTTTTGTAACAATAACTATGTACAAGTATTGCAGACAATCCGCACTTGGGATGGGCGCCCAGCATCCACTACGGACTACGAGAAATAGAATTATCGGTAAGTAAATTCTTATTTTCTCTGACGTCCTAGTGGATGCTGGGACTCCGTCAGGACCATGGGGATTATACCAAAGCTCCCAAACGGGCGGGAGAGTGCGGATGACTCTGCAGCACCGAATGAGAGAACTCCAGGTCCTCCTCAGCCAGGGTATCAAATTTGTAGAATTTTGCAAACGTGTTTGCTCCTGACCAAGTAGCAGCTCGGCAAAGTTGTAAAGCCGAGACCCCTCGGGCAGCCGCCCAAGATGAGCCCACCTTCCTTGTGAAATGGGCATTTACATATTTTGGCTGTGGCAGGCCTGCCACAGAATGTGCAAGCTGAATTGTACTACACATCCAACTAGCAATCGTCTGCTTAGAAGCAAGAGCACCCAGTTTGTTGGGTGCATACAGGATAACAGCAAGTCAGTTTTCCTGACTCCAGCCGTCCTGGAAACCTATATTTTCAGGGCCCTGACAACATCTAGCAACTTGGAGTCCTCCAAGTCCCTAATAGCCGCAGGTACCACAATAAACTGGTTCAGGTGAAACGCTGACACCACCTTAGGGAGAAACTGGGGACGAGTCCGCAGCTCTGCCCTGTCCGAATGGACAATCAGATATGGGCTTTTGTGAGACAAAGCCACCAATTCTGACACTCGCCTGGCCGAGGCCAGGGCCAACCGCATGGTCACTTTTCATGTGAGATATTTCAAATCCACAGATTTGAGCGGTTTAAAATGTGATTTGAGGAATCCCAGAACTACGTTGAGATCCCACAGTGCCACTGGAGGCACAAAAGGGGGTTGTATATGCAGTACTCCCTTGACAAACTTCTGGACTTCAGGAAGTGAAGCCAATTCTTTCTGGAAGAAAATTGACAGGGCCGAAATTTGAACCTTAATGGACCCCAATTTGAGGCCCATAGACACTCCTGTTTGCAGGAAATGCAGGAATCGACCGAGTTGAAACTTCTTCGTGGGGCCTTCCTGGCCTCACACCACGCAACATATTTTCGCCACATCTGGTGATAATGTTGTGCGGTCACCTCCTTCCTGGCTTTGACCAGGGTAGGAATGACCTCTTCCGGAATGCCTTTTTCCCTTAGGATCCGGCGTTCCACCGCCATGCCGTCAAACGCAGCCGCGGTAAGTCTTGGAACAGACATGGTACTTGCTGAAGCAAGTCCCTTCTTAGCGGCAGAGGCCATGAGTCCTCTGTGAGCATTTCTTGAAGTTCCGGGTACCAAGTCCTTCTTGGCCAATCCGGAGCCACGAGTATAGTTCTTACTCCTCTACGTCTTATTATTCTCAGTACCTTGGGTATGAGAAGCAGAGGAGGGAACACATACACCGACTGGTACACCCACTGTGTTACCAGAACGTCCACAGCTATTGCCTGAGGGTCTCTTGACCTGGCGCAATACCTGTCCAGTTTTTTGTTCAGGCGGGACGCCATCATGTCCACCTTTGGTCTTTCCCAACGGTTCACAATCATGTGGAAGACTTCCCGATGAAGTCCCCACTCTCCCGGGTGGAGGTCGTGCCTGCTGAGGAAGTCTGCTTCCCAGTTGTCCACTCCCGGAATGAACACTGCTGACAGTGCTATCCCATGATTTTCCGCCCAGCGAAGAATCTTTGCAGTTTCTGCCATTTCCCTCCTGCTTCTTGTGCCGCCCTGTCTGTTTACGTGGGCGACTGCCGTGATGTTGTCCCACTGGATCAATACCGGCTGACCTTGAAGCAGAGGTCTTGCTAAGCTTAGAGCATTGTTTTATGTGGAGAGAAGTCTCCAGACTTGATCACACTCCCTGGAAATTTTTTCCCTGTGTGACTGCTCCCCAGCCTCTCCGGCTGGCATCCGTGGTCACCAGGACCCAGTCCTGAATGCCGAATCTGCGGCCCTTTAGTAGATGAGCACTCTGCAGCCACCGCAGAAGAAACACCCTTGTCCTTGGAGACAGGGTTATCCGCTGATGCATCTGAAGATGCGATCCGGACCATTTTTCCAGCAGATCCCACTGAAAAGTTCTTGCGTGAAATCTGCCGAATGGAATCGCTTCGTAAGAAGCCACCATTTTTCCCAGGACCCTTGTGCAATGATGCACTGACACTTTTCCTGGTTTTAGGAGGTTCCTGACTAGCTCGGATAACTCCCTTGCTTTCTTCTCCGGGAGAAACACCCTTTTCTGGACTGTGTCCAGAATCATCCCTAGGAACAGCAAATTGTCGTCGGAAACAGCTGCGGTTTTGGAATATTTAGAATCCACCCATGCTGTCGTAGAACTACTTGAGATAGTGCTACTCCGACCTCCAACTGTTCTCTGGACCTTGCCCTTATCAGGATATCGTCCATTTTCTTTGAAGAAGAATCATCATTTCGGCCATTACCTTGGTAAAGACCCGGGGTGCCGTGGACAATCCAACCGGCATCGTCTGAAACTGATAGTGACAGTTCTGTACCACGAACCTGAGGTACCCTTGGTGAGAAGGGCAAATTGGGACATGGAGGAAGCATCCCTGATGTCCCGGGACACCATATAGTCCCCTTCTTCCTGGTTCGCTATCACTGCTCTGAGTGACTCCATCTTGATTTGAACCTTTGTATGTAAGTGTTCAAATATTTCAGATTTAGAATAGGTCTCACCGAGCCGTCTGGCTTCAGTACCACAATATAGTGTGGAATAATACCCCTTTCCTTGTTGTAGGAGGAGTACTTTGATTATCACCTGCTGGGAATACAGCTTGTGAATTGTTTCCAATACTGCCTCCCTGTCGGAGGGAGACGTTGGTAAAGCAGACTTCAGGAACCTGCGAGGGGGAGACGTCTCGAATTTCCAATCTGTACCCCTGGGATACTACTTGTAGGATCCAGGGGTCCTGTACGGCCCCAGCGTCATGCTGAGGACTTGGCAGAAGCGGTGGAGGGCTTCTGTTCCTGGGAATGGGCTGCCTGCTGCAGTCTTCTTCCCTTTCCTCTATCCCTGGGCAGATATGACTGGCCTTTTGCCCGCTTGCCCTTATGGGGACGAAAGGACTGAGGCTGAAAAGACGGTGTCTTTTTCTGCTGAGATGACTTAGGGTAAAAAAGGTGGATTTTCCAGCTGTTGCCGTGGCCACCAGGTCCGATGGACCGACCCCAAATAACTCCTCCCCTTTATACGGCATTACTTCCATGTGCAGTTTGGAATCTGCATCACCTGACCACTGTCGTGTCCATAAACATCTTCTGGCAGATATGGACATCGCACTTACTCTTGATGCCAGAGTGCAAATATCTCTCTGTGCTCTATAGTCAATAAAATACTGTCCCTGTCAAGGGTATCAATATTTTCAGTCAGGGAATCCGACCAAGCCACCCCAGCGCTGCACATCCAGGCTGAGGCGATAGCTGGTCGCAGTATAACACCAGTATGTGTGTATATACTTTTTAGGATATTTTCCAGCCTCCTATCAGCTGGCTCCTTGAGGGCGGCCGTATCTGGAGACGGTAACGCCACTTGTTTTGATAAGCGTGTGAGCGCCTTATCCACCCTAAGGGGTGTTTCCCAACGCGCCCTAACTTCTGGCGGGAAAGGGTATACCGCCAATAATTTTCTATCGGGGGAAACCCACGCATCATCACACACTTCATTTAATTTATCTGATTCAGGAAAAACTACATGTAGTTTTTTCACACCCACATAATACCCTTTTTTGTGGTACTTGTAGTATCAGAAATATGTAACACCTCCTTCATTGCCCTTAACATGTAACGTGTGGCCCTAAAGGAAAATACGTTTGTTTCTTCACCGTCGACACTGGAGTCAGTGTCCGTGTCTGTGTCTATGTCGACCGACTGAGGTAAATGGGCGTTTTAAAGCCCCTGACGGTGTTTGAGACGCCTGGACAGGTACTAATTTGTTTGCCGGCCGTCTCATGTCGTCAACCGACCTTGAAGCGTGTTGACATTATCACGTAATTCCTTAAATAAGCCATCCATTCCGGTGTCGACTCCCTAGAGAGTGACATCACCATTACAGGCAATTGCTCCGCCTCCTCACCAACATCGTCCTCATACATGTCGACACACACGTACCGACACACAGCACACACACAGGGAATGCTCTGATAGAGGACAGGACCCCACTAGCCCTTTGGGGAGACAGAGGGAGAGTTTGCCAGCACACACCAAAACGCTATAATTATACAGGGACAACCTTTATATAAGTGTTTTCCCTTATAGCATCTTAATATATAATCATATCGCCAAATAAGTGCCCCCCCTCTCTGTTTTAACCCTGTTTCTGTAGTGCAGTGCAGGGGAGAGCCTGGGAGCTTTCCCACCAGCAGTTCTGTGAGGGAAAATGGCGCTGTGTGCTGAGGAGATAGGCCCCGCCCCCTATTCCGGCGGGCTCTTCTCCCGGTATTTCTGAGACCTGGCAGGGGTGAAATACATCCATATAGCCTCAGGGACTATATGTGATGTATTCTTTTTAGCCAGAAAAGGTATTAACATTGCTGCCCAGGGCGCCCCCCCCAGCGCCCTGCACCCTCAGTGACCGTTGGTGTGAAGTGTGCTGAGAGCAATGGCGCACAGCTGCAGTGCTGTGCGCTACCTCATGAAGACTGAAAAGCATTCAGCCGCCGGTTTCTGGACCTCTTCTTATTTCGGCATCTGCAAGGGGGTCGGCGGCGCGGCTCCGGTGACCCATCCAGGCTGTACCTGTGATCGTCCCTCTGGAGCTAGTGTCCAGTAGCCTAAGAAGCAAATCCATCCTGCACGCAGGTTTGTTCACTTCTTCTCCCCTAAGTCCCTCGTTGCAGTGAGCCTGTTGCCAGCAGGACTCACTGAAAATAAGAAAACTATCAAAACTTTTACTCTAAGCAGCTCTTTATGAGAGCCACCTAGATTGCACCCTTCTCGGCCGGGCACAAAAACCTAACTGAGGCTTGGAGGAGGGTCATAGGGGGAGGAGCCAGTGCACACCACCTGATCCTAAAGCTTTTACTTTTGTACCCTGTCTCCTGCGGAGCCGCTATTCCCCATGGTCCTGACGGAGGCCCAGCATCCACTAGGACGTCAGAGAAAATAATAATAATAATAATAATAATAATTAAAATATAGTTGATCGCATAACTCCTCCCCCACACACACACACATCACCAGCCCTAGCTCAAAGGAAAGTGATTACTTCCAGCCCTAGGCTTAGGTCTTTTACTACAGGGGAGATGTTTCAACCCTTGGAGAAAAATACAGTGGAGAGAGATAAAGTACTAACCAATCAGCTCCTGTCATTTTTATTCAAACAAAGCCTGTAACATGGCAGTTAAGCCGGGTATACACTAGCCAGTGGTTCTCAAACTCGGTCCTCAGGACCCCACGTGGTTCACGTTTTCCATGTCACCCAGCAGCTGCACTGTGTATCACCAACTGTCACCGTTTAAAAATCTACAGGTGACCTGCAAAACATGAACCATGTGGGCTCCTGAGGACCGAGTTTGAGAACCTGTGCACTAGACGATGTGCTCCGTGAGCGATATCCTCAGTGTTCGCCCTTGAACTCCTGGCCAAACTAAATAGTGCATACACACCGAACAATATCATAAAGTGTAAGAAAGAGGCAATGCATATGAAGAGATAGAGGCTAGCCATAGTCCACCCTTGCATTTGGAGATCATGCATATTATATAAAAGAAACCAATGTTTCCAGGCACAAAAATCAATGTTTGTTTGTTTTTCAAACCACCAATTTATTGCGGGGGACATTTAACTGCCATCATTGGTAAAGTTCCAATGGAGAAAACGTTGATAACATCAATGTTACAGGTTCAATTATCTCACCCCTAGTTTAAGGGAGGCATAACCACACCCCCAAAAGACACAACCACACCCCCACCAGCATTTGCCTTCGCTTTACTACAGCACACACTAGTGGTCATTCCAAGTTGATCGCTCGCTAGCAGTTTTTAGCAGCCGTGCAAACACTATGTCGCCTCCCACCTGGAGTGTATTTAAGCTTAGCAGAAGTGCGAACGAAAGGATCGCAGAGCAGCTACAAAGTTTTTTTGTGCAGTTTTAGAGTAGCTCAAAACCTACTCGGCGCTTGCGATGACTTCAGACCATTCAGTTCCTGTTTTGACGTCACAAACACACCCTGCGTTCGCCCAGCCAAGCCTGCGTTTTTCCTGGCACGCCTGCGTTTTTTCGAACACTCCCTGAAAATGGTCAGTTGACACCCAGTTAAGCCCACTTCCTGTCAATCACTCAGCGGCATCCAGTGCGACTGAAAAGCTTCACTAGTCCTTGTGGGAAACTACATCGTTCGTTGTAATAGTACGTCGCGCGTGCGCATTGCGCCCCATACGCATGCGCAGAAGTGCCGTTTTTTTGCCTCATCAATGCACAGCGAACGAATGCAGCTAGCGATCAACTCGGAATGACCACCACTGTCCACTGAGAACTCCCAAAGTGGTATAACCTCGCCCCCATGAGTGGCAGCCAACCTATTAATGGCCTTGCTGTGCAATAACACAACACAAACAGTGAGATGTCTCTTGGATACTGGTGACTTTACTTTCCACGTATGTTTTTCTATCACTGTATTTATTAATCTATTTATTGTCAGGAACTATTGATTAATTATTTATAGACATAAACCATTTACATACATTGGCTGCTCTTGTTGGACTATACTTCCCAACACTGGACTTTCTATGTGTGTTTTACTCACTACCGTACACGGCTCTTTTTTCTATCACTGAATTTAATGTGAATCTTAAATGTGTTTATTGTTTAAATTATTAATCCTCTATTTATAGTCATCAACTAATTTGTTCAGTTATGCAACTTGTCTACCACTGCATTTAGCTTTCTTTTCTGATCTGTGTCTAGGATCATGCCTAGGAGAGGCAGATGAGCTGTAGGAACCAACTGCGACTTTGGAATATATAGAATTCAGCCGCGTTGCCGTTACACTTCCAGAGAAAGTGATACGCTGTTCAGCAACTGCTCTCTTGATCTCGCTTTTACGAGGAGATCGTCCAAATACGTAATAATAGTGACATCTTGCTTCCGCAGGAGCACCATTATTTTCGCCATTACCTTGGTGAATATTCTCCAGGCCGTGGAGAGACCAAACGACAACACCTGAAATTGGCAATGGCAATCCCGTACCGCAATTTTGAGGTACGCCTGACAAGGTAGATATATGGGGACCTGAAGGTATGCATCCTATATGTCCCGAGTCACCCTTCCAGCTTACAACTACCGCTCTTAGCGATTCCATCTTGAACTTGCACCTTTCCAGGTATATGCTCAGGGATTTTAAATTCAATATAGGTCTGACCGAACCATCTGGTTTCGGGCCTACCACATGGTCATTTATAATAATAATAATAATAATAACAACCCCCTCCTTGTTGAAGGAGGTGAACCTTGACCACCACCTGCTGAAGATACAATTTTTGAATTGCAGTTAACACTGTTTCCCTCTCGTGGGGGGGAGACGGCAGGGTCATCGGTGAGTGGGCATTTCTCAAAGTCCAGCTTGTATCCCTGAGACACAATATCTATTGCCCAGGGATATAATAGGGAGCGAACCCACTTGTGGCTGAACTTCTGAAGGCGTGCCCCCTACGGGCCTAGCTCCGCCTCGACATGCGGTCTATTTTTGTAGAGGCCGAGGAGGACTTCTGTTTTTTCTGCCCCCGGCTCTGACAAGAAAGGACGCATCTCGGACTTTCTTGTTTCTTTATTCGAAAAGCTGCATTTAATAATGTCGTGCTTTCCTAGGCCGTGCAGGGATATAAGGCAAAATATCAGAATTTCCCAGATATAGCCGTGGAGACCAAACCCTTCTCAACATAATCCTCAGCGTTTCATATGCCTCTTAAGGCGGCATCATATGTCCATTGCATATTGTACAGGACACGACAAGCAGAGATCGACATAGTTTTGACACTTGGACCCAGGGTACTCATGTCTCCATGGCATGTTTTATATGTTTTATACATATCTCTCAAGACAGCATCTTAAATATATACATATATATATATATATATCCCCATACATAAGTCTATATTTCTATATACATACTAGGGTCTCTATCTCTGCTGATAAGGTACCTGTCTGTACCAGCATGTGTATGCTATCTGCAGGATCCCTGAGAATAGCTGTAACCTCAGGGCTGCCTTTTGTGACACCCTAGGGGAAGATTCCTATCTTATCCTGGCCCTAGTGGGGAAAGGATACTTTCTGAGAAATCTTTGTGTGAGGCTGCAGACTGTTGCCTGGAGATTCCCGCTCTTTTTCCTCATGAGAGGAGGGAACATTACCTCAGCTTTCCTCCCCTTACATCTGTGTACCCTTGTGCAGGGACAGATGAGTCATCAGTGACATGCAAATCATCTTTTTACAATAAACATATATTGAATACTTTACTGCCAATCTGGCTGTAACTTTGCATTATCATAGTCGACACTGGAGGCAGACTCCGTGTCGACATCTGTGTCAATTAACTGGGATAGTGGACGCTTATGAGACCCCGACGGCCTCTGAGCTGTGGGATCAGGCACCGGGTGAGACCCTGACTGTTCCAAGGCTTCAGCTTTATCCAACCTATTATGCAAGGAGTTTACATTATTATTTAACACCTTCCACATATCCATCCAGTCAGGCGTCGGAGCCCTCGGCGGCGACACCTCATTCATATGCACTTGCTCCGCCTCCACGTACCCTTCCTCATCAAACATGTCGACACAGACGTACCGACACACCGCACACACACAGGGAATGCTCTGACTGAGGACAGGACCCCACAAAGGCTTTTGGGGAGACAGAGAGAGAGTATGCCAGCACACACCACAGCGCTATAATTACCCAGGGATGACACTATCAGATGTGTTCACCTAGTAGCTGCTGATATAAACACAATAATGTTCCTTTTTGCGCCTAAATTTATGTGCCCCCCCCTCTCTTTTGCCCTTGTTGTATCTGGATACTGCAGGGGAGAGCCTGGGGAGCGACTTCCAGCGGAGCTGTGAAAATAAAATGGCGCTGGTTAGTGCTGAGGAAGAAGCTCCGCCCCCTCATCGGCGGGCTTCTGTCCCGTTATTCTGTGAGAAAAAATGGCGGGGTTTTACACATATACAGTCTGGGACTGTATTTATGTGTATATTTTGCCAAAAGGTACTAATATTGCTGCCCAGGGCGCTCCCCCCCAGCGCCCTGCACCCTACAGTGACCGGAGTGTGTGGTGTGCAGAGAGAGCAATGGCGCACAGCTGCGGTGCTGTGCGCTACCTTATGTGATGACCGGAGTCTTCATGCCGCTGATTTCGACGTCTTCTGTCTTCTCCGGACTTCAGTGCTTCTGGCTCTGCGAGGGGGACGGCGGCGCGGCTCCGGGAACGGACGACCGAGGACAGGTGCCTGTGTTCGATCCCTCTGGAGCTAATGGTGTCCAGTAGCCTAAGAAGCACAACCTAGCTGCAAGCAGGTACGTTGGCTTCTCTCCCCTCAGTCCCTCGTAGCAGTGAGTCTGTTGCCAGCAGAAGCTCACTGAAAATAAAAAACCTAACAAATACTTTCTTTTCTAGCAGGCTCAGGAGAGCCCACTAGGTGCCTCTGCTCTGGCCGGGCATAGATTCTAACTGAGGTCTGGAGGAGGGGCATAGAGGGAGGAGCCAGTGCACACCAGATATAGTACCTAATCTTTCTTTAAGAGTGCCCAGTCTCCTGCGGAGCCCGTCTATTCCCCATGGTCCTTACGGAGTCCCCAGCATCCACTAGGACGTTAGAGAAAACTGGGGTTGTGTGGCAAGACCTTGCCCCTTTCTACCGGGCCCCTGTCCCTCCTCAAGAGGCCCCATCCCCTTTTCAGCAGCAGGTGTGCCTCTGGCGCGCCAGGTCCAGCTTTGGGGTCTTAAGAAGTTGGGAGGTATGTAGCATTCCAGGTTTTAGTGATATCCATGGTTGAGCATACTGTAGGTGCACTGCTAGTGTGGCTGGAGGGCCGAGGTTGGGAATGCCTGCTTTAGAATGTAAGCTCTCATGAGCAGGACTCTCTTCCCCCATGTGCTTTGGCTTCCCTACTAATACCATCACCTACACCTTGCTTCCTTACATGGCACCTAACCAGTGGCTTCTGCCACCCTGCTGCTTAGGTGAGTGCTATGACCAATGATGCAACGATGTTTATAAATCATGTACTTGTTTTGCCTAGTCTTGTAATGTAATTCGGTGATTTCTTGTGTGCTCATGTGTGCATGTACATTGTTAGGTGCTGCGGAACCCTTATGGCGCCATATAAATAAAGGATGATGATAATAATAATAATTAAAATATAGTTGATCGCATAACTCCCCCCCCCCCCACACACACACACACACATCACCAGCCCTAGCTCAAAGGAAAGTGATTACTTCCAGCCCTAGGCTTAGGCCTTTTACTACAGGGGAGATGTTTCAACCCTTGGAGAAAAATACAGTGGAGAGAGATAAAGTACTAACCAATCAGCTCCTGTCATTTTTATTCAAACAAAGCCTGTAACATGGCAGTTAAGCCGGGTATACACTAGCCAGTGGTTCTCAAACTCGGTCCTCAGGACCCCACGTGGTTCACGTTTTCCATGTCACCCAGCAGCTGCACTGTGTATCACCAACTGTCACCGTTTAAAAATCTACAGGTGACCTGCAAAACATGAACCATGTGGGCTCCTGAGGACCGAGTTTGAGAACCTGTGCACTAGACGATGTGCTCCGTGAGCGATATCATCAGTGTTCGCCCTTGAACTCCTGGCCAAACTAAATAGTGCATACACACCGAACAATATCATAAAGTGTAAGAAAGAGGCAATGCATATGAAGAGATAGAGGCTAGCCATAGTCCACCCTTGCATTTGGAGATCATGCATATTATATAAAAGAAACCGATGTTTCCAGGCACAAAAATCAATGTTTGTTTGTTTTCAAACCACCAATTTATTGCGGGGGACATTTAACTGCCATCATTGGTAAAGTTCCAATGGAGAAAACGTTGATAACATCAATGTTACAGGTTCAATTATCTCACCCCTAGTTTAAGGGAGGCATAACCACACCCCCAAAAGACACAACCACACCCCCACCAGCATTTGCCTTCGCTTTACTACAGCACACACTGGTGGTCATTCCAAGTTGATCGCTCGCTAGCAGTTTTTAGCAGCCGTGCAAACACTATGTCGCCTCCCACCTGGAGTGTATTTTAGCTTAGCAGAAGTGCGAACGAAAGGATCGCAGAGCAGCTACAAAGTTTTTTTGTGCAGTTTTAGAGTAGCTCAAAACCTACTCGGCGCTTGCGATGACTTCAGACCATTCAGTTCCTGTTTTGACGTCACAAACACACCCTGCGTTCGCCCAGCCAAGCCTGCGTTTTTCCTGGCACGCCTGCGTTTTTTCGAACACTCCCTGAAAACGTTCAGTTGACACCCAGTAAAGCCCACTTCCTGTCAATCACTCAGCGGCATCCAGTGCGACTGAAAAGCTTCACTAGTCCTTGTGGGAAACTACATCGTTCGTTGTAATAGTACGTCGCGCGTGCGCATTGCGCCCCATACGCATGCGCAGAAGTGCCGTTTTTTTGCCTCATCAATGCATAGCGAACGAATGCAGCTAGCGATCAACTCGGAATGACCACCACTGTCCACTGAGAACTCCCAAAGTGGTATAGCCTCGCCCCCATGAGTGGCAGCCAACCTATTAATGGCCTTGCTGTGCAATAACACAACCACACAAACAGTGAGATGTCTCTTGGATACTGGTGACTTTACTTTCCACGTATGTTTTTCTATCACTGTATTTATTAATCTATTTATTGTCAGGAACTATTGATTAATTATTTATAGACATAAACCATTTACATACATTGGCTGCTCTTGTTGGACTATACCTCCCAACACTGGACTTTCTATGTGTGTTTTACTCACTACCGTACACGGCTCTTTTTTCTATCACTGAATTTGAGCTATTTAATGTGAATCTTAAATATGTTTATTGTTTAAATTATTAATCCTCTATTTATAGTCATCAACTAATTTGTTCAGTTATGCAACTTGTCTACCACTGCATTTAGCTTTCTTTTCTGATCTGTGTCTAGGATCATGCCTAGGAGAGGCAGATGAGCTGTAGGAACCAACTGCGACTTTGGAATATATAGAATTCAGCCGCGTTGCCGTTACACTTCCAGAGAAAGTGATACGCTATTCAGCAACTGCTCTCTTGATCTCGCTTTTACGAGGAGATCGTCCAAATACGTGATAATAGTGACATCTTGCTTCCGCAGGAGCACCATAATTTTCGCCATTACCTTGGTGAATATTCTCCAGGCCGTGGAGAGACCAAACGACAACACCTGAAATTGGCAATGGCAATCCCGTACCGCAATTTTGAGGTACGCCTGACAAGGTAGATATATGGGGACCTGAAGGTATGCATCCTATATGTCCCGAGTCACCCTTCCAGCTTACAACTACCGCTCTTAGCGATTCCATCTTGAACTTGCACCTTTCCAGGTATATGCTCAGGGATTTTAAATTCAATATAGGTCTGACCGAACCATCTGGTTTCGGGCCTACCACATGGTCATTTATAATAATAATAATAATAATAATAATAACAACCCCCTCCTTGTTGAAGGAGGTGAACCTTGACCACCACCTGTTGAAGATACAATTTTTGAATTGCAGTTAACACTGTTTCCCTCTCGTGGGGGGAAGACGGCAGGGTCATCGGTGAGTGGGCATTTCTCAAAGTCCAGCTTGTATCCCTGAGACAATATCTATTGCCCAGGGATATAATAGGGAGCGAACCCACTTGTGGCTGAACTTCCGAAGGCGTGCCCCCTACGGGCCTAGCTCCGCCTCGACATGCGGTCTATTTTTGTAGAGGCCGAGGAGGACTTCTGTTTTTTCTGCCCCCGGCTCTGACAAGAAAGGACGCATCTCGGACTTTCTTGTTTCTTTATTCGAAAAGCTGCATTTAATAATGTCGTGCTTTCCTAGGCCGTGCAGGGATATAAGGCAAAATATCAGAATTTCCCAGATATAGCCGTGGAGACCAAACCCTTCTCCACACAATCCTCAGCGTTTCATATGCCTCTTAAGGCAGCATCATATGTCCATTGCATATTGTACAGGACACGACAAGCAGAGATCGACATAGCTTTGACACTAGGACCCAGTGTACTCATGTCTCTATGGCATGTTTTATATGTTTTATACATATCTCTCAAGACAGCATCTTAAATATATACATATATATATATATCTATATATCTATATATATATATATAAATATATATATATATATATATATATATCCCCATACATATATCTACCGTATTTGCTGGCGTATAAGACGACTTTTTACCCCTGAAAAACATGCCTCCAAACGGGGGGTCGTCTTATACGCCGGGGGTCGTCTTATACGCCGGGCGGGAAGTCGCGCTGTGGGAAGTCGCGAAACGGGGGCGTGGCCTAGCATAAGGGGGCGTGGCCTCGAGGTCGGACCGCCGTTTTCAGCAATCCAGGGGGTTAAGAAGGTGATGTTGGCTGCCCACCCCACTTCCCCCGTGAAGTGCCTCTATCTGTACGGTGAGTGTACGGCTGCCGGCGGGTGAAGCTGTGTGAAGTCCGGCTCCTACACAGGGACAGGAGCCAGGTGCTGCACGTATTGTTACAGTGCAGCACCCGGCTCATGTCACTGAGCAGGAGCCGACATTCAGCAGTGACAGGCGGTGCATAAGAAGGGGGGGGGGGGGGGGGACAGCGGCTTAGGCAGGGGGGACAGCGGCAGCACTGCAGGGAAGCTTTATGTGGTGGGTTAATACTGGTACTAATACTGGTACTACAGGTACCTTGGATTCATGGGCGGACTAGACAGCTGCTAGTGACAGGGAGACGGCAGGGACCAATCCAATCAGGCTTTGTATACAGCCAACAGCCAACCACAGTACTGCACCATTGTACAGTACAGTATAGCATAGCAAAATACAGTGTGTTGCCAGAGTTCCTCTGGGTTGTGGGCTGCCTGCCTGTGTTCCTGAGAAATCAAATCAAATCTGATGTTCTTTTACGTTTTATTTGGTGTGTGGAAGGTGTGCGGAAGAGGGGGTAGTCTTATATGGCGAGTACATAACAAACTCTATATTTTGAGTGGAAATGTTGGGGGGTCGTCTTATACGCCCAGTCGTCTTATACGCCGGCAAATACGGTATATTTCTATATACATACTAGGGTCTCTATCTCTGCTGATAAGGTACCTGTCTGTACCAGCATGTGTACGCTATCTGCAGGATCCCTGAGAATAGCTGTAACCTCAGGGCTGCCTTTTGTGACACCCTAGGGGAAGATTCCTATCTTATCCTGGCCCTAGTGGGGAAAGGATACTTTCTGAGAAATCTTTGTGTGAGGCTGCAGACTGTTGCCTGGAGATTCCCGCTCTTTTTCCTCATGAGAGGAGGGAACATTACCTCAGCTTTCTTCCCCTTACATCTGTGTACCCTTGTGCAGGGACAGATGAGTCATCAGTGACATGCAAATCATCTTTTTACAATAAACATATATTGAATACTTTACTGCCAATCTGGCTGTAACTTTGCATTATCATAGTCGACACTGGAGGCAGACTCCGTGTCGACATCTGTGTCAATTAACTGGGATAGTGGACGCTTATGAGACCCCGACGGCCTCTGAGCTGTGGGATCAGGCACCGGGTGAGACCCTGACTATCCCAAGGCTTCAGCTTTATCCAACCTATTATGCAAGGAGTTTACATTATTATTTAACACCTTCCACATATCCATCCAGTCAGGCGTCGGAGCCCTCGGCGGCGACACCTCATTCATATGCACTTGCTCCGCCTCCACGTACCCTTCCTCATCAAACATGTCGACACAGACGTACCGACACACCGCACACACACAGGGAATGCTCTGACTGAGGACAGGACCCCACAAAGGCTTTTGGGGAGTGTAAGGATTTGCCCTTTATTCTTTTAACCCTCGATGTGATGGCCTCTTAGACGTCTGGAGTATGAACTTTTAGCCACAAGGTACATGCACAACACAAGCAGTAAAAATTCACACTGTTTTATTATGAGGTTAACAAAAGTATATAAGACAATGTATATGGGTGTAACTGACATGTCGTTGCACTCCCATTGGCTCGTTGGTAGTTACCAGGCAGAATTGAAAAAGGCGGATGTCCATATATGGGTTTTCTACAAGTTTCTCAAAACATTTAACACAGTCTGAAACAGGTTTCATCTGGTATGTAATTGTCCTTGAAGATAAGACACACACAAGCCTTATATTATATGAACAGACAAAGGCATCTTGTAGAGAGTGCGTACGTGTCTATTCAAACACATAACAATTCATATAGCATGTTTAACCCTTCATTAGGGAGGTAGAAATATTCACTTTTACACTGTAACTATTATAAGGAAATTGATCATATAAAAAGTAATATTTACAAAGCACAGAAGAGTTAACCCTTCAATCCCCTCTTAGAATCATGATTATTATATGACATGATTCTTGAGTGAGGCTCCTTTTAAATTTCTCCCTGTGGTGGTGTTAGATGTATAACAGGTATAGTTTCCAGGATATATGGTTATGGTGCTTCCTGGGTTGGGATTTTTTGACAATATGGGATATTCCCTTTTCCACATTTCGCACTGACTGTCATTTGTTTTGGTGTCATTAAAAAGGCTGAAAAAACAATTTTCCTGTTCTAGGGGTATATTAAGGGGCACTGTACCTAGGTGGGGCCTAGATTTGCCACAGACATAACAGTTGCTTTTATTGTGTTTGTTAGCACTATACTTCATCCATTCCAACCAAAAATTAATGTCAGAGAAACCAGTTTCAATAGCTAGGGTGTCTTCAAAGGTAGGGTTAGTAATAGCCACCATATCTTTAGAAGTGGCAATATGGGGCTTTAAAGGTTTGTTTTGGGGAGCAATTTTAGGCTGGTATTTTGGGTTTTTATACATGTCCCACAAATAAAACATTTGTCTTGCACCATAGTACCATTCGTCAGTAACACAAATATATACTGTCTCAGACATTCCTGATTTCCTCCTGTGTTGTATATAATATTTGTCATCAGCAATTTTGGGGAACATAAAATAGTCAAGGATGTATGTGGCTACGTGTGTATTGGAGGAATTGTACCACAAGGTGGGGACCCCGTTAGTTTGTGTGATATCAACCTCACATATTGTGTGGTGAGTGAAGGCCAGTAGGGCTATCAAGGTAGTCCCCAGGATAAAGATAGGGGGCAGGTTCCTCATCTTCTTCTGTTCTTCTTTCTTCGCTAGGTGGGAGGTCAGGGCTGTCTGCCCCCGTTCGTACCTCGCTGGAATCACTTGCTTCCCTCTCTAGGTCTGGTCTAGGAACCTTTTTTACTCGGGATGCATGGATCCAGGTAGGACTTTCCTCTGTCAGGACTGCTGTTCGGGTAACTGCTACGACCTCTGTCTCTGGACCATAGGTGAAGTCTCCTGGGCTCTTGTTCCTGGGGAGCACCTTCACCACGACTCTGTCTCTGACTTTAAAGGGGTGTGTAGGTTCCTGTGGATTCAAAAGGGTTTTTACAAACAACCTCATGTTCAATTTCATTCAGTTTTGTTATCAGGGACCTGACATACTCTTCTCTGATGAGTTCTAGATCTCCTTCCTGTATTACTAGTGGTTTCTTAGCCCAGGGTGTAGGAAAAGGGTCTACCCATTAGTATTTCAAAGGGTGAGTATCCTAGAGTCTTTTGTGGGGTATTCAAGATGCTGGTGTTTAGCTTTATTAGGGTTGTTCCTGAGGCAAGTGATGCATCTGCTAACATACTGGTCCACAAGTGATTTGGCATTAGTAACATAAAAATCATTGGTTAGTAGGAGGAGTGTTGTGGCTTCACCACGGTGACCAACACCACGGCACTGGGCAACGAGCAAAGGGGCACTGGACTGGGGTATACAGGGTTTCCCCTCTTTGCAGATTAATCCTGATTTAGGATTTTTTCTGCAGAATTGGGTAAGTTCAGTCGGAGAGATCAGCATTAGTCGCAGCAGCTTGAAGTTGAGTGAGCAGATGGACGTTGTCAAGGGAGGGACATGCTCTAGTGAGTGCAATGAGTTCTGCAGCTTGCGCGGACTGATAAGGTATTGGTAGGGTTTCCAACACAGTGTCAGGGAGGGTGACAATGGCATAGCCAGCCTGGTATGTATTGTCATTGGGCCTACTACAGGAGCCGTCAACAAAAACTATGTCTGCGCCTGGTATGGGAACGGGAGACATGTCAAGTCTGGGAGAAGTTTCAGCTTCAATGGAAGCAGCACAGTCATGAAGGTCGGGTGATTCATCCTCGGGACCTTTCAAGCCTAAAAGGGCATTGAGAATGGGTGCAGGGCCAGAAGAACTAGCAGTGTACTTAATGGTAAGGGTAGGGTTACTCAAAAGGAGTACTTCATATCCACTAAGGCGTTGTGCTGACATGTGCTGTGTGTGCAAGCCTTTAAGTATTGCCAGGACATCATGTGTGGTGTGGAGTACTGTGATGTGGCCTAAAGTGAGGGTAGTGGCCATTTCTGCAACCATTGCACAGGCTGCCAAAGCCCTGAGGCAGGCAGGCATACCTTGCACAGACACTGGCATGACTTTGGAAAAAAAAATGCCACGGGGCGCAACTTCCCTCCATGAAACTGTGTGAGCACCCCCGCCATGGTTTTACAATTGTCCCTTGCATATAGATGGAAAGGTAGTACATAACTGGGGAGGCCAAGTGCCGGACTTTTCATCAACATACATTTTAAACTTTCATATGCAGTTAACATTTCTTGTGACCATTGTACAGTTTTAGGTTTGTCCTTCAGTGTGGCTTGTCTCAAAATGTTATCATAATAGGAGCAATCAGATATCCACTGTCTGCAGTAATTTACCATACCCAGGAAGGACAGTAGTTCCTTCTGGGTAGTTGGGGTGACCAGGCCCAATACAGACTGTATGCGTTGTGGACTGACTTTCCTCTCTCCCTGAGTGAGCACAAAACCTAAGTAATCAACATGCTTTTTACACCATTGCATTTTTATTTTGGACACCTTGTGTCCACATTCACAAAGCCAGTTTAGTAATGAAACACCATTCTCTCGGCAGGCCTCCTCAGTTTTACTACAGAGCAGCAGATCATCTGCATACTGTAGCAGGACTGAACCATGGTGAGGTTGCCAGGGCCCCAATGTGGCCTGGAGACAACAGGTGCGTCAATAATCTGCACCAGGTAAGTTGTTTACCCCCAAAAGAAAAGGCAAAAAGTAATTGTGTCTGTGAATCTACAGGTATGCTGAAAAAAGGCATTCTTCAAATCAATTACAGAGAAGAACGCAGCATCTGCAGGGATTGCAGAAATGAGTGAGTTTACATCTGGAACAATTGGTGCAATTGGGACAATTGGCTGATTGATCGCTCTGAGATTCTGTACAAATCTTATACTGCCATCAGCTTTGGCAACAGGGTTCACAGGAGTACAGTATGGTGATACAATATGTCTGAGAATACCCTGTTGTAAGAATTGCTGTATCATGGGGCGGAGACCTTCTATCTTTTCTGGTGAGAGGGGATACTGCATAGGTCAGAACACAAAACACTGGTTGTTGCACCGCTGTCCACTAAAAAGGGAATTTTACTTCCATTTATAATAAGTGGCAGCAGAGGTGAATCTTTACTATGACGGGAGAGTTGAATAAAGGCTGGGATACCCTCCTCCGGGCCCCGTCAGTGCGCGGGGTCTTTGGAATCTTCCCTGACTGCGGGGCCGGCTCTGTCTGTCAAAGCGTCCGGAGCTCTGATAGGCATGAGTGGGTGGGGAAATGAGTAAGCTTTCTGAGTTAAGCAAAGGTAAGCCAGCGTCATCTGTCCAGCAGTCCTTAAACCTTTTCCAAAACGCAGTAACAGACTATGAAGGTTTCTGTTTACAAGCCACAGCGACAGGCAAAAAAACACAGGCTTTAAAGACTTCCTTCATATGTGTATAGCTGCGTCCTTTGCAAGCTTTGCGCAAATAAGATATACAGCCATCGAGGGTAATAGTGGGCTTGGGACAGTGTTTTACTATTATCTAAACTCTGGGTTATTAGTGCTAGGGATAGAGCTAGTGGACGCACCCTCCAGCAGTGGAGCTGGAGGCAATCCCATTTAGTGTGAAAGGGTTACTGCTGCCAAGAGATTTGTGTCTCTGAGCGCAGGATACATTGGAATGCAAGGGGGGAGGGAGAGGGATACAGTTTCTCACTGCTTCGCTTCTGTGCTATTGGAAACTGACATTTTTTCTTAAATCTCCATATAGAAAGGGTAATTACTGCCTTCCCGTAGGAATGGGTCCTGTCCTGCTTTCTCTGTCCATCCCGCTAAATTATCCACCCATGGGTTAACTAAATAATACTCTGTGGTGGAGTTACGGGCAACATATTCCTTACATGTCTCCCCTGGTAAAGGTGGAGGATAAATGACTGTTTTACTCTGACCCCCTCCCATAATAAAGAATACAATCTACATTAGCTTTCTACGCAATTTCTACAACAACTTACAACAACTGTCTATGCAATATCACAACAAAAATGCAGTTTACAAAAAACCTTCTATGCAATTTCACAACAAAAATACTTTCTATGCAATTTCACAACAAAAATGCAATTTACAAAAACTTTCTATGCATGCATTAGCTAACACCAGTTAATTAGTCATTGACAATATCACAATATTATCTGTATAGTGAGAACATGAAATCTTTTGACGGGTACGATACTTACCATTCGTACAAGATGTCAGAAAAATACAGCGTTTTAAACAGGAAGCAAGAAAAGTGTTTGAGTAAAGATATCTGGCAGACGAAAACTTACCAGCCGTCTGGACCAAATATAAGAACTTATCTCACTACAAACATACAAGAATATATATAGACGATCAAATCGGGGTATAATCTACGTTACGTATAGACCCCAGGTCTATGTTTTTTTAAGTATCCCAGATACTAACGTCTTTGGAGAATTGCGCTTGGACCCCGGGTCCTTTCTCAGACGTATCTTTAAGTCCCAGACATTAAAGATTCTATGGTATCCCTGATACCTGTTTTGTTTTATGCTTTTACATAAAACTTCGTAATATTAAGTCCCGGACTTAAATATTACCTTGTCACGTGTTCCCGGAACACTGACACGGATTCAGCTTCAGTGTATGACCGCAATCCTGTATGGCAAAGACAGACAATAAATTCTCTATCCTTACCATTCAGGGACGATCACTGAATCCCGGACGAGCCCCCAGCTGTAAGGATTTGCCCTTTATTCTTTTAACCCTCGATGTGATGGCCTCTTAGACGTCTGGAGTATGAACTTTTAGCCACAAGGTACATGCACAACACAAGCAGTAAAAATTCACACTGTTTTATTATGAGGTTAACAAAAGTATATAAGACAATGTATATGGGTGTAACTGACATGTCGTTGCACTCCCATTGGCTCGTTGGTAGTTACCAGGCAGAATTGAAAAAGGCGGATGTCCATATATGGGTTTTCTACAAGTTTCTCAAAACATTTAACACAGTCTGAAACAGGTTTCATCTGGTATGTAATTGTCCTTGAAGATAAGACACACACAAGCCTTATATTATATGAACAGACAAAGGCATCTTGTAGAGAGTGCGTACGTGTCTATTCAAACACATAACAATTCATATAGCATGTTTAACCCTTCATTAGGGAGGTAGAAATATTCACTTTTACACTGTAACTATTATAAGGAAATTGATCATATAAAAAGTAATATTTACAAAGCACAGAAGAGTTAACCCTTCAGGGAGACAGAGAGAGAGAGTATGCCAGCACACACCACAGCGCTATAATAACCCAGGGATAACACTATCAGATGTGTTCACCTAGTAGCTGCTGATATAAACACAATAATGTTCCTTTTTGCACCTAAATTTATGTGCCCCCCCCCCCTCTCTTTTGCCCTTGTTGTATCTGGATACTGCAGGGGAGAGCCTGGGGAGCGACTTCCAGCGGAGCTGTGAAGATAAAATGGCGCTGGTTAGTGCTGAGGAAGAAGCTCCGCCCACTCATCGGCGGGCTTCTGTCCCGTTATTCTGCGAGAAAAAATGGCGGGGTTTTACACATATACAGTCTGGGACTGTATTTATGTGTATATTTTGCCAAAAGGTACTAATATTGCTGCCCAGGGCGCACCCCCCCAGCGCCCTGCACCCTACAGTGACCGGAGTGTGTGGTGTGCAGAGGGAGCAATGGCGCACAGCTGCGGTGCTGTGCGCTACCTTATGTGAAGACCGGAGTCTTCATGCCGCTGATTTCGACGTCTTCTGTCTTCTCCGGACTTCAGTGCTTCTGGCTCTGCGAGGGGGACGGCGGCGCGGCTCCGGGAACGGACGACCGAGGACAGGTGCCTGTGTTCGATCCCTCTGGAGCTAATGGTGTCCAGTAGCCTAAGAAGCACAACCTAGCTGCAAGCAGGTACGTTGGCTTCTCTCCCCTCAGTCCCTCGTAGCAGTGAGTCTGTTGCCAGCAGAAGCTCACTGAAAATAAAAAACCTAACAAATACTTTCTTTTCTAGCAGGCTCAGGAGAGCCCACTAGGTGCCTCTGCTCTGGCCGGGCACAGATTCTAACTGAGGTCTGGAGGAGGGGCATAGAGGGAGGAGCCAGTGCACACCAGATATAGTACCTAATCTTTCTTTAAGAGTGCCAAGTCTCCTGCGGAGCCCGTCTATTCCCCATGGTCCTTACGGAGTCCCCAGCATCCACTAGGACGTTAGAGAAAACTGGGGTTGTGTGGCAAGACCTTGCCCCTTTCTACCGAGGCCCTGTCCCTCCTCAAGAGGCCCCATCCCCTTTTCAGCAGCAGGTGTGCCTCTGGCGCGCCAGGTCCAGCTTTGGAGTCTTAAGAAGTTGGGAGGTATGTAGCATTCCAGGTTTTAGTGATATCCATGGTTGAGCATACTGTAGGTGCACTGCTAGTCTGGCTGGAGGGCCGAGGTTGGGAATGCCTGCTTTAGAATGTAAGCTCTCATGAGCAGGACTCTCTTCCCCCATGTGCTTTGGCTTCCCTACTAATACCATCACCTACACCATGCTTCCTTACATGGCACCTAACCAGTGGCTTCTGCCACCCTGCTGCTTAGGTGAGTGCTATGACCAATGATGCAACGACGTTTATAAATCATGTACTTGTTTTGCCTAGTCTTGTAATGTAATTTGGTGATTTCTTGTGTGCTCATGTGTGCATGTACATTGTTAGGTGCTGCGGAACCCTTATGGCGCCATATAAATAAAGGATGATGATAATAATAATAAGAATTTACTTACCGATAATTCTATTTCTCGTAGTCCGTAGTGGATGCTGGGCCTCCGTCAGGACCATGGGGAATAGCGGCTCCGCAGGAGACAGGGCACAAAAGTAAAAGCTTTAGGATCAGGTGGTGTGCACTGGCTCCTCCCCCTATGACCCTCCTCCAAGCCTCAGTTAGGATACTGTGCCCGGACGAGCGTACACAATAAGGAAGGATTTTGAATCCCGGGTAAGACTCATACCAGCCACACCAATCACACTGTACAACCTGTGATCTGAACCCAGTTAACAGCATGATAACAGCGGAGCCTCTGAAAAGATGGCTCACAACAATAATAACCCGATTTTTGTAACAATAACTATGTACAAGTATTGCAGACAATCCGCACTTGGGATGGGCGCCCAGCATCCACTACGGACTACGAGAAATAGAATTATCGGTAAGTAAATTCTTATTTTCTCTGACGTCCTAGTGGATGCTGGGACTCCGTCAGGACCATGGGGATTATACCAAAGCTCCCAAACGGGCGGGAGAGTGCGGATGACTCTGCAGCACCGAATGAGAGAACTCCAGGTCCTCCTCAGCCAGGGTATCAAATTTGTAGAATTTTGCAAACGTGTTTGCTCCTGACCAAGTAGCAGCTCGGCAAAGTTGTAAAGCCGAGACCCCTCGGGCAGCCGCCCAAGATGAGCCCACCTTCCTTGTGAAATGGGCATTTACATATTTTGGCTGTGGCAGGCCTGCCACAGAATGTGCAAGCTGAATTGTACTACACATCCAACTAGCAATCGTCTGCTTAGAAGCAAGAGCACCCAGTTTGTTGGGTGCATACAGGATAACAGCAAGTCAGTTTTCCTGACTCCAGCCGTCCTGGAAACCTATATTTTCAGGGCCCTGACAACATCTAGCAACTTGGAGTCCTCCAAGTCCCTAATAGCCGCAGGTACCACAATAAACTGGTTCAGGTGAAACGCTGACACCACCTTAGGGAGAAACTGGGGACGAGTCCGCAGCTCTGCCCTGTCCGAATGGACAATCAGATATGGGCTTTTGTGAGACAAAGCCACCAATTCTGACACTCGCCTGGCCGAGGCCAGGGCCAACCGCATGGTCACTTTTCATGTGAGATATTTCAAATCCACAGATTTGAGCGGTTTAAAATGTGATTTGAGGAATCCCAGAACTACGTTGAGATCCCACAGTGCCACTGGAGGCACAAAAGGGGGTTGTATATGCAGTACTCCCTTGACAAACTTCTGGACTTCAGGAAGTGAAGCCAATTCTTTCTGGAAGAAAATTGACAGGGCCGAAATTTGAACCTTAATGGACCCCAATTTGAGGCCCATAGACACTCCTGTTTGCAGGAAATGCAGGAATCGACCGAGTTGAAACTTCTTCGTGGGGCCTTCCTGGCCTCACACCACGCAACATATTTTCGCCACATCTGGTGATAATGTTGTGCGGTCACCTCCTTCCTGGCTTTGACCAGGGTAGGAATGACCTCTTCCGGAATGCCTTTTTCCCTTAGGATCCGGCGTTCCACCGCCATGCCGTCAAACGCAGCCGCGGTAAGTCTTGGAACAGACATGGTACTTGCTGAAGCAAGTCCCTTCTTAGCGGCAGAGGCCATGAGTCCTCTGTGAGCATTTCTTGAAGTTCCGGGTACCAAGTCCTTCTTGGCCAATCCGGAGCCACGAGTATAGTTCTTACTCCTCTACGTCTTATTATTCTCAGTACCTTGGGTATGAGAAGCAGAGGAGGGAACACATACACCGACTGGTACACCCACTGTGTTACCAGAACGTCCACAGCTATTGCCTGAGGGTCTCTTGACCTGGCGCAATACCTGTCCAGTTTTTTGTTCAGGCGGGACGCCATCATGTCCACCTTTGGTCTTTCCCAACGGTTCACAATCATGTGGAAGACTTCCCGATGAAGTCCCCACTCTCCCGGGTGGAGGTCGTGCCTGCTGAGGAAGTCTGCTTCCCAGTTGTCCACTCCCGGAATGAACACTGCTGACAGTGCTATCCCATGATTTTCCGCCCAGCGAAGAATCTTTGCAGTTTCTGCCATTTCCCTCCTGCTTCTTGTGCCGCCCTGTCTGTTTACGTGGGCGACTGCCGTGATGTTGTCCCACTGGATCAATACCGGCTGACCTTGAAGCAGAGGTCTTGCTAAGCTTAGAGCATTGTTTTATGTGGAGAGAAGTCTCCAGACTTGATCACACTCCCTGGAAATTTTTTCCCTGTGTGACTGCTCCCCAGCCTCTCCGGCTGGCATCCGTGGTCACCAGGACCCAGTCCTGAATGCCGAATCTGCGGCCCTTTAGTAGATGAGCACTCTGCAGCCACCGCAGAAGAAACACCCTTGTCCTTGGAGACAGGGTTATCCGCTGATGCATCTGAAGATGCGATCCGGACCATTTTTCCAGCAGATCCCACTGAAAAGTTCTTGCGTGAAATCTGCCGAATGGAATCGCTTCGTAAGAAGCCACCATTTTTCCCAGGACCCTTGTGCAATGATGCACTGACACTTTTCCTGGTTTTAGGAGGTTCCTGACTAGCTCGGATAACTCCCTTGCTTTCTTCTCCGGGAGAAACACCCTTTTCTGGACTGTGTCCAGAATCATCCCTAGGAACAGCAAATTGTCGTCGGAAACAGCTGCGGTTTTGGAATATTTAGAATCCACCCATGCTGTCGTAGAACTACTTGAGATAGTGCTACTCCGACCTCCAACTGTTCTCTGGACCTTGCCCTTATCAGGATATCGTCCATTTTCTTTGAAGAAGAATCATCATTTCGGCCATTACCTTGGTAAAGACCCGGGGTGCCGTGGACAATCCAACCGGCATCGTCTGAAACTGATAGTGACAGTTCTGTACCACGAACCTGAGGTACCCTTGGTGAGAAGGGCAAATTGGGACATGGAGGAAGCATCCCTGATGTCCCGGGACACCATATAGTCCCCTTCTTCCTGGTTCGCTATCACTGCTCTGAGTGACTCCATCTTGATTTGAACCTTTGTATGTAAGTGTTCAAATATTTCAGATTTAGAATAGGTCTCACCGAGCCGTCTGGCTTCAGTACCACAATATAGTGTGGAATAATACCCCTTTCCTTGTTGTAGGAGGAGTACTTTGATTATCACCTGCTGGGAATACAGCTTGTGAATTGTTTCCAATACTGCCTCCCTGTCGGAGGGAGACGTTGGTAAAGCAGACTTCAGGAACCTGCGAGGGGGAGACGTCTCGAATTTCCAATCTGTACCCCTGGGATACTACTTGTAGGATCCAGGGGTCCTGTACGGCCCCAGCGTCATGCTGAGGACTTGGCAGAAGCGGTGGAGGGCTTCTGTTCCTGGGAATGGGCTGCCTGCTGCAGTCTTCTTCCCTTTCCTCTATCCCTGGGCAGATATGACTGGCCTTTTGCCCGCTTGCCCTTATGGGGACGAAAGGACTGAGGCTGAAAAGACGGTGTCTTTTTCTGCTGAGATGACTTAGGGTAAAAAAGGTGGATTTTCCAGCTGTTGCCGTGGCCACCAGGTCCGATGGACCGACCCCAAATAACTCCTCCCCTTTATACGGCATTACTTCCATGTGCAGTTTGGAATCTGCATCACCTGACCACTGTCGTGTCCATAAACATCTTCTGGCAGATATGGACATCGCACTTACTCTTGATGCCAGAGTGCAAATATCTCTCTGTGCTCTATAGTCAATAAAATACTGTCCCTGTCAAGGGTATCAATATTTTCAGTCAGGGAATCCGACCAAGCCACCCCAGCGCTGCACATCCAGGCTGAGGCGATAGCTGGTCGCAGTATAACACCAGTATGTGTGTATATACTTTTTAGGATATTTTCCAGCCTCCTATCAGCTGGCTCCTTGAGGGCGGCCGTATCTGGAGACGGTAACGCCACTTGTTTTGATAAGCGTGTGAGCGCCTTATCCACCCTAAGGGGTGTTTCCCAACGCGCCCTAACTTCTGGCGGGAAAGGGTATACCGCCAATAATTTTCTATCGGGGGAAACCCACGCATCATCACACACTTCATTTAATTTATCTGATTCAGGAAAAACTACATGTAGTTTTTTCACACCCACATAATACCCTTTTTTGTGGTACTTGTAGTATCAGAAATATGTAACACCTCCTTCATTGCCCTTAACATGTAACGTGTGGCCCTAAAGGAAAATACGTTTGTTTCTTCACCGTCGACACTGGAGTCAGTGTCCGTGTCTGTGTCTATGTCGACCGACTGAGGTAAATGGGCGTTTTAAAGCCCCTGACGGTGTTTGAGACGCCTGGACAGGTACTAATTTGTTTGCCGGACGTCTCATGTCGTCAACCGACCTTGAAGCGTGTTGACATTATCACGTAATTCCTTAAATAAGCCATCCATTCCGGTGTCGACTCCCTAGAGAGTGACATCACCATTACAGGCAATTGCTCCGCCTCCTCACCAACATCGTCCTCATACATGTCGACACACACGTACCGACACACAGCACACACACAGGGAATGCTCTGATAGAGGACAGGACCCCACTAGCCCTTTGGGGAGACAGAGGGAGAGTTTGCCAGTACACACCAAAACGCTATAATTATACAGGGACAACCTTTATATAAGTGTTTTCCCTTATAGCATCTTAATATATAATCATATCGCCAAATAAGTGCCCCCCCTCTCTGTTTTAACCCTGTTTCTGTAGTGCAGTGCAGGGGAGAGCCTGGGAGCTTTCCCACCAGCAGTTCTGTGAGGGAAAATGGCGCTGTGTGCTGAGGAGATAGGCCCCACCCCCTATTCCGGCGGGCTCTTCTCCCGGTATTTCTGAGACCTGGCAGGGGTGAAATACATCCATATAGCCTCAGGGACTATATGTGATGTATTCTTTTTAGCCAGAAAAGGTATTAACATTGCTGCCCAGGGCGCCCCCCCCAGCGCCCTGCACCCTCAGTGACCGTTGGTGTGAAGTGTGCTGAGAGCAATGGCGCACAGCTGCAGTGCTGTGCGCTACCTCATGAAGACTGAAAAGCATTCAGCCGCCGGTTTCTGGACCTCTTCTTATTTCGGCATCTGCAAGGGGGTCGGCGGCGCGGCTCCGGTGACCCATCCAGGCTGTACCTGTGATCGTCCCTCTGGAGCTAGTGTCCAGTAGCCTAAGAAGCAAATCCATCCTGCACGCAGGTTTGTTCACTTCTTCTCCCCTAAGTCCCTCGTTGCAGTGAGCCTGTTGCCAGCAGGACTCACTGAAAATAAGAAAACTATCAAAACTTTTACTCTAAGCAGCTCTTTATGAGAGCCACCTAGATTGCACCCTTCTCGGCCGGGCACAAAAACCTAACTGAGGCTTGGAGGAGGGTCATAGGGGGAGGAGCCAGTGCACACCACCTGATCCTAAAGCTTTTACTTTTGTGCCCTGTCTCCTGCGGAGCCGCTATTCCCCATGGTCCTGACGGAGGCCCAGCATCCACTAGGACGTCAGAGAAAATAATAATAATAATAATAATAATTAAAATATAGTTGATCGCATAACTCCTCCCCCACACACACACACATCACCAGCCCTAGCTCAAAGGAAAGTGATTACTTCCAGCCCTAGGCTTAGGTCTTTTACTACAGGGGAGATGTTTCAACCCTTGGAGAAAAATACAGTGGAGAGAGATAAAGTACTAACCAATCAGCTCCTGTCATTTTTATTCAAACAAAGCCTGTAACATGGCAGTTAAGCCGGGTATACACTAGCCAGTGGTTCTCAAACTCGGTCCTCAGGACCCCACGTGGTTCACGTTTTCCATGTCACCCAGCAGCTGCACTGTGTATCACCAACTGTCACCGTTTAAAAATCTACAGGTGACCTGCAAAACATGAACCATGTGGGCTCCTGAGGACCGAGTTTGAGAACCTGTGCACTAGACGATGTGCTCCGTGAGCGATATCATCAGTGTTCGCCCTTGAACTCCTGGCCAAACTAAATAGTGCATACACACCGAACAATATCATAAAGTGTAAGAAAGAGGCAATGCATATGAAGAGATAGAGGCTAGCCATAGTCCACCCTTGCATTTGGAGATCATGCATATTATATAAAAGAAACCAATGTTTCCAGGCACAAAAATCAATGTTTGTTTGTTTTTCAAACCACCAATTTATTGCGGGGGACATTTAACTGCCATCATTGGTAAAGTTCCAATGGAGAAAACGTTGATAACATCAATGTTACAGGTTCAATTATCTCACCCCTAGTTTAAGGGAGGCATAACCACACCCCCAAAAGACACAACCACACCCCCACCAGCATTTGCCTTCGCTTTACTACAGCACACACTAGTGGTCATTCCAAGTTGATCGCTCGCTAGCAGTTTTTAGCAGCCGTGCAAACACTATGTCGCCTCCCACCTGGAGTGTATTTTAGCTTAGCAGAAGTGCGAACGAAAGGATCGCAGAGCAGCTACAAAGTTTTTTTGTGCAGTTTTAGAGTAGCTCAAAACCTACTCGGCGCTTGCGATGACTTCAGACCATTCAGTTCCTGTTTTGACGTCACAAACACACCCTGCGTTCGCCCAGCCAAGCCTGCGTTTTTCCTGGCACGCCTGCGTTTTTTCGAACACTCCCTGAAAATGGTCAGTTGACACCCAGTTAAGCCCACTTCCTGTCAATCACTCAGCGGCATCCAGTGCGACTGAAAAGCTTCACTAGTCCTTGTGGGAAACTACATCGTTCGTTGTAATAGTACGTCGCGCGTGCGCATTGCGCCCCATACGCATGCGCAGAAGTGCCGTTTTTTTGCCTCATCAATGCACAGCGAACGAATGCAGCTAGCGATCAACTCGGAATGACCACCACTGTCCACTGAGAACTCCCAAAGTGGTATAACCTCGCCCCCATGAGTGGCAGCCAACCTATTAATGGCCTTGCTGTGCAATAACACAACACAAACAGTGAGATGTCTCTTGGATACTGGTGACTTTACTTTCCACGTATGTTTTTCTATCACTGTATTTATTAATCTATTTATTGTCAGGAACTATTGATTAATTATTTATAGACATAAACCATTTACATACATTGGCTGCTCTTGTTGGACTATACTTCCCAACACTGGACTTTCTATGTGTGTTTTACTCACTACCGTACACGGCTCTTTTTTCTATCACTGAATTTAATGTGAATCTTAAATGTGTTTATTGTTTAAATTATTAATCCTCTATTTATAGTCATCAACTAATTTGTTCAGTTATGCAACTTGTCTACCACTGCATTTAGCTTTCTTTTCTGATCTGTGTCTAGGATCATGCCTAGGAGAGGCAGATGAGCTGTAGGAACCAACTGCGACTTTGGAATATATAGAATTCAGCCGCGTTGCCGTTACACTTCCAGAGAAAGTGATACGCTGTTCAGCAACTGCTCTCTTGATCTCGCTTTTACGAGGAGATCGTCCAAATACGTGATAATAGTGACATCTTGCTTCCGCAGGAGCACCATTATTTTCGCCATTACCTTGGTGAATATTCTCCAGGCCGTGGAGAGACCAAACGACAACACCTGAAATTGGCAATGGCAATCCCGTACCGCAATTTTGAGGTACGCCTGACAAGGTAGATATATGGGGACCTGAAGGTATGCATCCTATATGTCCCGAGTCACCCTTCCAGCTTACAACTACCGCTCTTAGCGATTCCATCTTGAACTTGCACCTTTCCAGGTATATGCTCAGGGATTTTAAATTCAATATAGGTCTGACCGAACCATCTGGTTTCGGGCCTACCACATGGTCATTTATAATAATAATAATAATAATAATAACAACCCCCTCCTTGTTGAAGGAGGTGAACCTTGACCACCACCTGCTGAAGATACAATTTTTGAATTGCAGTTAACACTGTTTCCCTCTCGTGGGGGGGAGACGGCAGGGTCATCGGTGAGTGGGCATTTCTCAAAGTCCAGCTTGTATCCCTGAGACACAATATCTATTGCCCAGGGATATAATAGGGAGCGAACCCACTTGTGGCTGAACTTCTGAAGGCGTGCCCCCTACGGGCCTAGCTCCGCCTCGACATGCGGTCTATTTTTGTAGAGGCCGAGGAGGACTTCTGTTTTTTCTGCCCCCGGCTCTGACAAGAAAGGACGCATCTCGGACTTTCTTGTTTCTTTATTCGAAAAGCTGCATTTAATAATGTCGTGCTTTCCTAGGCCGTGCAGGGATATAAGGCAAAATATCAGAATTTCCCAGATATAGCCGTGGAGACCAAACCCTTCTCAACATAATCCTCAGCGTTTCATATGCCTCTTAAGGCGGCATCATATGTCCATTGCATATTGTACAGGACACGACAAGCAGAGATCGACATAGTTTTGACACTAGGACCCAGGGTACTCATGTCTCCATGGCATGTTTTATATGTTTTATACATATCTCTCAAGACAGCATCTTAAATATATACATATATATATATATATATATATATATATATATCCCCATACATAAGTCTATATTTCTATATACATACTAGGGTCTCTATCTCTGCTGATAAGGTACCTGTCTGTACCAGCATGTGTATGCTATCTGCAGGATCCCTGAGAATAGCTGTAACCTCAGGGCTGCCTTTTGTGACACCCTAGGGGAAGATTCCTATCTTATCCTGGCCCTAGTGGGGAAAGGATACTTTCTGAGAAATCTTTGTGTGAGGCTGCAGACTGTTGCCTGGAGATTCCCGCTCTTTTTCCTCATGAGAGGAGGGAACATTACCTCAGCTTTCCTCCCCTTACATCTGTGTACCCTTGTGCAGGGACAGATGAGTCATCAGTGACATGCAAATCATCTTTTTACAATAAACATATATTGAATACTTTACTGCCAATCTGGCTGTAACTTTGCATTATCATAGTCGACACTGGAGGCAGACTCCGTGTCGACATCTGTGTCAATTAACTGGGATAGTGGACGCTTATGAGACCCCGACGGCCTCTGAGCTGTGGGATCAGGCACCGGGTGAGACCCTGACTGTTCCAAGGCTTCAGCTTTATCCAACCTATTATGCAAGGAGTTTACATTATTATTTAACACCTTCCACATATCCATCCAGTCAGGCGTCGGAGCCCTCGGCGGCGACACCTCATTCATATGCACTTGCTCCGCCTCCACGTACCCTTCCTCATCAAACATGTCGACACAGACGTACCGACACACCGCACACACACAGGGAATGCTCTGACTGAGGACAGGACCCCACAAAGGCTTTTGGGGAGACAGAGAGAGAGTATGCCAGCACACACCACAGCGCTATAATTACCCAGGGATGACACTATCAGATGTGTTCACCTAGTAGCTGCTGATATAAACACAATAATGTTCCTTTTTGCGCCTAAATTTATGTGCCCCCCCCCTCTCTTTTGCCCTTGTTGTATCTGGATACTGCAGGGGAGAGCCTGGGGAGCGACTTCCAGCGGAGCTGTGAAAATAAAATGGCGCTGGTTAGTGCTGAGGAAGAAGCTCCGCCCCCTCATCGGCGGGCTTCTGTCCCGTTATTCTGTGAGAAAAAATGGCGGGGTTTTACACATATACAGTCTGGGACTGTATTTATGTGTATATTTTGCCAAAAGGTACTAATATTGCTGCCCAGGGCGCTCCCCCCCAGCGCCCTGCACCCTACAGTGACCGGAGTGTGTGGTGTGCAGAGAGAGCAATGGCGCACAGCTGCGGTGCTGTGCGCTACCTTATGTGATGACCGGAGTCTTCATGCCGCTGATTTCGACGTCTTCTGTCTTCTCCGGACTTCAGTGCTTCTGGCTCTGCGAGGGGGACGGCGGCGCGGCTCCGGGAACGGACGACCGAGGACAGGTGCCTGTGTTCGATCCCTCTGGAGCTAATGGTGTCCAGTAGCCTAAGAAGCACAACCTAGCTGCAAGCAGGTACGTTGGCTTCTCTCCCCTCAGTCCCTCGTAGCAGTGAGTCTGTTGCCAGCAGAAGCTCACTGAAAATAAAAAACCTAACAAATACTTTCTTTTCTAGCAGGCTCAGGAGAGCCCACTAGGTGCCTCTGCTCTGGCCGGGCACAGATTCTAACTGAGGTCTGGAGGAGGGGCATAGAGGGAGGAGCCAGTGCACACCAGATATAGTACCTAATCTTTCTTTAAGAGTGCCCAGTCTCCTGCGGAGCCCGTCTATTCCCCATGGTCCTTACGGAGTCCCCAGCATCCACTAGGACGTTAGAGAAAACTGGGGTTGTGTGGCAAGACCTTGCCCCTTTCTACCGGGCCCCTGTCCCTCCTCAAGAGGCCCCATCCCCTTTTCAGCAGCAGGTGTGCCTCTGGCGCGCCAGGTCCAGCTTTGGGGTCTTAAGAAGTTGGGAGGTATGTAGCATTCCAGGTTTTAGTGATATCCATGGTTGAGCATACTGTAGGTGCACTGCTAGTGTGGCTGGAGGGCCGAGGTTGGGAATGCCTGCTTTAGAATGTAAGCTCTCATGAGCAGGACTCTCTTCCCCCATGTGCTTTGGCTTCCCTACTAATACCATCACCTACACCTTGCTTCCTTACATGGCACCTAACCAGTGGCTTCTGCCACCCTGCTGCTTAGGTGAGTGCTATGACCAATGATGCAACGATGTTTATAAATCATGTACTTGTTTTGCCTAGTCTTGTAATGTAATTCGGTGATTTCTTGTGTGCTCATGTGTGCATGTACATTGTTAGGTGCTGCGGAACCCTTATGGCGCCATATAAATAAAGGATGATGATAATAATAATAATTAAAATATAGTTGATCGCATAACTCCCCCCCCCCACACACACACACACACACATCACCAGCCCTAGCTCAAAGGAAAGTGATTACTTCCAGCCCTAGGCTTAGGCCTTTTACTACAGGGGAGATGTTTCAACCCTTGGAGAAAAATACAGTGGAGAGAGATAAAGTACTAACCAATCAGCTCCTGTCATTTTTATTCAAACAAAGCCTGTAACATGGCAGTTAAGCCGGGTATACACTAGCCAGTGGTTCTCAAACTCGGTCCTCAGGACCCCACGTGGTTCACGTTTTCCATGTCACCCAGCAGCTGCACTGTGTATCACCAACTGTCACCGTTTAAAAATCTACAGGTGACCTGCAAAACATGAACCATGTGGGCTCCTGAGGACCGAGTTTGAGAACCTGTGCACTAGACGATGTGCTCCGTGAGCGATATCATCAGTGTTCGCCCTTGAACTCCTGGCCAAACTAAATAGTGCATACACACCGAACAATATCATAAAGTGTAAGAAAGAGGCAATGCATATGAAGAGATAGAGGCTAGCCATAGTCCACCCTTGCATTTGGAGATCATGCATATTATATAAAAGAAACCGATGTTTCCAGGCACAAAAATCAATGTTTGTTTGTTTTCAAACCACCAATTTATTGCGGGGGACATTTAACTGCCATCATTGGTAAAGTTCCAATGGAGAAAACGTTGATAACATCAATGTTACAGGTTCAATTATCTCACCCCTAGTTTAAGGGAGGCATAACCACACCCCCAAAAGACACAACCACACCCCCACCAGCATTTGCCTTCGCTTTACTACAGCACACACTGGTGGTCATTCCAAGTTGATCGCTCGCTAGCAGTTTTTAGCAGCCGTGCAAACACTATGTCGCCTCCCACCTGGAGTGTATTTTAGCTTAGCAGAAGTGCGAACGAAAGGATCGCAGAGCAGCTACAAAGTTTTTTTGTGCAGTTTTAGAGTAGCTCAAAACCTACTCGGCGCTTGCGATGACTTCAGACCATTCAGTTCCTGTTTTGACGTCACAAACACACCCTGCGTTCGCCCAGCCAAGCCTGCGTTTTTCCTGGCACGCCTGCGTTTTTTCGAACACTCCCTGAAAACGTTCAGTTGACACCCAGTAAAGCCCACTTCCTGTCAATCACTCAGCGGCATCCAGTGCGACTGAAAAGCTTCACTAGTCCTTGTGGGAAACTACATCGTTCGTTGTAATAATACGTCGCGCGTGCGCATTGCGCCCCATACGCATGCGCAGAAGTGCCGTTTTTTTGCCTCATCAATGCATAGCGAACGAATGCAGCTAGCGATCAACTCGGAATGACCACCACTGTCCACTGAGAACTCCCAAAGTGGTATAGCCTCGCCCCCATGAGTGGCAGCCAACCTATTAATGGCCTTGCTGTGCAATAACACAACCACACAAACAGTGAGATGTCTCTTGGATACTGGTGACTTTACTTTCCACGTATGTTTTTCTATCACTGTATTTATTAATCTATTTATTGTCAGGAACTATTGATTAATTATTTATAGACATAAACCATTTACATACATTGGCTGCTCTTGTTGGACTATACCTCCCAACACTGGACTTTCTATGTGTGTTTTACTCACTACCGTACACGGCTCTTTTTTCTATCACTGAATTTGAGCTATTTAATGTGAATCTTAAATATGTTTATTGTTTAAATTATTAATCCTCTATTTATAGTCATCAACTAATTTGTTCAGTTATGCAACTTGTCTACCACTGCATTTAGCTTTCTTTTCTGATCTGTGTCTAGGATCATGCCTAGGAGAGGCAGATGAGCTGTAGGAACCAACTGCGACTTTGGAATATATAGAATTCAGCCGCGTTGCCGTTACACTTCCAGAGAAAGTGATACGCTATTCAGCAACTGCTCTCTTGATCTCGCTTTTACGAGGAGATCGTCCAAATACGTGATAATAGTGACATCTTGCTTCCGCAGGAGCACCATAATTTTCGCCATTACCTTGGTGAATATTCTCCAGGCCGTGGAGAGACCAAACGACAACACCTGAAATTGGCAATGGCAATCCCGTACCGCAATTTTGAGGTACGCCTGACAAGGTAGATATATGGGGACCTGAAGGTATGCATCCTATATGTCCCGAGTCACCCTTCCAGCTTACAACTACCGCTCTTAGCGATTCCATCTTGAACTTGCACCTTTCCAGGTATATGCTCAGGGATTTTAAATTCAATATAGGTCTGACCGAACCATCTGGTTTCGGGCCTACCACATGGTCATTTATAATAATAATAATAATAATAATAATAATAACAACCCCCTCCTTGTTGAAGGAGGTGAACCTTGACCACCACCTGTTGAAGATACAATTTTTGAATTGCAGTTAACACTGTTTCCCTCTCGTGGGGGGAAGACGGCAGGGTCATCGGTGAGTGGGCATTTCTCAAAGTCCAGCTTGTATCCCTGAGACAATATCTATTGCCCAGGGATATAATAGGGAGCGAACCCACTTGTGGCTGAACTTCCGAAGGCGTGCCCCCTACGGGCCTAGCTCCGCCTCGACATGCGGTCTATTTTTGTAGAGGCCGAGGAGGACTTCTGTTTTTTCTGCCCCCGGTTCTGACAAGAAAGGACGCATCTCGGACTTTCTTGTTTCTTTATTCGAAAAGCTGCATTTAATAATGTCGTGCTTTCCTAGGCCGTGCAGGGATATAAGGCAAAATATCAGAATTTCCCAGATATAGCCGTGGAGACCAAACCCTTCTCCACACAATCCTCAGCGTTTCATATGCCTCTTAAGGCAGCATCATATGTCCATTGCATATTGTACAGGACACGACAAGCAGAGATCGACATAGCTTTGACACTAGGACCCAGTGTACTCATGTCTCTATGGCATGTTTTATATGTTTTATACATATCTCTCAAGACAGCATCTTAAATATATACATATATATATATATATATATCTATATATATATATATATATATATATATATCCCCATACATATATCTACCGTATTTGCTGGCGTATAAGACGACTTTTTACCCCTGAAAAACATGCCTCCAAACGGGGGGTCGTCTTATACGCCGGGGGTCGTCTTATACGCCGGGCGGGAAGTCGCGCTGTGGGAAGTCGCGAAACGGGGGCGTGGCCTAGCATAAGGGGGCGTGGCCTCGAGGTCGGACCGCCGTTTTCAGCAATCCAGGGGGTTAAGAAGGTGATGTTGGCTGCCCACCCCACTTCCCCCGTGAAGTGCCTCTATCTGTACGGTGAGTGTACGGCTGCCGGCGGGTGAAGCTGTGTGAAGTCCGGCTCCTACACAGGGACAGGAGCCAGGTGCTGCACGTATTGTTACAGTGCAGCACCCGGCTCATGTCACTGAGCAGGAGCCGACATTCAGCAGTGACAGGCGGTGCATAAGAAGGGGGGGGGGGGGGACAGCGGCTTAGGCAGGGGGGACAGCGGCAGCACTGCAGGGAAGCTTTATGTGGTGGGTTAATACTGGTACTAATACTGGTACTACAGGTACCTTGGATTCATGGGCGGACTAGACAGCTGCTAGTGACAGGGAGACGGCAGGGACCAATCCAATCAGGCTTTGTATACAGCCAACAGCCAACCACAGTACTGCACCATTGTACAGTACAGTATAGCATAGCAAAATACAGTGTGTTGCCAGAGTTCCTCTGGGTTGTGGGCTGCCTGCCTGTGTTCCTGAGAAATCAAATCAAATCTGATGTTCTTTTACGTTTTATTTGGTGTGTGGAAGGTGTGCGGAGGAGGGGGTAGTCTTATATGGCGAGTACATAACAAACTCTATATTTTGAGTGGAAATGTTGGGGGGTCGTCTTATACGCCCAGTCGTCTTATACGCCGGCAAATACGGTATATTTCTATATACATACTAGGGTCTCTATCTCTGCTGATAAGGTACCTGTCTGTACCAGCATGTGTACGCTATCTGCAGGATCCCTGAGAATAGCTGTAACCTCAGGGCTGCCTTTTGTGACACCCTAGGGGAAGATTCCTATCTTATCCTGGCCCTAGTGGGGAAAGGATACTTTCTGAGAAATCTTTGTGTGAGGCTGCAGACTGTTGCCTGGAGATTCCCGCTCTTTTTCCTCATGAGAGGAGGGAACATTACCTCAGCTTTCTTCCCCTTACATCTGTGTACCCTTGTGCAGGGACAGATGAGTCATCAGTGACATGCAAATCATCTTTTTACAATAAACATATATTGAATACTTTACTGCCAATCTGGCTGTAACTTTGCATTATCATAGTCGACACTGGAGGCAGACTCCGTGTCGACATCTGTGTCAATTAACTGGGATAGTGGACGCTTATGAGACCCCGACGGCCTCTGAGCTGTGGGATCAGCCACCGGGTGAGACCCTGACTATCCCAAGGCTTCAGCTTTATCCAACCTATTATGCAAGGAGTTTACATTATTATTTAACACCTTCCACATATCCATCCAGTCAGGCGTCGGAGCCCTCGGCGGCGACACCTCATTCATATGCACTTGCTCCGCCTCCACGTACCCTTCCTCATCAAACATGTCGACACAGACGTACCGACACACCGCACACACACAGGGAATGCTCTGACTGAGGACAGGACCCCACAAAGGCTTTTGGGGAGACAGAGAGAGAGTATGCCAGCACACACCACAGCGCTATAATAACCCAGGGATAACACTATCAGATGTGTTCACCTAGTAGCTGCTGATATAAACACAATAATGTTCCTTTTTGCACCTAAATTTATGTGCCCCCCCCCCCCCCCCCTCTCTTTTGCCCTTGTTGTATCTGGATACTGCAGGGGAGAGCCTGGGGAGCGACTTCCAGCGGAGCTGTGAAGATAAAATGGCGCTGGTTAGTGCTGAGGAAGAAGCTCCGCCCACTCATCGGCGGGCTTCTGTCCCGTTATTCTGCGAGAAAAAATGGCGGGGTTTTACACATATACAGTCTGGGACTGTATTTATGTGTATATTTTGCCAAAAGGTACTAATATTGCTGCCCAGGGCGCTCCCCCCCAGCGCCCTGCACCCTACAGTGACCGGAGTGTGTGGTGTGCAGAGGGAGCAATGGCGCACAGCTGCGGTGCTGTGCGCTACCTTATGTGAAGACCGGAGTCTTCATGCCGCTGATTTCGACGTCTTCTGTCTTCTCCGGACTTCAGTGCTTCTGGCTCTGCGAGGGGGACGGCGGCGCGGCTCCGGGAACGGACGACCGAGGACAGGTGCCTGTGTTCGATCCCTCTGGAGCTAATGGTGTCCAGTAGCCTAAGAAGCACAACCTAGCTGCAAGCAGGTACGTTGGCTTCTCTCCCCTCAGTCCCTCGTAGCAGTGAGTCTGTTGCCAGCAGAAGCTCACTGAAAATAAAAAACCTAACAAATACTTTCTTTTCTAGCAGGCTCAGGAGAGCCCACTAGGTGCCTCTGCTCTGGCCGGGCACAGATTCTAACTGAGGTCTGGAGGAGGGGCATAGAGGGAGGAGCCAGTGCACACCAGATATAGTACCTAATCTTTCTTTAAGAGTGCCAAGTCTCCTGCGGAGCCCGTCTATTCCCCATGGTCCTTACGGAGTCCCCAGCATCCACTAGGACGTTAGAGAAAACTGGGGTTGTGTGGCAAGACCTTGCCCCTTTCTACCGAGGCCCTGTCCCTCCTCAAGAGGCCCCATCCCCTTTTCAGCAGCAGGTGTGCCTCTGGCGCGCCAGGTCCAGCTTTGGAGTCTTAAGAAGTTGGGAGGTATGTAGCATTCCAGGTTTTAGTGATATCCATGGTTGAGCATACTGTAGGTGCACTGCTAGTCTGGCTGGAGGGCCGAGGTTGGGAATGCCTGCTTTAGAATGTAAGCTCTCATGAGCAGGACTCTCTTCCCCCATGTGCTTTGGCTTCCCTACTAATACCATCACCTACACCATGCTTCCTTACATGGCACCTAACCAGTGGCTTCTGCCACCCTGCTGCTTAGGTGAGTGCTATGACCAATGATGCAACGACGTTTATAAATCATGTACTTGTTTTGCCTAGTCTTGTAATGTAATTCGGTGATTTCTTGTGTGCTCATGTGTGCATGTACATTGTTAGGTGCTGCGGAACCCTTATGGCGCCATATAAATAAAGGATGATGATAATAATAATAAGAATTTACTTACCGATAATTCTATTTCTCGTAGTCCGTAGTGGATGCTGGGCCTCCGTCAGGACCATGGGGAATAGCGGCTCCGCAGGAGACAGGGCACAAAAGTAAAAGCTTTAGGATCAGGTGGTGTGCACTGGCTCCTCCCCCTATGACCCTCCTCCAAGCCTCAGTTAGGATACTGTGCCCGGACGAGCGTACACAATAAGGAAGGATTTTGAATCCCGGGTAAGACTCATACCAGCCACACCAATCACACTGTACAACCTATGATCTGAACCCAGTTAACAGCATGATAACAGCGGAGCCTCTGAAAAGATGGCTCACAACAATAATAACCCGATTTTTGTAACAATAACTATGTACAAGTATTGCAGACAATCCGCACTTGGGATGGGCGCCCAGCATCCACTACGGACTACGAGAAATAGAATTATCGGTAAGTAAATTCTTATTTTCTCTGACGTCCTAGTGGATGCTGGGACTCCGTCAGGACCATGGGGATTATACCAAAGCTCCCAAACGGGCGGGAGAGTGCGGATGACTCTGCAGCACCGAATGAGAGAACTCCAGGTCCTCCTCAGCCAGGGTATCAAATTTGTAGAATTTTGCAAACGTGTTTGCTCCTGACCAAGTAGCAGCTCGGCAAAGTTGTAAAGCCGAGACCCCTCGGGCAGCCGCCCAAGATGAGCCCACCTTCCTTGTGAAATGGGCATTTACATATTTTGGCTGTGGCAGGCCTGCCACAGAATGTGCAAGCTGAATTGTACTACACATCCAACTAGCAATCGTCTGCTTAGAAGCAAGAGCACCCAGTTTGTTGGGTGCATACAGGATAACAGCAAGTCAGTTTTCCTGACTCCAGCCGTCCTGGAAACCTATATTTTCAGGGCCCTGACAACATCTAGCAACTTGGAGTCCTCCAAGTCCCTAATAGCCGCAGGTACCACAATAAACTGGTTCAGGTGAAACGCTGACACCACCTTAGGGAGAAACTGGGGACGAGTCCGCAGCTCTGCCCTGTCCGAATGGACAATCAGATATGGGCTTTTGTGAGACAAAGCCACCAATTCTGACACTCGCCTGGCCGAGGCCAGGGCCAACCGCATGGTCACTTTTCATGTGAGATATTTCAAATCCACAGATTTGAGCGGTTTAAAATGTGATTTGAGGAATCCCAGAACTACGTTGAGATCCCACAGTGCCACTGGAGGCACAAAAGGGGGTTGTATATGCAGTACTCCCTTGACAAACTTCTGGACTTCAGGAAGTGAAGCCAATTCTTTCTGGAAGAAAATTGACAGGGCCGAAATTTGAACCTTAATGGACCCCAATTTGAGGCCCATAGACACTCCTGTTTGCAGGAAATGCAGGAATCGACCGAGTTGAAACTTCTTCGTGGGGCCTTCCTGGCCTCACACCACGCAACATATTTTCGCCACATCTGGTGATAATGTTGTGCGGTCACCTCCTTCCTGGCTTTGACCAGGGTAGGAATGACCTCTTCCGGAATGCCTTTTTCCCTTAGGATCCGGCGTTCCACCGCCATGCCGTCAAACGCAGCCGCGGTAAGTCTTGGAACAGACATGGTACTTGCTGAAGCAAGTCCCTTCTTAGCGGCAGAGGCCATGAGTCCTCTGTGAGCATTTCTTGAAGTTCCGGGTACCAAGTCCTTCTTGGCCAATCCGGAGCCACGAGTATAGTTCTTACTCCTCTACGTCTTATTATTCTCAGTACCTTGGGTATGAGAAGCAGAGGAGGGAACACATACACCGACTGGTACACCCACTGTGTTACCAGAACGTCCACAGCTATTGCCTGAGGGTCTCTTGACCTGGCGCAATACCTGTCCAGTTTTTTGTTCAGGCGGGACGCCATCATGTCCACCTTTGGTCTTTCCCAACGGTTCACAATCATGTGGAAGACTTCCCGATGAAGTCCCCACTCTCCCGGGTGGAGGTCGTGCCTGCTGAGGAAGTCTGCTTCCCAGTTGTCCACTCCCGGAATGAACACTGCTGACAGTGCTATCCCATGATTTTCCGCCCAGCGAAGAATCTTTGCAGTTTCTGCCATTTCCCTCCTGCTTCTTGTGCCGCCCTGTCTGTTTACGTGGGCGACTGCCGTGATGTTGTCCCACTGGATCAATACCGGCTGACCTTGAAGCAGAGGTCTTGCTAAGCTTAGAGCATTGTTTTATGTGGAGAGAAGTCTCCAGACTTGATCACACTCCCTGGAAATTTTTTCCCTGTGTGACTGCTCCCCAGCCTCTCCGGCTGGCATCCGTGGTCACCAGGACCCAGTCCTGAATGCCGAATCTGCGGCCCTTTAGTAGATGAGCACTCTGCAGCCACCGCAGAAGAAACACCCTTGTCCTTGGAGACAGGGTTATCCGCTGATGCATCTGAAGATGCGATCCGGACCATTTTTCCAGCAGATCCCACTGAAAAGTTCTTGCGTGAAATCTGCCAAATGGAATCGCTTCGTAAGAAGCCACCATTTTTCCCAGGACCCTTGTGCAGTGATGCACTGACACTTTTCCTGGTTTTAGGAGGTTCCTGACTAGCTCGGATAACTCCCTTGCTTTCTTCTCCGGGAGAAACACCCTTTTCTGGACTGTGTCCAGAATCATCCCTAGGAACAGCAAATTGTCGTCGGAAACAGCTGCGGTTTTGGAATATTTAGAATCCACCCATGCTGTCGTAGAACTACTTGAGATAGTGCTACTCCGACCTCCAACTGTTCTCTGGACCTTGCCCTTATCAGGATATCGTCCATTTTCTTTGAAGAAGCATCATCATTTCGGCCATTACCTTGGTAAAGACCCGGGGTGCCGTGGACAATCCAACCGGCATCGTCTGAAACTGATAGTGACAGTTCTGTACCACGAACCTGAGGTACCCTTGGTGAGAAGGGCAAATTGGGACATGGAGGAAGCATCCCTGATGTCCCGGGACACCATATAGTCCCCTTCTTCCTGGTTCGCTATCACTGCTCTGAGTGACTCCATCTTGATTTGAACCTTTGTATGTAAGTGTTCAAATATTTCAGATTTAGAATAGGTCTCACCGAGCCGTCTGGCTTCAGTACCACAATATAGTGTGGAATAATACCCCTTTCCTTGTTGTAGGAGGAGTACTTTGATTATCACCTGCTGGGAATACAGCTTGTGAATTGTTTCCAATACTGCCTCCCTGTCGGAGGGAGACGTTGGTAAAGCAGACTTCAGGAACCTGCGAGGGGGAGACGTCTCGAATTTCCAATCTGTACCCCTGGGATACTACTTGTAGGATCCAGGGGTCCTGTACGGCCCCAGCGTCATGCTGAGTACTTGGCAGAAGCGGTGGAGGGCTTCTGTTCCTGGGAATGGGCTGCCTGCTGCAGTCTTCTTCCCTTTCCTCTATCCCTGGGCAGATATGACTGGCCTTTTGCCCGCTTGCCCTTATGGGGACGAAAGGACTGAGGCTGAAAAGACGGTGTCTTTTTCTGCTGAGATGACTTAGGGTAAAAAAGGTGGATTTTCCAGCTGTTGCCGTGGCCACCAGGTCCGATGGACCGACCCCAAATAACTCCTCCCCTTTATACGGCAATACTTCCATGTGCCGTTTGGAATCTGCATCACCTGACCACTGTCGTGTCCATAAACATCTTCTGGCAGATATGGACATCGCACTTACTCTTGATGCCAGAGTGCAAATATCTCTCTGTGCTCTATAGTCAATAAAATACTGTCCCTGTCAAGGGTATCAATATTTTCAGTCAGGGAATCCGACCAAGCCACCCCAGCGCTGCACATCCAGGCTGAGGCGATAGCTGGTCGCAGTATAACACCAGTATGTGTGTATATACTTTTTAGGATATTTTCCAGCCTCCTATCAGCTGGCTCCTTGAGGGCGGCCGTATCTGGAGACGGTAACGCCACTTGTTTTGATAAGCGTGTGAGCGCCTTATCCACCCTAAGGGGTGTTTCCCAACCCGCCCTAACTTCTGGCGGGAAAAGGTATACCGCCAATAATTTTCTATCGGGGGAAACCCACGCATCATCACACACTTCATTTAATTTATCTGATTCAGGAAAAACTACATGTAGTTTTTTCACACCCACATAATACCCTTTTTTGTGGTACTTGTAGTATCAGAAATATGTAACACCTCCTTCATTGCCCTTAACATGTAACGTGTGGCCCTAAAGGAAAATACGTTTGTTTCTTCACCGTCGACACTGGAGTCAGTGTCCGTGTCTGTGTCTATGTCGACCGACTGAGGTAAATGGGCGTTTTAAAGCCCCTGACGGTGTTTGAGACGCCTGGACAGGTACTAATTTGTTTGCCGGCCGTCTCATGTCGTCAACCGACCTTGAAGCGTGTTGACATTATCACGTAATTCCTTAAATAAGCCATCCATTCCGGTGTCGACTCCCTAGAGAGTGACATCACCATTACAGGCAATTGCTCCGCCTCCTCACCAACATCGTCCTCATACATGTCGACACACACGTACCGACACACAGCACACACACAGGGAATGCTCTGATAGAGGACAGGACCCCACTAGCCCTTTGGGGAGACAGAGGGAGAGTTTGCCAGCACACACCAAAACGCTATAATTATACAGGGACAACCTTTATATAAGTGTTTTCCCTTATAGCATCTTAATATATAATCATATCGCCAAATAAGTGCCCCCCCCTCTCTGTTTTAACCCTGTTTCTGTAGTGCAGTGCAGGGGAGAGCCTGGGAGCTTTCCCACCAGCAGTTCTGTGAGGGAAAAAGGCGCTGTGTGCTGAGGAGATAGGCCCCGCCCCCTATTCCGGCGGGCTCTTCTCCCGGTATTTCTGAGACCTGGCAGGGGTGAAATACATCCATATAGCCTCAGGGACTATATGTGATGTATTCTTTTTAGCCAGAAAAGGTATTAACATTGCTGCCCAGGGCGCCCCCCCCAGCGCCCTGCACCCTCAGTGACCGTTGGTGTGAAGTGTGCTGAGAGCAATGGCGCACAGCTGCAGTGCTGTGCGCTACCTCATGAAGACTGAAAAGCCTTCAGCCGCCGGTTTCTGGACCTCTTCTTATTTCGGCATCTGCAAGGGGGTCGGCGGCGCGGCTCCGGTGACCCATCCAGGCTGTACCTGTGATCGTCCCTCTGGAGCTAGTGTCCAGTAGCCTAAGAAGCAAATCCATCCTGCACGCAGGTTTGTTCACTTCTTCTCCCCTAAGTCCCTCGTTGCAGTGAGCCTGTTGCCAGCAGGACTCACTGAAAATAAGAAAACTATCAAAACTTTTACTCTAAGCAGCTCTTTATGAGAGCCACCTAGATTGCACCCTTCTCCGCCGGGCACAAAAACCTAACTGAGGCTTGGAGGAGGGTCATAGGGGGAGGAGCCAGTGCACACCACCTGATTCTAAAGCTTTTACTTTTGTGCCCTGTCTCCTGCGGAGCCGCTATTCCCCATGGTCCTGACGGAGGCCCAGCATCCACTAGGACGTCAGAGAAAATAATAATAATAATAATAATAATTAAAATATAGTTGATCGCATAACTCCCCCCCCACACACACACACACATCACCAGCCCTAGCTCAAAGGAAAGTGATTACTTCCAGCCCTACGCTTAGGCCTTTTACTACAGGGGAGATGTTTCAACCCTTGGAGAAAAATACAGTGGAGAGAGATAAAGTACTAACCAATCAGCTCCTGTCATTTTTATTCAAACAAAGCCTGTAACATGGCAGTTAAGCCGGGTATACACTAGCCAGTGGTTCTCAAACTCGGTCCTCAGGACCCCACGTGGTTCACGTTTTCCATGTCACCCAGCAGCTGCACTGTGTATCACCAACTGTCACCGTTTAAAAATCTACAGGTGACCTGCAAAACATGAACCATGTGGGCTCCTGAGGACCGAGTTTGAGAACCTGTGCACTAGACGATGTGCTCCGTGAGCGATATCATCAGTGTTCGCCCTTGAACTCCTGGCCAAACTAAATAGTGCATACACACCGAACAATATCATAAAGTGTAAGAAAGAGACAATGCATATGAAGAGATAGAGGCTAGCCATAGTCCACCCTTGCATTTGGAGATCATGCATATTATATAAAAGAAACCGATGTTTCCAGGCACAAAAATCAATGTTTGTTTGTTTTTCAAACCACCAATTTATTGCGGGGGACATTTAACTGCCATCATTGGTAAAGTTCCAATGGAGAAAACGTTGATAACATCAATGTTACAGGTTCAATTATCTCACCCCTAGTTTAAGGGAGGCATAACCACACCCCCAAAAGACACAACCACACCCCCACCAGCATTTGCCTTCGCTTTACTACAGCACACACTAGTGGTCATTCCAAGTTGATCGCTCGCTAGCAGTTTTTAGCAGCCGTGCAAACACTATGTCGCCTCCCACCTGGAGTGTATTTTAGCTTAGCAGAAGTGCGAACGAAAGGATCGCAGAGCAGCTACAAAGTTTTTTTGTGCAGTTTTAGAGTAGCTCAAAACCTACTCGGCGCTTGCGATGACTTCAGACCATTCAGTTCCTGTTTTGACGTCACAAACACACCCTGCGTTCGCCCAGCCAAGCCTGCGTTTTTCCTGGCACGCCTGCGTTTTTTCGAACACTCCCTGAAAACGGTCAGTTGACACCCAGTTAAGCCCACTTCCTGTCAATCACTCAGCGGCATCCAGTGCGACTGAAAAGCTTCACTAGTCCTTGTGGGAAACTACATCGTTCGTTGTAATAGTACGTCGCGCGTGCGCATTGCGCCCCATACGCATGCGCAGAAGTGCCGTTTTTTTGCCTCATCAATGCACAGCGAACGAATGCAGCTAGCGATCAACTCGGAATGACCACCACTGTCCACTGAGAACTCCCAAAGTGGTATAACCTCGCCCCCATGAGTGGCAGCCAACCTATTAATGGCCTTGCTGTGCAATAACACAACACAAACAGTGAGATGTCTCTTGGATACTGGTGACTTTACTTTCCACGTATGTTTTTCTATCACTGTATTTATTAATCTATTTATTGTCAGGAACTATTGATTAATTATTTATAGACATAAACCATTTACATACATTGGCTGCTCTTGTTGGACTATACTTCCCAACACTGGACTTTCTATGTGTGTTTTACTCACTACCGTACACGGCTCTTTTTTCTATTACTGAATTTGAGCTATTTAATGTGAATCTTAAATATGTTTATTGTTTAAATTATTAATCCTCTATTTATATTTTATAGTCATCAACTAATTTGTTCAGTTATGCAACTTGTCTACCACTGCATTTAGCTTTCTTTTCTGATCTGTGTCTAGGATCATGCCTAGGAGAGGCAGATGAGCTGTAGGAACCAACTGCGACTTTGGAATAGATAGAATTCAGCCGCGTTGCCGTTACACTTCCAGAGAAAGTGATACGCTGTTCAGCAACTGCTCTCTTGATCTCGCTTTTACGAGGAGATCGTCCAAATACGTGATAATAGTGACATCTTGCTTCCGCAGGAGCACCATTATTTTCGCCATTACCTTGGTGAATATTCTCCAGGCCGTGGAGAGACCAAACGACAACACCTGAAATTGGCAATGGCAATCCCGTACCGCAATTTTGAGGTACGCCTGACAAGGTAGATATATGGGGACCTGAAGGTATGCATCCTATATGTCCCGAGTCACCCTTCCAGCTTACAACTACCGCTCTTAGCGATTCCATCTTGAACTTGCACCTTTCCAGGTATATGCTCAGGGATTTTAAATTCAATATAGGTCTGACCGAACCATCTGGTTTCGGGCCTACCACATGGTCATTTATAATAATAATAATAATAACAACAACCCCCTCCTTGTTGAAGGAGGTGAACCTTGACCACCACCTGCTGAAGATACAATTTTTGAATTGCAGTTAACACTGTTTCCCTCTCGTGGGGGGGAGACGGCAGGGTCATCGGTGAGTGGGCATTTCTCAAAGTCCAGCTTGTATCCCTGAGACACAATATCTATTGCCCAGGGATATAATAGGGAGCGAACCCACTTGTGGCTGAACTTCCGAAGGCGTGCCCCCTACTGGCCTAGCTCCGCCTCGACATGCGGTCTATTTTTGTAGAGGCCGAGGAGGACTTCTGTTTTTTCTGCCCCCGGCTCTGACAAGAAAGGACGCATCTCGGACTTTCTTGTTTCTTTATTCGAAAAGCTGCATTTAATAATGTCGTGCTTTCCTAGGCCGTGCAGGGATATAAGGCAAAATATCAGAATTTCCCAGATATAGCCGTGGAGACCAAACCCTTCTCAACATAATCCTCAGCGTTTCATATGCCTCTTAAGGCGGCATCATATGTCCATTGCATATTGTACAGGACACGACAAGCAGAGATCGACATAGCTTTGACACTAGGACCCAGTGTACTCATGTCTCTATGGCATGTTTTATATGTTTTATACATATCTCTCAAGACAGCATCTTAAATATATACATATATATATATATATATATATATATATCCCCATACATAAGTCTATATTTCTATATACATACTAGGGTCTCTATCTCTGCTGATAAGGTACCTGTCTGTACCAGCATGTGTATGCTATCTGCAGGATCCCTGAGAATAGCTGTAACCTCAGGGCTGCCTTTTGTGACACCCTAGGGGAAGATTCCTATCTTATCCTGGCCCTAGTGGGGAAAGGATACTTTCTGAGAAATCTTTGTGTGAGGCTGCAGACTGTTGCCTGGAGATTCCCGCTCTTTTTCCTCATGAGAGGAGGGAACATTACCTCAGCTTTCTTCCCCTTACATCTGTGTACCCTTGTGCAGGGACAGATGAGTAATCAGTGACATGCAAATCATCTTTTTACAATACACATATATTGAATACTTTACTGCCAATCTGGCTGTAACTTTGCATTATCATAGTCGACACTGGAGGCAGACTCCGTGTCGACATCTGTGTCAATTAACTGGGATAGTGGACGCTTATGAGACCCCAACGGCCTCTGAGCTGTGGGATCAGGCACCGGGTGAGACCCTGACTGTTCCAAGGCTTCAGCTTTATCCAACCTATTATGCAAGGAGTTTACATTATTATTTAACACCTTCCACATATCCATCCAGTCAGGCGTCGGAGCCCTCGGCGGCGACACCTCATTCATATGCACTTGCTCCGCCTCCACGTACCCTTCCTCATCAAACATGTCGACACAGACGTACCGACACACCGCACACACACAGGGAATGCTCTGACTGAGGACAGGACCCCACAAAGGCTTTTGGGGAGACAGAGAGAGAGTATGCCAGCACACACCACAGCGCTATAATTACCCAGGGATGACACTATCAGATGTGTTCACCTAGTAGCTGCTGATATAAACACAATAATGTTCCTTTTTGCGCCTAAATTTATGTGCCCCCCCCTCTCTTTTGCCCTTGTTGTATCTGGATACTGCAGGGGAGAGCCTGGGGAGCGACTTCCAGCGGAGCTGTGAAGATAAAATGGCGCTGGTTAGTGCTGAGGAAGAAGCTCCGCCCACTCATCGGCGGGCTTCTGTCCCATTATTCTGCGAGAAAAAATGGCGGGGTTTTACACATATACAGTCTGGGACTGTATTTATGTGTATATTTTGCCAAAAGGTACTAATATTGCTGCCCAGGGCGCTCCCCCCCAGCGCCCTGCACCCTACAGTGACCGGAGTGTGTGGTGTGCAGAGGGAGCAATGGCGCACAGCTGCGGTGCTGTGCGCTACCTTATGTGAAGACCGGAGTCTTCATGCCGCTGATTTCGACGTCTTCTGTCTTCTCCGGACTTCAGTGCTTCTGGCTCTGCGAGGGGGACGGCGGCGCGGCTCCGGGAACGGACGACCGAGGACAGGTGCCTGTGTTCGATCCCTCTGGAGCTAATGGTGTCCAGTAGCCTAAGAAGCACAACCTAGCTGCAAGCAGGTACGTTGGCTTCTCTCCCCTCAGTCCCTCGTAGCAGTGAGTCTGTTGCCAGCAGAAGCTCACTGAAAATAAAAAACCTAACAAATACTTTCTTTTCTAGCAGGCTCAGGAGAGCCCACTAGGTGCCTCTGCTCTGGCCGGGCACAGATTCTAACTGAGGTCTGGAGGAGGGGCATAGAGGGAGGAGCCAGTGCACACCAGATATAGTACCTAATCTTTCTTTAAGAGTGCCCAGTCTCCTGCGGAGCCCGTCTATTCCCCATGGTCCTTACGGAGTCCCCAGCATCCAATAGGACGTTAGAGAAAACTGGGGTTGTGTGGCAAGACCTTGCCCCTTTCTACCGGGCCCCTGTCCCTCCTCAAGAGGCCCCATCCCCTTTTCAGCAGCAGGTGTGCCTCTGGCGCGCCAGGTCCAGCTTTGGAGTCTTAAGAAGTTGGGAGGTATGTAGCATTCCAGGTTTTAGTGATATCCATGGTTGAGCATACTGTAGGTGCACTGCTAGTGTGGCTGGAGGGCCAAGGTTGGGAATGCCTGCTTTAGAATGTAAGCTCTCATGAGCAGGACTCTCTTCCCCCATGTGCTTTGGCTTCCCTACTAATACCATCACCTACACCTTGCTTCCTTACATGGCACCTAACCAGTGGCTTCTGCCACCCTGCTGCTTAGGTGAGTGCTATGACCAATGATGCAACGATGTTTATAAATCATGTACTTGTTTTGCCTAGTCTTGTAATGTTGGCCCTCATTCCGAGTTGTTTGCTCGGTATTTTTCATCGCATCGCAATGAAAATCCGCTTAGTACGCATGCGCAATGTTCGCACTGCGACTGCGCCAAGTAACTTTGCTATGTAGAAAGTAATTTTACTCACGGCTTTTTCATCGCTCCGGCGAACGTAATGTGATTGACAGGAAATGGGTGTTACTGGGCGGAAACACGGCGTTTCAGGGGCGTGTGGCTGAAAACGCTACCGTTTCCGGAAAAAACGCAGGAGTGGCCGGAGAAACGGTGGGAGTGCCTGGGCGAACGCTGGGTGTGTTTGTGACGTCAACCAGGAACGACAAGCACTGAACTGATCGCACAGGCAGAGTAAGTCTGAAGCTACTCTGAAACTGCTAAGTAGTTAGTAATCGCAATATTGCGAATACATCGGTCGCAATTTTAAGAAGCTAAGATTCACTCCCAGTAGGCGGCGGCTTAGCGTGTGTAACTCTGCTAAATTCGCCTTGCGACCGATCAACTCGGAATGAGGGCCGTAATTCGGTGATTTCTTGTGTGCTCATGTGTGCATGTACATTGTTAGGTGCTGCGGAACCCTTATGGCGCCATATAAATAAAGGATGATGATAATAATAATAATAATAATAATAATAATAATAATAATAATTAAAATATAGTTGATCGCATAACTCCCCCCCCCCACACACACACATCACCAGCCCTAGCTCAAAGGAAAGTGATTACTTCCAGCCCTAGGCTTAGGCCTTTTACTACAGGGGAGATGTTTCAACCCTTGGAGAAAAATACAGTGGAGAGAGATAAAGTACTAACCAATCAGCTCCTGTCATTTTTATTCAAACAAAGCCTGTAACATGGCAGTTAAGCCGGGTATACACTAGCCAGTTGTTTTTCAAACTCGGTCCTCAGGACCCCACGTGGTTCACGTTTTCCATGTCACCCAGCAGCTGCACTGTGTATCACCAACTGTCACCGTTTAAAAATCTACAGGTGACCTGCAAAACATGAACCATGTGGGCTCCTGAGGACCGAGTTTGAGAACCTGTGCACTAGACGATGTGCTCCGTGAGCGATATCATCAGTGTTCGCCCTTGAACTCCTGGCCAAACTAAATAGTGCATACACACCGAACAATATCATAAAGTGTAAGAAAGAGGCAATGCATATGAAGAGATAGAGGCTAGCCATAGTCCACCCTTGCATTTGGAGATCATGCATATTATATAAAAGAAACCGATGTTTCCAGGCACAAAAATCAATGTTTGTTTGTTTTTCAAACCACCAATTTATTGCGGGGGACATTTAACTGCCATCATTGGTAAAGTTCCAATGGAGAAAACGTTGATAACATCAATGTTACAGGTTCAATTATCTCACCCCTAGTTTAAGGGAGGCATAACCACACCCCCAAAAGACACAACCACACCCCCACCAGCATTTGCCTTCGCTTTACTACAGTACACACTGGTGGTCATTCCAAGTTGATCGCTCGCTAGCAGTTTTTAGCAGCCGTGCAAACACTATGTCGCCTCCCACCTGGAGTGTATTTTAGCTTAGCAGAAGTGCGAACGAAAGGATCGCAGAGCAGCTACAAAGTTTTTTTGTGCAGTTTTAGAGTAGCTCAAAACCTACTTGCGATGACTTCAGACCATTCAGTTCCTGTTTTGACGTCACAAACACACCCTGCGTTCGCCCAGCCAAGCCTGCGTTTTTCCTGGCACGCCTGCGTTTTTTCGAACACTCCCTGAAAACGGTCAGTTGACACCCAGTAAAGCCCACTTCCTGTCAATCACTCAGCGGCATCCAGTGCGACTGAAAAGCTTCACTAGTCCTTGTGGGAAACTACATCGTTCGTTGTAATAGTACGTCGCGCGTGCGCATTGCGCCCCATACGCATGCGCAGAAGTGCCGTTTTTTTGCCTCATCAATGCATAGCGAACGAATGCAGTTAGCGATCAACTCGGAATGACCACCACTATCCACTGAGAACTCCCAAAGTGGTATAGCCTCGCCCCCATGAGTGGCAGCCAACCTATTAATGGCCTTGCTGTGCAATAACACAACCACACAAACAGTGAGATGTCTCTTGGATACTGGTGACTTTACTTTCCACGTATGTTTTTCTATCACTGTATTTATTAATCTATTTATTGTCAGGAACTATTGATTAATTATTTATAGACATAAACCATTTACATACATTGGCTGCTCTTGTTGGACTATACTTCCCAACACTGGACTTTCTATGTGTGTTTTACTCACTACCGTACACGGCTCTTTTTTCTATCACTGAATTTGAGCTATTTAATGTGAATCTTAAATGTGTTTATTGTTTAAATTATTAATCCTCTATTTATAGTCATCAACTAATTTGTTCAGTTATGCAACTTGTCTACCACTGCATTTAGCTTTCTTTTCTGATCTGTGTCTAGGATCATGCCTAGGAGAGGCAGATGAGCTGTAGGAACCAACTGCGACTTTGGAATAGATAGAATTCAGCCGCGTTGCCGTTACACTTCCAGAGAAAGTGATACGCTGTTCAGCAACTGCTCTCTTGATCTCGCTTTTACGAGGAGATCGTCCAAATACGTGATAATAGTGACATCTTGCTTCCGCAGGAGCACCATTATTTTCGCCATTACCTTGGTGAATATTCTCCAGGCCGTGGAGAGACCAAACGACAACACCTGAAATTGGCAATGGCAATCCCGTACCGCAATTTTGAGGTACGCCTGACAAGGTAGATATATGGGGACCTGAAGGTATGCATCCTATATGTCCCGAGTCACCCTTCCAGCTTACAACTACCGCTCTTAGCGATTCCATCTTGAACTTGCACCTTTCCAGGTATATGCTCAGGGATTTTAAATTCAATATAGGTCTGACCGAACCATCTGGTTTCGGGCCTACCACATGGTCATTTATAATAATAATAATAATAATAATAACAACCCCCTCCTTGTTGAAGGAGGTGAACCGTGACCACCACCTGTTGAAGATACAATTTTTGAATTGCAGTTAACACTGTTTCCCTCTCGTGGGGGGAAGACGGCAGGGTCATCGGTGAGTGGGCATTTCTCAAAGTCCAGCTTGTATCCCTGAGACAATATCTATTGCCCAGGGATATAATAGGGAGCGAACCCACTTGTGGCTGAACTTCCGAAGGCGTGCCCCCTACGGGCCTAGCTCCGCCTCGACATGCGTTCTATTTTTGTAGAGGCCGAGGAGGACTTCTGTTTTTTCTGCCCCCGGTTCTGACAAGAAAGGACGCATCTCGGACTTTCTTGTTTCTTTATTCAAAAAGCTGCATTTAATAATGTCGTGCTTTCCTAGGCCGTGCAGGGATATAAGGCAAAATATCAGAATTTCCCAGATATAGCCGTGGAGACCAAACCCTTCTCCACACAATCCTCAGCGTTTCATATGCCTCTTAAGGCAGCATCATATGTCCATTGCATATTGTACAGGACACGACAAGCAGAGATCGACATAGCTTTGACACTAGGACCCAGTGTACTCATGTCTCTATGGCATGTTTTATATGTTTTATACATATCTCTCAAGACAGCATCTTAAATATATACATATATATATATATCTATATATATATAAATATATATATATATATATATATATATATATATCTATCCCCATACATATATCTATATTTCTATATACATACTAGGGTCTCTATCTCTGCTGATAAGGTACCTGTCTGTACCAGCATGTGTACGCTATCTGCAGGATCCCTGAGAATAGCTGTAACCTCAGGGCTGCCTTTTGTGACACCCTAGGGGAAGATTCCTATCTTATCCTGGCCCTAGTGGGGAAAGGATACTTTCTGAGAAATCTTTGTGTGAGGCTGCAGACTGTTGCCTGGAGATTCCCGCTCTTTTTCCTCATGAGAGGAGGGAACATTACCTCAGCTTTCTTCCCCTTACATCTGTGTACCCTTGTGCAGGGACAGATGAGTCATCAGTGACATGCAAATCATCTTTTTACAATAAACATATATTGAATACTTTACTGCCAATCTGGCTGTAACTTTGCATTATCATAGTCGACACTGGAGGCAGACTCCGTGTCGACATCTGTGTCAATTAACTGGGATAGTGGACGCTTATGAGACCCCGACGGCCTCTGAGCTGTGGGATCAGGCACCGGGTGAGACCCTGACTATCCCAAGGCTTCAGCTTTATCCAACCTATTATGCAAGGAGTTTACATTATTATTTAACACCTTCCACATATCCATCCAGTCAGGCGTCGGAGCCCTCGGCGGCGACACCTCATTCATATGCACTTGCTCCGCCTCCACGTACCCTTCCTCATCAAACATGTCGACACAGACGTACCGACACACCGCACACACACAGGGAATGCTCTGACTGAGGACAGGACCCCACAAAGGCTTTTGGGGAGACAGAGAGAGAGTATGCCAGCACACACCACAGCGCTATAATTACCCAGGGATGACACTATCAGATGTGTTCACCTAGTAGCTGCTGATATAAACACAATAATGTTCCTTTTTGCGCCTAAATTTATGTGCCCCCCCCCCCCTCTCTTTTGCCCTTGTTGTATCTGGATACTGCAGGGGAGAGCCTGGGGAGCGACTTCCAGCGGAGCTGTGAAAATAAAATGGCGCTGGTTAGTGCTGAGGAAGAAGCTCCGCCCCCTCATCGGCGGGCTTCTGTCCCATTATTCTGTGAGAAAAAATGGCGGGGTTTTACACATATACAGTCTGGGACTGTATTTATGTGTATATTTTGCCAAAAGGTACTAATATTGCTGCCCAGGGCGCTCCCCCCCAGCGCCCTGCACCCTACAGTGACCGGAGTGTGTGGTGTGCAGAGGGAGCAATGGCGCACAGCTGCGGTGCTGTGCGCTACCTTATGTGAAGACCGGAGTCTTCATGCCGCTGATTTCGACGTCTTCTGTCTTCTCCGGACTTCAGTGCTTCTGGCTCTGCGAGGGGGACGGCGGCGCGGCTCCGGGAACGGACGACCGAGGACAGGTGCCTGTGTTCGATCCCTCTGGAGCTAATGGTGTCCAGTAGCCTAAGAAGCACAACCTAGCTGCAAGCAGGTACGTTGGCTTCTCTCCCCTCAGTCCCTCATAGCAGTGAGTCTGTTGCCAGCAGAAGCTCACTGAAAATAAAAAACCTAACAAATACTTTCTTTTCTAGCAGGCTCAGGAGAGCCCACTAGGTGCCCCTGCTGTAGCCGGGCACAGATTCTAACTGAGGTCTGGAGGAGGGGCATAGAGGGAGGAGCCAGTGCACACCAGATATAGTACCTAATCTTTCTTTAAGAGTGCCCAGTCTCCTGCGGAGCCCGTCTATTCCCCATGGTCCTTACGGAGTCCCCAGCATCCACTAGGACGTTAGAGAAAACTGGGGTTGTGTGGCAAGACCTTGCCCCTTTCTACCGGGCCCCTGTCCCTCCTCAAGAGGCCCCATCCCCTTTTCAGCAGCAGGTGTGCCTCTGGCGCGCCAGGTCCAGCTTTGGAGTCTTAAGAAGTTGGGAGGTATGTAGCATTCCAGGTTTTAGTGATATCCATGGTTGAGCATACTGTAGGTGCACTGCTAGTGTGGCTGGAGGGCCGAGGTTGGGAATGCCTGCTTTAGAATGTAAGCTCTCATGAGCAGGACTCTCTTCCCCCATGTGCTTTGGCTTCCCTACTAATACCATCACCTACACCTTGCTTCCTTACATGGCACCTAACCAGTGGCTTCTGCCACCCTGCTGCTTAGGTGAGTGCTATGACCAATGATGCAACGATGTTTATAAATCATGTACTTGTTTTGCCTAGTCTTGTAATGTAATTCGGTGATTTCTTGTGTGCTCATGTGTGCATGTACATTGTTAGGTGCTGCGGAACCCTTATGGCGCCATATAAATAAAGGATGATGATAATAATAATAATAATAATAATAATTAAAATATAGTTGATCGCATAACTCCCCCCCCCCCACACACACACATCACCAGCCCTAGCTCAAAGGAAAGTGATTACTTCCAGCCCTAGGCTTAGGCCTTTTACTACAGGGGAGATGTTTCAACCCTTGGAGAAAAATACAGTGGAGAGAGATAAAGTACTAACCAATCAGCTCCTGTCATTTTTATTCAAACAAAGCCTGTAACATGGCAGTTAAGCCGGGTATACACTAGCCAGTGGTTCTCAAACTCGGTCCTCAGGACCCCACGTGGTTCACGTTTTCCATGTCACCCAGCAGCTGCACTGTGTATCACCAACTGTCACCGTTTAAAAATCTACAGGTGACCTGCAAAACATGAACCATGTGGGCTCCTGAGGACCGAGTTTGAGAACCTGTGCACTAGACGATGTGCTCCGTGAGCGATATCATCAGTGTTCGCCCTTGAACTCCTGGCCAAACTAAATAGTGCATACACACCGAACAATATCATAAAGTGTAAGAAAGAGGCAATGCATATGAAGAGATAGAGGCTAGCCATAGTCCACCCTTGCATTTGGAGATCATGCATATTATATAAAAGAAACCGATGTTTCCAGGCACAAAAATCAATGTTTGTTTGTTTTTCAAACCACCAATTTATTGCGGGGGACATTTAACTGCCATCATTGGTAAAGTTCCAATGGAGAAAACGTTGATAACATCAATGTTACAGGTTCAATTATCTCACCCCTAGTTTAAGGGAGGCATAACCACACCCCCAAAAGACACAACCACACCCCCACCAGCATTTGCCTTCGCTTTACTACAGCACACACTAGTGGTCATTCCAAGTTGATCGCTCGCTAGCAGTTTTTAGCAGCCGTGCAAACACTATGTCGCCTCCCACCTGGAGTGTATTTTAGCTTAGCAGAAGTGCGAACGAAAGGATCGCAGAGCAGCTACAAAGTTTTTTTGTGCAGTTTTAGAGTAGCTCAAAACTGATAGTGTAGGAGCTTCCGCAGTATAGTATATATATATATTGATTCACCTTTTTCGCATTTATTAAGATATTTACTGTTAATCACAAAATGAGTTGATATGTCCTTAAGAAAAATGTGCAGAGCTGGTCAGAATACTATATTTGCTGAATAATCTTGTTTTAAGGCATGACTTGTACAAGACAAATGCAACATTAAATGTATTGGAAATGTATCCAAGACGGACAAAGCAACACCAGATATATCCAAGGCTAATTGAGAAGAATAAAGAAAGAAATCTTTTGAGTTTATGTCCGAAAGACTGATAAACGAAACAATAACCATTTTCAAGGCTGTCCTAGTTGCCACTTCTAACATTGTATGACAATCGATGTATTTTCAAGACATACATGGTGTATTCTGATTGGCTAAATGTATTGGCAAGCATAAACCCTTTGTGTTCAAGCTATAAATAATAAAGCCATGACGGCCCCCAAGCGGGTCACTTATGATTTGCTTCGGTTACACAATGAATTTGTGTCATCTTATCATTCATTGACCTCCAACCGGTTGCTAAAGGGGAACAGCATTCTGACTGATGACTGAAGAGAATTTATAATCAGACCTGAATAGGTTAACATACCCTAACATTTGGGAGCATCGTCCGGGATATTCCAGCATCTCCTCCACTGGCAATAAATCCTCTGATCTTTCAGGAACCGCTGATAACAAAAAAAAAAACCGGTAAGTGAGATTTATTGTGTAGATTTCTACCTGCTCACTTGAACTCAGCGCTTCCTGTGTAAATCAAAGGGAAGTCCAGTCGGGAAGGTCAGAGGATATCTTAAAGAGCCCAGCGTCAGTCAGAAGAATTTTTTTTTAAGGTACCATACATGTATGTTATATTGTTGAATTATGTTATATTGTTGAATTGTGGGTAAATAATTTCAGATAATTTGTCACAAGTGCACAGGGGGAATTAATCAAGTATGCAGAAAACTTTTAAATTGTGCAAGTACTAATGCATGTTTATTAAGAAAATAGAGCCGTTTTATAAAGGTGGCGCATGGCCAAGATATGTTCTAATGCTGATAACCAGTTTGAATTGATAAATAACCAAAGAGGTATATGCAAATCTTGTACCTGTGTTGTTGTGTTAAGAAAATACAAAGGGTCTGTAGCACCAAGATTGCTGGCAATTACAAGCACTGAAGTCTCATTTGGTTATGTGGAAAATGATGATGAATTTTATTGTGCAAAAGGTTGTCATTTTAAAAAAGAGAATTGTTGGAACATTACATTAAGAATGATTGATTTAACATCATAACCTATTGGCCTAGGAACCACATAATCCCAGGTCTAAGACCCATGTGCCCGTGCAGCCTCAAACAGCTGCCGTGCACGCAGATAACAGATATAGGATTTACTGTCATCTTTGTTTTTGTATCCTTGCACTGTTATATGTACTCTGTTGATATGCTTTTGGAAAGGTGGGGGGAGTTGGCTGTCTGTGAAACACTGAAACCAGAGCCAGCAACTAGATTCTCCTACACACACTGACAGGTATTTCTCACATCTAAGCAGTCCCCGGTGTTAGCTGTTACTTTCTGAAAAGAAACAAGCTTTAAACTAAATGGTAGACCCGATAGCAAGGAGACTCAGGTATGATTGCCCAAGGTGCACAGGGCACATAATTTTCCAAACACAAGGGGAACATATTCCAAGAATAGTGGGAAGTTTACTGAGAACAACAGGGATACTGATACAAGCAGGAGTCTATATAGGCAGGGGGATAGACCCTTGGAGTAACTTAACAATAATATTAGGGACGCATCTCAGTGATCCAGAAGAAATAATCTATTATGCAGGTCTCACTTGGGGAGCAGTACTAATAGATTTTCCACAAAAGCAGGGAGGAAGGGGCAACACTACAACCCCAGTCATTTGTCCACAGACGGATTTAAGGAGCTCTTTAGGTACAAGGATAGAAGAGATTCTTCAGAGTCAGCGTCTCACAAGGAGATTTTAAGTCCCTCATAAGGAGTTACTAAAATACCACATCAGGAGGGGTTCAAACCCGTGGATATTGTTAATAACAAGGAGGGAAGAAAAGCTTTAAAAGGAGATTTTAAGTCCCTCATAAGGAGTTACTAAAATACCACATCAGGAGGGGTTCCGCGCACGTTCACCCAGGCATGGGAGCGCGGTCTGTAAAGATGTCAGGGCCCGACAAACCCGTGGATATTGTTAGTAACAGGGAGGGGAGGAAAGCTTTGAAAGGAATAAGTAAAATTTTTAAAAGAGCAGGTTTTCCGTCAGAAGGGACACTAGACTTAGAGAAATGGGAAAAATTTGCCTCCTGTAACAAGAGTTGGATAATTAAGCATAATTGTAGAGATCAAGCATCCATCTGGATCACTGTAGCACAAGAAAGAGAAAATAAAAAAATAAGAAAAGCCAAAGAAAAGAATGCCATACCGAAGGTAACAGTTCACGTTGTCCAGGAACAAAGCAAGTGGAAAAACAGAAGCCCAACACAAGGGGCCACCGAAAGAAATTCAAAAGAAGGAACCAAGCAAGATAACAGAAAATGTTATTTCTGCAAGCGAGAAGGACATTTTAAAAAGAATTGCAAGAAATACAAAGAATGGTGTGAAAACCAGCAAGAAAAACCTACAGCATGAAGAAGTGGCTTCCCGAGGTACCTCCCTGCCAAAACACCATCTGAACAAGAAAATGATCAAGTGACCCTTGTACTGCCAACAGGTCACCAATATCAATGCATTATAGATTCGGGAGCAAGCCGAACAATTTTAAAGCAGCAAGAGGTACCAAGTGAAATAATGACCACTGAGACCTAGTCCAGCAACAGCACCTGCACACTATACCCCACCCCTATACCCAGACATGCATGCACACCAAGGTACCCCTAGTATGAACAGAATGCAATTACCTACAAGCTCACTGACAGTGAAATTAAAAAGCCGACAGAGAAAAATAGAACAACGTTTGAAAGTGAAAAGATGTACATGACAAGACTTAAGAGATGGTGTCATGCACAGACACTCAGGGCACCAGCAGCCCCAGACTCGAAACAGGAAAAGACTGAGTCCATCAGAACGTACTATGATAAAGTCACTATACGACACACAAGATGATAGAATATGAAAGTGTGCAACTCCTGTGTCGGCAACAGTGTACTCAGTCACCACTGGCAGTTCAATAAAAGTGACTTTACCCACAGGAGACCCAAGGGTTTCAAGAGCTGTTTTTATGCACAACCAGATTCCTCTACGTTTACTTACAGATCAAGCCATTGCAACGACTGGATTGGGAGGTTAAGCCCTACCCTTGCAAGAAAGCAAAGATGTAACCTGAAATACAAACTGCTATACAAGTCTATCTCTCACAGGAAAAGTAAGACAAAGAGGAACAACAACTCCCAGCATAAACATCATTATGTTAAACACCAGCCTGGGTGGACTTGGACTAAGAAAATGACATGCCAGCAGCAGTGAGAAAGAATATGCAAGTGAAGAAAGGACAAAGTATGAAGAATAATGAATGAATCATAAAGAGAGGTGATTGGAAAAAGAAAAGTTGAGAAACAATATGAAGGTTGCATGAAAGTTTGGAGACTAAAGGAAGTCTGCTTTAAGAAGGACAAAGAAAGACATCTGACAAGTGGTCAGTACTACCTGGCAAGATTACAGAGATAATGCCATGATTTAAAGCAACAAAAGCTCCGGGGTTTAAAGCAAATAATAAGGAACAAGACAGAAAACGTTCCAGAAGACAAATGAATGATGCTTCTTCTGCCAATATGAAGTACAAGCTTCTTTAGGTACTCCCCAGTGAACATAATGTCTCCAGAGGAAACAGCAGAAGGTATGATTACAGTCACCTTGCCCACTGGAGAAATACGTCTGTGCCTAATGAATACTGGAGCCAGCACACGCAGAAGACAGCAGAGGGAGATACCACAAGAACTGATGATATCAGAAATTCTTAAAAGGACAGGAGATGAAAGAAATACAGTCACCAATACCAGCCCAATTCTTGACTTTGGAGTACATGTCCAGTGACTTTGCTGAAGCACAATGTACTAAAGCTTATCCAAGGAGAATACAGTACACACCAGCAGAAGTTTAACTTTCCAGCAACTTATCAAAGGAAAGAACAAAAAGCCATTTAGAAGCAAGTTAAAACAGAAGTTCAGTATTGGCTCATTCCCGCAGTACCAGTTGTAGAAGAAAGGAAGCAATACTACTGGACCAGGATAGCTTTGTGGAGGGGCTATATCACCAAGTGATTTATCCACAAAACACACAGCTAAATACAGGATGTGAATGAACTGTTGATTGCCACCACCACCAAAAGAAGTACCAAGAAGGGGCAGTGTCCTTAGTGAAGTTTCTGGAAGACCAAGACTGCAGAGCCTCAGAAGGAGAAATTGCAGCTAGTCAAGCAAGAGTTAATCTTCCTAGGACACTCAAGGTACCAGACATCTAACAAAAGTGAAAAGGAAAAGATTCAGACTGCAAGCTAAGATGCCAACTAGTGTCAAGCAAGTCAGATGATCATTCCTGGGCCTAGTAGGACACTACAGAACACGGATACCTCTAGCACCAGTCTACATGCAAGCATTGTATGACAACACTGAAAGGGAGGAGGGTCCGCATCCTACATACAGCAACAGATGAATTAGGCTATTGAACAGTTGGAAACAGCAGTTGCCTCATCTCAAGCCCTAGAACTACCTGACTATTAAAGAAGGAGGCCATATATAGAAGTCCTTATGCAAAATCATGGACTGAGGTGAAGACCAGTGGCCTACAACTTAAGCAAACTTGACAGCGGTAATCAAAGAGCACCTACCGGCATCAGAGCAGTAATAGCAGCAACAGTCCTAGAAGAGGACAAGAGCACAGGCATAGTGCTGAATCATGAACTTATCATCCAGGGTCCACATGCAGGTACAGAGAAGCTTCAACAAGCAAGAACCAAACACCTGTCAGTGGCAAGGCTGACCATGTATGAAGTAGCACTGCCAAAGTGCGACAAGTAACCATCAGAAGATGTATTCCCCTCAACGCAGCAACCCTTTTCCAACATTAATCAATAAAGGTGTTGAATCTCAAGATTCAAAAAGTTGTCTTCTTAGGACACTGCATATCTCAAGGAACAAGGCACCTTACTGATGAAAGAACAAAGGCAATAACTCAAGCAAAAACCCCAAGAACATTAAAAGAAATCTGAGCTTTCCTGGGCCTTATTGGTTATTGCAGAGAATGGATACCCTCAGCCTCATTACTGATGCAACCCCTATATGAATTAATAAAAAAGGAGGCGTCAGCAGAAAACAGGGACACCATTGAAGAAGCAGTAAGACAACTAAAGCAAACCATAATAACAGCCCCAGCATTGGGATTGCCTGATTACACTGTGTATACAAGTACCTCACGCTGTAACAGAAATATTAAGTCAAGAAAATAGCAAGCATCTTTATGCAGCCAGACTTACCAAATATGAAGTGATTGCCTAGCCCTCATGGAATTAGAGACTTTACCTCTCCCTAATGTCCAAGATACACCATTGGACAATCCAGACATGAACCTGTTCGTCGATGGATCAAGATATTATGATAATGGATCCCCAAAGACAGGATATGCAGTAACAACTGAAACTGAAGTCATAGACTCTGGAGCATTGCTACCAAGAATGACAGCACAAGAAGCAGAACTCATAGCAATGACCAAAGCCTGCATACATGCTGAAAACATGACAGCTAACATCTAGTCCCAGGATTACGCTGTTATATGGAAAAGTAGGGACTTCAAAAGTGCAAACGGAAAACCCATCAAACATGCCAGTTTGATTATGGAACTCTTCAGAACATTGGAACTACCTAAAATAATTGGAATAATCAAGGTACAAGCACATACTAAGAGCCAAACCATGGAAGCTAAAGGAAATGCATTTGCAGATGCAGAAGCCAAGAGAATTGCCTTACAATCAAAAGAACTTGAGCAAGTCTTCGTAGCTCAAGCTGTGAAGCAAATGCCTAGTGAACAAGAGCTGATTAAAATTCAACAACAAGCATCACAAGGAGAAAAGGAGAAATGGAGACGATTGGGGGCAGAAGAAGATGAACATGGACTTTGGAAGTCAAGAGAATTGAAGTACTGTCTACCAGCAGCTCTATTTCCACCTATGTTACAAGTAGCTCATGGACAAGTACACCATTCAAAGGAAGCCACGGTGAATAGAGTACAAGAGCATTGGATAGCTCCAGGCTTCAATAAAGCTGCAACAACCTTTGTAGCAGGATGCTGGATCTGTGGAATCAGCAATCCAGGACAAAGAACCAAGACACCTCTAGGAACTATACCCAAAGCCTCTTACCCATTTCAAAAGACTACAAATCAACTATATACAGTTACCACGAAGCGGTCCATATGAATATGTACTAGTAACAACGGACATGTTTAGTCACTGGGCCAAAGCCTGGCCAGTGAGCAAAGCCACAGCAAAAACCACTGCAAAGAAACTGATAGCAGAAGTAGCATGTAGATTTGGGATACCTGAGGTTATAGAATCAGATAGAGGTACACATCTCACAGGAGAAGTCATGCAGCATATAATGAAAGATTTGGGGGTACAGCAGGCCTTCCACGCGCCTTACCGCCCCCAGGCGAGTGGGAGGGGGGACATCTGAACTTTGACCTTAAGCTAAAACTACAGAAAATGACAGAAACCAAAAGAACTTGTCCAGAATGCCTACCTATAGTCTTGTTTAATATTAGGACCACACCCATGAAACCTAGTAAACTGACTCCATATGAAATATTGTTTGGGTCAGCTCTAAGAACAGGTTGTTATTATCCACAACAATTACAACATAATCATGATGATTTTTACAGGTTATGTACAGGAGGTCTGTAAAACGTTGACTAACCTCCATTGCCAAGTGTTGTCTTCCATTCCAGACCCAGAAGGATCAGCTACGCATAAGCTAAATCCAGGAGATTGGGTCTATTTAAAGAGACATGTGAGAAAGACCTTTGAACCAAGATATGATGGTCCATATCAAGTGCTGCTAACCATGTCTACCTTAAATTAAGGTGAAAGGTCGTGATACTTGATTACATGCATCCCACTTGAAGAAGTTGACAGTGACTCTCCAGCCAGAAGAATGAAGTTGCTTATCCTTTGATTGTTGTTAGGGGTAATCCCCAAGGTTTGGACTATAAGTCCAGGGGACTGGTTTACTGAAAGAAAATAGTTCAGGCCTAGATAGTGTAGGTAGACTAGGGAGAAAAAGTGGAATCAAAAAGAGGGGAAATGATAGTGTAGGAGCTTCCGCAGTATAGTATATATATATATATATATATATATTGATTCACGTTTTTCGCATTTATTAAGATATTTACTGTTAATCACAAAATGAGTTGATATGTCCTTAAGAAAAATGTGCAGAGCTGGTCAGAATACTATATTTGCTGAATAATCTTGTTTTAAGGCATGACTTGTACAAGACAAATGCAACATTAAATGTATTGGAAATGTATCCAAGACGGACAAAGCAACACCAGATATATCCAAGGCTAATTGAGAAGAATAAAGAAAGAAATCTTTTGAGTTTATGTCCGAAAGACTGATAAACGAAACAATAACCATTTTCAAGGCTGTCCTAGTTGCCACTTCTAACATTGTATGACAATCGATGTATTTTCAAGACATACATGGTGTATTCTGATTGGCTAAATGTATTGGCAAGCATAAACCCTTTGTGTTCAAGCTATAAATAATAAAGCCATGACGGCCCCCAAGCGGGTCACTTATGATTTGCTTCGGTTACACAATGAATTTGTGTCATCTTATCATTCATTGACCTCCAACCGGTTGCTAAAGGGGAACAGCATTCTGACTGATGACTGAAGAGAATTTATAATCAGACCTGAATAGGTTAACATACCCTAACAAAACCTACTCGGCGCTTGCGATGACTTCAGACCATTCAGTTCCTGTTTTGACGTCACAAACACACCCTGCGTTCGCCCAGCCAAGCCTGCGTTTTTCCTGGCACGCCTGCGTTTTTTCGAACACTCCCTGAAAACGGTCAGTTGACACCCAGTTAAGCCCACTTCCTGTCAATCACTCAGCGGCATCCAGTGCGACTGAAAAGCTTCACTAGTCCTTGTGGGAAACTACATCGTTCGTTGTAATAGTACGTCGCGCGTGCGCATTGCGCCCCATACGCATGCGCAGAAGTGCCGTTTTTTTGCCTCATCAATGCACAGCGAACGAATGCAGCTAGCGATCAACTCGGAATGACCACCACTGTCCACTGAGAACTCCCAAAGTGGTATAGCCTCGCCCCCATGAGTGGCAGCCAACCTATTAATGGCCTTGCTGTGCAATAACACAACCACACAAACAGTGAGATGTCTCTTGGATACTGGTGACTTTACTTTCCACGTATGTTTTTCTATCACTGTATTTATTAATCTATTTATTGTCAGGAACTATTGATTAATTATTTATAGACATAAACCATTTACATACATTGGCTGCTCTTGTTGGACTATACTTCCCAACACTGGACTTTCTATGTGTGTTTTACTCACTACCGTACACGGCTCTTTTTTCTATCACTGAATTTGAGCTATTTAATGTGAATCTTAAATATGTTTATTGTTTAAATTATTAATCCTCTATTTATAGTCATCAACTAATTTGTTCAGTTATGCAACTTGTCTACCACTGCATTTAGCTTTCTTTTCTGATCTGTGTCTAGGATCATGCCTAGGAGAGGCAGATGAGCTGTAGGAACCAACTGCGACTTTGGAATATATAGGATTCAGCCGCGTTGCCGTTACACTTCCAGAGAAAGTGATACGCTGTTCAGCAACTGCTCTCTTGATCTCGCTTTTACGAGGAGATCGTCCAAATACGTGATAATAGTGACATCTTGCTTCCGCAGGAGCACCATTATTTTCGCCATTACCTTGGTGAATATTCTCCAGGCCGTGGAGAGACCAAACGACAACACCTGAAATTGGCAATGGCAATCCCGTACCGCAATTTTGAGGTACGCCTGACAAGGTAGATATATGGGGACCTGAAGGTATGCATCCTATATGTCCCGAGTCACCCTTCCAGCTTACAACTACCGCTCTTAGCGATTCCATCTTGAACTTGCACCTTTCCAGGTATATGCTCAGGGATTTTAAATTCAATATAGGTCTGACCGAACCATCTGGTTTCGGGCCTACCACATGGTCATTTATAATAATAATAATAAATAAGAATTTACTTACCGATAATTCTATTTCTCGGAGTCCGTAGTGGATGCTGGGGTTCCTAAAAGGACCATGGGGAATAGCGGCTCCGCAGGAGACAGGGCACAAAAAGCAAAGCTTTACGATCAGGTGGTGTGTACTGGCTCCTCCCCCTATGACCCTCCTCCAAGCCTCAGTTAGGATACTGTGCCCGGACGAGCGTACACAATAAGGAAGGATTTATGAATCCCGGGTAAGACTCATACCAGCCACACCAATCACACCGTACAACCTGTGATCTAAACCCAGTTAACAGTATGATAACAGAGGAGCCTCTGAAAGATGGCTCCCTACAACAATAACCCGAATTAGGTAACAATAACTATGTACAATTATTGCAGATAATCCGCACTTGGGATGGGCGCCCAGCATCCACTACGGACTCCGAGAAATAGAATTATCGGTAAGTAAATTCTTATTTTCTCTATCGTCCTAGTGGATGCTGGGGTTCCTGAAAGGACCATGGGGATTATACCAAAGCTCCCAAACGGGCGGGAGAGTGCGGATGACTCTGCAGCACCGAATGAGAGAACTCCAGGTCCTCCTTAGCCAGGGTATCAAATTTGTAGAATTTTACAAACGTGTTCTCCCCCGACCACGTAGCCGCTCGGCAGAGTTGTAATGCCGAGACCCCTCGGGCAGCCGCCCAAGAAGAACCCACCTTCCTTGTGGAGTGGGCTTTTACCGATTTTGGCTGTGGCAGGCTGCCACAGAATGTGCAAGCTGAATCGTACTACAAATCCAGCGAGCAATAGTCTGCTTAGACGCAGGAGCGCCCAACTTGTTGGGAGCATATAGTATAAACAGTGAGTCAGATTTCCTGACTCCAGCTGTCCTTGAAATGTATATTTTTAAAGCTCTGACAACGTCCAACAACTTGGAGTCCTCCAAGTCGCTTGTAGCCGCAGGCACTACAATAGGCTGGTTCAGATGAAATGCTGACACCACCTTAGGGAGAAAATGCGGACGAGTCCGCAGTTCTGTCCTGTCCGAATGGAAAATCAGATATGGGCTTTTGTAAGATAAAGCTGCCAGTTCTGACACTCTCCTGGCCGAAGCCAGGGCTAGTAGCATGGTCACTTTCCATGTGAGATATTTCAAATCCACAGTTTTTAGTGGTTCAAACCAATGAGATTTGAGAAAGTCCAAAACAACATTGAGATCCCACGGTGCCACTGGAGGCACCACAGGGGGCTGTATATGCAGCACTCCCTTAACAAAAGTCTGGACTTCAGGAACTGAAGCCAATTCTTTCTGGAAGAAAATCGACAGGGCCGAAATTTGAACCTTAATAGATCCCAATTTGAGACCCATAGACAATCCTGATTGCAGGAAATGTAGGAATCGACCCAGTTGAAATTCCTCCGTCGGAGCACTCCGATCCTCGCACCACGCAACATATTTTCGCCAAATGCGGTGATAATGTTGCGCGGTTACTTCCTTCCTTGCTTTAATCAAAGTAGGAATGACTTCTTCCGGCATGCCTTTTTCCTTTAGGATCCGGCGTTCAACCGCCATGCCGTCAAACGCAGCCGCGGTAAGTCTTGAAACAGACAGGGACCCTGCTGAAGCAAGTCCCTTCTCAGAGGTAGAGGCCACGGATCTTCCGTGATCATCTCTTGAAGTTCCGGGTACCAAGTCCTTCTTGGCCAATCCGGAACCACTAGTATCGTTCTTACGCCTCTTTGCCGTATAATTCTCAATACTTTTGGTATGAGAGGCAGAGGAGGAAACACATACACCGACTGGTACACCCAAGGCGTTACCAGCGCGTCCACAGCTATTGCCTGCGGATCTCTTGACCTGGCGCAATACCTGTCCAGTTTTTTGTTGAGGCGAGACGCCATCATGTCCACCATTGGTCTTTCCCAACGGGTTACCAGCATGTGGAAAACTTCTGGATGAAGACCCCACTCTCCCGGGTGAAGGTCGTGTCTGCTGAGGAAGTCTGCTTCCCAGTTGTCCACTCCCGGGATGAACACTGCTGACAGTGCTATCACATGATTCTCTGCCCAGCGAAGAATCCTTGCAGCTTCTGCCATTGCACTCCTGCTTCTTGTGCCGCCCTGTCTGTTCACATGGGCGACTGCCGTGATGTTGTCCGACTGGATCAACACCGGTTTTCCTTGAAGCAGAGGTTCTGCCTGGCTTAGAGCATTGTAGATTGCTCTTAGTTCCAGAATGTTTATGTGAAGAGACGTTTCCAGGCTCGACCACACGCCCTGGAAGTTTCTTCCTTGTGTGACTGCTCCCCAGCCTCTCAGGCTGGCGTCCGTGGTCACCAGGATCCAATCCTGTATGCCGAATCTGCGGCCCTCCAATAGATGAGCACTCTGCAACCACCACAGAAGAGATACCCTTGTCCTTGGAGACAGGGTTATCCGCTGGTGCATCTGAAGATGCGACCCTGACCATTTGTCCAACAGATCCCTCTGGAAAATTCTTGCGTGGAATCTGCCGAATGGAATTGCTTCGTAAGAAGCCACCATTTTTCCCAGGACTCTTGTGCATTGATGTACAGACACCTTTCCTGGTTTTAGGAGGTTCCTGACAAGTTCGGATAACTCCTTGGCTTTTTCCTCCGGGAGAAAAACCTTTTTCTGAACCGTGTCCAGAATCATCCCTAGGAACAGCAGACGTGTTGTCGGAATTAACTGGGATTTTGGAATATTCAGAATCCACCCGTGCTGTTTTAGCACTTCTTGAGACAGTGCTAATCCCATCTCTAGCTGTTCTCTGGACCTTGCCCTTATTAGGAGATCGTCCAAGTATGGGATAATTAATACGCCTTTTCTTCGAAGAAGAATCATCATCTCGGCCATTACCTTGGTAAAGACCCGAGGTGCCGTGGACAATCCAAACGGCAGCGTCTGAAACTGATAGTGACAGTTCTGTACGACGAACCTGAGGTACCCCTGGTGTGAGGGGTAAATTGGAACGTGGAGATACGCATCCTTGATGTCCAAGGATACCATAAAGTCCCCTTCTTCCAGGTTCGCTATCACTGCTCTGAGTGACTCCATCTTGAACTTGAACTTCTTTATGTACAGGTTCAAGGATTTCAGATTTAGAATAGGTCTTACCGAGCCATCCGGCTTCGGTACCACAAATAGAGTGGAATAATACCCCTTTCCTTGTTGTAAAAGAGGTACCTTGACTATCACCTGCTGAGAGTACAGCTTGTGAATGGCTTCCAAGACCGTCACCCTGTCGGAGGGGGACGTTGGTAAAGCAGACTTCAGGAAACGGCGAGGTGGATCCGTCTCTAGTTCCAACCTGTACCCCTGAGATATTATCTGCAGGATCCAGGGATCTACCTGCGAGTGAGCCCACTGCGCGCTGAAATTCTTGAGACGACCCCCCACCGCCCCCGAGTCCGCTTGAGAAGCCCCAGCGTCATGCTGAGGCTTTTGTAGAAGCGGGGGAGGGCTTCTGTTCCTGGGAAGGAGCTGCCTGTTGCAGTCTCTTCCCCCTTCCTCTGCCTCGTGGCAGATATGAATATCCCTTTGCTCTCTTGTTTTTAAAGGAACGAAAGGGCTGCGGTTGAAAAGTCGGTGTCTTTTTCTGTTGGGGAGTGACTTGAGGTAAAAAGGTGGATTTCCCGGCTGTAGCCGTGGCCACCAAATCCGATAGACCGACACCAAATAACTCCTCCCCTTTATACGGCAAAACTTCCATATGCCGTTTTGAGTCCGCATCACCTGTCCACTGTCGCGTCCATAAACTTCTTCTGGCCGAAATGGACATAGCACTTACCCGTGATGCCAGTGTGCAAATATCCCTCTGTGCATCACGCATATAAAGAAATGCATCCTTTATTTGCTCTAAAGACAGTAAAACATTGTCCCTATCCAGGGTATCAATATTTTCAATCAGGGACTCTGACCAAGCTACCCCAGCACTGCACATCCAGGCTGTCGCTATAGCTGGTCGTAGTATAACACCTGTATGTGTGTATATACTTTTTTGGATATTTTCCATCCTCCTATCTGCTGGATCTTTAAGTGCGGCCGTCTCAGGAGAGGGTAACGCCACTTGTTTTGATAAGCGTGTGAGCGCCTTGTCCACCCTAGGAGGTGTTTCCCAGCGCGCCCTAACCTCTGGCGGGAAAGGGTATAAAGCCAATAACTTCTTTGAAATTAGCATTTTTTTATCGGGGGCAACCCACGCTTCCTCACACACCTCATTTAATTCATCTGATTCAGGAAAAACTATAGGTAGTTTTTTCACACCCCACATTATACCCTGTTTTGTGGTACCTGTAGTATCAGCAATATGTAACGCCTCCTTCATTGCCAAAATCATATAACGTGTGGCCCTACTGGAAAATACGGTTGATTCATCACCGTCGCCACTGGAATCAGTGCCTGTGTCTGGGTCTGTGTCGACCGACTGAGGCAAAGGGCGTTTTACAGCCCCTGACGGTGTTTGAGGCGCCTGGACAGGTGCTAATTGATTGTCCGGCCGTCTCATGTCGTCAAACGACTGCTTTAGCGTGTTGACACTATCCCGTAATTCCATAAATAAAGGCATCCATTCTGGTGTCGACCCCCTAGGGGGTGACATCCCCATATTTGGCAATTGCTCCGCCTCCACACCAATATCGTCCTCATACATGTCGACACACACGTACCGACCCACAGCAGACACACAGGGAATGCTCTTAAAGAAGACAGGACCCCACTAGCCCTTTGGGGAGACAGAGGGAGAGTTTGCCAGCACACACCAAAAAGCGCTATATATGACAGGGATAGTCTTATAATAAGTGCTCCCTGTATAGCTGCTTTAATAATATAATTTTGCCACAATTTTGCCCCCCCTCTCTTGTTTTACCCTGTTTCTGTAGTGCAGTGAAGGGGAGAGCCTGGGAGCCTTCCTGACCAGCGGAGCTGTGTGAGGAAAATGGCGCTGTGTGCTGAGGAGATAGGCCCCGCCCCTTTTTTGGCGGGCTCGTCTCCCGCTCTTTAGTGGATTCTGGCAGGGGTTAAATATCTCCATATAGCCCCCGGAGGCTATATGTGAGGTATTTTTAGCCAAAATAGGTTTTCATTTGCCTCCCAGGGCGCCCCCCTCCCAGCGCCCTGCACCCTCAGTGACTGCCGTGTGAAGTGTGCTGAGAGGAAAATGGCGCACAGCTGCAGTGCTGTGCGCTACCTTAAGAAGACTGAGGAGTCTTCTGCCGCCGATTCTGGACCTCTTCTCGTTTCAGCATCTGCAAGGGGGCCGGCGGCGAGGCTCCGGTGACCATCCAGGCTGTACCTGTGATCGTCCCTCTGGAGCTAATGTCCAGTAGCCAAGAAGCCAATCCATCCTGCACGCAGGTGAGTTCACTTCTTCTCCCCTAAGTCCCTCGTTGCAGTGATCCTGTTGCCAGCAGGACTCACTGTAAAATAAAAAACCTAAGCTAAACTTTTCTAAGCAGCTCTTTAGGAGAGCCACCTAGATTGCACCCTTCTCGGCCGGGCACAAAAATCTAACTGAGGCTTGGAGGAGGGTCATAGGGGGAGGAGCCAGTACACACCACCTGATTGTAAAGCTTTGCTTTTTGTGCCCTGTCTCCTGCGGAGCCGCTATTCCCCATGGTCCTTTCAGGTACCCCAGCATCCACTAGGACGATAGAGAAATAATAATAATAACAACCCCCTCCTTGTTGAAGGAGGTGAACCTTGACCACCACCTGCTGAAGATACAATTTTTGAATTGCAGTTAACACTGTGTCCCTCTCGTGGGGGGAAGACGGCAGGGTCATCGGTGAGTGGGCATTTCTCAAAGTCCAGCTTGTATCCCTGAGACACAATATCTATTGCCCAGGGATATAATAGGGAGCGAACCCACTTGTGGCTGAACTTCCGAAGGCGTGCCCCCTACTGGCCTAGCTCCGCCTCGACATGCGGTCTATTTTTGTAGAGGCCGAGGAGGACTTCTGTTTTTTCTGCCCCCGGCTCTGACAAGAAAGGACGCATCTCGGACTTTCTTGTTTCTTTATTCGAAAAGCTGCATTTAATAATGTCGTGCTTTCCTAGGCCGTGCAGGGATATAAGGCAAAATATCAGAATTTCCCAGATATAGCCGTGGAGACCAAACCCTTCTCAACATAATCCTCAGCGCTTCATATGCCTCTTAAGGCGGCATCATATGTCCATTGCATATTGTACAGGACACGACAAGCAGAGATCAACATAGCTTTGACACTAGGACCCAGTGTACTCATGTCTCTATGGCATGTTTTATATGTTTTATACATATCTCTCAAGACAGCATCTTAAATATATACATATATATCTATATATATATATATACCCATACATAAATCTATATTTCTATATACATACTAGGGTGTCTATCTCTGCTGATAAGGTACCTGTCTGTACCAGCATGTGTACGCTATCTGCAGGATCCCTGAGAATAGCTGTAACCTCAGGGCTGCCTTTTGTGACACCCTAGGGGAAGATTCCTATCTTATCCTGGCCCTAGTGGGGAAAGGATACTTTCTGAGAAATCTTTGTGTGAGGCTGCAGTCTGTTGCCTGGAGATTCCCGCTCTTTTTCCTCAAGAGAGGAGGGAAAATTACCTCAGCTTTCTTCCCCTTACATCTGTGTACCCTTGTGCAGGGACAGATGAGTCATCAGTGACATGCAAATCATCTTTTTACAATAAACATATATTGAATACTTTACTGCCAATCTGGCTGTAACTTTGCATTTTCATAGTCGACACTGGAGGCAGACTCCGTGTCGACATCTGTGTCAATTAACTGGGATAGTGGACGCTTATGAGACCCCGACGGCCTCTGAGATGTGGGATCAGGCATCGGGTGAGACCCTGACTGTCCCAAGGCTTCAGCTTTATCCAACCTATTATGCAAGGAGTTTACATTATTATTTAACACCTTCCACATATCCATCCAGTCAGGCGTCGGAGCCCTCGGCGGCGACACCTCATTCATATGCACTTGCTCCGCCTCCACGTACCCTTCCTCATCAAACATGTCGACACAGACGTACCGACACACCGCACACACACAGGGAATGCTCTGACTGAGGACAGGACCCCACAAAGGCTTTTGGGGAGACAGAGAGAGAGTATGCCAGCACACACCACAGCATTTAATAATGTCGTGCTTTCCTAGGCCGTGCAGGGATATAAGGCAAAATATCAGAATTTCCCAGATATAGCCGTGGAGACCAAACCCTTCTCAACATAATCCTCAGCGCTTCATATGCCTCTTAAGGCGGCATCATATGTCCATTGCATATTGTACAGGACACGACAAGCAGAGATCAACATAGCTTTGACACTAGGACCCAGTGTACTCATGTCTCTATGGCATGTTTTATATGTTTTATACATATCTCTCAAGACAGCATCTTAAATATATACATATATATCTATATTTCTCTAACGTCCTAGTGGATGCTGGGGACTCCGTCAGGACCATGGGGAATAGCGGGCTCCGCAGGAGACAGGGCACATCTAAAAAAGCTTTTAGGTCACATGGTGCGTACTGGCTCCTCCCCCTATGACCCTCCTCCAAGCCTCAGTTAGGTTTTTGTGCCCGTCCGAGAGGGTGCAATCTAGGTGGCTCTCTTAAAGAGCTAGTTAGAAAAGTTTTTTTTTAGGTTTCTAATCAGTGTCTCCTGCTGGCGACAGGAGCACTGCAACGAGGGACTTAGGGGAGAGACTTGCAACTCACCTGCCTGCAGGAGGATTGAAGTCTTAGGCTACTGGACACTGAGCTCCAGAGGGAGTCGGAACACAGGTCAGCCTGGGGTTCGTCCCGGAGCCGCGCCGCCGATCCCCCTTACAGACGCTGAAGAACGGCAGAACGGAGGTCCGGAAACAGGCGGCAGAAGACTTCAGTCTTCATAGAGGTAGCGCACAGCACTGCAGCTGTGCGCCATTGTTGCTACACAGCTCACGGATCTCGGTCACGGAGGGTGCAGGGCGCTGCTGGGGGCGCCCTGGGCAACAATATAGAGTACCTTAGAGGCAAATAAATACATCACATATAGCCATTAAGGCTATATGTATGTATTTAACCCAGGCCAGTTTATTAGAAAAACCGGGAGAAAAGCCCGCCGGAAAAGGGGCGGAGCTTATTCTCCTCAGCACTCGGCGCCATTTTCCTGCACGGCTCCGCTGGTGAGGAAGGCTCCCACGACTCTCCCCTGCACTGCACTACAGAAACAGGGTAACAAAGAGAGGGGGGGCATAAATTGGCGATATAAATATATATTGAGAGCGCATATATAAAAACAACACCTTCTAGGGTTGTTATATACTGTATAGCGCTTTTGGTGTGTGCTGGCAAACTCTCCCTCTGTCTCCCCAAAGGGCTAGGAGGGTCCTGTCTTCAATAGAGCATTCACTGTGTGGCTGCTGTGTGTGTCGGTACGTGTGTGTCGACATGTATGAGGACGAAGTTGGTGTGGAGGCAGAGCAATTGCCGATGATGGTAATGTCACCCCCTAGGGAGTCGACACCGGAATGGATGGCTTTGGTTATGGAATTACGTGATAATGTCAGCACATTACAAAAGTCAGTTGACGAAATGAGACGCCCGGCAAACCAGTTAGTACCGGTTCGGGCATCTCAGACACCGTCAGGGGCTGTAAAACGTCCCTTACCTCAGTCAGTCGACACGGGTACCGACACAGATGAATCTAGTGTCGACGGTGAGGAAGTAAACGTATTTTCCAATAGGGCCACACGTTATATGATCACGGCAATGAAGGAGGCTTTGCAGCTCTCTGATACTACTGGTACCTCAAAAAGGGGTATTATGTGGGGGGTGAAAAAACTACCTGTATTTTTCCCAGAATCAGAGGAATTGAATGATGTGTGTGATGAAGCGTGGGTTACCCCCGATAGAAAAATGCTAATTTCAAAGAAGTTGTTGGCATTATACCCTTTCCCACCAGAGGTTAGGGCGCGCTGGGAATCACCCCCTAAGGTGGATAAGGCGCTCACACGTTTATCAAAGCAAGTGGCGTTGCCGTCTCCTGATACGGCCGCCCTCAAGGATCCAGCAGATAGGAGGCTGGAAACTACACTGAAGAGTATATACACACATACGGGTGTTATACTGCGACCGGCAATAGCCTCAGCCTGGATGTGCAGTGCTGGGGTAGTGTGGTTGGATTCTCTGACTGAAAATATTGAGACCCTGGATAGGGACAGTATTTTATTGACTCTAGAGCAATTAAAGGATGCTTTTCTTTATATGCGAGATGCTCAGAGGGATGTTTGTACTCTAGCATCAAGAGTAAGCGCTATGTCCATATCTGCTAGAAGAAGTTTATGGACGCGACAGTGGTCAGGTGATGCGGATTCCAAGAGGCATATGGAAGTATTGCCATATAAAGGAGAGGAATTGTTTGGGGTCGGTCTTTCGGACCTGGTGACCACGGCAACTGCCGGCAAATCCACCTTTTTACCTCAGACCCCTTCACAACAGAAAAAGACACCGTCTTTTCAGCCGCAGTCCTTTCGCTCCTATAAAAAGCGACCAAAAGGACAGTCTTATCTGCCGAGAGGCAGAGGAAAGGGTAAGAAAGGGCAGCACGCAGCCCCTGCCCAGGAACAGAAGCCCGCCCCGGCTTCTACAAAGCCATCAGCATGACGCTGGGGCTTTACAAGCGGACCCAGGAACGGTGGGGGGTCGACTCAAGATTTTCAGCAATCAATGGGCTCACTCACAAGTGGACCCGTGGGTCCTGCAGATAATATCTCAGGGTTACATGCTGGAGTTCGAAAGGTTTCCACCTCGCCGGTTCCTAAAGTCTGCTTTACCAACGTCTCCCTCAGAAAGGACGTCGGTTTTGGAAGCCATTCACAAGCTGTATTCTCAGCAGGTGATAGTCAAGGTACCCCTCCTACAACAGGGAAAGGGGTATTATTCCACACTATTTGTGGTACCGAAGCCGGACGGTTCGGTAAGACCTATTCTAAATCTGAAATCCTTGAACCTGTACATACAGAAATTCAAGTTCAAAATGGAGTCACTCAGAGCAGTGATAGCGAATCTGGAAGACGGGGACTTCATGGTGTCCCTGGACATAAAGGATGCTTATCTGCATGTCCCAATTTACCCCTCACACCAAGGGTATCTCAGGTTCGTGATACAAGACTGTCATTATCAGTTTCAAACGATGCCGTTTGGTTTGTCTACGGCCCCTCGGGTCTTTACCAAGGTAATGACCGAAATGATGGTTCTTCTACGAAGAAAAGGCGTATTAATTATCCCTTACTTGGACGATCTCCTGATAAGGGCAAAGTCCAGAGAACAGCTGGAAGTCGGTGTAGCACTAACCCAGGTAGTGCTCCAGCAACACGGGTGGATTCTGAATCTTCCAAAATCTCAATTGACCCCGACAACTCGTCTGCTGTTCCTGGGAATGATTCTGGACACGGTTCAGAAAAAGGTGTTTCTCCCGGAGGAAAAAGCAAGGGAGTTATCCGAACTTGTCAGGAACCTCCTAAAACCAGGAACGGTGTCAGTACATCAATGCACAAGAGTCCTGGGAAAGATGGTGGCTTCGTACGAAGCAATTCCATTCGGCAGATTCCATGCACGGACATTTCAGTGGGATCTGCTGGACAAATGGTCCGGATCGCATCTGCACATGCATCAGCGGATAGCACTGTCACCAAGAACAAGGTTGTCTCTCCTGTGGTGGCTGCAGACTGCCCATCTGTTAGTGGGCCGCAGATTCGGCATACAGGACTGGGTCCTGGTGACTACGGATGCCAGCCTACGAGGTTGGGGAGCAGTCACAAAGGGAAGAAACTTCCAGGGCGTGTGGTCAAGCCTGGAGACGTCTCTTCACATAAATATACTGGAGCTAAGAGCGATCTACAATGCTCTAAGTCTGGCAAAACCGCTGCTTCAGGGTCAGCCGGTGTTGATCCAGTCCGACAACATCACGGCAGTCGCCCACGTGAACCGACAAGGCGGCACGAGAAGCAGGAGTGCAATGGCAGAAGCGGCAAGGATTCTGCGCTGGGCGGAGAATCATGTCATAGCACTGTCAGCAGTGTTCATCCCGGGAGTGGACAACTGGGAAGCAGATTTCCTCAGCAGACACGACCTTCACCCGGGAGAGTGGGGACTTCATCCAGAAGTTTTCCACATGATTGTGAACCGTTGGGAAAAACCAAAGGTAGACATGATGGCGTCTCGTCTCAACAAAAAATTGGACAGGTATTGCGCCAGGTCAAGAGACCCTCAGGCAATAGCTGTGGACGCTCTGGTAACACCGTGGGTGTACCAATCAGTGTATGTGTTCCCTCCTCTGCCTCTCATACCAAAGGTGCTGAGAATTATACGGAAAAGAGGAGTAAGAACGATACTGGTGGCTCCGGACTGGCCAAGGAGAACTTGGTATCCGGAACTTCAAGAGATGCTCACGGAGGATCCGTGGCCTCTACCTCTGAGAAGGGATCTGCTTCAGCAGGGACCTTGTATGTTCCAAGACTTACCGCGTCTGCGTTTGACGGCATGGCGGTTGAACGCCGGATTCTAAAAGAAAAGGGCATTCCAGAGGAAGTTATTCCTACCTTGATTAAGGCTAGGAAGGAAGTGACTGTACAACATTATCACCGCATTTGGCGAAAATATGTTGCGTGGTGTGAGGCCAAGAAGGCTCCAACGGAAGAATTTCAATTGGGTCGATTCTTACATTTCCTGCAAGCAGGATTGTCTATGGGCCTAAAATTGGGGTCTATTAAAGTTCAAATTTCGGCCTTATCAATTTTCTTCCAGAAGGAATTGGCGTCAGTGCCTGAAGTACAAACTTTTGTCAAAGGTGTACTACATATACAACCCCCAATAGTGCCTCCAGTGGCACCGTGGGATTTGAACTTGGTTCTAAATTTTCTCAAATCTCATTGGTTTGAGCCGTTAAAATCGGTAGAATTAAAATACCTTACATGGAAGGTAACCATGCTGTTGGCCCTGGCTTCTGCCAGGAGAGTTTCAGAGTTGGCAGCTTTGTCATACAAGAGCCCATATCTGATATTCCATTCGGACAGGGCAGAATTGAGGACGCGTCCTCAATTTCTCCCTAAGGTGGTTTCGGCATTTCACTTAAACCAGCCTATTGTGGTGCCTGCGGCTACTAGCGACTTGGAGGACTCCAAGTTGCTGGACGTTGTCAGAGCATTAAAAATATATATTTCAAGGACAGCTGGAGTCAGAAAAACTGACTCGTTGTTTACATTGTATGCACCCAACAAGATGGGTGCTCCTGCGTCTAAACAGACGATTGCACGTTGGATCTGTAGCACAATCCAACTTGCACATTCTGTGGCAGGCGTGCCACAGCCTAAATCTGTAAAGGCCCACTCCACAAGGAAGGTGGGCTCATCTTGGGCGGCTGCCCGAGGAGTCTCGGCATTACAACTTTGCCGAGCAGCTACGTGGTCAGGGGAGAACACGTTTGTAAAAATTTACAAATTTGATACTCTGGCTACAGAGGACCTGGAGTTTTCTCATTCGGTGCTGCAGAGTCATCCGCACTCTCCCGCCCGTTTGGGAGCTTTGGTATAATCCCCATGGTCCTGACGGAGTCCCCAGCATCCACTAGGACGTTAGAGAAAATAAGAATTTACTTACCGATAATTCTATTTCTCATAGTCCGTAGTGGATGCTGGGCGCCCATCCCAAGTGCGGATTGTCTGCAATACTTGTACATAGTTATTGTTACAAAAATCGGGTTATTATTGTTGTGAGCCATCTTTTTAGAGGCTACTTCGTTTTGTTATCATACTGTTAACTGGGTTCAGATCACAAGTTGTATGGTGTGATTGGTGTGGCTGGTATGAGTCTTACCCGGGATTCAAGATCCTTCCTTATTGTGTACGCTCGTCCGGGCACAGTACCTAACTGAGGCTTGGAGGAGGGTCATAGGGGGAGGAGCCAGTACGCACCATGTGACCTAAAAGCTTTTTTAGATGTGCCCTGTCTCCTGCGGAGCCCGCTATTCCCCATGGTCCTGACGGAGTCCCCAGCATCCACTACGGACTATGAGAAATAGAATTATCGGTAAGTAAATTCTTATTATATATATACCCATACATAAATCTATATTTCTATATACATACTAGGGTGTCTATCTCTGCTGATAAGGTACCTGTCTGTACCAGCATGTGTACGCTATCTGCAGGATCCCTGAGAATAGCTGTAACCTCAGGGCTGCCTTTTGTGACACCCTAGGGGAAGATTCCTATCTTATCCTGGCCCTAGTGGGGAAAGGATACTTTCTGAGAAATCTTTGTGTGAGGCTGCAGTCTGTTGCCTGGAGATTCCCGCTCTTTTTCCTCAAGAGAGGAGGGAAAATTACCTCAGCTTTCTTCCCCTTACATCTGTGTACCCTTGTGCAGGGACAGATGAGTCATCAGTGACATGCAAATCATCTTTTTACAATAAACATATATTGAATACTTTACTGCCAATCTGGCTGTAACTTTGCATTTTCATAGTCGACACTGGAGGCAGACTCCGTGTCGACATCTGTGTCAATTAACTGGGATAGTGGACGCTTATGAGACCCCGACGGCCTCTGAGCTGTGGGATCAGGCATCGGGTGAGACCCTGACTGTCCCAAGGCTTCAGCTTTATCCAACCTATTATGCAAGGAGTTTACATTATTATTTAACACCTTCCACATATCCATCCAGTCAGGCGTCGGAGCCCTCGGCGGCGACACCTCATTCATATGCACTTGCTCCGCCTCCACGTACCCTTCCTCATCAAACATGTCGACACAGACGTACCGACACACCGCACACACACAGGGAATGCTCTGACTGAGGACAGGACCCCACAAAGGCTTTTGGGGAGACAGAGAGAGAGTATGCCAGCACACACCACAGCGCTATTATAACCCAGGGATAACACTATCAGATGTGTTCACCTAGTAGCTGCTGATATAAACACAATAATGTTCCTTTTTGCGCCTAAATTTATGTGCCCCCCCCCCCCTCTTTTGCCCTTGATGTATCTGGATACTGCAGGGGAGAGCCTGGGGAGCGACTGTGAAGATAAAATGGTGCTGGTTAGTGCTGAGGAAGAAGCTCCGCCCCCTCATCGGCGGGCTTCTGTCCCGTTATTCTGTGAGAAAAAATGGCGGGGTTTTACACATATACAGTCTGGGACTGTATTTATGTGTATATTTTGCCAAAAGGTACTAATATTGCTGCCCAGGGCGCTCCCCCCCAGCGCCCTGCACCCTACAGTGACCGGAGTGTGTGGTGTGCAGAGGGAGCAATGGCGCACAGCTGCGGTGCTGTGCGCTACCTTATGTGAAGACCGGAGTCTTCATGCCGCCGATTTCAACGTCTTCTGTCTTCTCCGGGCTTCAGTGCTTCTGGCTCTGCGAGGGGGACGGCGGCGCGGCTCCGGGAACGGACGACCGAGGACAGGTGCCTGTGTTCGATCCCTCTGGAGCTAATGGTGTCCAGTAGCCTAAGAAGCACAACCTAGCTGCAAGCAGGTACGTTGGCTTCTCTCCCCTCAGTCCCTCGTAGCAGTGAGTCTGTTACCAGCAGAAGCTCACTGAAAATAAAAAACCTAACAAATACTTTCTTTTCTAGCAGGCTCAGGAGAGCCCACTAGGTGCCTCTGCTCTGGCCGGGCACATATTCTAACTGAGGTCTGGAGGAGGGGCATAGAGGGAGGAGAGAGTGCACACCAGATATAGTACCTAATCTTTAAGAGTGCCCAGTCTCCTGCGGAGCCCGTCTATTCCCCATGGTCCTTACGGAGTCCCCAGCATCCACTAGGACGTTAGAGAAAACTGGGGTTGTGTGGCAAGACCTTGCCCCTTTCTACCGAGGCCCTGTCCCTCCTCAAGAGGCCCCATCCCCTTTTCAGCAGCAGGTATGCCTCTGGCGCGCCAGGTCCAGCTTTGGAGTCTTAAGAAGTTGGGAGGTATGTAGCATTCCAGGTTTTAGTGATATCCATGGTTGAGCATACTGTAGGTGCACTGCTAGTGTGGCTGGAGGGCCGAGGTTGGGAATGCCTGCTTTAGAATGTAAGATCTCATGAGCAGGACTCTCTTCCCCCATGTGCTTTCTGCTTTGGCTTGCCTACTAATACCATCACCTACACCTTGCTCCCTTACATGGCACCTAACCAGTGGCTTCTGCCACCCTGCTGCTTAGGTGAGTGCTATGACCAATGATGCAACGATGTTTATAAATCATGTACTTGTTTTGCCTAGTCTTGTAATGTAATTCAGTGATTTCTTGTGTGCTCATGTGTGCATGTACATTGGCCCTCATTCCGAGTTGTTCGCTCGGTAAAAATCTTCGCATCGCTATCCTATTTGTGGATCGCTATGCTGAGTCTATGCCTAAGATTTTAGATATTATTAATAAGTTCGGATGTTACTCAGGGCTCCTGATCAATTGGGAAAAATCCTCCATTATTCCGCTTCAAGGTGAGGTCCCTGCCTCCCCATTGGTTGCTCTCCCGCTAAGATGGGTGAATTCCTTTAAGTATCTGGGCATTTGGGTATCCAACGACCCTCATAAATTTACTTCCCTTAATATTACACCGCAAATATCTTATCTTCGCAATAAAGTGAAGGTCTGGGGGAAATTGCCCCTGACGGCTACAGGGAGGGTTAATCTGGTGAAAATGGTTTTTCAACCCAAACTCCTATACATACTTCAACAATCCCCAATATACATCCCCCAGAAAACTTTCAAACAGATAGATGGCTTGATGTCCTCTCTGGTTTGCGCTAGTAAACGGGCACGGTTGAAACTTAATACTCTGACTAGGCCCAAAACCTCAGGGGGGCTGGCTCTTCCCAACTTTCGTCTTTATTATTTTGCAGCACAATTAGCACATCTATGGGAATGGGTTAATGAATCTGACACTTCAAGTTTGCATTCTCAGCTGGTATTGCAGGAATATCCAGGTGGTTCACCACTGAGACTGCTTCTCTGTGGAAGTGTCAAAGTGTCGGCACTACCACTCATTAAACAATATATTACCGTTTGGAGACTGGCGCATCGGATATTGCAAGGACAGGGCATTGACCCTGACACTCCGCTGGACAATAAATATGGATTGCCAGAGTTGTGTCAGCTTCAAGTCAGGGAGGTGTGGGAACCATGGGGGGTGACTTCACTGGGACACTTATACATTGATGGGCTTTTTAGATCCTTCCAGCAGATTCAACAGGAATTTAACGTCCCCTCAGCGTATTTTTATCGCTTCCTTCAATTGAGACATGCGGTGTCTGCCCAATTCCCCGATGGCCCGCCGGCGTTTACTGATTCCCCGGTCAAATTGCTGTTGCAGACAGTGGGACCCGGTCACTTAGTATCCAAAATATATGGCCGGTTACTTCAAATGCATCATATAGACCCCCTTAGCTCCCTTAAGACCAAGTGGGAATCTGACCTAGGTCCAGTGTCGGATGAGATATGGGAGGGTGCCCTGGGATCGTGCCGGCTTTCAACATCATCTGTCCGATATCAACAAATTCAGTTGTTCGTGCTGCACAGGGTATATATGTCACCTCTACGATTGTCACATATAGGGGGATCCCACAGCTCAAAATGTCCCAAATGCGGCACTATGGGAGCAGACTTTTGGCATATGATATGGATATGCCCTCTGGTGTCGAAGTTTTGGGAGGAGGTTATACGTGCCATAGTTGTTACGGGTATCCCCTCTACCGTACTTACACCTATCTCTTGCATATTGGCAACTATAGATGAGGAAACTCTAGACCCGCCCAGTCGACGATATGTTATAAACCTCAGTGCTCTGGCCAAGGTTTGCATAGCCAGATTATGGATGGCTAATGAAGCCCCGGCGCCACAATCCTGGATTGCTCTGGTTAATACTACTGTTGCACATGAAAAATTCGTATATCTGGCCAGGAATGCGGAAAAAAAGTTTATTGCTATATGGGGAAGGTGGATGAGCTCTCGCTATTTCGCTTCAAGGATGAATACTGCTGAACCCTAGATTTATTTAACTGCCCGATATGAGTGGTCTTTGTGTGGGTTCTCTGGGGTGAGTGGCCCGTGGCCGGCCGGATCCAAAGGCACGATGATATCGTGATAAAGGATAATACAATGTGGGTCTAATATATAGGAAATCTGGGTCACCACTGCTCTATTGCTATTTATGACTCTGAATGAGATATTTAATACCACATCACACTATGCTCTCTATGCAATACCGTAAGCATGTTGTTGTTACTTGTTTAAGTGTTATAGTCTAGTTGATGTAAGTATGTTATGTTTGCCCTAGGCAATGTTTAAATGTTAAAACATTGTAAAAACCAATAAAACACTATTGAATTTAAAAAAATCTTCGCATCGCAGCGATTTTCCGCATAATGCGCATGCGCAATGTTCGCACTGCGACTGCGCCAAGTAAATTTGCTATGCACTTAGTAATTTTACTCACGGCTTTTTCATCGTTCTGGCGATCGTAATGTGATTGACAGGAAATGGGTGTTACTGGGCGGAAACAGGCCGTTTTATGGGCGTGTGGGGAAAAACGCTACCGTTTCCGGAAAAAACGCAGGAGTGGCCGGAGAAACGGAGGAGTGTCTGGGCGAACGCTGGGAGTGTTTGTGACGTCAAACCAGGAACGACAAGCACTGAACTGATCGCAGATGCCGAGTAAGTCTGAAGCTACTCAGAAACTGCTACGAGGTGTGTAATCGCAATATTGCGAATACATCGTTCGCATTTTTAAGATGCTAAGATTCACTCCCAGTAGGCGGCGGCTTAGCGTGAGCAACTCTGCTAAAATCGCTTTGCGAGCGAACAACTCGGAATGACCTCCATTGTTAGGTGCTGCGGAACCCTTATGGCGCCATATAAATAAAGGATGATGATAATAATAATAATAATAATAATAATAATAATAATAATTAAAATATAGTTGATCGCATAACTCCCCCCCACACACACACACATCACCAGCCCTAGCTCAAAGGAAAGTGATTACTTCCAGCCCTAGGCTTAGGCCTTTTACTACAGGGGAGATGTTTCAACCCTTGGAGAAAAATACAGTGGAGAGAGATAAAGTACTAACCAATCAGCTCCTGTCATTTTTATTCAAACAAAGCCTGTAACATGGCAGTTAAGCCGGGTATACACTAGCCAGTGGTTCTCAAACTCGGTCCTCAGGACCCCACGTGGTTCACGTTTTCCATGTCACCCAGCAGCTGCACTGTGTATCACCAACTGTCACCATTTAAAAATCTACAGGTGACCTGCAAAACATGAACCATGTGGGCTCCTGAGGACCGAGTTTGAGAACCTGTGCACTAGACGATGTGCTCCGTGAGCGATATCATCAGTGTTCGCCCTTGAACTCCTGGCCAAACTAAATAGTGCATACACACCGAACGATATCATAAAGTGTAAGAAAGAGGCAATGCATATGAAGAGATAGAGGCTAGCCATAGTCCACCCTTGCATTTGGAGATCATGCATATTATATAAAAGAAACCGATGTTTCCAGGCACAAAAATCAATGTTTGTTTTTTTTTCAAACCACCAATTTATTGCGGGGGACATTTAACTGCCATCATTGGTAAAGTTCCAATGGAGAAAACGTTGATAACATCAATGTTACAGGTTCAATTATCTCACCCCTAGTTTAAGGGAGGCATAACCACACCCCCAAAAGACACAACCACACCCCCACCAGCATTTGCCTTCGCTTTACTACAGCACACACTGGTGGTCATTCCAAGTTGATCGCTCGCTAGCAGTTTTTAGCAGCCGTGCAAACACTATGTCGCCTCCCACCTGGAGTGTATTTTAGCTTAGCAGAAGTGCGAACGAAAGGATCGCAGAGCAGCTACAAAGTTTTTTTGTGCAGTTTTAGAGTAGCTCAAAACCTACTCGGCGCTTGCGATGACTTCAGACCATTCAGTTCCTGTTTTGACGTCACAAACACACCCTGCGTTCGCCCAGCCAAGCCTGCGTTTTTCCTGGCACGCCTGCGTTTTTTCGAACACTCCCTGAAAACGGTCAGTTGACACCCAGTAACGCCCACTTCCTGTCAATCACTCAGCGGCATCCAGTGCGACTGAAAAGCTTCACTAGTCCTTGTGGGAAACTACATCGTTCGTTGTAATAGTACGTCACGCGTGCGCATTGCGCCCCATACGCATGCGCAGAAGTGCCGTTTTTTTGCCTCATCAATGCACAGCGAACGAATGCAGCTAGCGATCAACTCGGAATGACCACCACTGTCCACTGAGAACTCCCAAAGTGGTATAGCCTCGCCCCCATGAGTGGCAGCCAACCTATTAATGGCCTTGCTGTGCAATAACACAACCACACAAACAGTGAGATGTCTCTTGGATACTGGTGACTTTACTTTCCACGTATGTTTTTCTATCACTGTATTTATTAATCTATTTATTGTCAGGAACTATTGATTAATTATTTATAGACATAAACCATTTACATACATTGGCTGCTCTTGTTGGACTATACTTCCCAACACTGGACTTTCTATGTGTGTTTTACTCACTACCGTACACGGCTCTTTTTTCTATCACTGAATTTGAGCTATTTAATGTGAATCTTAAATGTGTTTATTGTTTAAATTATTAATCCTCTATTTATAGTCATCAACTAATTTGTTCAGTTATGCAACCTGTCTACCACTGCATTTAGCTTTCTTAAGGTAAATACTTATTTACCATCTATTCATTGCTATCCATTATTAATTTATGGCTTATCTATTGTGCGTAATAAAGTATTCTCTTATTTTGGGCGTCTGCGGGAGCAGCAGGAGTGTAACACAAAGAGCGAAAACTAAGGAGGGTGCTGCAAAGTTAGAATTTAGGAACTTTTCTGTGTTCACAATTAGGCAATATTCTTTTTGTATAGTTTTCTTTCTTTCTTTCTTTCTTTCTTTCTTTCTTTCTTTCTTTCTTTCTCTCTTTCTTTCTTTCTTTCTTTCTTTCTTACTCTTTCTCTCTCTCTCTCTCTCTCTCTCTCTCTCTTTCTTTCTTTCTTTTCTCTCTCTCTTTCTTTCTTTCTTTCTTTCTTCCTTTTCTCTCTCTCTCTTTCTTTCTTTCTTCCTTTTCTCTCTCTCGTTCTTTCTTTCTTTCTTTCTTTCTTTCTTTCTTCCTTTTCTCTCTTTCTTTCTTTTCTCAATCACATGACAGAATTTGGCAAGGTAAAATGCTTGGGATTGGCTGGCAGCTAATGGAAGTCACATCGGTTAAGAAAGAAATGTAGGGCCGGTTGTAATGACGCCTGAGTTCAGCAGCTGCGCGGAATGCCGGACAAACTCTGACTTTATTTTAAAAGGGCAACACTTACAAGGTAAAATCATGCCTTGTAAGTGATTGCCCCTTTAAAGAAACATCCCATATCGGCTGGCATCCCGCATGGCTGCCAAACTTGGGAGTCAATATATCTGGCCTTACATTTCTGTCTTAGTCGATGTGACTTCCATGCCTTGTAAGTGATTGCTCCATTAAAAAACGTCCAAGTTCGGCCGGCATTCCACACGGCCACAGAACTCAACCGCCATTACATCTGGCCATAAAGGGAGATTTTCTTTTAGATTTAATAAAGTGTTTAATGAGGGATTTGGTAAAGTTTAGTTGACAATTGTGTATGTTTGTTTATTTGCCTTGTATCAGTTTCTTTGTATGATGGTCCTGAGTCATAAGTAACCCTGGCCCAAATGTATTAAGCCTTAAAAAGTGTTAATGTGGAGATGGATAAAGGGGCAGATGTATTAAACCTGGAGTTAGTGATAAAGCAGTGATAAGTGCAAGGTGATAATGCACCAGCCAATCAGCTCCTAGCTGTTCATTTACATATTGGAGCTGATTGGCTGGTGCCGTATCACCTTGCATTTATCACTGCTTTATCACTTCTCCAGACTTAATATATCTACCCCAGAGAGTGAAAAAGTACCAGCCAACCAGCTCCTAACTGTCATTTTCAAACACAGCCTGTAACATGACAGTTAGGAGCTGATTGACTGGTCATTTATCACTCTTTATCCATCTCCACTTCATCACTTGAGAAGGCTTCATACATTTAGGCCCCTGTTCATTATACTGCGACCATTTGTGTGGGAAATTTGCGACGCCATGGCGCTGATTCTTATACAGCTGCCGCAGCTATATCGGAAGCAGCGGAGCGAATACGTCTGTGGCACACCGCACATGCGTCCTGATTTTGTACGTACAGAGTCGCAATTCAGATTTGGGTGCACGGTAGTAGAAACGTGAGCCGCATCCATGGACAGTGACTGGGAGGTGACGGGTGGCTAAAATGGTGCACAGAGATGTTAGGTCTTTTGGGAGTGTCGGAGGTGTGGCGCGGAATGCTGTTTGTACAAAGACGCTGAACCTATAGCAACCACAGATTTACTTTTGTAACTTGCAGTAGAATCTGATTTCTATACACAGCACCACCTATTTACTAAACCTGGTTAGGAAAGTAATGAGGGTAAGGTATTAGTGTAGAATAATAAAGTGTAAAATTTACTGGCAGTTTGGTGGCTTAGGCTGACTCAGAGCACAGTGGATAGCATAATTCCACCTGTATTAATTATGCATTCATGAGCTTCCTCCAGAGAAACATTAGTTTTCCATATTCATTAATCAATAGAACAAATGTGTGAAATCTTGGCAGACCTTCAAAAGATACAATTAGCTCTATTCTACAGATTTCAGCTTCCACTTCAATATATGGGATTAGGTCCTAGAGTCAGCGGAGTGCCACCTTAACATCAAGCAGCGTTCAGCCTATGATATACCAAATCAGCATGCTACACAGCGACACGCTCCATCTGACATGATGTATAACCTAAGCTTAGCTGGAGTCCGTATTGATGTACAGATGAAGCAGGCTTTGCTGCAGCATTTAATTGGCATTGCTCGCTAATTACAGATGATTAAATTATGACATTATTCCCACTGATGTAAATGGGGATTAGCTGTGACATCTGCACTATAGAATATCAGAATAATAAGCCTGATTTAGAGTCGTACGCATTTGCTGATATTTACGGAGTTGCATGATTATCGTCTGACTGCGCATGCGCCACGGTCACATGATCACCCTGCAGCCAGCAGAATTGTTGTCGGTACCCACCCTACAGCCTGTAGCGTGGCACAAAGCATGCCAGGCTGTTCTTTTCTTTCTGGTGCCGGTGGCACCGCCCCCCTCAACGTGCCATTGTAACATCACATGTTCGTGGTTTGGGCTGGCACAGGGTACCGTGCTGTTTCTGATAATCTCCATTGATAACTGTAACGAGAGATACAATGAATTTTTATCTGCACACGTAGCAGCTTATCACGGCAGGAGTAACTCGCTCAGGGGAGGTTTTCCTGACGGATAATCTGTGCCGCCACTAACTGAATCTTCCCTTTGGACTAGGGATGCGGTCAAAAAAATTCTGACTGCCAGTGGCTACCGTGAGGCAAGGAAGTTTGCTAACCACCTTTGTGGGAAATATGATGTAAAAAAATAAACACTTTCACCATTATGGGGTCTATGTCAGGGGTGTCACTATGCTTGGTGGCATGCGGAATACCCCATGCGTGCGCAGAGGACATGTGCCTCTAGAAAGAAGCATGGCCTTGAGGACTGACCCCCATTTTCATCACTCCAGGGGTTCCACAGATGCTGGGCTGCCCTTCAGAGACTGTCTGTCTGCAATGCTGGCTCCTGTCACTGAGGAACTGGCATTTTGGTGCCAACACTCGGTAGGTGACACCTGGTTGCTGCCCGCACACCTGTTGTGACACGACTGGTTTTGTCGAGTAAATGATTGCTGCTTTAAAAACACGGGCAGACTCGCACAAAATCCCGCACAGCCTGCAACTCACAGACTATTACATTTCACTCCAAAGCTCAGTACATAGACTCCAAAGCACCAACCAATCAGAACTTAACTGCCATGTTACAGGCTATGTTTGAAAACTGAAAGTCAGGAGCAGTAGCGGATCTTGCCACGGGCAAGCAGGACTTTTGCCCGGGGTGCCACCTTCCGGAAGGCGCCGCACCATCCGCCACTGCTGTGCCCTCCGCTGCCCGCTGTGTCCCCCGGCTGTGCCTCCTGTGAAGGGAACTAGACGCGTAGCGTCTAGTTTCCCTTCGTGGAGTGGACCTTTGCTGAGCGGTGCGCGATGACGTCATCGCGCACCGCACAGCAAAGGTCCTCTCCACGAAGGGAACTAGACGCTACGCGTCTAGTTGCGTGTGGTTCATCAAATCGACAGTGTCTAGGTCGACAATGTTTAGGTCGACCACTATAGGTCGACAGTCACTAGGTCGACATGGATGGAAGGTCGACAGGGTTTCTAGGTCGACATGTGCTAGGTCGACAGGTCTAGAGGTCGACATGAGGATTTATTTATTTTTTTGGTGTAGTTTTCTTCGTAGAGTGACCGGGATCCCAAATTAGTGCACTGCGTCCCCTCGCATGGCTCGCTTCGCTCGCCATGCTTCGGGCATTGTGCCTTCACTCCGCTACCGCTTCGCTCGGCACACTTTACCGTTCAATCGTAGTCCACGTGGATCGTTAAGTATGAAAAAATCCCCCCCAAAAAACAATTTTGAAAAACTCATGTCGACCTTTAGACCTGTCGACCTAGCACATATTGACCTAGAAACCCTGTCGACCTTCCATCCATGTCGACCTAGTGACTGTCGACCTATAGTGGTCGACCTAAACATTGTCGACCTAGACACTGTCAATCTTCAGACCGGATCCCGTCTAGTTTCCCTTCGTGGAGAGGACCTTTTGCTGTGCGGTGCGTGATGACGTCATCGCACACCGCTCAGCATTTAAGCGGCGCTACTACTGTACAGGGGGTGTAACTGACCACGCCCCCTGTATTAAGCCACACCCCGTTTCCTGCCCGGGGCGCAGAGCGGGCTTGAATCGGCCCTGGTCAGGAGCTGGTTGGTTGGTACTTTATCTTTGTCCACTTTATCTCTCTCCAAGGCTTAGTACATAGGGCCTAAATTTAGCACATCTACGATCAGTTACTCAGACATGTGGGGGGACGCCCAGTACAGGGCTAGTCCACCCCGCATGTCAGGCCCTGCCCCATCACACAAGAACAAAAGCATTGCACGGTGGCATGCTTTTGTACTTGACGAGTAGCTCCCCATCAGCGCAGCTCATGCGCGCTGTCAGGGAGCTACCCGTCGCTGTGAGGGTCGCAGCGGCTGCGTGTGATGTCACGCACCAGCCGCGGCCCGCCCCCCCCGCACGATCCGGGCACACCTTCATTGCCCGGACCATGCCACTAAAACAGCAGCCAAACAGAGGTGATCGCTGGGCTGAGACAGCCGTTGGCTGTCTGGCATGCACCGGCGCACTGCGGCGCCGGCGCATACGCATTTCAGACCTGATCGGCAGCTGTGCAGAAACTCACAGCACCAATCAGGTCTGAATTAGGCCTATAGACCCCATGCCTCCTTCATTTGTTTATTTTCATTTTGTCATTAAGTGCGGTCACCAACCCTATATTTATTATGACGTTATTATGACTTTTTTTGACTGCGCTCCGTCGGCAATCCAAGGCTTACAGACTAGTAAGTAACTCATAGATAATGAAATGTCACTTTTCTTTAGGCAACCTTTTGATTATAGCATTTTCTACATATCCTCCGTGATTGACTTTCTTCTTCCTGCCTTATTTTATATTTTTAGCTATTAAAATCAACACAACCTTGCATCATAATTTCCAATGTATACTCATTATTTATTGATAGAATCTCTGCTTGAGAAAGATCATTTGCTATAAACATAATATAACTTGGCATATAAATTATACCTGAATGAGAATTCAACATGTTTCTCCTTACTTGGGGAGCGTGATGATTTCCAAAAGAGGTCACCGGGGGCCCACACTTCATATTGATTAAATCTCTGGCTTGCAAAATCCCTCTATAGCAACGTCAATTTGTTTATAAGGTCTAAAAAAGCTGGAAAAAAGTTAACGCATATTTGACTTCTGGTATATTACTGGAATTCTAATACTAAGATCACATTTGACACTCCATTAATATTTATCTTTGTTTTTATTAAAACCACCACAAATTAATATTTATTAATTAAAAAAAACAGCTGGATACATCAAAAAGGGCCTCTGTTATTCTAGTCGCTGATGGCATCTCTTCCTCACTGCCTCGTGCTCCCGTGGAATTCATTACTTCTAAGGCAATTAAGGTAGTATAAAAATGTAGAAGCAAATGTAAAAAAAAAACATAATCAAGGCCCACATTTATCAAGCTTTGGAGAGTGATAAATTGCATGGTGATAAAGTACCAACCAATCAACGCCCACCTGCCATGTTACAGGCTGTTGTGGGTGTGAATGCCAAATTGTTTCCTCACAAATATTTAAAATGCCCGCTGTAATATATATTGTAAACGCCTGCACCTCTTATTACCATGTGCCATGAATTTGCGCTGTACATCGCACAACACTGCATCCCATAAGAGAAAACAATACACCCACACATTATCTGAGTTCCAAAGCTCATTGATGTATATATTTATTATTAAAAGGATATGGATTCAATATATTACAATGTACAGTATACACATAATTACATTGTTACAATTTATACAGTAAGCAGTTAATACTTACAGTTACAGGCCAGCATACAATACCATTATCTTTCTCATATAAATTTGTCTCTCCAGATCACTCTCGCTCTCTCTCTGTAAAATCATGCAGGCACTCCATCATCGTCTGGAACAGATCAGCAACTTAGAACTGTGTGATCAGCAATTTGTTATCTAGTTTTTGGGGGAGGGGACTTTCTCATTCATGATGAGTCACTGGTTTGTTCGTATGTTAAACAGGTGCCTTGAAGACATCCAAAGGGCTGGCCTGAGCTTCCTGTCCACTACCTGTTTGGAATATCTATTGTTCTAATAAAAGTGATTTTAGCTTACATACATTTAATCATAACTATTTGTTGCAATGTCCTACAACTTAATAACAAGTATCACATGAATCTACACATTAATCTGGTTGCTTAAATACCAAATATGACAGGTGTATCTTGCTTCGTTCAAATAATACACATACATGACATTACTTCTTTATATAATTTTAAATCATCATGATGTCTGGTGCTTGATATTATTATAATTATGTACTGCATGAAATAAGTGTAGAATCCATCTCTGTGGCATGTCCGTGTAAATGTGTGTGTTACCATATTTTGCTGTGCTCGCTGCGCGTATTTGCAAGTATAGCGACTCATAATGTGTGTAGTTTATATGTTCTTTTTATGTAATATTTTTGACTTCGACATGGGGCAGATGTATTAAGCCTGGAGAAGTGATAAACCAGTGATTATTATTTTATTAGCAGTTTCTTATATAGCGCAGCATATTCCGTTGCGATAAGTGCAAGGTGATAACGCACCAGCCAATCAGCTCCAATATGTAAATTGACAGTTAGGAGCCAATTAGCTGGTGCGTTATCACCTTGTATTTATCAATGGTTTATCACTTCTCCAGGCTTAATACATCTGCCATTTGAAAAATTACAGTTAGGAGCTGGTTGGTTGGTACTTATCACTGTGCAATATATCACTCTTCAAGGCTTGATAAATCTACTCTGTTATAGCATGCATATTTCTCTAACGTCCTAGAGGATGCTGGGAACTCCTTAAGGACCATGGGGATAGACGGGCTCCGCAGGAGACATGGGCACTTTAAGAAAGACTTTGGATCTGGATATGCACTGGCTCCTCCCTCTATGCCCCTCCTCCAGACCTCAGTTTGATACTGTGCCCAGTGGAGACTGGGTGCATTTCAGGAGCTCTCCTGAGTTTCCTGTAAAGAAAGCATTTTAGTTAGGTTTTTTATTTTAAGTGAGCCTGCTGGCAACAGACTCCCTGCATCGAGGGACTGAGGAGAGAGAAACAGACCCACTTCTCTGAGTTTCAGGGCTCTGTTTCTTAGGCTACTGGACACCATTAGCTCCAGAGGGATCGGTACGCAGGTCTCACCCTCGCCGTCCGTCCCAGAGCCGCGCCGCTGTCCTCCTCGCGGAGCCGGAAGAAAGAAGCCGGGTGAGTATGTGAGGAAAAGACATCACAGGCGGCAGAAGACTACATGATCTTCACTGAGGTAACGCACAGCAGTGCAGCTGTGCGCCATTGCTCCCACACACCTCACACATGGCAGTCACTGTAAGGGTGCAGGGCGCAGGGGGGCACCCTGGGCAGCAATATAAACCTCATTTCTGGCAAAAGAGGTATATATACAGCTAGGCACTGTATATATAAAGAGCCCCCGCCAGTTTTTATTATATTTAAGCGGGACAGAAGCCCGCCGCCGAGGGGGCGGGGCTTCTCCCTCAGCACTCACCAGCGCCATTTTCTCCACAGCACAGCTGAGAGGAAGCTCCCCAGACTCTCCCCTGCTTATCCACGGTGAAAGGGGGTTTCAGAGAAGAGGGGGGCACATAATTGGCAGCAAATTATGATATTACAGCGCTACTGGGTAAATACATTGTGTGTTTTCTCCTGGGGTATTAGCGCTGGGTGTGTGCTGGCATACTCTCTCTCTGTCTCTCCAAAGGGCCTTGTGGGGGAACTATCTTCAGATAAGAGGATTCCCTGAGTGTGTGGTGTGTCGGTATGTGTGTGTCGACATGTCTGAGGTAAAAGGCTCTTCTAAGGAGGAGATGGAGCAAATGTGTGTGTGGTGTCTCCGTCGACAACGCCGACACCTGACTGGATATGTGGAATTAAGTGCTGAGGTCAATTTATTGCACAAAAGATTAGAGAACAGACAGGGAATCTACCCATGTCTGTCACCATGTCGCAGGGACCTTCAGAGTCTCAAAACGCCCACTATCCAAATTAATAGACACTGATACCGACACGGAGTCTGACTCCAGTGTCGACTACGATGATGCAAAGTTACAGCCAAAACGGGCAGAAAAGTATTCAATATATGATTATTGTAATAAAAGATGTTTTGCATATCACTGATGACCCATCTGTCCCTGACATGAGGGTACACATGTTTAAGGGGAAGAAAGCTGAGATAACATTTCCCCCCTCTCAATGAATTGTGTGAAAAAGAGCGGGAAGCTCCAGACAAGAAACTGCAGTTTCCCAAAAGAATTATCATGGCGTATCCTTTCCCTGCTAGGGCCAGGATACGATGGGAATCCTCCCCTAGGGTGGACTAGGCGTTAACACGTTTACCCAAAGATACAGCTACCCTCAGGGATCCTGCAGATAGCATGCAGAAAGGTACTTGAAGTCCATTTACACACATTCTGGTACACTACTCAGACCGGCGATTGTGTCGGCATGGGTTTATAGTGCTGTAGCAGCGTGGACAGATACCTTATCAGCGGAGATTGAAACTCTAGATAAGGATACCATGTTATTGACCCTAGGATATATAAAAGATGCTGTCTTATATATATAAGACATGCCCAAAGAGACATTGGTCTACTGGGTTCTAGAGTCACCGCTATGTCGATTTCTGCTAGCCGTGTCCTGTGGATCATGCAATGGACAGGTGATGCCGACTAAAAGAGGCATATGGAGGTTTTACCTTACAAGGGTGAGGAATTGTGTGGAGAAGGGCTCTTGGACCTGGTCTCCACAGCTATAGCTGGTAAATCTAATCTTTTGCCTTATATTCCCTCACAGCCTAAGAAAGCACAACATTATCAAATGCTGTCCTTTCGGTCGCAGAAAAACAAGAAAGTATGAGGAGCGTCCTTTCTTACCAGAGGTAAGGGCACAGCTAGTTCCCAGGAACAGAAGTCCTCCCCGGCCTCTACTAAATCCACTGCATGACGCTGGGGCTTCCCTAAGGGAGTCCGCCACAGTGGGAGCGCGTCTTCGACTCTTCAGCCACATCTGAGTTCACTCACAGGTGGATCCCTGGGCAATAGAAATTGTTTCTCAGGGTTACAATCTGAAATTCGAAGAGGTGCCTCCTCGCCGGTCTTCCTTATTGGCCATACCGGCTTCTCCCCCAGAAAGGGTGATAATATTAAATACAATTCACACATTGTATTTACAACAGGTGGTGCTCAAGGTTCCCCTCCTTCAACAGGGAAGGGGATATTACTCAACCTTGGCTGTAGTCCCGAAACCGGACGGTTTGGTCAGACCTATTTTAAAATTAAATCTCTGAACCTATACTTGAAAAGGTTCATATTCAAGGTGGAATCGCTTAGAGCGATCATCGCCAGCCTGGAAGGGGGGGATTTTATGGTGTATCTAGACATAAAGGCTGCATACCTTCAGGTTCCCGTTTATCCACCCCATCAGGCGTACCTAAGAATTGCGATACAATATTGTCATTACCAATTTCAGGGTAACTGGCGGAAATTATGGTGCTCCTACGCAAGCAAGGAGTCACAATTATCCCATACTTGGACGATCTCCTAATAAGGCGAGATCAAAAGAGCAGTTGAACAGAGTGTCACTTTCGCTGATGGTGTCACAGCAACTCGGCTGGATTCTCATTATCCCGAAGTCACAGTTGGTTCCTATGACTCGTCTGCCCTTCTTGGGTATTATTCTGGATACGGACCAGAAATGGGTTTATCTTCCGATGGAGAAGGCCCAGGAACTAATGACTCTGGTTATAAAACTATTAAAGCCAAAACAGGTGTCAGTGCATCACTGCACTCGGGTCCTGAGAAAGATGGTTGCATCTTACAGGGCCATTCCCTTCGGCAGGTTCCATGCGAGGACCTTCCAATGGGATCTACTGGACAAGTGGTCCGGATCACATCTACAGATGCATCAGTTAATCACCCTGTCCCCTAGGGTCAGGGTGTCTCTCCTATGGTGGCTACTGAGTGCTCCCGTTCTGCAGGATCGCAGGTTCGACATCCAGGACTGAAGTCTGGTAGCCACTGACGCGAGCCTCCGAGGTGGGGGAGCAGTCACACAGGGAAGAAACTTCCAAGGTCTTTGGGTCAAGGTACAAAAAACTTGTATTCAAATCAACATCCTGGAGCTGAGGGCCATATACAACGCCCTTCAGCAAGCGGAGACACTGCTTCGCAACCTACCGGTTCTGATCCAGTCAGACAACATCACCGCAGTGGCTCATGTAAACCGCCATGGTGGCACAAAGAGCAGAGTGCAAATGGCAGAAGCCACCAGGATTCTTCGCTGGGCGGAAAATCATGTAAGCGCACTGTCAGCAGTGTTCATTCCGGGAGTGGACAACTGGGAAGCAGACACGATATGCTTCCAGGAGAGTGGGGACTTCATATGGAAGTCTTCGCACAGATTGCAAGTCAGTGAGGACTGCCCCAGATAGACATGCTGGCGTCCCGCCTCAACAGAAAGCTACAGAGGTATTGTGCCAGGTCAAAAAACCCTCAGGCGGTAGCTGTAGACACCCTAGTGACACCGTGGGTGTTTTCCGATCGGTCTATGTATTTCCTCTTCTTCCTCTCATACCCAAGGTGTTGAGAATAATAAGAAAAAGAGGAGTGAGAACAATCCTCATTGTTCCTGATTGGCCACGAAGGACCTGGTATCCGGATCTGCAGGAAATGCTCGCAGATGATCCGTGGCCTCTTCCTCTAAGACAGGACCTGTTGCAACAGGGTCCCTGTCTGTTCCAAGACTTACCGCGGCTGCGTTTGACGGCATGGCGGTTGAACGCCGGATCCTAGCGGAAAAAGGTATTCCGGGTGAGGTCATTCCTACGCTAATAAAGGCTAGGAAGGACGTGACATCTAAACATTATCACCGAATATGGCAAAAATATGTTTCTTGGTGTGAGGCCAGGAATGCTCCTACGGAAGAATTCCATCTAGGCCATTTTCTTCACTTCCTACAAACTGGAGTGAATTTGGGCCTACAATTAGGCTCCATTAAAGTTCAGATTTCGGCCTTATCCATTTTCTTTCAAAAGGAATTGGTCTCTCTACCTGAAATACAGACTTTTGTGAAGGGAGTACTGCATATTCAGCCTCCCTTTGTACTCCGGTGGCGCCTTGGGACTTTAACGTGATGTTAAGTTTCCTTAAGTCATATTGGTTTGAACCACTTCAAACAGTGGAGTTGAAATATCTCACTTGGTGGGTGGTCTTGTTGTTAGCCTTGGCTTCGGCTAGGCGAGTTTCGAAATTAGCGGCTTTATCACATAAAAGCCCTTTCTGGTTTTCCATATGGATAGAGCGGAATTGCGGACCCGTCCTCAGGGCCGGTGCAAGGTTTCTCAGCACCCTAGGCAAATTGTCAGCTGCCCCCCCCCCCCCCCCCACATATATGTGTGTGTATGTAGTCTCATATATATATATATATATATATACAGTATATATATATATACAGTATATATATATATATATATATATATATATAAATATACACAGTGGTCGAAGTGGAAATTTTGAAGTGGGGGTATGCAACAGTCAAGGGAAAGGGGGCGTGGTCATCCACAAGGGGGCGTGTCCCGTGTAGTAGAACCCATTATACTATCTAGTACTGGTGCCCCTTTCACATTATAGCACATGGTACGAGTCGAAACTCACATTGTAGCACACTGAATGAGCCGAAATTCACATTGTAGCACACTGAATGAGCTGAAATTCACATTGTAGCACACTGAATGATCCGAAACTCACATTGTAGCACACTGAATGAGCCGAAACTCACATTGTAGCACACTGAATGAGCCGAAACTCACATTGTAACACACTGAATGAGCCGAAACTCACATTGTAACACACTGAATGAGCTGAAATTCACCTTGTAGCACACTGAATGAGCTGAAATTCACATTGTAGCACACTGAATGAGCCGAAACTCACATTGTAGCACACTGAATGAGCTGAAATTCACCTTGTAGCACACTGAATGAGCCGAAATTCACATTGTAGCACACTGAATGAGCCGAAATTCATCTTGTAGCACACGGTATGAGCCGAAACTCACATTGTAGCACACTGAATGAGCCGAAACTCACATTGTAGCACACTGAATGAGCCGAAATTCACATTGTAGCACACTGAATGAGCCGAAATTCACATTGTAGCACACTGAATGAGCTGAAATTCACATTATAGCACACTGAATGAGCCGAAATTCACCTTGTAGCACACTGAATGAGCTGAAATTCACATTTTAGCACACTGAATGAGCCGAAATTCACATTGTAGCACACTGAATGAGCTGAAATTCACCTTGTAGCACACTGAATGAGCCAAAATTCACATTGTAGCACACTGAATGAGCCAAAATTCACATTGTATCACACTGAATGAGCCAAAATTCACATTGTATCACACTGAATGAGCCAAAACTCACATTGTAGCACACTGAATGAGCCGAAATTCACCTTGTAGCACACTGAATGAGCCGAAATTCACATTGTAGCACACTGAATGAACCAAAATTCACATTGTAGCACACTGAATGAGCCGAAATTCACATTGTAGCACACTGAATGAGCTGAAATTCACATTATAGCACACTGAATGAGCCGAAATTCACCTTGTAGCACACTGAATGAGCTGAAATTCACATTTTAGCACACTGAATGAGCCGAAATTCACATTGTAGCACACTGAATGAGCTGAAATTCACCTTGTAGCACACTGAATGAGCCAAAATTCACATTGTAGCACACTGAATGAGCCAAAATTCACATTGTATCACACTGAATGAGCCAAAATTCACATTGTATCACACTGAATGAGCCAAAACTCACATTGTAGCACACTGAATGAGCCGAAATTCACCTTGTAGCACACTGAATGAGCTGAAATTCACATTGTAGCACACTGAATGAGCTGAAATTCACATTGTAGCACACTGAATGAACCAAAATTCACATTGTAGCACACTGAATGAGCCGAAATTGTGACAGCAGGGAGAGAGAGAGTGACGACAGGGAGAGAGACAATGACGACAGGGAGAGAGACAATGACGTCAGGGAGAGAGAGACAGTGACGACAGGGAGAGAGAGACAGTGACGACAGGGAGAGAGAGACAGTGACGACAGGGAGAGAGAGAGTGATGACGGAGAGAGAGACAGTGATGACAGGGAGAGAGAGACAGTGACGACAGGGAGAGAGAGACAGTGACGACAGGGAGAGAGAGACAGTGACGACAGGGAGAGAGAGAGTGATGACGGAGAGAGAGACAGTGATGACAGGGAGAGAGAGACAGTGACGACAGGGAGAGTGATGACAGGGAGAATGATGACAGGGAGAGTGACGACAGGGAGAGTGACGACAGTGACGACAGGGAGAGTGACGACAGGGACAGTGTGTGTGTGTTTGTAGGCAAAATACACAGACTGCACATACACTCCACACACAAACACACCACACACATACTGTACATTTCAACAAGCATATACATTGTACTGCACATATATGTACCTGGGTTGCAGAGGAGAGACACTGCCAGCCACGGAACAGCCACTGGAATGATGAGGACACACCACAGCATTGCACAGCAGCTCCCAGTATCTGCAGGTCACTATGCAGACTTTTCCGGCAATAGATCCCTCATCCCCGCAGCGGTAGCTGCGATCACGGCTTTCTTTGAAGTGGAGACACAGCTGTCGTTTCTAAAATAAGGAATGCAGTTCATCAGGGGGGGTTTCTGGGTACCCAGAAACCCCCCCTGCACCACGATGCTGATCGCATATGTACTTACATATGCGATCAGCATTGTGGAGGACAGCTCTTCCGATAAGAGCTGTCCTCCGCGATGCACAGCGGCAGCCTGACTTCCGGGATTCGGCCCCAGGAGTCAGTCTGCTCATGCGCAGGGTGACGGGGGTGGTCGCAAGGCATGCTGGGAGGGATCCGATCGTATCCCTCACACAGCGCCACGGAGAGAAGCCCATAGGCTTCTATGGACTATCGCCAGCTAAAGCTGGCGAACCCCACCGCGGCGCTGACCTGCCGGCCGGGGGATGGTACATCAGGAAAATGCGGTAAACAGGGGGTTTATCGCATTTTCTGCTTAGTACATCCCGCCCTGAGTCACGTTATATACATTAAGGAGACGTCCTCCTAGTACTCTCCTGGCCCTGGGTGCTCTTGATCGAGGGGTGGAGCGGGTAACAAGATGCAGGAAGGGGAGGGGGGGCAGCGGGAGCCCAATTGCGGGGTGGGGGGGGAGATGAGATGAACCTAATAGGAACAAGATGCAGGGGAGGGGGGGGGGGGGGCAGCGGAAGCCCAACTGGGGGGGGGGCGAGAGAAGGGATGAACCTAGGAACAAGATGCAGGAGGGGAGGGGAGGGGGGGGCAGTGGGAGCCCAATTGCGGGGGGGGGGGGGGGATGAACCTAGTAGGAACAAGATGCAGGAGGGGAGTGGCGGGGGGGGGGGGTGGGGGTGGCAGCGGGAGACCAATAGCTGTGGTGGGGGAGCTGGTAACAAGATGCAGGAGGGGAGGGGGGGGGTCAGCAGGAGCCCAATTACTGTGGGGGAGCTGGTAACAAGCTGCAGGGGGGGGGCAGCGGGAGCCCAATAAGTGTGGGGGAGGCTAGCTGGTGACTGTGACAAGATGCAGGAAGGGGAGGGGGGCAGCGGTAGCCCAATTGCGGGGGGGGGGGGAGATGAACCTTGTAGGAACAAGCTGCAGGAGGAGATGGGGGGGGGGGCAGCGGGAGCCGAATGTAACTGTGGGGGAGCTGTTATTAACAAGAGGCAGCAGCAGCCAGCAGGTGCCATGATTCACTGAGTTCCAGTGCTGATCACTGGAGCCAGTCGCGGGATTGAATGGAGGGAGGGGGAGCGCAGCGGCTGATGACAAGTTGCAGCCAGGCGATCGTAGTGGGGAGGCGGCGCCGAAGCAGTAACACAGTGCGGCAGCGGACCAGGCCAGCCGCCGCGGGTGACTGCTACATGATGTGCCCAAATGCAGGGCGGAGGGGGACGGACACCGGGCATGACGCGGGCGGCTGGACTCGAAAGACCATCGCTTGGGGGAGCTGCGGACCTGCGGTGAGACTACAGCTCAATGTGATGATAACGATAATGTGGGACCCCGGACTCAGGACAGGAGCACAACATGCGGCAGACAGGCGGCCGCGGCAGCCTGATCACAAGTCAAACACATTCCACACTGACACTATGCGGGCTATCGCAGAGAGGTGTGGGGGGGCAGGTTTGCTGAATCAATCAGGGACTCACGAGTCCCACATAGTAAACTCACTCATTTGAACTTTGAAGACAGACGTGGTGGGGCGCCCACGAGCTGCTCCTCTGTCTCTTAAAGAAAAGGAGGAGTTTGGCTGGGCTGAGGCTAAGCAGTGCCGCCCTCCAGTGGTCACCGCCCATAGGCAGCTGCCTAAAGCTGCCTAGTGGTAGCGCCGGCCCTGCCCGTCCTCAATTCCTACCTAAGGTGGTCTCATCCTTTCATATGAACCAACCTATTGTCGTGCCTGTGGTACACGCGACTGGGAGGATTCTGAGTCCCTTGATGTGGTCAGGGCTTTGAAAATTTACGTAGCCAGAATGGCTAGGGTCAGAAAAACAGAAGCACTATTTGTCCTGTATGCTGCCAACAAGGTTGGCGCTCCCGCTTCAAAGCAGACTATTGCTCGCTGGATCTGTAACACGATTCAGCAGGCTTATTCTACGGCTGGATTGCCGTTACCAAAATTGGTCAGGCCCATTCCACTAGGAAGGTGGGCTCTTCTTGGGTGGCTACCCGAAGGGTCTCGGCACTATAGCTGTGCTGAACTGCTACTTGGTCGGGTTCAAACACCTTTGCTAAATTCTATATGTTTGATACCCTGGCTGAGAAGCACCTCCTGCTTGATCAATCGGTGCTGCAGAGTCATCCGCACTCTCCCGCCCGTTTGGGAGCTTTGGTATAATCCCTATGGTCCTTACGGAGTCCCCAGCATCCTCTAGGACGTTAGAGAAAATAAAATGTTAAACCTACCGGTAAATCTTTTTCTCGTAGTCCATAGAGGATGCTGGGCGCCCGTCCCAAGTGCGGACTACTTCTGCAAGACTTGTATATAGTTGTTGCTTACATAAGGGTTATGTTATCGTTTCATTGGTTTTGGACCGATGATATGTTTTTTTCATACTGTTAACTGGATAGTATATCACTAGTTATACGGTGTGATTGGTGTGGCTGGTATGAATCTTGCCCTTAGATTAACAAAAATCCTTTCCTCGTACTGTCCGTCTCCTCTGGGCACAGTTTCTCTAACTGAGGTCTGGAGGAGCCAGTGCACACCCAGATCCAAAGTCTTTCTTAAAGTGCGTCTATCCCCATGGTCCTTACGGAGTCCCCAGCATCCTCTACAGACTACGAGAAAAAGATTTACCGGTAGGTTTAAAATCTTATCATTATTTTTTTACTGAAAAATAAACAATACAATACTCTATAATATGAACATGTTTTCTGAATAGTTTAGTGGCATTATGGGTCAGTGACATCACTTGTGAGGTTTGGTTGGTAAGTTTAATAATTAAGTTCATGAAGTTATATGGTATGTAAATAAATATGCAGTAGCTTGCAAAAGTTTTCAGACCTTCCACCAATTATCTTGTTATTGAAAAAGAGACTGACATTTTGTTCCCTGTAATATTTTTATTTCAAAGCACTAAAACTCGAAATACTTTTTTTAATGTGGCTTTTTTTTAGGCAAAAAAATGTGAAGAAGCAAAAAACAAACAAAAAAACACGGTTTATGTTGATTGCAAAAGTACGGAGTACCTGTGTTGTGAAAGCTCTACGTTTACACTGCTGAAAAGCAACTGACAAATGAGTACACAATTACCTTACCACGTACTTGCCTACTTTTGAAAACGAGTTTCATGGAGATTATAATAGATAATAGAATGTGCCACACGAAGCTTGTGATGAGGGGGTGTGTCATGCGCTCAGAGCCGGTCCTAACCAATATGATGCCCTAGGCAAGATTTTGGCTGGTGCCTCCTAGCACCACTGCTAGTTCCACCTCTGACCCTGCACCCCTTTCCCAGCACCATCACCCCCCACCCATAGCAGTCCTTTTTTCTCTGACGTCCTAGTGGATGCTGGGTACCCCGTAAGGACCATGGGGTATAGACGGGCTCCGCAGGAGACTGGGCACTCTTAAAAGAAAGATTAGGTACTATATCTGGTGGGCACTGGCTCCTCCCTCTATGCCCCTCCTCCAGACCTCAGTTAGTATCTGTGCCCGGCCAGAGCTGGATGCACACTAGGGGCTCTCCTGAGTTTCCAAGAAAAGAAAGTATTTGTTAGGTTTTTTATTTTCAGTGAGATCTGCTGGCAACAGACTCACTGCTTCGTGGGACTGAGGGGAGAGAAGCGAACCTACCTGCTTGCAGCTAGCTTGGGCTTCTAAGGCTACTGGACACCATTAGCTCCAGAGGGATCGAACACAGGCTCAGTCCTCGGTAGTCCGGTCCCGGAGCCGCGCCGCCGTCCCCCTCGCAGAGCCAAAAGACCGAAGAGAAGTGGAAAAGCGGCGGCTGAAGACTTCTGTCTTCATTAAGGTAGCGCACAGCACTGCAGCTGTGCGCCATTGCTCCCCATGCACACCTCACACTCCGATCACTGATGGGTGCAGGGCGCAAGGGGGGAGGGGGGGAGCCCTGGGCAGCAATTAGAGTACCTTACTTGGCAAAACGCACATAATACAGTCTAATAAACTGTATATGTGCATTAACCCCCGCCATTATACATTTAAAAACGCGGGAGAAGCCCGCCGAAGAAGGGGCAGGGCTATCTTCCTCAGCACACCAGCGCCATTTTCTCTTCACAGCTCCGCTGGAAGGACGCTCCCCAGGCTCACCCCTGAAGTTCCAGACTTCTAGGGTAAAAAGAGAGGGGGGGGCACATAAATTTAGGCGCAAAACTGTGTATATAAGCTGCTATAGGGGAAAATCACTCTGTATACTGTACATCCCTGCATTATATAGCGCTGTGGTGTGTGCTGGCATACTCTCTCTCTGTCTCCCCAAAGGACTTGGTGGGGTCCTGTCCTCAGTCAGAGCATTCCCTGTGTGTGTGCGGTGTGTCGGTACGGCTGTGTCGACATGTTTGATGAGGAAGCTTATGTGGAGGCGGAGCAGGTGCCGATAAGTGTGATGTCACCCCCTGCGGGGCCGACACCAGAGTGGGTGGATATGTGGAAGGTATTAACCGACAGTGTTAACTCCTTACATAAAAGGCTAGATGACGTAACAGCAGTGGGACAGCCGGCTTCTCAGCCCGTGCCTGCCCAGGTGTCTCAAAGGCCATCAGGGGCTCAAAAACGCCTGCTACCTCAGATGGCAGACACAGATGTCGACACGGAGTCTGACTCCAGTGTAGACGAGGATGAGACTAATGTACAATCCACAAGGGCCATCCGTTGCATGATTACTGCAATGAAAAATGTGTTGCACATTTCTGACATTAACCCGGTTACCACAAAAAAGGGTATTATGTTTAGGGAGAAAAAGCAACCAGTGGTTTTTCCCCCATCAGATGAGTTGAATGAAGTGTGTGAAGAAGCGTGGGGTTCCCCCGATAAGAAACTAGTGATTTCTAAAAAGTTACTGATGGCGTACCCTTTCCCGCCAGAGGACAGGTTACGTTGGGAGACATCCCCTAGGGTGGATAAGGCACTCACACGCTTGTCAAAAAAGGTGGCACTGCCGTCTCAGGATACGGCTGCCTTAAAGGAGCCTGCGGATAGAAAGCAGGAGGCTATCCTGAAGTCTGTATATACACAAACAGGTACTATACTGAGACCTGCAATTGCTTCAGCATGGATGTGTAGTGCTGCAGCAGCTTGGTCCGATACCCTGTCAGATAATATTGATGCCCTCGACAGGGGTACTATTTTGCTAACCATAGAGCATATTAAAGACGTCGTCTTATATATGAGGGATGCACAGAGGGATATTTGCCGGCTGGCATCTAGAATTAATGCAATGTCCATTTCTGCCAGGAGAGTATTATGGACTCGGCAGTGGACAGGTGATGCTGATTCTAAAAGGCACATGGAGGTTTTGCCTTATAAGGGTGAGGAATTGTTTGGGGATGGTCTCTCGGACCTCGTATCCACAGCAACCGCTGGGAAGTCGACATTTTTACCTCAGGTTTCCTCACAGCCTAAGAAAGCACCGTATTATCAGGTACAGTCCTTTCGGCGCCAAAAAGGCAAGCGGGTCAGAGGCGCTTCCTTTCTGCCCAGAGGCAAGGGAAGAGGGAAAAAGCTGCACCAGACAGCCAGTTCCCAGGAACAAAAATCCTCCCCTGCTTCCACTAAGTCCACCGCGTGACGCTGGGGCTCCGCAGGCGGAGCCAGGTGCGGTGGGGGCGCGTCTCCGGAACTTCAGCGACCAGTGGGTTCGCTCACAGGTGGATCTCTGGGTTATGCAAGTGGTATCTCAGGGATACAAGCTGGAGTTCGAGGCCACTCCCCCTCACCGTTACCTCAAATCAGCCTTGCCAGCTGCTCCCAAAGAAAGGGAGGTAATACTGGAAGCTATTCACAAGCTGTACCTCCAGCAGGTGATAATAAAGGTACCCCTCCTTCAACAGGGACGGGGTTATTATTCCACAATGTTTGTGGTACCGAAACCGGACGGTTCGGTGAGACCCATCCTAAATTTAAAATCCTTGAACACTTATATAAGGAAGTTCAAGTTCAAGATGGAATCGCTCAGGGCGGTTATTGCAAGCCTGGAAGAGGGGGATTTTATGGTGTCATTGGACATCAAGGATGCATACCTGCATGTCCCCATTTACCCGCCTCACCAGGAGTACCTCAGGTTTGTGGTACAAGACTGTCATTACCAATTCCAGACGTTGCCGTTTGGTCTGTCCACGGCACCGAGGGTATTTACCAAGGTAATGGCCGAAATGATGATACTCCTCCGAAAAAAGGGTGTTATAGTTATCCCGTACTTGGACGATCTCCTGATAAAGGCGAGGTCCAAAAAGCAGTTGCTAGTCAGCGTAGCACTATCTCAGGAAGTGCTGCATCAGCATGACTGGATTCTGAATATCCCAAAGTCACAGCTGATTCCTGCGACGCGTCTGCTGTTCCTGGGCATGATTCTGGACACAGAACAGAAGGAGGTGTTTCTCCCGGAGGAAAAGGCCCAGGAATTGTCATCTCTGGTCAGGGAACTCCTGAAACCAAAACAGGTGTCGGTGCATCACTGCACGCGAATCCTGGGAAAAATGGTAGCTTCTTACGAAGCAATTCCCTTCGGCAGGTTCCATGCAAGGATCTTCCAGTGGGATCTATTGGACAAGTGGTCCGGTTCGCATCTTCAGATGCATTCGTTGATCACCCTGTCCCCCGAGGGCCAGGGTGTCTCTGCTGTGGTGGCTGCAGAGTGCTCATCTTCTCGAAGGCCGCAGATTCGGCATACAGGACTGGGTCCTGGTGACCACGGATGCAAGCCTCCGAGGTTGGGGGGCAGTCACTCAGGGAAGAAACTTCCAAGGACAATGGTCGAGTCAGGAAACTTCCCTGCACATAAATATTCTGGAACTAAGGGCCATTTACAATGCCCTGAGTCAAGCAGAATCCCTGCTTCAAAACCATCCGGTGCTGATTCAGTCAGACAACATCACGGCGGTCGTGTAAACCGACAGGGCGGCACAAGAAGCAGGATGGCAATGGCAGAAACCACAAGGATTCTTCGATGGGCGGAGAATCACGTGCTAGCACTGTCAGCACTGTTCATTCCGGGAGTGGACAACTGGGAAGCAGACTTCCCCAGCAGACACGACCTCCACCCGGGAGAGTGGGGACTTCATCCAGAAGTCTTCAAGCTGGTTGTAAACCGTTGGGAACAACCACAGGTGGACATGATGGCGTCCCGCCTCAACAAAAAGCTAAAAAGATATTGCGCCAGGTCACGGGACCCTCAGGCGATAGCTGTGGACGCTCTGGTGACACCGTGGGTGTACCAGTCGGTTTATGTGTTCCCTCCTCTTCCTCTCATACCCAAGGTTCTGAGGATAATAAGAAAGAGAGGAGTAAGAACTATACTCATCGTTCCGGACTGACCAAGAAGAACTTGGTACCCTGAACTTCAAGAAATTATCTCAGAGGACCCATGGCCTCTGCCGCTCCGACAGGACCTGCTGCAGCAGGGGCCCTGTCTGTTCCAAGACTTACCGCGGCTGCGTTTGACGGCATGGCGGTTGAACGCCGGATCCTAATGGAAAAGGGCATTTCAGGATGAAGTCATTCCTATGCTGATAAAAGCTAGGAAGGATGTGACAGCAACGCATTATCACCACATATGGCGAAAATATGTTGCTTGGTGTGAGGCCAGAAAGGCCCCAACAGAGGAATTTCAGCTGGGTCGTTTTCTGCACTTCCTACAGTCAGGAGTGACTATGGGCCTAAAATTGGGATCCATAAAAGTCCAGATTTCGTCCCTGTCTATTTTCTTTCAAAAAGAACTGGCTTCACTGCCTGAAGTTTAGACGTTTGTTAAGGGAGTGCTGCATATTCAGCCCCCTTTTGTGCCTCCGGTGGCACCTTGGGATCTCAACGTGGTGTTGGATTTCCTAAAATCACATTGGTTTGAGCCACTTAAGACCGTGGAGTTAAAATATCTCACGTGGAAGGTGGTCATGCTGTTGGCCTTGGCTTCGGCCAGGCAGGTGTCAAAGTTGGCGGCTTTGTCGTGTAAAAGCCCATATCTGATATTCCATATGGACAGGGCGGAATTGAGGACTCGTCCCCAATTTCTTCCTAAGGTGGTATCAGCGTTTCATTTGAACCAACCTATTGTGGTGCCTGCGGCTACTCAGGACTTGGAGGATTCCAAGTTGCTGGACGTAGTCCGGGCCCTGAAAATCTATGTTTCCAGGATGGCTGGAGTCAGAAAAACTGACTCGCTTTTTATCCTGTATGCACCCAACAAGCTGGGTGCTCCTGCTTCAAAGCAGACTATTGCTCGCTGGATCTGTAGCACGATTCAGCTTGCACATTCTGCGGCTGGACTGCCGCATCCTAAATCAGTAAAAGTTCATTCCACGAGAAAGGTGGGCTCTTCTTGGGCAGCTGCCCGAGGGGTCTCGGCTTTACAGCTTTGCCGAGCTGCTACTTGGTCGGGCTCAAACACTTTTGCAAAATTCTACAAGTTTGATACCCTGGCTGAGGAGGACCTTGAGTTTGCTTATTCGGTGCTGCAGAGTCATCCGCACTCTCCCGCCCGTTTGGGAGCTTTGGTATAATCCCCATGGTCCTTACGGAGTACCCAGCATCCACTAGGACGTCAGAGAAAATAAGAATTTACTCACCGGTAATTCTATTTCTCGTATTCCGTAGTGGATGCTGGGAGCCCGTCCCAAGTGCGGACTCTCTGCAATACATGAATATAGTTCTTGCTTAACTAAAGGGTTATTGTTATGAGCCATCTGTTAAATGAGGCTCAGTTGTTATTCATACTGTTAACTGGGTATGTTTATCACAAGTTGTACGGTGTGATTGGTGTGACTGGTATGAGTCTTACCCTGGATTCCAAATCCTTTCCTAGTAATGTCAGCTCTTCCGGGCACAGTTTCCCTAACTGAGGTCTGGAGGAGGGGCATAGAGGAAGGAGCCAGTGCACACCAGATATAGTACCTAATCTTTCTTTTAAGAGTGCCCAGTCTCCTGCGGAGCCCGTCTATACCCCATGGTCCTTACGGAGTACCCAGCATCCACTACGGACTACGAGAAATAGAATTACCGGTGAGTAAATTCTTATTTTTTCCTACCCCATGTTATTTAAATAAAAACAGTGTGCACATTCGACGCACAGCCCAAAAAGGTATGTGTTTTTGCTGGCAAGGGGCATGACCACCCAATAGTACCCCCAATTCAAATTATGCCTCACAGCAGTGCAACTTTATTCACAATGTATCATACGATAGTGTCCCTTGTTCATATTACATCACACAGTAGTACCACTTTACCTTATATACGTTACTCCTCACAGTAGTGCCCGTCATTCATATAACATCATACTGAATTGCTCTTTATTCACATTACACCACACCATATTGCTCATTATTCTCATTACACCACATAATATTTGTCACGATCCGGGTATCTGGACGCCATTTCTTACCCATCAGATGCCTCCTAAGGCTGGCTCAGCGCTCCAGGACCGGATTCCATCTGTTATCCTGATGTGTACATTCCTGTATCCTCTCCTGTCACTCTGGGACGCTGTCACAGTAAACGCCATATTACACCTGGCATGGCGTCTCCCGCGGCCTCCGCCGCCGTCCCTGAACTTCTGCATGCAGAGTGTCTGAGTGGCGATTACGTCAGCCGCGGCCTCCGCTGTGTCCGCGTGGTTGGATGTGCATCTGTCAGCCTGGCGCCTCCTGTCTCCGGTGGCCGGCGCCGCCATTACTGTTTTCATTACCACATGGATTACAAACCAAACTTCCCTCCAAGTGTCTTCATGGGCGCAGCCATCTTGGATTCTGTCAGCTGATCATTTCCACCAATCTGTTCTCAGTATTGATAATCTGCATAATTGCCTAGCCAATCCCTTCCTTGCTGCAGGTATAAATACACTGTGCCTGAGCAAGGAAGGCGTCAGTGCTTTGGTTGTCAAACCTAGTTCCTGTTTGTCTCTCTCCTGTGATTGTCTTCCAGGTTCCAGCTCCTGTCTCAAGACTTCCACCATAGAGACCCGCACCAGCATTCCACCTGCGGTGTAGCCTGACTCTCCAATCCATTGTGGATTCATCTGTTTCCAGCTACAACATTACCTGCTTCCAGCTCAGCTTCCAGCAGAGTACAGCTTCCCTTAAAGGGCCGGTGTCCTTTCTACACTTTACCACTCTCCACCGGTATTATTATTTCTCCGCTCTCAAGTTCTACATTTCAGTTCATATTTCATCGCTCCCAAGTTCATTTATTATTTAACTGGTTCCAGCCAGTATCCACTCCGTGCTAACAACAGTCTGGTTCCAGCCAGTATCCACAGCAGCTGTTTTATCTTCAGCAACCCAGCTTTTCCTGGAACACCAGCTGGCACAATCCTGGGTTATCTCCATTGCTACAGTCGGGCCTGGTAAGGACTTTCCATCTAGAAGATCATAAGAACTATCTCACACTACCAGTGCTCTGTGGCTCCTGCCATCCTGTAGTACCCAGGAACTGTATTTATTCTTTGCTGACTTTTACGTTTTCTTTTACTGCTGCTGTGTTGCGGAGTTGTCATAATAAACATCATTGACTTTTATCCAAGTTGTCGTGGTCACGCCTTCGGGCAGTTATTATTCATGTTACTTACATGTCCAGGGGTCTGATACAACCTCCCAGGTTCCGGTACATCTCAGCCCCTACAACTGAGGCTGCCTCCCGTCAGCTCAGGCCCTCAGTTGTGACAGTAAGCACTGACCTAATGAATCCAGCCGGAGACCAGGATCAAGCGGCCAGGCCGATGCAAGAACTGGCAGCCCGACTAGAACATCAGGAGGCTGCACAGGGCCACATCATCCGCTGTCTCCAGGATCTCTCTACTCGGCTGGATGGGATTCAGACAACTCTCCGTGGATCAGGCGCGTCTGGTGCGTCAACCACAGTGACTCCAGCTATAACCCCACCCACCTTACCCATTTCTGCTCCACGTCTTCATCTTCCAACGCCAGCAAAATTTGACGGATCTCCAAGATTCTGCAGGGGATTTCTCAACCAGTGTGAGATTCAGTTTGAGCTACAACCTGGCAATTTTCCCAGTGACCGTACAAAAATTGCCTACATTATTTCTCTTCTCAGTGGCTCAGCCCTTGATTGGGCATCACCGTTATGGGAGAGGTCCGACACCCTGCTATCTTCCTACACTGCCTTCGTGTCAACATTCAGGCGCATCTTCGACGAGCCAGGCCGGGTAACCTCAGCTTCATCCGAGATTCTCCGTTTACGCCAGGGGTCACGTACTGTAGGACAATATCTGATACAGTTCCAGATCCTGGCATCCGAACTGGCATGGAACGACGAGGCCCTGTATGCTGCATTCTGGCATGGCTTATCTGAGCGTATTAAAGATGAGTTAGCTACCAGAGACTTACCTTCTAAGTTAGATGAGCTAACCTCACTCTGCACGAAAGTTGATTTACGTTTCCGAGAGAGAGCAACTGAGCGTGGAAGATCATCTGCTCCAAAATCTTCTGCTCCTCCTCCTCGTCAACTGTCACCATCTAAAGATGAGCCCATGCAACTTGGCCGTTCCCGTTTAACTCCTGCTGAGCGCCGAAGACGTCTCTCCGAGTTTCTCTGTCTCTATTGTGCAGCTCCGTCTCACACCATTAATGCCTGTCCCAAACGTCCGGGAAACTCCAAATCCTAGCTCGCCAAGGAGAGGGCCGGCTAGGAGTAATGATCTCCTCTCCATCTCCTCAAGATTGTAATCTCCCAGTCTCGCTTCAAGTTGCTCAACGTTATCGGAACGTCATTGCCCTCCTTGATTCCGGAGCGGCTGGGATCTTTATTACCGAAGCCTATGTTAAACGGTGGTCCCTACCCACCGAGAGACTTCCTTCGTCCATTTCTTTAACTGCCGTGGATGGCAGCAAAATTTTTGATGCAGTTATTTCTTTAAGGACTCTACCAGTTCGTCTGAGAGTGGGAGTTCTTCATTCCGAACTTATTTCTTTTTTAGTGATTCCAAGAGCCACACATCCTGTGGTCCTGGGCCTTCCATGGCTCCGTCTTCACAATCCTACAATTGATTGGACGACTACGCAAATCCTGGCATGGGGTTCCTCCTGTGCTGAGACATGTTTGTTTAAAGTATTGCCTGTCTGTTCTTCCTCCCCCAGGTCGTCTGATGTTCCACCTCCTCCATATCAAGATTTCACGGATGTGTTCAGTAAAGCTTCTGCTGATATCCTTCCTCCTCATAGAGAATGGGACTGTCCGATTGATCTCGTTCCAGGGAAGGTTCCACCTCGAGGCCGAACTTATCCGTTGTCTCTGCCTGAGACGCATTCTATGGAGGAATATATTAAAGAGAACCTAGCAAAGGGGTTCATTCGACCTTCTTCTTCTCCAGCCGGCGCAGGCTTCTTTTTTGTAAAAAAGAAAGATGGTGGTCTGCGGCCGTGCATCGACTACAGAGGTTTGAACGACATTACCATCAAGAACCGTTATCCTTTACCCCTGATTACTGAGCTCTTTGACAGAGTTAGCGGAGCTACCATCTTTACAAAGCTGGACTTGCGAGGTGCATACAATCTCATCCGGATCCGTGAGGGTGACGAGTGGAAGACCGCCTTTAACACCCGTGACGGACATTATGAGTACCTCGTCATGCCCTTCGGATTGAGCAATGCTCCAGCTGTCTTCCAGCATTTTGTCAATGAGATCTTCAGAGACATTCTATACCGTCATGTCGTGGTCTATCTAGACGATATCCTCATTTTTGCCAACGATTTAGAGGAACATCGTTTTTGGGTTAAAGAGGTTCTGTCCCGTCTCCGTGTCAATCATCTCTATTGCAAATTAGAAAAATGCGTCTTTGAAGTCAAGTCCATTCCGTTTCTAGGGTACATTGTGTCCGGTTCCGGACTAGAGATGGATCCTGAGAAACTACAAGCAATACAAAATTGGCCGGTACCCTTAACCCTCAAAGGGGTCCAGAGGTTCTTAGGGTTCGCCAACTATTACCGAAAGTTTATACGAGACTTTTCCACCATTGTGGCGCCTATTACTGCTTTCACTAAGAAGGGTGCTAACCCGTCCAAGTGGTCTGAAGAAGCCATGCAAGCATTTCATCTTTTAAAACAAAGGTTCATCTCTGCGCCTGTTCTGAAACAGCCTGACATCGACTCTCCTTTCATCTTAGAGGTGGATGCCTCCTCCGTTGGAGTAGGAGCGGTGTTATCTCAGAGGGCTAAAGATGGCCATTTACACCCTTGCAGTTTCTTCTCCCGGAAGTTCTCCCCAGCTGAGCGCAACTATGCCATTGGCGACCAGGAGTTGCTAGCCATCAAGCTCGCTCTAGAAGAGTGGAGGTATCTGTTGGAGGGAGCTTCTCATTCAATCACCATACTTACAGACCACAAGAACCTTTTATACCTGAAGGGCGCACAATGTCTCAACCCTCGTCAGGCCAGATGGGCACTTTTCTTTTCCAGGTTCGACTTTAAACTCCAGTTCTGTCCGGGCTCTCAGAATCGCAAGGCCGATGCCCTTTCCCGCTCATGGGAGCAAGAAAATGAGTCAGAGTCTTCAGACAAGCATCCTATTATAAATCCGTTGGCATTCTCCACGGTAGGGATGGACTCTACGCCCCCATCAGGGAAAAGTTTTGTGAAGCCGATGCTAAGGAAGAAGCTCATGCATTGGGCCCATGCTTCCCGTTTTGCCGGACATACAGGTATCCAAAAAAACCCTGGAGTTTATCTCTAGGTCCTATTGGTGGCCAACTCTGAAAAAGGACGTCTTGGAGTTTATTGCATCTTGCCCAAAGTGTGCCCAACATAAAGTATCCCGCCAGTCGCCTGCGGGGCAACTGGTTCCACTATCCGTTCCCCGTCGACCATGGACCCACTTGTCGATGGATTTCATTACAGACTTACCCATGTGCAACAAGTTTAATACCATCTGGGTGGTAGTTGACCGGTTCACCAAGATGGCACACTTCATTCCTCTCACCGGTCTTCCGTCAGCTTCCAAGTTGGCTCAAGTATTCATACAAGAGATCTTCCGACTCCACGGTCTTCCTGAAGAAATTATCTCAGATCGAGGAGTTCAATTCACAGCCAAATTCTGGCGAAGTTTATGTCAAGTCCTCCAAGTCAAGCTAAAGTTTTCCACGGCTTACCATCCTCAGACCAGTGGTCAAACCGAGAGGGTGAATCAGGACTTGGAGGCCTTCCTCCGCATCTATGTGTCCTCCTCTCAAGATGACTGGGTTCAATTACTTCCCTGGGCCGAGTTCTGTCATAACAACCAGTATCATTCTTCATCTGCTTCAACACCATTCTTCACTAACTTTGGATTCCACCCTAAAGTCCCTGAGTTCCAACCGCTTCCAGCAACTTCTGTTCCCGCAGTGGATATCACCTTGCATCAGTTTGCCAATATCTGGAAGAGCGTACGATCAGCTCTGCTCAAGGCATCGTTCAGGTACAAGAAGTTTGCGGATAAGAAGCGTCGAGCAGTTCCTGCTCTCAAGGTGGGTGATCGGGTATGGTTATCCACGAAGAATTTGAGGTTAAGAGTTCCCAGTATGAAGTTTGCACCTCGCTATATCGGTCCTTTCAAGATTGAACAAGTCATCAATCCTGTTGCTTACAGACTCCAGTTGCCTCCCTTCTTAAAAATACCCAGGACATTCCATGTTTCCCTGTTGAAACCGCTGATCTTGAATCGGTTTCATTCCTCACTTCCTCCAACTCCGAAAGTCCAAACTCAACGAGGCGTTGAGTATGAAGTGGCCAAGATCCTGGACTCACGTCACCGTTACGGTCAACTACAATATCTTATTGACTGGAAAGGTTATGGTCCTGAGGAACGTTCATGGACCAATGCTTCTGATGTCCATGCTCCTGCCTTGGTCCGGAGATTCCATTCCAAGTTTCCTCAAAAGCCAAAGAAGTGTCCTGGGGCCACTCCTAAAGGGGGGGGTGCTGTCACGATCCGGGTATCTGGACGCCATTTCTTACCCATCAGATGCCTCCTAAGGCTTGCTCAGCGCTCCAGGACCGGATTCCATCTGTTATCCTGATGTGTACATTCCTGTATCCTCTCCTGTCACTCTGGGACGCTGTCACAGTAAACGCCATATTACACCTGGCATGGCGTCTCCCGCGGCCTCCGCCGCCGTCCCTGAACTTCTGCATGCAGAGTGTCTGAGTGGCGATTACGTCAGCCGCGGCCTCCGCTGTGTCCGCGTGGTTGGATGTGCATCTGTCAGCCTGGCGCCTCCTGTCTCCGGTGGCCGGCGCCGCCATTACTGTTTTCATTACCACATGGATTACAAACCAAACTTCCCTCCAAGTGTCTGCATGGGCGCAGCCATCTTGGATTCTGTCAGCTGATCATTTCCACCAATCTGTTCTCAGTATTGATAATCTGCATAATTGCCTAGCCAATCCCTTCCTTGCTGCAGGTATAAATACACTGTGCCTGAGCAAGGAAGGCGTCAGTGCTTTGGTTGTCAAACCTAGTTCCTGTTTGTCTCTCTCCTGTGATTGTCTTCCAGGTTCCAGCTCCTGTCTCAAGACTTCCACCATAGAGACCCGCACCAGCATTCCACCTGCGGTGTAGCCTGACTCTCCAATCCATTGTGGATTCATCTGTTTCCAGCTACAACATTACCTGCTTCCAGCTCAGCTTCCAGCAGAGTACAGCTTCCCTTAAAGGGCCGGTGTCCTTTCTACACTTTACCACTCTCCACCGGTATTATTATTTCTCCGCTCTCAAGTTCTACATTTCAGTTCATATTTCATCGCTCCCAAGTTCATTTATTATTTAACTGGTTCCAGCCAGTATCCACTCCGTGCTAACAACAGTCTGGTTCCAGCCAGTATCCACAGCAGCTGTTTTATCTTCAGCAACCCAGCTTTTCCTGGAACACCAGCTGGCACAATCCTGGGTTATCTCCATTGCTACAGTCGGGCCTGGTAAGGACTTTCCATCTAGAAGATCATAAGAACTATCTCACACTACCAGTGCTCTGTGGCTCCTGCCATCCTGTAGTACCCAGGAACTGTATTTATTCTTTGCTGACTTTTACGTTTTCTTTTACTGCTGCTGTGTTGCGGAGTTGTCATAATAAACATCATTGACTTTTATCCAAGTTGTCGTGGTCACGCCTTTGGGCAGTTATTATTCATGTTACTTACATGTCCAGGGGTCTGATACAACCTCCCAGGTTCCGGTACATCTCAGCCCCTACAACTGAGGCTGCCTCCCGTCAGCTCAGGCCCTCAGTTGTGACAATATTGCTCCTTATTCACATTACACCACACCATAGTGCTCTTTATACACATTAGACTACACAGTAGTGCCCTTTCTATACGTTACGCCACACAGTAGAGCACCTTATACACATAATGCCACACATTGGTAATGCATTTATACACATAATACCACACAGTAATCCCCCTTACACATGACTCACATTATTAATGTCCTTATAAAACATAATGCGCCTTACACATTATGCCAACCATTATTAATGCCCTTATACACATAATTTCCCTTACACATATGCCACACATGTTAATGCCCTTACACAGATAATGACACACATAATGTCCCTTACACATATGCTGCACATTATTAATGCCCTTATACACATAATGACACATATAGTTCCTGGCGTGAGTCAACTGGCAGCTCTGCTAACAACGGGCACCTATTTTTTATGAAACTGCATCTTATTTGCATTGCTATGTGGCTAGGATGTACAAGCAGCTTCTGTTGATTAAAATTATATGCAGCATGCCTATATACTGTGTGTGACTGTGGCTATATCTGCATACGAAATGCTACACAGAATATAGGCATGCCGCATATCATTTTAATCAGCAGAAGCTGCTTGTGCCCCTAGACATACTAGATGCCCTAGGCAATTGCCTAGGTTGTCTATGCCTAGGACCGGCTCTGCATGCGCTGGCCAAAGGGTGTGCCTAAATCCACTTATGGCCGTATATACTGCCACTCAGGGGTGTGTCTGAGATGAAGATATTGCTAGTACTAAGATGAAGACATGGCTGCTGCCACTCGATAGATCTGTTGGTATCTCGAGCATATATCACCACAGTGCCCAGCATACACTCCCCAATACCCATACAGTGCCCAGCATGCACCCCCCCATGCCCATGCATTGCCCAGAATACACCCACCATACCCATATCCACACATACACCCCCATTTCCATACAGTGCCTAGCATACACCCCCCACCTCATACTCGCACAGTGTCCAGCATACACCCCCATACCCATAGAGTGCCCAGCATACAGCCCCATACCCATACAGTGTCCAGCATAAATCTTCTCTGCCCAGCATATCCCCCCCATGCAGTGTCTAGCATACCTCCCTGCCCCCATACCCATACAGTGTCCATTATACACCCACCCATACCCATACAGTGTTCAACATACACGCCCCCACCAACCACATTCTGGGAATTTGTAAAGTACCTGCCACTTATTCTGGATAAACACCTAAGGTACAGATGTACTAAGGCTTGGAGAACGATAAAGTGGAGATAAAAGATGGAGGCGGAGCAATGCCATACGCATCATCATTTGCACCACGCCCTGCAAGGGTTTGCCTGCATGAGCACTGGGAACAGGGCTTGCAATAATGCAGATCATCATAGCCATAGCCGACCCTAGCCAATTTGATGCCCTAGGCAAAATTTTGGCTGGTGCCCCCCTGGCACCGCTGCTAGTTCTGCATCTGACCCAGAAACAATTAGGCAGTCGGGCCCACTGGAGGTTTACCCTGTGCCCCTGTGGGCCAGTTCAACCCTGCATAATGGCACACAGTAATGCCCATAATACACATAATTCCACACAGTAATGCACCTTACACATATGCCACACATTAGTAATGCCCATAATACACATAATGCCACACAGTAATGCACCTTACACATATGCCCCACATTAGTAATGCCCATAATGCACATAATTCCACACAATAATAATGCACCTTACACATATGCCCTACATTAGTAATGTCCATAATACACATAATACCACACAGTAATGCCCATAATACACATAATACCACACAGTAATGCCCATAATACACATAATTCCACACAGTAATGCCCATAATACACATAATACCACACAGTATTGCCCATAATACACATAATTCCACACAGTAATGCACCTTACACATATGCCCCACATTATTAATGCTAGTAGATTTGTTTTTAAACTTACTTTTGCTTGCTGGCGTGCTTGAAGTAAAGAGGTGTGCCCATGCAGCTCCCTGGATCCGTGACTGCGTTTTGTGAGATGGAGGTGTCAGCATGGGTGGGTGCAGTGTCCAGATACTGCCATACTTGCTGGTTATACAAAAAGACCAGTATCAAACATGTAGCAACTATCCATTCTCTTCACTGTTCAGTGTGTTTGCTGGTGTCACTCCTGGCAACTGCATGCCCTTTATTTTATACTGCAGGAGCGATATGCTCTGCTCTCCAGTGTGACGCGTCCGAAAGTCACGCTGCACTGACGTTTCATATAGAAATAGCGCAACTTAAGACCACGTTACAGTGCTGGATGGCAATTTTACGGCATGGACTGACTGAGAAATAAAGTGTTTGGAGAACAATGCCCATGTTATGTCCCTGCAGACACCTGGCGTTTGCACAGAGATAAGGGAAACACACAGGATGGCAGGGTCCCACTCCCCCATGTGCACAAGCAGTATAGGTGATGTCAGGTTTATGTGGAGCAGTCTTCCACAATACACATGTGGTATCATAAGGAGCCATCCAGTAATAACCGTATATAGTCAGTAAAAATGTCACAGGTCTAGGAATTGCATTTACTGGGCTTCTGCTGTCTGAGGTCTCACAAGTCAGGGGCATTCAAGCATGTCGGAGGGAGATTAAGGGACTGTCTGCATTCTATTTAACAAATGTAAACAGCAGTGTATACAAGTACTGATTGAATACATTTGGAAAGAAACAGATAGTTTGCAGACTGTCACTCCCAGCATGAGATACTGCAGGGACATGTTTGGATGCCCCTAGACATGCTTGGATGCCCTAGGCAAATGCTTATCCTGCCTATAGCTAAGGCCGGCTCTGATCATAGCCCATACTCTGCCTATTTCACAGTCAGGGGGGATGTGGGGGATTTGGATATTTTATAGGGAATTCAGGAGACTTTTCCCCACATGTTTGAGTCTCCCACAACTTCATTGAGAGTGGAGTAGTACGTTCTCTGGAAAACGGAGATGGAAGATGCGTGGATTGGACATGCATATGCAATAGCGCATTTTTGTTGAAGGTCGTGCTGTAATGTTAGTCCTCAGTCCCCACTGCCCCATAATCTGCTGTGCTCTGCAGGATGGTGAGGGGGAGGAGCTAATATTGCTGGGGGGATGGTGGTAATGACACTGAGGGTAAAGACAATGAGGGTAAAGCTACATAAAGTTCCATTGGCCCTGGGGTGAGGGGGTTATAATATTTGTACAGTACTGTATGTGACACAAAACACTGGGCAGAAGTTGGGGTTGGTATCACAGTGGAGACCTATGGACACTCTTGGATGGGAGTTATGCCAAACTGGATCTATTGCTACTGGGAGTTTGTGGGGGTAATGTCACTGGGGGTTCTATTGTCATTGGGGGTTCAAAGGTAATGTTACAATGGAGGTCTATGGATACGGTGGGAAGGGTGTTGCAAGACCCCCTAGGCATATTTTGTTCATCAAACAAAATATTTTTACAAATATGTTGAGTCAATTTTAAAAAAAGATCAACAATTTTTGTGGGCCTTTTTGCGAAAACGAAATACAATATCGGCAGTTAGGAGGTTAATGGAGTTCAGTTACATTTTGAATCGGCAATGAGGACAGATGCTTTTTATTTAAAAAAAAATAATGATGTGTTGTCATTTTATTTTTGTGCCGTTTAGACTAGCGCTGGAAGGGTTTACCTGTGCATCACGCGGGCACAATTCCTGGCGGCCTAACACTCTCTCTCAGCAGGTTAGCAAAATAGATGTTATCTTAACATTTGTCATCGACTAGTGATCGCTTCCAAGCCAGCCTGCGAGAAGATGAATAATGGTTAGTTAAGCCAATAAAACTTTCTCTAGAAGAAATTTTTCACCACTATTTTTAGATGACTGGGATAAAATATTTTTCTATTATTGGATGCACAGGCAAAGAAACAGTAAATTGCCTGGCTCCTTACCTCAAGCGTGGACTACATTACTGTTATTTATTTATACACACTGTGCGTGAAATTGCTGAGGTTGGCATTAGTAAGTGTACAGTACAGCAAATAGACATTTTATTTTCTTTAAAAAATGTCTCTGCTAGTACAAAATAACCTCACGGGGATATAAGTAGATGCCAAAAAAAGGTTAATAATTACTTCATAATTGATGTTTTACTATCGTGTTAGGAGAACCCTAAGCAGCCTAATTGTGATTTTAGATTAAAGCTATGTATAAATGGTAGGGAAAATCAGGGATCACTCTGCGAAGCCCAGTAACATTTGCAAATTCATTTATTACAGATACTGTATTTCAAAATGAAGTGATCTGAGGGTTCGACTGCAGACCGGAAAGAAAGGAAGCATCTTTGTATGGATTTGATTACATGTAGGGGCACCTGTCTGTACTCTTAAGGTGCGTGCATACTGGCCGATATATCGGCCGTTCTGTTGAACGGTCGATGTATCGCGGGTCTGTCGGCCAGTGTGTATGAACAATATGTCTGTGAACGCCGTCATTCACAGATATATCGCGTCAGCCCTGCAGCACAGCTGATGATCAATATATCTGCCGATATCTTGGTGTATCGCTGTGTGTGTACGGGCGGTGGGCTGAGCGCCCGTATACATGCTGCAGCAGCTGGCAGTGATTGACAGCTGAACTGGGCAGGCGCATGTAAATGCCCGTCCAGTTCGTAACGTCAGTCCCGATGGATCGGGCAGTGTGTATGCTCAACACACTGCCCGATCCATCCATAGATATATCTGCAGATCAATTGATCTGCAGATATATCTACTAGTGTATACCCAGCATTAGTTGCAGGTTTGCAGGCCCACATAAAAACAAAACATACAGTATGACTAAAAGAAAGAAATAATCAAATTTTTAGGACCATCACATCCATTTACCTACTACTACGTGATGACACCTCATTTATGAATAATGCATGAGAGTATGATAGATCAGCATTGTTTTGATACAGTTGGAGAAATTCAGTCCTGCAGGCAGGGCTGGCACTACCATTAGGCAACTTTAGGCAGCTGCCTAGGGCGCCAGGATCTGGGGGGGGGGGGGAGCCCTGAGTCTGCTTGTCAGAAAATTAAGGATAACTCTGAAGGATGCATCCTTGTTAAACTTAATGCAGACAGTGGCTGTTGAACTTCTATGAACTTCTAAGATGCTACCTCGACACTTTCACCTCAGTGGCTGGATAGTGGGTACTGGTGTGTGGTTTGTGGTCAAAAAACTTGCACTGGCCCTGCCTGCAGGAAGTGCCGCAATGCCCAGCTGTGACATGTTAGCCAATGGTAGTACAGAGGAAAAACTTGTGGTGTCGGTGGGATATGATGTGCCTTTCTGGAATGGCACATGGAGTAGATGTAAGGAATTGAATTCCTCCGTATGGATGTTTTTGTTGAATATTGCCTCAAAATGTTCTCTCTCATACATATAGTGCACCTTGATGGAGTCTGTGTTTGCACGCCATTGGGATTCATTTTGTTTTCCAACTTTATTTGTGGTTGCCAATTTTTTACGGTCTACATCTACCGTCAGCCTCAACCATATTGCGATGACTTCTATCTAATCAGGGACTGTACGAACTAATATTCATCTCAAGAAGGTAATATTCATCCCTGTCCTGGCTATTTATTTAGATCCATATAAGACTCTCCTCTAGTCTCTGAACCTTCAAGAGTTCCCTGAAAACTCACCTCTTCAGGCAAGCTTATCAAATTCCGGAACAGCCCACATAACCTTTATATGCTTTTCTATCCAGTTTCATCCCCACTGTACAGTCCACATATATTCTCACATATTTTCTCTTCTTTAACTTTCCCTTCCTCCAAGAACCTTTGCAAACTGGTGGACAATAGATAGCACCTATCCTTGTGTATCAATGCTTATTTCCCTATAGTGTAAGCTTGTGAGCAGGGCCCTCCTACCTCTATGACTGTTTGTTATTACCCAGTTTTGTTTTATCACTGTTGTTTCCAACTGTAAAGCGCAACGGAATTTGCTGCACTATGTACAGTAAGAAACAACAAACCAAACAATAATCAAATAAATATTACTTCTCGTGCACATATTTCAGACAGCCATATTTGGTTCCTAAATGACTGAGTTATAATAACCTGAATACTTTAATAATTGGCAGTCTTGGAATCTCCTTACTTTATATGCATTTTAAGTGGTTTTGATGTTTATTGCTTGTTTGTTGTAGAATTGAATACTTATTTTAATATCAACAAAGCGTTTTTAACTTGAATTTGTTTTTGAATGTTTATAATGGCAATTTACTGTACACTGACGCTGTTCTCTCCCTTTTCTTTTTCTATTTGATTATTTATTTTGGAGACTGCCACCCTCCATTTGAACAGCTGCTTTATAAGACAGCGTCGCTGTGGTCACCCATGATTATTTTTTGAACGTGCATTGCAAGCTGGAATCTGATCTCCATCATCTACAAACGCAGAATGCATCCATAAACCCAGAAAGTCTCCCCTTAAATCATTTACATTTCTCCGCCTGCAAACAAAATCTAATTTTTGCATGAGGACACAATACGACGCGTTTCGATCCTCTCAGCTCTTTTCATGAGAAAATAAAAACGTTTACACCTCCTGCAGAAACTGTCATCAGATGTGACTGGGGTGCATTTGCACAAAATGAAGCACATAGAACATTGTTTGGCAGCAGGCCTTGTAAATGATTGCTGCTTTCAAAGAACGGGCAGACTCGCACAAAATTCTCGCACCTCCAGAACTCGGAGGCTATTACATTTAGAACCACTTGACTGATATAGTCTTCCCATGTACATACACATAATGGTTAATGTTTGTTGGGAACCAATTAACTTACCAATATATTTTGGATTGTGGGAGGAAACCCACACAAGTTTGTGGAGAATATAGAAACTCCACACAGTTAGGGCTGTGGTGGGAATCAAACCCATGACCTCCGTGCTGTGAGGCAGTATTGCTGACCGTTACACCATCCGTACTGCCTCCTCCCCACCAGGATCCACAATGAAGTTGTACCTTAGTCCGAAAGTAATTGTGTAATCAATGATAGCCCCTTATGAAAGGAAAAGGTATAATACCTATTAAACAAATGCTATGTGCTTCAAACACATGCTTTCTTTATTAACTACTTTAAGGAATTTTCTCTAACGTCCTAATGGATGCTGGGAACTCCGAAAGGACCATGGGGAATAGCGGCTCCGCAGGAGACTGGGCACAACTAAAAGAAAGCTTTAGACTACTGGTGTGCACTGGCTCCTCCCACTATGACCCTCCTCCAGACTTCAGTTAGTATCTTGTGCCCGGCTGAGCTGGATGCACACTAGGGGCTCTCCTGAGCTCCTAGAAAGAAAGTATATGTTAGGTTTTTTATTTTACAGTGAGACCTGCTGGCCACAGGCTCACTGCAACGAGGGACTAAGGGGAGAAGAAGCGAACCTACCTGCTTGCAGCTAGCTTGGGCTTCTTAGGCAACTGGACACCATTAGCTCCAGAGGGATCGACCGCAGGACCCGTCCTTGGTGTTCGTTCCCGGAGCCGCGCCGCCGTCCCCCTTACAGAGCCAGAAGCAAGAAGAGGTCCGGAAAATCGGCGGCAGAAGACTTCAGTCTTCACCAAGGTAGCGCACAGCACTGCAGCTGTGCGCCATTGCTCCTCATGTACACCTCACACTGCAGTCACTGATGGGTGCAGGGCGCTGGGGGGGGCGCCCTGAGCAGCAATATTAACACCTTGGCTGGCAAAATAATCACAATATATAGTCCCAGAGGCTATATATGTGATAAATACCCCTGCCAGAATCCATAAAAAAGCGGGAGAAAAGTCAGCCAAAAAAGGGGCGGAGCTATCTCCCTCAGCACACTGGCGCCATTTCTCCCTCACAGCTCCGCTGGAAGGAAGCTCCCTGGCTCTCCCCTGCAGTCTGTAACTACAGAAGGGTAAAAAAGAGATGGGGGGCACTAAATTTAGGCGCAGTATAATAATTATAGCAGCTATAAGGGGATATAATTCTCAGTTAGTCCCTGTATTATATAGCGCTCTGGTGTGTGCTGGCATACTCTCTCTCTGTCTCCCCAAAGGGCTTTGTGGGGTCCTGTCCTCTGTTAGAGCATTCCCTGTGTGTGTGCGGTGTGTCGGTATGGCTGTGTCGACATGTTTGATGAGGAGACTTATGTGGAGGCGGAGCAGATGCCTATAAATGTGATGTCACCCCCTGCGGGGCAGACGCCTGAGTGGATGGACTTATGGAAGGAATTACGTGCAAGTGTCGACTCCTTACATAAAAAATTTGACGACATGCCAAATACGGGACAGCCGGCTTCTCAGCTCGTGCCTGCCCAGACGTCTCAAAGGCCATCGGGGGCTCTAAAGCGCCCGCTACCTCAGATGGCAGACACAGATGTCGACACGGATACTGATACCAGTGTCGACGACGAAGAGTCTAATTTAATGTCCACTAGGGCCATTCGTTGCATGATTGAGGCAATGAAAGAGGTATTACACATTTCTGATATAAACCCAGGTACCACAAAAAAGGGTATTATGTTTGGGGAGAAAAAACTACCAATAGTTTTTCCCCCATCTGAGGAATTGAATGAGGTGTGTGAGGAAGCGTGGGCTTCCCCCGATAAAAAATTGGTAATTTCTAAAAAGTTACTAATGGCGTACCCTTTCCCGCCAGAGGATAGGTCACGTTGGGAAACACCCCCTAGGGTGGATAAAACGCTCACACGTTTGTCAAAGAAGGTGGCACTACCGTCTCCGGATACGGCCACCCTAAAGGAGCCTGCTGATAGAAAGCAGGAGGCGATCCTGAAGTCTGTATATACACACTCAGGCATTATACTTAGACCAGCTATTGCTTCGGCATGGATGTGCAGTGCTGCAGCTGCGTGGTCAGATTCCCTGTCGGAAAATATTGACACCCTAGACAGGGACACTATTCTGCTAACCATAGAGCATATAAAAGACTCAGTCTTATACATGAGAGATGCACAGAGGGAGATCTGCCGGCTGGCATCTAAAATAAGTGCATTGTCCATTTCTGCTAGGAGAGGCTTATGGACTCGGCAGTGGACAGGGGATGCAGATTCGAAAAGGCACATGGAAGTTTTGCCTTATAAGGGTGAGGAGTTATTCGGGGATGGTCTCTCAGACCTAGTTTCCACAGCAACAGCTGGGAAGTCAGCATTTTTGCCCCATGTTCCCTCACAGCCTAAGAAAGCGCCGTATTATCAGGTACAGTCCTTTCGACCCCAGAAAAACAGGCGGGGAAAAGGAGGGTCCTTTCTGTCCAGAGGCAGAGGTAGGGGAAAAAGGCTGCAACAGACAGCAGGTTCCCAGGAACAAAAGTCCTCCCCCGCTTCTTCCAAGTCCGCCGCATGACGGTGGGGCTCCACAGGCGGAGCCAGGTACGGTGGGGGGCCGCCTCAAAAATTTCAGCGATCAGTGGGCTCGCTCACAGGTGGATCCCTGGATCCTTCAAGTAGTATCTCAGGGGTACAAGCTGGAATTTGAAGCATCTCCCCCCCGCCGTTTCCTCAAATCTGCCTTGCCGATAACTCCCTCAGGCAGGGAGGCTGTGCTAGCGGCAATTCACAAGCTGTATTCCCAGCAGGTGATAGTCAAGGTGCCCCTACTTCAACAAGGACGGGGTTACTATTCCACACTGTTTGTGGTACCGAAACCGGACGGTTCGGTGAGACCCATTTTAAATTTGAAATCCTTGAACACATACATAAAAAAATTCAAGTTCAAGATGGAATCGCTCAGGGCGGTTATTGCAAGCCTGGACGAGGGGGATTACATGGTATCCCTGGACATAAAGGATACTTACCTGCATGTCCCCATTTACCATCCTCACCAGGAGTACCTCAGATTTGTGGTACAGGATTGCCATTACTAATTCCAGACACTGCCGTTTGGACTGTCCACGGCACCGAGGGTGTTTACCAAGGTAATGGCAGAGATGATGATACTCCTTCGAAAAAAGGGAGTTTTAATTATCCCGTACTTGGACGATCTCCTTATAAAGGCGAGGTCCAAGGAGCAGTTGTTGGTCAGGGTAGCACTATCTCGGGAAGTGCTACAACAGCACGGATGGATTCTAAACATTCCAAAGTCACAGCTGGTTCCTACCACACGCCTACTGTTCCTGGGGATGGTTCTGGACACAGAACAGAAAAAAGTGTTTCTCCCGCTGGAGAAAGCCAAGGAGCTGTCATCTCTAGTCAGAGACCTCCTGAAACCCAAACAGGTATCGGTGCATCACTGCACTCGAGTCCTGGAAAAAATGGTAGCTTCCTACGAAGCAATACCATTCGGCAGGTTCCATGCAAGAACCTTTCCGTGGGACCTCTTGGACAAGTGGTCAGGATCGCATCTTCAGATGCATCGGCTGATAACCCTGTCTCCAAAGACCAGGGTATCTCTACTGTGGTGGCTGCAGAGTGCTCATCTCCAAGAGGGCCGCAGATTCGGCATACAGGACTGGGTCCTGGTGACCACGGATGCCAGCCTTCGAGGCTGGGGGGCAGTCACACAGGGAAGAAATTCCAAGGACTTTGAAGTCAGGAGTCGTCCCTACACATAAATATTCTGGAACTGAGGGCCATTTACAATGCCCTATGTCAGGCAAGGCCCCTGCTTCAAAACCAGCCTGTACTGATCCAATCAGACAACATCACGGCGGTCGCCCATGTAAACAGACAGGGCGGCACAAGAAGCAGGAGGGCAATGGCAGAAGCCACAAGGATTCTCCGATGGGCGGAAAATCACGTGTTAGCACTGTCAGCAGTGTTCATTCCGGGAGTGGACAACTGGGAAGCAGACTTCCTCAGCAGACACGACCTACACCCGGGAGAGTGGGGACTTCATCCAGAAGTCTTCCAACTAATGGTAAACCGTTGGGAAAGGCCACAGGTGGACATGATGGCGTCCCGCCTAAACAAAAAACTAGAGAGATATTGCGCCAGGTCAAGGGACCCTCAGGCGATAGCTGTGGACGCTCTAGTGACACCGTGGGTGTACCAGTTGGTTTATGTGTTCCCTCCTCTGCCTCTCATACCAAAGGTACTGAGAATAATAAGAAGACGAGGAGTAAGAATGATACTCGTGGTTCCGGATTGGCCAAGAAGAGCTTGGTACCCAGAACTTCAAGAAATTATATCAGAGGACCCATGGCCTCTACCGCTCAGACAGGATCTGCTGCAGCAGGGGCCCTGTCTGTTCCAAGACTTACCGCGGCTGCGTTTGACGGCATGGCGGTTGAATACCGGATCCTAAAGGAAAAGGGTATTTCGGAGGAAGTCATTCCTACGCTGATAAAAGCCAGGAAAGAAGTAACCGCAAACCATTACCACCGTATTTGGCGGAAATATGTTGCGTGGTGTGAGGCCAGGAAGGCCCCAACAGAGGAATTTCAGCTGGGTCGATTTCTGCACTTCCTACAGTCAGGAGTGACTATGGGCCTAAAATTGGGTTCCATTAAGGTCCAGATTTCGGCTCTGTCGATTTTCTTCCAGAAAGAACTGGCTTCACTACCTGAAGTTCAGACATTTGTAAAGGGAGTGCTACATATTCAGGCCCCTTTTGTGCCTCCAGTGACACCTTGGGATCTCAACGTGGTGTTGAGTTTCCTAAAATCACATTGGTTTGAGCCACTTAAAACCGTGGATCTGAAATATCTCACGTGGAAAGTGGTCATGTTATTGGCCTTGGCTTCGGCCAGGCGTGTATCAGAATTGGCGGCTTTGTCATGTAATAGCCCTTATCTGATTTTCCATATGGATAGGGCAGAATTGAGGACTCGTCCCCAGTTTCTCTCTAAGGTGGTATCCGCCTTTCACTTGAACCAACCTATTGTAGTGCCTGCGGCTACTAGGGACTTGGAGGATTCCAAGTTACTGGACGTAGTCAGGGCCTTGAAAATTTATGTTCCAGGACGGCTGGAGTCAGGAAAACTGACTCGCTATTTATCCTGTATGCACCTAACAAGCTGGGTGCTCCTGCTTCTAAGCAGACTATTGCTCGCTGGATTTGTAGCACAATTCAGCTGGCGCATTCTGCGGCTGGACTGCCGCATATTAAATCAGTAAAAGCCCATTCTACGAGGAAAGTGGGCTCATCTTGGGCGGCTGCCCGAGGGGTCTCGGCTTTACAACTTTGCTGAGCTGCTACTTGGCCAGGGGCAGACACGTTTGCAAAATTCTACAAATTTGATACCCTGGCTGAGGAGGACCTTGAGTTCTCTCATTCGGTGCTGCAGAGTCATCCGCACTCTCCCGCCCGTTTGGGAGCTTTGGTATAATCCCCATGGTCCTTTCGGAGTTCCCAGCATCCACTAGGACGTCAGAGAAAATAAGATTTTACTCACCGGTAAATCTATTTCTCGTAGTCCGTAGTGGATGCTGGGCGCCCATCCCAAGTGCGGATTGTCTGCAATACTTGTATATAGTTATTGCCTAACTAAAGGGTTATTGTTGAGCCATCTATTGAGAGGCTCAGGTTATAGTTCATACTGTTAACTGGGTATAGTATCACGAGTTATACGGTGTGACTGGTGTGGCTGGTATGAGTCTTACCCGGGATTCAAAATCCTTCCTTATTGTGTCAGCTCTTCCGGGCACAGTATCCTAACTGAGGCTTGGAGGAGGGTCATAGTGGGAGGAGCCAGTGCACACCAGGTAGTCTAAAAGCTTTCTTTTAGTTGTGCCCAGTCTCCTGCGGAGCCGCTATTCCCCATGGTCCTTTCGGAGTTCCCAGCATCCATAGTGGACTACGAGAAATAGATTTACCGGTGAGTAAAATCTTATTTTAAATGACGCCACCATAAGTCACCCATGACTTTATTCTGACACACTTAACATTTACAACTTAGCTAGCTTATCACTAAGAAATAACCACACGGACACCAACTGCTAGATTTAAAAGGTCAAACTGGTAGTTATTGTTTTATGACCTGTCATTTAAACTAAATATTGGAGGATGGCGAGAAAAGGCGCTACCAACTCACCAGCACTAGTCAACTATAATAAACCAATTAAACTAGGAGGGGCCTCACAACTGCCTCCTTAAACATAACCCGCACTGTGCAGGACTCACCCCCTTTACTCTAGCAGAGCCTTGGACGAAACCGCACGGCAACGTCCGTAGTCCACCCGCAAGGGGTGGACACACTGGCTGTTCTACCAAAAGGGGGTGCCCCACAATGACCACTTATGTAACTATGACCGCTGGCTGGTAGCGACTTTCCGCCACAACAAGGATTTTCCACAAAAAAATGCAGACCGCCATCCAACCAAAACCAAAGGAAAACTCAACCCGACAAAACTCAAAAGATACTCTCTAAAAACACACCAATACCCGAGGGGAAAAGGTGAACACCGTCCTTCCCTATAAAACTGCGAATTGCGAAGAACCAGAAGCGGGTGCCTAACAACCAAACCACCTATGGCCTGCACATACACTGACACCGCAGAATTAACCTTCTTCCTAGCTTTCTCAATTGCAGAAAACGAACAGCACCCCGCCAGTGAAAACGGGGCACTGTGTCAGACCATACCACTGTCACTTGAGGCCAGGATGCTCGCAACGCGACCAAGTCCGCCTTGATACTCAGGATAAGGTCGATGCCTTTGACTCAACCCATATCATTCCCCCCACGGTGAATGACAATCCAGCTAGGCCGACCCCACCTTCGTTCGTGGCGAAACAGCAGACGAAGCAAACCCAACCAACGCAAACCTCTAACCACCAACCATCTGACTACCTTGTCCCCAAAGAAATCACATGTTCGCCCCGCCATAGGATGCCTCTCCGCCCAAAAGCTGTAAGAATGGCCAATAAGCCAAATCTGATCAGAGACATCCAAAGCGGCTGCAAAAGAAAATTCCTACCATCAGCAAACTATCCAAATTACAGAAACATAACGAAAACATGGATATAAAGAACCCAAGTGAAGGAGAAAACTCAAAAAACCTCCCGTGCACCGTGAGTGGTGCCAATTGTAATTCGGCCCCCTCGGAGGAATATTTAAAAATTCACTTCACACCCTCCATTCCTGAACGCTAGCTGTTCAAAAACCGATGGGTAAAACACGTTTTTGGGTTCGCACAACAGGCGCAAAAATTAAAACCGAACACACTGAAACTCTCCAGAAGCCAGGTCGCAAGACCAGCCAACTGCAGCCGGGCTTCCGCGACCCAAACCGGAGTCCTCACTGCATGGGCAGGACCCACTCACCGCAGCAGGACTCACTACTGCCGCCCACCAGCCATACCGTCCGGCAGCGAACAGAGGCAACCAGCCACCGTACCGCCTAGTCAATGAGCTTCCACAGGAAGGGTGGAACCAGTAAACTCCCGAAAGCCGCATCAGAAACCAAAGTAGGCACAAGATATGGAACAACCCATAGGCAAGCACCTGTCAACGTAGAAACCACCCCCTAACCGAAAACCTAGGAAATGAAGGGAATCGGGGTGAATAGGCAGCAGGCGGAAAGGGGACTCAATGTCCAGCTTGGCCATGAGGGCACCGGGACTCGCCGTTTTAACTAACTGAAGGGCCTCGTCAAAGGATTGGTACCGCACCCGACAAGACTCTGCCGGGATGGCGTCGTTGACCGAGCCGCCGCAGGGGTGTGACAAATGTCGAATGAGGCAGAATTGACCCGGGGCCTTCTTGGGAACCACCCCTAAAGGAGAAATGCATAGCCGGGGCATCGGGGGGGACGGCTGATTTCAGCCTGCACCACTGAAGGGAAATCACGAGCGGACTTCAAATGGTGATGGGAGACAACGAGGACTGAATCCGCAATGGGGAGCTAGAAACCGTGACGGAAACCGTCTAACAAGAGAAGACCGGAAGGGACGTCAGGATACGAAACCAACTAGTTGGTCAATTCCAGGATGTTAACAGGAGAAAGCGCCTTACTTCCACTTCCAGGCACCTCGGCAGCCTCAGAGGGCCAGGACCCAGGAGTGGAAGTGCAATCCTTGGCCGAGTGACCCCCGCCGCACACCTTGCAGGAGTGGCGAAAACGGCAACTAGAACCCCGGGAACACTTGCCGTCGTTGAAAGCAAAGCATTTCCCTTTATTCCCCGGGGTTGGGCTCAGACGGACACCCAAGCCCGGTTTACCGCCTTGGGAATCAGGGAGGGGCCTACCGTGTTGCGTGACCTCCAGCCACAACTCAACGTCCTTAAGCCCCAAGGGTAGTGTCGGGTTACCATCAGGGTTGCGACGGAACTTCTCGTCGTATTCCCAGCACGCGTAACCCTTGGAGGTTAAGTACATTTCGTGCGCCAGGAATAAATATTTGACAGTGTTATGATACTCCGCCGGCCTCGTTTCAGCGTAGCACGCTGTAAATACTAAAAATCCACGGAGCCACTGATGAAAATTGCAAAATGCATTTTCACCAATGGCCCCAACCTTCTTAGCTTTATCGAAAGCCTTCCGCATGTCATCCGTAAGGGTGAACATGTCGACATATTTACCCTTCCTAATATTTTCCCTCATCCATTTACGCAAACCCCTGGTGACCGCCGTGTTCGCGCAGTGCACCATTTCCGTAAAACATGGAGCCTTCCTATCTTTCCTGTGTATACGATGCGCGATGAGCCTCGTTAATTTACGCGGGCGCCCAGGGGACCCAGAAGACCTAGCATCAGAAGAAGAGCTGGAAGAAGAACTATCAGAAGAAGAAGGAGTAACTATCTCACCGGTTCCAGAAGGACCTCCCGCTTCTTCGGACGCGGCGGCGGGGCCGGACAGCACCTCTTCAGGGACCCGAAATCCCCCCGCTTCACCTGTTCCCACAGGCCCGCTCTGTGGCGCTGACAACCTCCTCTGCATTGCGCTGGAAGTCGCTACCGCCATGGCTCCGGATGATCCACCCGGGGGAGAGACCCCCCTTGACCCATCGACACCTAAAAGGGAGACAGCAGGGGGGGTACAAAACCAGCAGCCACCGGGGGAGGAACGGGAGGCAATGGAGGGGGGGGAGCAGAAAGGGAAAGGAAATGACGTTATGGAGCCCTGCGTGTGCGCAAAGACCGGCAGCAAATAAGGGGCAGGAAGGGAGGCTCGCACACCCTGGAAACTTGGCGACACCCCGGAGGTCATAACTGGAAATTGAAGGGTCCCAGACCAGGCCACAGACACCGAAGCAGCCGGCAGGAAACCTGCGGGTGCAGCTTGTGATGCGTCGCCTATTGCCGCAAACGAAGCGGCCAGGGCACCGCGATTGGACCCCATCCGCTGTACGTCGAGCTGGCCAGCAGGTGGCGTTACCGCACTGGGCCACAGGCCACCGGCTGGTTGCAGCAGGATCTGGGACACCAGGAACGCACACGGATGAATCCCAGATGCCTGCCCGTCCACCTCAGACTCCGGCACCCCAACGATCACCACAGCCGCGGGAAACAGGGGAACAGCAGGGGGAGGCAGGACACTACCCACGCCATCAGAGGCAATGGGAAGCGCAGGCCCTGCCCCCCCCGGGCCACACCCAAAATCCCCAAAATGTACACTACATCATGGATCAGCCAGGCACCCGCAGGGGAGCTGGCCGGGGAGAGAACAGGCTGCACGCGGCTCTCAGCGGCGCCGAGGGACCCGACCGCCGGGTCACCTGACCCGCTCACTGCAGCCGCGAGGAGGGAGAACGGAATAAGCAGGGATGCCGGAGCCCCGGCACGTGCGGCTCCATGGCCACGCTAAGCGCTGCAGCCGCCGGGGAGACACGCCGCCCGAGGAGAGCAGCAACATCTCTCCGGCGGGCGGGCGGTGCAGCAGGAGGGGAAACCACCCGCACACGCGACCGGCGGTAACCAGCCGCCGTGAGTGAGCGAGCAGCCTCATCAAGGCGGCGGGAAGGGGGCGTAGATCTACGCGGGCGGGGCCTAGTGCAGGGGGAGACACAGGCAGGACAGAGAGGGCACAAAGAGCAAACAAAGCCGCAGGGAGGAAAAGCAAACCAAATGGCACAGCACACAATTATAAAGCACTGCTTACTGTATCCAGAAAAGCTGGCAAGAGGAAGATGGCTGCATACACCCAGGTCTATATACCCCTGCATATACTCCCCCTACCCATACCTGATAGGCACCCTGGGTCACCTGACCCCAAATTGTCCATCACTAAGGCTAGCCCTGCCCACCCTTAACCAAAAGTCACAAAAACTCCGGGTGCTTATGTGGCTTCGAGCCTATGCAGCTCTCTGCCTGCCTAAACATTACCAGAGCTGCTTCATACTCATCCATTAAGTTTTTTTTATTAATAATGATTAATGCTATTTGGAAACGTGCTACTGTAGGTGCCACTGGGATTTAGAAAATGGGGAGAGGACCTCTTGCTTGGAACATTACACACCGTTAGACCTCATCCATCAGAACACAACTCAAGATTCACCAACACCTCCTGTAGCCAGTTTATCATCCAAGCACTTGACCTTGGGTACAGCGTTGGTGGTAAATGGCTTCGGCAGGTATCTCTATAGGAATTCCCGCAGCCCTGCAAATTTAACTCCAGCTACTTACACCTATGATAGTTACTCTCTACTATAGGGAAGTCCATTGGTGAAGACATTTCGGGCAATCTTTTGTGTGTTTGCAAGCTAGATGGGAATGCATTTGGTGCAATGGAAGAGTTGACCTCCAGACATTGGGTGAGCACCAGCGGAGATGATGACAGGTGGCAAGGAACACCGGCAGGAATACCTGTTACAAAGTGCCTGCCCGTGCTGTTCCCCAGCTCACCTATACTTGCCTTGCGGAGCCATGTTTCCGGGGATAAATTTGTATGGTGGTGCTTGCAAAGAGGAGAGCAAAGACCCTGCCAGAATCTACGATAGCTTCAGGGTAACGCCATCTTTCTGAAAATATATAATAAAAATAATTTTATTTATATAGCACACTTTCTCCATCAGGACTCAAAATATAGCTAGAAAGATGGCGCCACAGGGCTAGCATAGGGAGCTGGTCACCGCACTGGCTGGCACAGCGGTTGATCCTGGGTGCAGAGTGTTGAAGGCGGGGACCCATGAACCGTACACCCTTGCACCCATGATAAATACGCCACTGAATGCCATCATCTGCAGTCCTGTGCGCTAACTGTAATGCTAGAGAGGAAGTGTGTTCCTGCTTAACCCCGTCAAGCCAGACTCTGCAAGCAAGACCAGTGCCAAACTTCCACCACTGCTCCCTGATCCCCTGGATCTACTGTCTCTATTAATCAGTTATTGCTCAGGAGATTTACTCTATAGGGTAAATGAAAATAGCTGAATAACAATTATTTTTTTTTTTGCTGGCTCATATTTAGCAGAGCAGGTGAGTCTTTTACCTGGGAGTGAAGGGGAATCTTGTCTCCATGCCAGATGGGGGAATGTTTCCCTCAGTGCCGTAACTGGACATTTTAGCGCTGTGTGCAAGAAACCGCACCGGCGCTCTTCCCCTACCCCCATATACAAAACAGGGCTAGTGCATGCCACTAGCGCACACAAAAAGTATAGGGGCGTGGCTTTGTGGGGAAGGGGCATGGACATAGAGCTCCCTTTTACACATTACAGCAGGTAGAGTCCCCCTCTTTACACATACTGTAACAGCAGGCAGGCAGAGTCCCCTTTTTTACACATTACAGTAGCAGAGTCCCCATTTTTACACATTTGGCAGGCAGAGTCCCCTTTTTACACATTACGGCAGCAGAGTCCCCCTTTTTACACATTACGGCAGCAGAGTCCCCCTTTTTACACATTAGGCAGCAGAGTCCCCCTTTTTACACATTAGGCAGCAGAGTCCCCCTTTTTACACATTAGGCAGGCAGAGTCCCTCTTTTTACACATTGCCGCAGCAGAATGGCACACTGGGTGAGAGCTAGGGAGAAAGCAGGTGAGAGGAACACTGGGGGAGAGCTAGGGATAGAGCAGGTGAGCGGCACACAGCAGGGAGGGCTAGGGAGAGAGCAGGTGAGGGGAATGCCGGGGGAGGGCTAGGGAGAGAGCAGGTGAGAGGAACGCGTGGGGAGGGCTAGGGTAAGAGCAGGTGAGAGGCACGCAGGGGAAGGGCTATGGAGAGAACAGGTGAGGAACATGGGGGAGGGCTAGGGAGAGAGCAGCTGTGAGGAACGCGGGGGGAGTGCTAGAATTAGTGCAGGTGAGAGTAACATGGGGAGGGCTAGGGAGAGAGTAGGTGAGAGTAACATGGGGGAGGGCTAGGGAGAAAGCAGGTTAAAGTAACATGGGGAGAGGGCTAGGGAGAAAGCAGGTTAGAGTAACATGAGGGGAGGGCTAGGGAGAGAGCAGGTGAGAGTAACATGAGGGGAGGGCTAGGGAGAGAGCAGGTGAGAGTAGCATGGGGAGAGGGCTAGGGAGAGAGCAGGTGAGAGTAACATGAGGGAAGGGCTAGGGAGAGAGCAGGTGTGAGTAACATGGGGAGAGGGCTAGGGAGAGAGCAGGTGAGAGTAACATGAGGGGAGGGCTAGGGAGAGAGCAGGTGAGAGTAGCATGGGGAGAGGGCTAGGGAGAGAGCAGGTGAGAGTAACATGAAGGGAGGGCTATGGAGAGAGCAGGTGAGAGTAACATGAGGGGAGGGCTATGGAGAGAGCAGGTGAGAGTAAGATAGGGGGGAGGGCTTGGGATAGAGGTGAGCAGCATATAGACGGGAGAGCTTTGGAGAGAGCAAGTGAGAGGCACACTAGAGAGAGGGGATGGGGGGTTGTAATAAGTCCCTACCCTGTGGTGGTGGTGTGTGCTCCTATGAATCCGGTCCCTGGAGTGAGGAGTGCAGCGCTGAAAGGTGCTCCATCTACGCTTTCCCTTGCACTTCCGCGCCTGCAGCTCCCCCTGTCAGGCGCAGAACGCTGTGTGGGCGCGCATGATGACGTCACGCCTGGAGCAGCTGAGGGGAGAAGGGATTGGTGAAGAGCATGCTCAGCCTCCTCCCCCAAGATCAGCTGCTGCCGGGTGACACAGTCCTGGCGGGTGCATGCAGACATTTTTCCGCCTCACAGCGCATTGCGCTGTGTGCAGTGCCCCTCTCGCCCACACCTAATTACAGCTGTGGTTTCCCTCTGTGCAACAGTAAGCCGGTCTTCCAACACTGAAATGGTGGAATAAATAAGAATTTACTTACCGATAATTCTATTTCTCATAGTCCGTAGTGGATGCTGGGGACTCCGTAAGGACCATGGGGAATAGCGGCTCCGCAGGAGACTGGGCACATCTAAAGAAAGCTTTAGGACTAACTGGTGTGCACTGGCTCCTCCCCCTATGACCCTCCTCCAAGCCTCAGTTAGGATACTGTGCCCGGACGAGAGTACACAATAAGGAAGGATTTTGAATCCCGGGTAAGACTCATACCAGCCACACCAATCACACCGTACAACCTGTGATCTGAACCCAGTTAACAGTATGATAACAGAGGAGCCTCTGAAAAGATCGCTCCCAACAATAATAACCCGATTTTTGTAACAATAACTATGTACAAGTATTGCAGACAATCCGCACTTGGGATGGGCGCCCAGCATCCACTACGGACTATGAGAAATAGAATTATCGGTAAGTAAATTCTTATTTTCTCTAACGTCCTAAGTGGATGCTGGGGACTCCGTAAGGACCATGGGGATTATACCAAAGCTCCCAAACGGGCGGGAGAGTGCGGATGACTCTGCAGCACCGAATGAGAGAACTCCAGGTCCTCCTCAGCCAGGGTATCAAATTTGTAGAATTTAGCAAACGTGTTTGCCCCTGACCAAGTAGCTGCTCGGCAAAGTTGTAAAGCCGAGACCCCTCGGGCAGCCGCCCAAGATGAGCCCACTTTCCTTGTGGAACGGGCTTTTACAGATTTTAGCTGTGGCAGGCCTGCCACAGAATGTGCAAGCTGAATTGTACTACAAATCCAACGAGCAATAGTCTGCTTAGAAGCAGGAGCACCCAGCTTGTTGGGTGCATACAGGATAAACAGCGAGTCAGATTTCCTGACTCCAGCCGTCCTGCAATATTTTCAGGGCCCTGACAACATCCAGCAACTTGGATTCCTCCAAGTCCCTAGTAGCCGCAGGCACCACAATAGGTTGGTTCAGGTGAAAACGCTGGAACCACCTTAGGGAGAAACTGAGGACGAGTCCTCAATTCCGCCCTGTCCGAATGGAAAATCAGATAAGGGCTTTTACAGGATAAAGCCGCCAATTCTGACACGCGCCTGGCCCAGGCCAGGGCCAACAGCATGACCACTTTCTATGTGAGATATTTTAACTCCACAGATTTAAGTGGTTCAAACCAATGTGACTTTTGGAACCCAAACTACATTGAGATCCCAAATTGCCACTGGAGGCACAAAAGGAGGCTGTATATGCAGTACCCCTTTTACAAACGTCTAAACTTCAGGGACTGAAGCTAGTTCTTTTTTGGAAGAAAATTGACAGGGCCGAAATCTGAACCTTAATGGACCCCAATTTCAGGCCCATAGACACTCCTGTTTGCAGGAAATGTAGGAATCGACCCAGTTGAATTTCCTCCGTCGGGCCTTACTGGCCTCGCACTACGCAACATATTTTCGCCAATTGCGGTGATAATGTTTTTGCGGTTACATCCTTCCTGGCTTTAGATCAGGATATGGATGACTTCATCCGGAATGCCTTTTTTCCTTCAGGATCCGGTGTTCAACCGGCATGCCGTCAAACGCAGCCGCGGTAAGTCTTGGAACAGACAGGGTCCTTGCTGGAGCAGGTCCCTTCTTAGAGGTAGAGGCCACGGATCCTCCGTGAGCATCTCTTGAAGTTCCGGTTACCAAGTCCTTCTTGGCCAATCCGGAGCCACGAATATAGTGCTTTCTCCTCTCCATCTTATCAATCTCAGTACCTTGGGTATGAGAGGCAGAGGAGGGAACACATACACTGACTGGTACACCCACGGTGTTACCAGAGCGTCTACAACTATTGCCTGAGGGTCTCTTGACCTGGCGCAATACCTGTCGAGTTTTTTAATCATGTGGACGACTTCTGGGTGAAGTCCCCACTCTCCCGGGTGGAGGTCGTGCTGAGGAAGTCTGCTTCCCAGTTGTCCACTCCCGGAATGAATACTGTTGACAGTGCTATCACATGATTTTCCGCCCAGCGAAGAATCCCTGCAGCTTCTGCCATTGCCCTCCTGCGCCACCCTGTCTGTTTACGTGGGTGACTGCCATGATGTTGTCCGACTGGATCAACACCGGCTGACCTTGAAGCAGAGGTCTTGCTAAGCTTAGAGCATTGTAAATGGCCGTTAGCTTCAGGATATTTATGTGAAGTGATGTATCCAGGCTTGACCCTAAGCCCTGGATATTCCTTCCCTGTGTGACTGCTCCCCAGCCTCGCAGGCTGGCATCCGTGGTCACCAGGACCCAGTCCTGAATGCCGAATCTGCGGCCCTCTAGAAGATGAGCACTCTGCAACCACCACAGGATGGATACCCTTGTCCTTGGTGACAGGGTTATCCGCTGATGCATCTGAAAATGCGACCCGGACCATTTGTCCAGTAGGTTCCACTGGAAAGTTCTTGCGTGGAATCTAGCGAATGGGATTGCTTCGTAGGAAGCCACCATTTTTACCCAGAACCCTTGTGCATTGATGCACTGAGCCTTGGTTCGGTTTTAGGAGGTTCCTGACTAGCTCGGATAACTCCCTGGCTTTCTCTTCCGGGAGAAACACCTTTTTTCTGGACTGTGTCCAGGAACATCCCTAGGAAACAGAAGACAAGTCGTCGGAACCAGCTGCGATTTTGGAATATTGAGAATCCAATTGTGCTGCCGCAACACTACCTGAGATAGTGCTACACCGACTTCCAACTGTTCCCTGGATCTTACCCTTATCAGGGAATCGTCCAAGTAAGGGATAACTAAAATTTCCTTCCTTCGAAGGGATATCATTTCAGCCATTACCTTGGTAAAGACCCGGGGTGCCGTGGACCATCCCTACGGCAGCGTCTGAACTGATAGTGACAGTTCTGTACCATAACCTGAGGTACCCTTGGTGAGAAGGGTAAATTTTGACATGAAGGTAAGCATCCTTGATGTCCCGAGACATCATGTAGTCCCCTTCTTCCGGGTTCGCAATCACTGCTCTGAGTGACTCAATCTTGAATTTGAACCTCTGTATGTAAGTGTTCAAAGATTTTAGATTTAGAATCGGTCTCACCGAGCCGTCTGGCTTCGGTACCACAATAGTGTGGAATAATACCCCGTTCCCTGTTGCAGGAGGGGTACCTTGATTATCACCTGCTGGGAATACAGCTTGTGAATGGCTTCCAAAACTGCCTCCCTGTCAGAGGGAGACGTCGGTAAAGCCGACTTTTGGAAACGGCGAGGGGGAGACGCCTCGAATTCCAATATGTACCCTTGAGATATTACCTGAAGGATCCAGGGGTCTACTTGCGAGTGAGCCCACTGCGCACTGAAATTCATTGAGAACGGGCCCCCACCGTGCCTGAGCTTGTAAGGCCCTAGCGTCATACTGAGGGCTTGGCAGAGGCGGGAAAGGGTTTCTGTTCCTGGGAACTGGCTAATCTCTTCAGCCTTTTTCCTCTCCCTCTGTCACGAGCAGAAAAGAGGAACCTTTTGTCCGCTTGCCAACAAAGGACTGCGCCTGATAATACGGCGTCTTATTTTGAGAGGCGACCTGGGGTACAAACGTGGATTTCCCAGTTGTTGCCGTGGCCACCAGGTCTAAAAGACCGACCCCAAATGTCCCTTTTCAAAGGCAATACTTCCAAATGCCGTTTGGAATCCGCATCACCTGACCATTTTACTGGTAGAATTGGACAACGCACTTATACTTGATGCCAGTCGGCAAATATTCCGCTGTGCATCATGCATATATAGAAATGTATCTTTTAAATGCTCTATAGGCAATAATATACTATCCTTATCTAGGATATCAATATTTCCAGTCAGGGAATCCGACCATGCCAACCCAGCACTGCACCTCCAGGCTGAGGCGATTGCTGGTCGCAGTATAACACCAGTATGTGTGTAAATACCTTTTTGGATACCCTCCTGCTTTCTATCAGCAGGATCCTTAAGGGCGGCCATCTCATGAGAGGGTAGAGCCCTTGTTCTTACAAGCGTGTGAGCGCCTTATCCCCCCTAGGGGGTGTTTCCCAACGCACCCTAACCTCTGGCGGGAAAGGGTATGCAGCCAATACTTTTTAAGAAATTATCAATTGTTATCGGGGGGAAACCCACGCATCATCACACACCTCATTTTATTTCTCAGATTCAGGAAAACTACAGGTAGTTTTTCCCTCACCGAACATAATACCCCTTTTTGGTGGTACTCGTATTATCAGAAATGTATAAAAACATTTGCCATTGTCTCAATCATGTAACGTGTGGCCCTACTGGAAATCACGGTTGTCTCTTCACCGTCGACACAGGAGTCAGTATCCGTGTCGGCGTCTGTATCTGCCATCTGAGGTAACGGCCGCTTTAGAGCCCCTGACGGCCTATGAGACGTCTCGACAGGCACAAGCTGAGTAGCCGGCTGTCTCATGTCAACCACTGTTTTTTTATATAGAGCTGACACTGTCACGTAATTTTCAACAGTACATCCACTCAGGTGTCGACCCCCTAGGGGGTGACATCACTGTTACAGACACTCTGCTCCGTCTCCACATCATTTTTCTCCTCATACATGTCGACACAAACGTACCGACACACAGCACACACACAGGGAATGCTCTGATAGAGGACAGGACCCCACTAGCCCTTTGGGGAGACAGAGGGAGAGTATGCCAGCACACACCAGAGCGCTATATATATACACAGGGATAACCTTATATAAGTGTTTTTCCCCTTATAGCTGCTGTATGTTTTAATACTGCGCCTAAATAGTGCCCCCCTCTCTTTTTTTAACCCTTTCTGTAGTGCAGGGAAGAGTCAGGGAGCTTCCCTCCAACTGAGCTGTGAGGGAAAATGGCGCCAGTGTGCTGAGGAGATAGGCTCCGCCCCCTTTTCGGCGGCCTTATCTCCCGGTTTTTTGTATATTCTGGCAGGGGTTAAATGCATCCATATAGCCCAGGAGCTATATGTGATGCATTTTTTTTGCCATGTAAGGTATTTCTGTCATGTTTTATTGCGTCTCAGGGCGCCCCCCCCAGCGCCCTGCACCCTCAGTGACCGGAGTGTGAAGTGTGCTGAGAGCAATGGCGCACAGCTGCAGTGCTGTGCGCTACCTTATTTGAAGACAGGAACGTCTTCTGCCGCCGCTTTCTCCGGACCTCTTCGCTCTTCTGGCTCTGTAAGGGGGCCGGCGGCGCGGCTCCGGGACCCATCCAGGCTGAACCTGTGATCGTCCCTCTGGAGCTAATGTCCAGTAGCCAAGAAGCCCAATCCACTCTGCACGCAGGTGAGTTCGCTTCTTCTCCCCTTAGTCCCTCGATGCAGTGAGCCTGTTGCCAGCAGGTCTCACTGAAAATAACAAACCTAAACTAAAACTTTCACTAAGAAGCTCAGGAGAGCCCCTAGTGTGCACCCTTCTCGTCGGGCACAGAAATCTAACTGAGGCTTGGAGGAGGGTCATAGGGGGAGGAGCCAGTGCACACCAGTTAGTCCTAAAGCTTTCTTTAGATGTGCCCAGTCTCCTGTGGAGCCGCTATTCCCCATGATCCTTACGGAGTCCCCAGCATCCACTTAGGACGATAGAGAAAATAAAAAATGTTAATTCACATTCCTACTATCACTTTAGGATCACCCCTTTGATTAATTCCATCTTCAGGTTGAATTTAGAGTCCATTGTCCATAGAGATTCCCAAGATAGATGAGTCTCCTTAATGTCTTGAATAAGTAATTTCATGTGTCACATTTGTATTTCATAAATGTACAGTAGCCCATTATCCATAATAAACGTTCAATAGAATAAAATAGTTTTCTTGCTGATTTCTTTCTTTCCTCTCTCAAGGGGTAAAAACTCGGCAGCTACTGATGAATAATGAAACACTGTAACATCCAGGATTGGGTGGATGAAGAAATATCAGAGGCAAATGCAGGATTTGTAAGTGGGGGCTCTGTATATGTAAAATACCTTATTGAGAACTTTTAGTTAAATCTCCCTGTACAGTATTTACGTACATCACACTTTCAGAACACTGCAAGAAGGGGATTTGAACACCAAACCTCCTATACCATGTATATATACTTAACTTGTGAGCTATCAGTATGGTATGTTTGTGTGCACCTTGTCATGTTCAGTTAAATCCCCCTGTTTCTCTGACGTCCTAGTGGATGCTGGGGACTCCGTAAGGACCATGGGGAATAGACGGCACCGCAGGAGACTGGGCACAATTAAAGAAAGCTTTAGGTCTATCTGGTGTGCACTGGCTCCTCCCCCTATGACCCTCCTCCAGACCTCAGTTAGATTTTTGTGCCCGGCTGAGCTGGATGCGCACTAGGGGCTCTCCTGAGCTCCTTGTAAAGAAAGTATATGTTAGGTTTTTTATTTTCAGTGAGATCTGCTGGCAACAGACTCACTGCAACGTGGGACTAAGGGGAGAAGAAGCGAACCTACCTGCTTGCAGCTAGCTTGGGCTTCTTAGGCTACTGGACACCATTAGCTCCAGAGGGATCGAACACAGGACCCGATCTCGTCGTCCGGTCCCGGAGCCGCGCCGCCGTCCCCCTTACAGAGCCAGAAGCAAGAAGTGGTCCGGAAAATCGTCGGCAGAAGACTTTCAGTCTTCACCAAGGTAGCGCACAGCACTGCAGCTGTGCGCCATTGCTCCTCATGCACACCCCACACTCCGGTCACTGATGGGTGCAGGGTGCTGGGGGGGGTGCCCTGAGCAGCAATAAATAACACCTTGGCTGGCAAAACATACACCATATATAGTCCCTGAGGCTATATAGGTGTAAATTACCCCTGCCAGAATTACACAAAAAGCGGGAGAAAGTCCGCCGAAAAAGGGGCAGAGCCATCTCCCTCAGCACACTGGCGCCATTTTCCCTCACAGCTCCGCTGGAAGGATCGCTCCCTGGCTCTCCCCTGCAGTCCTGCACTACAAAAGGGTAAAAAAAAGAGGGGGGGGGGGCACTAAATTTAGGCGCAGTATATAAAATACAAGCAGCTATAGGAGAAAACACTCTGTATAGTGATATCCCAGTGTATATAGGGCTCTGGTGTGTGCTGGCATACTCTCCCTCTGTCTCCCCAAAGGGCTTTGTGGGGTCCTGTCCTCTGTCAGAGCATTCCCTGTGTGTGTGCGGTGTGTCGGTACTGCTGTGTCGACATGTATTATGAGGATAATGATGTGGAGGCGGAGCAAATGCCGGTAAATGTGATGTCACCCCCTGCGGGGTCGACACCTAAGTGGATGGACTTATGGAAGGAATTACGTGACAGTGTCAGCTCCTTACATAAAAGGTTTGACGACATGGGACAGCCGGCTACGCAGCTTGTGCCTGTCCAAGCGTCTCAAAAGCCATCAGGGGCTCTAAAACGCCCGTTACCTCAGATGGCAGACACAGACGTCGACACGGATACTGACTCCAGTGTCGACGACGATGAGACTAGTGTAACTTCCAATAGGGCCACACGTTACATGATTGAGGCAATGAAAAATGTATTACACATTTCTGATAATACCCCAGGTACCACAAAAAAGGGTATTATGTTTGGTGAGAAAAAACTACCAGTAGTTTTTCCTACATCTGAGGAATTAAATGAGGTGTGTGAAGAAGCGTGGACTTCCCCCGAAAAGAAATGAGTAATTTCTAAACGGTTATTAGCAACGTACCCTTTCCCGCCAGAGGATAGGTCACGTTGGGAAACACCCCCTAGGGTAGATAAAGCGCTTACACGTTTGTCAAAAAAGGTGGCACTACCGTCTCCGGATACGGCCGCCCTAAAGGAACCTGCTGATAGAAAGCAGGAGGCTACCCTGAAGGCTATATATACACACACGCGCATTTTACTGCGACCAGCTATTGCCTCAGCATGGATGTGCAGTGCGGCAGCTGCGTGGTCAGACTCCCTGTCGGATAATATTGATACCCTGGATAGGGACAATATTTTACTGACAATAGAGCATATAAAAGACGCAGTCTTATACATGCGTGATGCACAGAGGGATATTTGCCGTCTAGCATCAAGAATAAGCGCAATGTCCATTGCCGCCAGGAGAGGGTTATGGACTCGGCAGTGGTCAGGCGATGCCGATTCCAAAAGGCACATGGAAGTTTTGCCTTATAAAGGGGTGGAGCTGTTTGGGGATGGTCTTTCAGACCTTGTTTCCACGGCTACGGCTGGGAAATCAACATTTTTGCCACAAGTTGCCCCACAGCAGAAGAAGGCACCGTATTATCAGGTACAGTCCTTTCGGCCCCATAAAAACAAGAGGGCTAGAGGCGCATCCTTTCTGCCGAGAGGCAGAGGTAGAGGGAAAAAGCTGCAGCATACAGCCAGTTCCCAGGAGCAGAAGTCCTCCCCCGCTTCCGCTAAGTCCACCGCATGACGCTGGGGCTCCACAGGCAGACCCGGGTACGGTGGGGGCCCGTCTCAGAAATTTCAGCACACAGTGGGCTCACTCACAGGTGGATCCCTGGATCCTTCAAGTAGTATCTCAGGGGTACAGGCTGGAATTCGAGACGTCTCCTCCCCGCCGTTTCCTAAAATCTGCCTTACCAACAACTCCCTCAGCCAGGGAGGCAGTGTTGGAGGCTATCCACAAGCTGTATTCACAGCAGGTGATTATCAAGGTACCCCTCCTTCAACAAGGAAGGGGTTACTATTCCACAATGTTTGTGGTACCGAAACCGGACGGTTCGGTGAGACCCATTTAAAATTTAAAATCCTTGAACACATATATCAAAAGATTCAAGTTCAAGATGGAATCTCTCAGGGCAGTTATTGCAAGCCTGGACGAGGGGGATTACATGGTCTCCCTGGACATCAAGGATGCTTACCTGCATGTCCCCATTTACCCTCCTCACCAGGAGTACCTCAGGTTTGTGGTACAGGACTGTCACTATCAGTTCCAGACGCTGCCGTTTGGGTTATCCACGGCGCCGAGGGTCTTTACCAAGGTAATGGCCGAAATGATGATACTCCTTCGGAAGAAGGGGGTTTTAATTATCCCGTACTTGGACGATCTCCTGATAAAGGCGAGATCCAAGGAACAGTTGTTGGTGGGAGTAGCACTTTCTCGGGAAGTGCTGCAGCAGCACGGCTGGATTCTCAATATCCCAAAGTCACAGCTGGTCCCGACGACACGTCTTCTGTTCCTGGGAATGATTCTGGACACAGCCCAGAAAAAAGTGTTTCTTCCAGTGGAAAAAGCCGAGGAGTTGTCATCTCTAGTCAGAAACCTCCTCAAACCAGGACAGGTGTCGGTGCATCAATGCACGCGTGTCCTGGGAAAGATGGTAGCTTCATACGAAGCAATTCCATTCGGCAGGTTCCACGCAAGAACTTTCCAGTGGGACCTGTTGGACAAGTGGTCCGGGTTGCATCTTCAGATGCAGCAGCGGATAACCCTGTCACCAAGGACCAGGGTGTCTCTACTGTGGTGGCTGCAGAGTGCTCATCTCTTAGAGGGCCGCAGATTCGGAATACAGGACTGGGTCCTGGTGACCACGGATGCCAGCCTTCGGGGCTGGGGAGCAGTCACACAAGGAAGAAATTTCCAGGGACTGTGGTCAAATCAGGAGATTTCACTACACATAAATATTCTGGAGCTAAGAGCCATTTACAATGCCCTAAGCCAAGCAAGTCCCCTGCTTCAAAACCAGCCTGTACTGATTCAATCAGACAACATCACGGCGGTCGCCCATGTAAACAGACAGGGCGGCACAAGAAGCAGGAGGGCAATGGCAGAAGCCACAAGGATTCTCCGATGGGCGGAAAATCACGTGTTAGCACTGTCAGCAGTGTTCATTCCGGGAGTGGACAACTGGGAAGCAGACTTCCTCAGCAGGCACGACCTCCACCCGGGAGAGTGGGGACTTCATCCAGAAGTCTTCCAATTGATTGTAAACCGTTGGGAAAGACCACAGGTGGATATGATGGCGTCCCGCCTCAACAAAAAACTAAAAAGATATTGCGCCAGGTCAAGGGACCCTCAGGCGATAGCGGTGGACGCTCTAGTGCCACCGTGGCTGTACCGGTTTATGTGTTTCCTCCTCTGCCTCTCATTCCCAAGGTACTGAGAATAATACGAAGGAGAGGAGTGAGACCTATACTCGTGGTTCCGGATTGGCCAAGAAGGGCTTGGTACCCGGAACTTCAAGAGATGCTCTCAGAGGACCCATGGCCTCTACCGCTAAGGCGGGACCTGCTGCAGCAGGGGCCCTGCCTGTTCCAAGACTTACCGCGGCTGCGTTTGACGGCATGGCGGTTGAACACCGGATCCTGAAGGAAAAGGGCATTCCGGAGGAAGTCATCCCTACCCTGATCAAAGCCAGGAAGGATGTAACTGCAAAACATTATCACCGCATTTGGCGGAAATATGTTGCTTGGTGTGAGTCCAGGAAGGCCCCAACGGAGGAATTTCAACTGGGTCGATTCCTGCATTTCCTGCAAGCAGGGGTGACGATGGGCCTCAAATTGGGGTCCATTAAGGTCCAGATTTCGGCTCTGTCGATTTTCTTCCAAAAGGAACTGGCTTCACTGCCTGAAGTTCAGACATTTGTCAAGGGAGTTCTGCATATTCAGCCTCCTTACGTGCCTCCAGTGGCACCTTGGGATCTCAATGTGGTTTTGGGATTCCTGAAGTCACATTGGTTCGAGCCACTTAAAACCGTGGATTTGAAATATCTCACGTGGAAAGTGGTCATGTTGTTGGCCCTGGCTTCGGCCAGGCGTGTATCAGAATTGGCGGCTTTGTCATGTAAAAGCCCGTATCTGATTTTCCATATGGATAGGGCAGAGTTGAGGACTCGTCCTCAGTTCCTCCCGAAGGTGGTATCAGCTTTTCACTTGAACCAACCTATTGTGGTGCCTGCGGCTACTAGGGACTTGGAGGATTCCAAGTTACTGGACGTAGTCAGGGCCCTGAAAATTTATGTTTCCAGGACGGCTAGAGTTAGGAAAACTGACTCGCTGTTTATCCTGTATGCACCCAACAAGCTGGGTGCTCCTGCTTCTAAGCAGACTATTGCTCGCTGGATTTGTAGCACTATTCAGCTTGCGCATTCTGCAGTAGGACTACCGCAGTCTAAATCAGTAAAAGCCCATTCCACAAGGAAGGTGGGCTCATCTTGGGCGGCTGCCCGAGGGGTCTCGGCACTGCAACTTTGCCGAGCGGCTACTTGGTCAGGGTCTAACACTTTTGTTAAGTTTTACAAATTTGACACTCTGGCTGAGGAGGACCTTGAGTTTGCTCATTCGGTGCTGCAGAGTCATCCGCACTCTCCCGCCCGTTTGGAAGCTTTGGTATAATCCCCATGGTCCTTACGGAGTCCCCAGCATCCACTAGGACGTCAGAGAAAATAAGAATTTACTCACCGGTAATTCTATTTCTCGTAGTCCGTAGTGTATGCTGGGCGCCCATCCCAAGTGCGGATTGTCTGCAATACTTGTAAATAGTCATTGTTAACAAATCGGGTTATTGTTGAGAGCCATCTGTTCAGAGGCTCCATTGTTATCATACTGTTAACTGGGTTTATTATCACGAGTTGTACGGTGTGATTGGTGTGGCTGGTATGAGTCTTACCCGGGATTCAAAATCCTTCCTTATTGTGTCAGCTCTTCCGGGCACAGTATCTTAACTGAGGTCTGGAGGAGGGTCATAGGGGGAGGAGCCAGTGCACACCAGATAGACCTAAAGCTTTCTTTAATTGTGCCCAGTCTCCTGCGGAGCCGTCTATTCCCCATGGTCCTTACAGAGTCCCCAGCATCCACTACGGACTACGAGAAATAGAATTACCGGTGAGTAAATTCTTATTATTTCAAGTAAATGTAAATGGTGCTCAGCATGACAAGCAGGGGGCTTAAACACTGAACCTCATACACCACAGTCAGACATTTAAAACATGCGCTATTTGCTCTTGTGTATGGAGTCTCATAATTCTATGTATATGAAGTTAGTTGTAATTGTTAGTTTAAACCACTGCAGCCTGCGGCAGCTGCAGCGCCGACCACATAGTACAGAGGGATGTGGTCAAGATGCCAGCTGTCAAGATCCTAGCAGTCGAAATACCGACACCGGGATCCCGTCAACCTTCAGAATTCTGACATCAGAATTCCAAATGGATAAGGATCCCGACACCAGAATCCCGACAGTCGCCATCCTGACTGTAAGTATCCCCGCAATCTTAGGTTTAGAGGGGCAGGGGGATTAGGTTTAGGCGTCGGGCGGGGGGGAAGGGTTAGGCTGTAGGGGTGTTAGGCACCCCCGGGGGAGGTTAGGGTTAGGCACCCCCGGGGGAGGTTAGAGTTAGGCTGCGGTGGAAGGAGGGTTAGATTTAGGCAGCGAAGATGAGGGGGAGTTAGGCTTAGGCTGCGGGAAGGGTGGGTTAGGGGGTTGGGAAGAGGGGAGACCACCCCTTACTCACCCCTGTTGGTCTTCTCTTCAGCAGACTCCTGGCATTGGTATTATGACCGCCAGGATCCCCTGCGCCGGTAATTCATACTGATCCTAGTACAGCTAAGCAGATCTATGTAGTGTGCAGTTACACATCCATTCACCCGCAGCCACAGCTGCAATTGTTTAAACTAACAAATACAATTAGCTTCATACTGATAAAATAAGAGAATTTTCTATGCAAATAGCTCCATGTGTAAAGTGTCTGCCTGTGGTGCATGAAGTTGGGAGTTTGAGACATGTGTATGCTGAGAATTGTTTGTTTTAAATACGGGGGAATTTAACTGAAGGTGCACAAGAGACTTTGGGGCTGATTCTGAGCCACAAGCACTACCAATTGCGTACACAGTGGAGCAATTTTTTCTTCTGCACATGTATGCAGTGCGCCGGCACATAGCAGAAGGCCGTCGGGCCGCTACGATCGCCTCTGCCTGATTGACAGGCGGAGGCGGTCACTGGGCGGGGGGGCGGTACGGCGGCATTTGCCCGCCGTTTCGTGGGCGCGGTCTGCCCAACGCAGGCGTGGCCGGACTAAACGGGGGCGGGCGTCACACGCAGCCGCTGCGGGCCAGGGAGCGAGGAGTAGCTCCCGGTCAGCATGCTAAAGCTGCGCTGGTCGGGAGCCACTCTTGAAGTGCAAAGGCATCGCCGCTGTGCGATGCCTTTGCACTTCTGCGGGGGGACGGTACTGACATGTGGGGCGGGATAGCCCTGTGCTGGGCGTCCCCCCGCATGTCAGTGTGAATGATCATAACTGTGCTAAATTTAGCACAGCTACGATCATCTCGGAATGACCCCCCATGTGCACTGCGTGGGGGGGGGGGGGGCATATATAACATTTGCAGAGAGAGTTAGATTTGGGTGGGTTATTTTGTTTCTGTGCAGGGTAACTACTGGCTGCTTTATTTTTACACTGCAATTTAGATTTCAGTTTGAACACATCCCACCCAAATCTAACTCTCTCTGCACATGTTATATCTGTCCTCCCCCCCCCCCCCCCCCCCCCCCCGGTGCACATGGTTTTGCCCAACTGCTAACAAATTTGCTGCGGCAATCAACTCTGAACTAGGTCCTTAGTGCACGCAGGAAGATGTCATATGAGCAGGGGAATGTTACAGGCGTGTTGATGCGAGTAGTTGTGTATACTGAATCTCAACTGCCACTGGGATGCTGGTGCACCATCGGTGGTGCACCATCAGTCAATGGTGCGACGAATGGTATGGCTAAAGCAGGGCCGAAACTAGGATTTTTGTCACCCGGGGCAAGGTAGTCATTTGACACCCCCCCCCCCCCCCGCAAAAAAAAAAAATATTTTACAATAAATAAATAAAAATAATAAAATAAAATAGAAAAAATAAAAAATAAATGAATAAAAATGTTATATATATATATATATATATATATATATATATATCTCTTTCAGAACTTTTTTACCTGAGAAACTGCCTTTTCTAACATAAATTTCATATCCAGGAAAAAGTGTCCCCATTTTACACAGTACGACAGGCAAGTGTCCCCATTCCCCATTTTACACATTGCGGCAGACAGGTGTCCCCATTTTACACATTGCGGCAGGAAAAAGTGTCCCCATTTTACACATTGCGGCAGGAAAAAGTGTCCCCATTTTACACATTGCGGCAGGCACAGGTCCCCATTTTACACAGTACGCTGGCAAGTGTCCCCATTTTACACATAGCGGCAGGCACAGGTCCCCATTTTACACAGTACGCTGGCAAGTGTCCCCATTTTACACATAGCGGCAGGCACAGGTCCCCATTTTACACAGTACGCTGGCAAGTGTCCCCATTTTACACATTGCGGCAGGCACAGGTCCCCATTTTACACAGTACGCTGGCAAGTGTCCCCATTTTACACATAGCGGCAGGCACAGGTCCCCATTTTACACAGTACGCTGGCAAGTGTCCCCATTTTACACATAGCGGCAGGCACAGGTCCCCATTTTACACATAGCGGCAGGCACAGGTCCCCATTTTACACATAGCGGCAGGCACAGGTCCCCATTTTACACATTGCGGCAGGTGGTGGAGGGAGAGAGAGAGAGAGAGGAAGGGAGAGGGGCTGACTTACATTTGAAGCGGTTCTCGCCGCTCTTCAGCCGCCTCTCCCTCCTCGTCTGCGCGGCTCCGGGCTCCCCCTTCTCCCTCCTCCGGCGGGGTTTCGTGGAATGACGCGTTTGCGCCGTGACGTCACGACGCAATCGCGTCATTCCGCGAAACCCCGCCCCCCGAGCTGGGCACTCGGGAGAAGGGGGTTTTTAAAAGTAAGTGCCGCGGCGGGTGTTAGGGGGTCTCTGCGCCCCCTCCAATCTGGCGTCCAGGTCGCCTGCCCCCCTAGCCCCCCCCTAGTTTCGGCCCTGGCTAAAGATGCACCAATCAGCATTTCAGTGCCTATGTACGCTGACAGCTCAGTCCTTGCATATTTGAATGCACTGATGCAGGGCCGGTGATAAGGTGTTTGGCGCCCCCCTGCAAATTATAAATTTGCACCCTCCCATACTTTACAAAGGGACATCGCACATAATGCTTGTACACGTAACGCCCCCTGCAGTAGTGATGCTTACACACGTAACGCCCCCTGTACCAGTGATGCTTATACAAGATGCAGTGACATTTACACACGTAACGCCCCCTACAGTAGTGATGCTTACACACGTAATGCCCCCTGTACCAGTAACCAGCGTATACCAGACGCGGTAATGCAGCAGTGACGCTTACACACGTAACACCCCCTGCAGCAGTGATCCTTACACACGTAACGCCCTTTGCAGCAGTGACGCTTACACACGTAACACCCCCTGCAGCAGTGATCCTTACACACGTAACGCCCTTTGCAGCAGTGACGCTTACACACGTAACACCCCCTGCAGCAGTGATCCTTACACACGTAACACCCCCTGCAGCAGTGATCCTTACACACGTAACGCCCTTTGCAGCAGTGATCCTTACACACATAACACCCCCTGCAGCAGTGATGCTTATACACATAACGCCCTTTGCAGCAGTGACGCTTACACACGTAACACCCCCTGCAGCAGTGACGCTTACACACGTAACACCCCCTGCAGCAGTGATCCTTACACACGTAACGCCCTTTGCAGCAGTGACGCTTACACACGTAACACCCCCTGCAGCAGTGATCCTTACACACGTAACACCCCCTGCAGCAGTGATCCTTACACACGTAACGCCCTTTGCAGCAGTGATCCTTACACACGTAACACCCCCTGCAGCAGTGATGCTTATACACATAACGCCCTTTGCAGCAGTGACGCTTACACACGTAACACCCCCTGCAGCAGTGATGCTTATACACATAACGCCCTTTGCAGCAGTGACGCTTACACACGTAACGCCCTTTGCAGCAGTGATCCTTACACACATAACACCCCCTGCAGCAGTGATGCTTATACACATAACGCCCTTTGCAGCAGTGACGCTTACACACGTAACGCCCCTGTACCAGTGATGCTTATACAAGACACAACGCCCCCTGAAGCGTGATGCTTACACCCATTATGCTGCACTGTCACACATACACCACATACACATACACACACATACTGTACATACATTACACACACATACAGTCACACATACATATACACAGATACTGTATGCACACACACACACACACACACACACACACACACACACACACACATACTGTATACATATACACTCACACACTCTTTCACTCACTCTTTCCAGCCACTTACATAAAGAAGTCTGGCAACTCGTCCTCCTGTGTTGCAACTGAAGCCTGGTCCCGTGTAGCTCCGCCCCTTATCCCCGTGTAGCTCCGCCCTCTTTTAGATACGGCCAGTACACTTCGGTAAGTTGGTAACGGGAGAGGGAGAGGAGGCTTCATGATGCCGGTGCCACTGCCTGTCATAGAGTGTGACAGGTGCAGCAAGCGGTGTCAGCAGGGCAAGGGAACTCTGCACAGGGATGCAGAGCGGGTAGAGCGCCTCTCCCCCCGGCGCCTACCTGCACTGCATCCCATTGCTGAGCGGTTGGTGCTGGGTTTACACGGATGTACACTAAGGAAGGGCTTTGCATAAAGTCGCAGACAGGTGACCGCCCACAGATGCGTACATCTCAGAATTCCCCCCTTTGTCTCCATCTCATGATAAAATGAATAGTCCATTGGGTAGCGGGTTTCTGGCTACTAGAACCCCCCCATATGTGCGCCACTGCATATTTACATGCTGTATACTGTATGTGTGTGTGTGTGTGTGTGTGTGTGTGTGTGTGTGTGTGTGTGTGTGTGTGTGTGTGTGTGTGTGTGTGTGTATTATATACATATGGGTAGATAGAGATTTTTTTCCATTCGTTTTTGTTTTTCCAGAAACAAAATTACTTTTCTGAAGTAGTAAGTTAGCATCGTTATAATTTATCACCAGTCTGGGTAGAGCCACAGTCGTATCGGGCAGGTAAATGATCATTCTCCAGCAATACCCTTCTATTGTGTTCTCTTATTATTCCCTTGTAAGGTTCGCTAGATAAATGTAGATTGGAAAAAGGTTCTCTAGGGCTTAAAATTCAGATCATAGCTCTGTAGTTTATGAGACATATACTTTTTGTTCTCCTTGTGCAGAAACATGGGCTAAGGAGAATAGAGGCTGTGAAATGGAATATAAGATTACTGGCTTATATATTTTCTGCTTAATATAGGTTTCTCTGTGCATGCCTCATGAGAATCCAATATAGTGTGCAGAATTAATGGCCGATGCGCCCAGCATGCATACATACAGTACTGTACATAGCATCTTTTCATCGAGGGGCAGTCATGCGTTTTACATACATTTGAATAAACATTAAGACATTTTAATACACAGGAATAAAATAGAGCCAAGTATGGACGGGAAAGTCACGGAATTAGTGGAGAGTATCCAAACAGCCAGATGGGGATGGCAATAGGATAAACTGCATGAATACCACATCCGCTGTTATAACGCAGACTCTGATGTGTTATTAAGTCGGTTACTGGGGGTCATTCCGAGATGATCGTAGCTGTGCTAAATTTAGCACAACTACGATCATTCACACTGACATGCGGGGGGACGCCCAGCACAGGGCTAGTCCGCCCCGCATGTCAGTGCCGGCCACAGCGGCGATGCCTTTGCACTTCAAGAGTGGCTCCCGACCAGCGCAGCTTTAGCGTGCTGGCCGGGATCTACTCATCGCTCCCCGGCCCACAGCGGCTGCGTGTGATGTCACGCAGCCGCAGCGGCCCGCCCCCCGCTTGGTCCGGCCACGCCTGCGTTGGCCAGACTGCGCCCACAAAATGGCGGCCAAACGCCGCCGCTTCGCCCCCCCACCCCACCCAACGTCCGCCTCTGCCTGTCAATCAGGCAGAGGCGATCATAGCGCCCGACGGCCTTCGGCCATCTGGCATGCGCCGGCACACTGCGACGCTGGCACATGCGCAGTTCTGACCCGATCGCACCGCTGCAATAAACTGCAGCG